>NC_070615.1:19612500-20237500 GCF_027172205.1 Podarcis raffonei | reverse complement strand
TGATGAGGTTACATTCCCTCTGAACGAGCGGGTACATAGCTTGGGGGTACACCTGGTTCCTTTATTGTCACTTGACACTCAGGTGTCCATTAGTTTCAGTTGATGGCCCAGCTGCACCTCTATCTGGACAGGAATAGCCTAACCTCTGTTTATGCTCCGGTAACTTCCAGGTTAGATTACTGCAATGTGTTATACGTGGGGCCGCCTCTGAAGACAGTCCGGAAACTTCAGCTGGTTCAGAATTCAGAAGCCAGGTTGCTCACTGGGGCAAGACAGTTTGAGCATATTATGCCAATCCTGGTCCGACTGCACTGGCTGCTGATTAGTTTCCAGGCCCAATTCAAAGTACTGGTTTTCACCTATAAAGCCTTGAGTGGCTCAGGACTGCAATACATCCCCATATGGACCACCCCAGACTCTGTGGTCATCATCTGAGGTCCTCCTTCAATCCGGGGATGGGGTGGTATTAGTTTTGTTTGTTAGCATGTTGTGCATTTTTGTGTTTTTATGTTGTAAACCACACTGTGAACCTCGGGTGAAGGGCGGTATAAAAATTTAATAAATAACGACGATATGAAATGCAATAACACCAACCTGTAAATATGCCACGTAATTAAAAACGTTAGTAAAACATCAGTAGAAAATGGTTTGCAGAAATTCATATTGTGAAGGGCTGTCTAAACAGTGCAATTGTTTCAAACTGTTTTATATATGTAACTGTCTTTCTGTGTTATCGTACGCTGCTTTAGGATGCCTCATAGGAAGTGATTCATGAATGAAAGAGTGAGTCCAGTGATTCATGCTTTTATCTTTCTTGTTCCTTCAACTGCTGTCCTGCTGTTTTAAGCAGGTGGAAAAGCTTTACCTGTATAAATTCTGCATCTCAAGCTGATGTTCAGAACAACACAGCTACAGCAACCCCCAGCTGCAGTCTCATGTTTACTTACTCAGGAGTAAGCTCTCATTTAACACTATAAAGATGCATGTGCTTGGGATGCACAGTTGCAATAGGTACTACTACACCTTTTCTATTTATGTCCCCTCCATCCCTTAACTATCAACCCATTGCAAATGGGGCAGCAGTCTTCATGGCAGCGAGGTGCAGCTGAGCAAGGACTCAGTCTTGTCTGCCTGGTAGGAAAGGAAGATGAGGAATATCCCTTGCTTTCGGATGACCTTACATGGGGCTGACCTGAAAGCAGCCACACTTCATCAGAATGATTTAAAAAGGGACAATGGGACGTGGAATTCCTGAGCTATCTACTAGTTTGTTTCTATTCACTTAGAATTCAGGTGAAACCAGATTATTTTTCCTCAAGGTTGGGAAATTAGCATATCAATACTGGGAAAATTGTGGTGCCATCAATTACTGCTGTGTGTTGAATCATCCTGCTTTTATGTTTGAGCTTTGCATAGATAGGCTGTACATTGTGCATTTCAGTGCCTTCTCTGCTTTACATCTTATGCATATATTAAGAGTTGGTGCTGGGTTTTGCTTCTTCCTCTTCCCTCTCTGTCACTCCTTCCTTTTGTGCCATGTTGTTTAGAGAAAGCCTAGTTGGTGGGGACTGTTTTATTTGAATTGGTTGCATTTAAGCTGCCCTGAGAGTGCCACTTTTCCGGGCGAAGAGTGGGCTGCACATGTTCTGATATTGTAATAAATGTTCTATTATGCAACAATATATTGTCATGATAGCCCTGCCAGTTTCATGCATCAGATGGAGACGGCTTTAATTTGCATTCTGTTAGTTTTAATGGTGCCCAATATTCCTTTTTAATTTTTAATTTTTGGAATGTTTATTTTTGGAATGTTTTGCAAAGGTATGAGGAAGCAATATTGTGGAGGACAGTGGGGGAGTGCTGTAGTGCTCATGCCCGGCTTGTGGGCTTCCTAGAGGCATCTATATGGTTGGCCATAATAATAATAATTTATTACTTAGACCCCGCCCATCTAGGTTGGGTTTCCCCAGTCACTCTGGGCGGGTCCCAACAGAACATTAAAAACACAATAAAATATCAAACATTAAAAACTTCCCTAAACAGGGCTGCCTTCAGATGTCTTATAAAAGTCGGATAGTTGTTTATTTCCTTGACATCTGACGGGAAGGCATTCCACAGGGCGGGTGCCACTACTGAGAAGGCCCTGTGCCTGGTTCCTTGTGACCTCACTTATCGCAGTGAGGGAACCGCCAGAAGGCCCTCGGAGCGATCGAGGTGGAGCCACTCCTTCAGGTATACTGGGCCAAGGCCGTTTAGGGCTTTAAAGGTCAGTACCAACACTTTGAAATTGTGCTCGGAAACGTACATGGGAACAGAATGCTATGCTAGATGGTCCCTTGGCCTGATCCACCACTGCTCTTCTTATGTCCCTATGACTGAAACAATAGGAATGGTATTATCTAAGAATAAATATCCTCAGGGGATTGACCTGTTTGCAGCAGACTCTCAAGTAGTATCTAATCTGAAATCTCTGGGTGGCTAACTCAAGTCCTAAAAACAGCAAATGAGACACAATAAGGAGGGGAGGAGAAAGAGATTTTTGCAATGAACCCTCTACAGTGGCTCCTTAACCTTTTAAGGTGTGTTGGCTGGAATAGTAATGAGGACTAGCGGAATGAATATTAGGTGCTTACAGGTATTAGACCTTCCAATAGTGTAGCCCAGTTAGCTTGCTGCAGCAAAACCAACAACGGATATTTGTAGCACCTTAAAAGATTAAGCCTAGAACCTGGTGAAGTGGTCTGTAGGGCAAGGATAGCCAATATTGTGCCCCCCCCCAGGGTGTTGGACTGCAGCCCCAGCTAGCATGACCAATGGTTAGGGATGGTGGAGGTTTAAGGCAGTACCTGATGGGGCCCACATTGACTCCCCTTGCTCTGTGCTGTAAGAGCATATGCTTAAGCACAAATTTCTCTCCGTGCAGGTGCCCTGCAAATTATAAATTTTATGGCTTCCTCTCCAGTGTGTGCCAGGAAGTGAACTTCTGCAAAAATGCTGTGTTCTCTGCAAGAGTTTCCTCTCCCTGCAATAGAACCACAATTCCCTTAGACCCTTGAAACTGGGTTCGAAAGTGGTTTAACCTTGCAGTGTAGACATGCCCTATGGTGCAACGCAAAACACTTTGTTTATAGGAAGAACAGTGGCGGAGAACGTCAGTCCCAGGGGCTAAATGCGGCCCTTCAGGCCCCTGGCCCTTGGGACTTTCTGCAGGCTATACCTCCTCCTTAGCCACCCTGCTCACTGACAGTTTTGCACCTTCTTCGAGTGCTTTGAACCCTGATAATTTCTCTTGTGTGCCTGGGATGGAGGCTAGAGAAGAGCGCAAATGGAAAGTAGCCCATGGTCCATAGACAAAATTTGCATTAATTGCCTGTCCACTTTTGTCTTTGGCCTTGTCCACTACACTGGCATGTGGCCCTCGAATGGTTGTCCAGAGGGGAACGTGGCCCCCCTTTGGGCCGGAAAAAGATTCCCCACTTCTGCTTTAGGGGGACCTGTGTTTTGAGCTCACTGTCCAATAGGTGGCGGTCATGGAACCGATTTGAGTTCCATGCAACGGGAAGAATAGCTTTTCTCCAATGTCCTCTTTCAAAGGCTGTGCTTTCCACGCAGGCGCACGGCGTTGGAGAGCAGCCAGCCAGCCTGCCTGCCTGCCTGCCTGCTTGCTCGTTGCGGGAGGGGGCAGCCCAGAGCGCTCGGGTCCCGGACAGAGCCACAGCCACCACGCAGCAGCAGCGGGCGGTGTGTGAGCGGCCATTTCCCCCCGCGGCTGCCCATCGTGGATGCTTGGAGTGCCCCCCAATTCTCTTCCTGCGGCCGAAGAGGGAAACTTCCTCGGCGGGCGAGTCTCGTGGTGAGCGGATAAACTTTCCTCCTTCTTGTTTGTTCTTCGCCTTGGTGGTTTGGGGAGCCCGCGATGCAGCGGCTGTACAGGATCGGGGATCGCGATCCTCCTCTGCGCTTTTAAAAAAACTGTTGTAGGGGGAAAGTGTGCCCATTCAACCTTGGCCAGGCCGAGCTTTTTCCTTGCGGTTGGGGGTTTAGGATCGGGCGCGCAGGGTGGCAAGGCTGGCGGCGCGCGCGCCTCCTTGGGAGTAAGTCCCATGGAACTTGTCTCGCGGTGGTTTTTAATCTGAGTCAGTGATCGGTGCGCTTCCACGTGCGAATAATGGCAACAGGTTCCTTTGCTCGTCGGCCGGCTGTTGCAGGGAAAGCGCGCGCGCGCGGGGGGGTCCTCCATATTCCGCCTTCCGTGAAGCAAGCCTCTTCTCCCCCCGCCCCGGCCGCTTTGTGGGTGTGTTAGCAAAGATGGGATCGAGAAAGGGGGTAGATGCCACTTTAAAGGGTGATATTGGGAGAGGTGGTGGGGTGGTAAGTTTTGTCTTTTTAAAAGCATTTCTAAAGTCTGACATTTTACAGATGGCCTCTGGGTGGCGGGGGGCTGATCATGGATCCCCTGCAAAGATTTGGGGGTGGGTAGAAAGGAGGAGGGAGCAGGGAGGGGGGCGTCTCTGCTTGCGGGAAGGGGGGGCCTTGCTGCTCTTCCTCTAAGGGGAGGGGGCTTGCTTGGCGGGTGTGTGTGTTGATTCCCCCTTGCAAAAGCCCCCCTTTCCAGCTCCCTTTTACGCTGTCTACTTCGAAGGGAGCGCCCCCTCCTCAATTTAAACGTGGCTTTATTCCAGACCAGGCAAAGTTGCAAATCTTAGAGGGGAGGGGGGCGCTTGGGGGAGGTCGGTGTGAAGTTTTGCAAAAGGCGCCGGAGGAGGAGGAGAAGACTCATTTTCTCCCCAACTCTTTTAAATTGTTTAGCAATGCGGGTGGGGGATTCTTCCTCCACCCCCCCCCCAAAACAACTTCCTTCTCTTTCTGCACATTCTTCAGTATTTGAGAATGTTGTAGGGCGGAGAGAATGGGACTTTTAACTGCATGGAAGCTGGTTTTTTCTTTTCTTCCAAAGTTCCTCCCGGGTTGCGTGTGGTGGTCTAATCTCTGGCATTTTGGGTGATCTGACTTGGTAGAGGCCAGGAACGGGATGTGATCTGTGCTATGCCTATGAGGGCCTCCGACTGCCGCTATGTCTGCCGGCCTTTTGCGCTTTTGGAGACATACTGTGCGTGAGCCTGTTGAATTCCACTGTGCCCCTGTATGGTTTTTTTTTTTGGGGGGGGTTAGGCTGTTGCACACACGAGGCATTTAAACCCCATTCTCACCCCCGCCTTGCAGAACCCGGGGGATGTATAGTTTCTCAAGGGGTGCTGCGAATTCTAGCCCTGGGAGGGGTAAACTACAGTTCCCATGATTTTCTGCAGAGAGAGGCTGTGCTTTAAAGGCATGGTGTGCACGCAAAAACAGGAATCTCTTGGGAGATTTAAGTGCTGTGGGTTGGGGGGAGGTCCTGGATGTCTGAAGGCCCCCCTCCTCTCCCTCCCAGCTCAGTTTTTCTCTCTCCCCCCCCCACTTCCAATTGTGTCCTGTAAAGTCATTGTGTTCCTTCTCTCCTCTTCACCCCTCCCCTTCCAAATGTTTTTCTGTCTAATAGGCTGGTGTTTTGTAACATCTGGGCCTTAAAACGGAGCTTCATTTCAGCAGGCAACACTGTAATTTCTCAAGTAGTACTTTAAAATTTTGAAAGCGTGATTGAGATAAACTTAAAAACACACACACAAAACCCAATGCCATTTTTTTTTGGGGGGGGGGGAGGGAGGCGGTTACAAAGAACTAATTGTGGTGAGGTTTCCATTCCTCCTCCACCTTCCTTGCAACTTTTCACTAATATGAAGTCTGTTTTTTTAATACTGTACCCTCGCCCCCAATTCTGGTTTGGGATTGTGATCCGTTCCTGCATATGCAGGCTAATTTGCAAGTTTTCTTTCTAGAGTTCTTATTGAAGGCCATTGGTTATAGCGCACACATACTCTCTCTTACCATTATTCTGTTTTTCATTAATGTACGTACAGTACCATTGAGACTCTGGGTAGTTTCTAAGCAGTTTGCAAAAACATGAAAAGGAACTGCAAAGCATTGGTAAAAATCCCAAATTGTTACAAAGCACATCTAAATTTGAAATACACAGCAAAGCAACCCCATTAAAATATAAACCACCATAATTAAAAATGATTTTAATTTTGATCCACTTGATATTCTGGTTAAGAGGAAGGGGAAGGTCTGGTGGAGAGTTGCTTTATTAAATGCGTACAGCATAAAGTTTTTTGGGAAAACTTCTTGAGCAGAAAGTACATGCATCCCATTTAGTGGATGAATAGCTGGCGGAAAGGTTTAATAGGAAATTACTGAATACTGTGCAGTACATTTCATTGGTCTGCTATGAGCTTGTTCATTCAGCATTCGTTCTGTTTTGTTTGCTCAAAGCTCACATGGTGGTTGGATTATGTCCAGTCTTTATTGAGCATTTGTTCTGATTTGTTTATGGGCTGTATGACAATGAGCATATATACTGATACTTCTGTTCATAAGTTCTCTGTTGAGCATGTATTTGTTCATTCACCCCACACTTTAAATGCCTTTTCTCCATCACTTTCCAAGCCACAAAAAGTTTGGTTTTTAAAAGTGGATTTGTTGTGCTGGGGCAACAGTAATTCTACAGTCCACTTTATTTGTGCAAATGTACGTTGACAGTCTGTGTCTAAATCTCTCCCTCAAAATATTGACAATCTGGAGACGCTGAGAGTACGCCTTGATGGAATACTGAAATTATTTACAGTACATTCAAGGGTTTTTCTGTAATAACAATGTTTTATGCGCTCTGTTTTCTTCCTACCTTCTCTACCGGTTATTGACACGCACACATATATAATATAATTCAGGACATGTCCAGAGTCCAATTTACAGCTATCTTGCGTATTTTCCTTTCACTTCTGCTAGATTTTCCTTTATCTTCCTAAAGCTTTTGTGTGTTTGTCAGTGAATCCATGTTTTTATTTGTATAAACAGAAGTTTGCTTTGATTTTTAAAACAAAAAAATCGCACATTATTTTTATTATTATTAATACTTGAGTCTGGAGCCGCCCTGCCTATGAGGCGGAATGAGGTGGCTGCCTCAGGCGGCACTTTCCCAGGAGGCAGCGTCCAATTCCACCACCCAGCTTTGCTGCCAGTCTCCCCAGCATCTTGGGGCAGAGAGGGACTGGGTGGCAAAGTTCTGCAGAACTCCTCCCCTCCTGCTGATTTGAGAAGAGGGCAGGTGTTCCGCCACCCAGCTTTGCTGCGGGTTTGATGGGGGAGATCTTTCCCTCCTGCCCGACCTTGCGGTGGGGCCTTGCATTCTGAGTCAGCCAGATTTGGCCAGGATGGTGGCTCTCTCCAGTGCCTGATCTCTAGTTTAGCCTCTTGAAGCTGTTTTGCAGACTTAACTATGTGAAGTTGAAGGAATGGGTGGGGCGCTTCTAGTAGTTCATGTTGTTGTCCTAATGTGCGTGGGAGATTTTAATCTTGCAGCATAATCGGTACATGTTTTCCCCCCAGTCTGTGCAAAGTGGATGTATGTATGTATGTTTATTTATTTACCCTTTATTAAAAAGGAACGCTCCGCCCTCCCCAGTGAAGAGCCTGGGTTAGAGGTGTATGAAATGTGCCTCTAAAATCTCAGCTTCTATTCTAGGTTTTCTACTTCCGTTCTACAAAGTGAGCGCCGCGAGGAAGGCTGTGTACACACTATATCTTTATAGCACATTTGAAGCACATTCTTCCTCAAAGAATTTGGGTTACTGTAGTTGAGGGTTTTGAGCTAGTTGAGATTCCTGCATTGCAGGGGGGGTGGGATCGATGACGCTTGAGTCCCTTCCGACTCTATTGTTACTGAGAATTGAAACTATGAAGGGAAGAACTACAGTGCCCAGAATTCATTGAGGGAAAGAATGTGTTTTGAAGTATAATGGGTACACAGCCAAAGACTTTGGCCTCGTTTGCCAGAGGTGGGGAACCTTTTTCATCCCGGGGGCTGGATTCCCTTCTGGCCAACCACCTGGGGGCCACATGCCGGGGTGGGTGGGGGCCAGAGGCATAAATGAACATGAATTTTACCTTCGTACAGTAGGTTAGTTTCGTGTACCCGTCTCTATCCTCCATTGATGCAAGCAATGCATCAGAAAGGACACTTTGTTGGGAGCAACAATTTGGAGGTATTTCCTCGTTGCCCGAAGGTGGGTTTGTGGTTTGTCCCCTTCTATAAAAATCACAAGCTGCAGCCAAGTTTGGTTTTAGGATTGCCACTTACGGTTCATTGTGTGTGGGGAACAAACCATGAATTTCGAGGAGACATGCGGGATTACTAAGAGCATTTGTTACCTCTCTCCTCAGCCGAAAAGGCTCCCAGAGTGTGGCTTGCTCACAGTCAATTAAAACATGGTTGTCCCACCCACAGGCTTACATACAATCTAAAAAACAACAACACTGTGGCACACAAGGTGAAATAGAAGGAAGGGGGAAATCAAATTCGGACACCAGTTTCTAATTGGTTATAATGACCAGCTGACACAGCTCAAGGGTAGGAGGTGACTGTTGGAGCTGGCCTTTTCTGATGGAGTGAGAGCTCTGCTTCCCATCTCTCCCACTAAGGCTGTCTGATGAAATGGCTGCTCCCAGATGACAGGGGAAGGAGAGCAGTTGCTCCCAGTGTGTGGTGGCGAGGAGCCAGTTTTTGAGCCAAATGCACCAGCAGGCTGCCCATTTGCTTTAAGCACAACTGTGGCTTATTTAATGTGACTTCCAATACAGCCATTTTGATGCAGTAGTAGGACTTGGGGGTGGGTATATGACTTACAAAGCACTCCACCAGAGCCAAGTAAAAACCCTTCCTTGGTTTTTTTTTAAGTGTTAGTGCCATTTTAATTTTTTTTAAAAAAAAGCTTATGTGTCATTCCCATTCATTTCAGTATGGGAAGTGGTGGATAACGTCCTGTGAGTCAACGTTTGTCTCCCTCTCTGTGACTCCGAACAGCGACCCAAAATTTGCCACTTGAGACGGACACATCATCTAGATGCCTTGAGGCAGAACCGCCTCAGTTTCCATGAATTAGTGTTGAGAGAATTTCTTTTTTTATTTTTCTGCTTTCTCCACCCTGATGAAGGCATTTATAGACCCCCGTACATAACGAATCACATTATTGATATGCGATTGTGATCCTTGTGGTCCCTGCAGATGATTGGTATTAGATGCTACGGAGGAAGGTAGAATGACTGCATGTTGCTCCACTCCCGGTCGTTAATACTTCATTCCTTTTCGAATATTCCAGATGATAATTTTGAGAGGAGGTGAACTACTGGGAAAACAAATTAAAAAATTAATTTAATTTAAATATTTCTGCCTTGTCCTGTATTGCTAGACCATGGGATGGGTTCATAAAAGCAGTGCATGTTAATATAACTTGATGTGAAAACTGAACCTGTCAGCAATAAAAGAAGTCCAAAGGCAAATCATAATATTAACTGTATCATTGGCCTATCTGAAATACCTCCATAAACAACCAGGGTTTTGATGCAAAAAAGGAAGCCTCTATGATCAGGTCAGGCCTCCTCTTTTTCCCTAGAGTAGGATATAAATGCCACCCCCTTTTTATCGCCACAACAATCCTGTGAGGTAGGTTTGACTGATTTCTCACAATGTAACATCTTGATCTTCAGGAATTATAGAGATTTGAACTAGGCCGCATCCTCACAATGCATACGCCATATGCTCCTTAGCATGGTTTGAGTCAATTCCTCTTCCCAGGGAACCTTGGAAATTGTAACTCTGTGAGGGGATTAGGGGGTTCCTAGCAATTCCCAGCCAACAAACTACAGCGCCCAGAATTCTTTGAGGAAATGACTGTTTAAGTGGTATAATAGTGCTTTAAATGTATGATGCAGATGTGATACCAGCCTAAGTCCAATGTCTTCTCCACTACAGGTGCATTTTTCAGGCATTGGGAGTCTTGCATTCATTTTCCTGGTTGTAACGCTAGCGCTTCTTTCCTTTTACACTACATTGCCTGTTGTTTTAAGGAACTGTGGCTTTTGATACATATAATGCTATGTTGCGCTAAATTTCATTCACACCAATGGTGTGTCATTGGACATGGACTTTATAGGTGTGCATGTTTCTGTTCCCTCATGAAAACTGTGGGAAAACAACTGTACGCCAGAATACCACCCCAAATTTCATCACATTGTATCACCCATGAAAACCATGGGAAAGTTACAGCGTGGAAAACTCCTGCGATATTCCAGGTTAGGAAGTTGCAATTGAGATTTTCCTGGAAGCAATTAACATGGAGATCAGCATTAAACTTCCCTTATATGTGACTCGATTTCCAGAAGTCGTTGTTGCATTGAGTGAAATCTGAAATAAAACATTAAAATCTATGGATATGGAAACGTTTGGGGATATGGAATAAAGTTGTGTTTGGATGCAGCCTCCATTATGCATTAGGATGGCTCTAGGAAGGGTGTCAACAAGATTCGGCACCTCTTTATCTAGAAGAAAAAGCCCTGCCTCCCTCAGAGGACACCAGGCTTGTATTCCACCAGTTACCCCCCAGCTGTCCTTGCATTCTCCTCCCAACCGTGGTCTCCAACCAAAAGCTGCAGCTAGGGCTTGGTATCTTAGCAACGGCCTTGCTCTTGAG
This sequence comes from Podarcis raffonei, assembly GCF_027172205.1. Classification (NCBI taxonomy): domain Eukaryota; kingdom Metazoa; phylum Chordata; class Lepidosauria; order Squamata; family Lacertidae; genus Podarcis; species Podarcis raffonei. The sequence continues at coordinate 20,226,878 of NC_070615.1, read as the reverse complement.
TTTCTTTGGGCCAGGTGGCTGCAGCTGTCCCAGGCCTGGAACAGCTACTTCCTGTTACGCGCTCTAGTTTTGCAGCGAAGTATTGACAGCGGAATTTTAAGCATTGGGGTTTTGGCCAGAAGCAAACATTAAAAGGCGCAAGGAGATAGGATAATGATATATTAAGGGTGGAATAACAAAGAAAGTGAATAACGCAACAATAACAAAAATAATAGTGGGGAAAGAAGATCGCACATTGGTGAAGGGAAGTACTGGGCTGTGGGGGAGGGAGGTGAAGGGATTAATTGAAATTGTTAATGATTGGTATAGGATTTAAGAGTTTTAAATTTTTAGAAAGATTCTATAAAGAAAGCAGAAAGAAATATGAAGTAAAGGTATCAGAGAGGAGATCAGCGTAAATGAAAACATGAGACTTATGGTTTTGTTACATATGATTTTATTTTGGAGTTGTCTGCTTATTTTGGAGTTGTTTGTTGAAAAGAATGTATATTATGTGAATGAAATAATAAAGGATTTGAAAGGGGGGGGGAACATGGGATCTGTGGTGCTCTGAGCATCAAAAGGTACTCTGAGATTGCTTTTGTGGCGTCACCACACGTCCGCTCATTTATTGTGGCACTTATCTGAAGTCATTTTACTGTGGTTTCCTGGTAGCCTCCTTACAATCGTTTTCTAGCCCTTGGCATCTAAAATGTGAATCTGGGAGGTGGTTGTTTTTTAAAACATTGCCCATGTGAGGATCCCATGCTTGGGGTTGTTGGCACCTGTGTGTCAAAATGTTAGCAGGTGGCATTGCATATTTATGGATCCCTGATGTGCTGATCTTGAATGTGCAAGGTTTTTCCTAATTAACATTCCCAAGTGTTAAGAGAGAATAGATCTCAAGCCATGTTGCTCAGCTCTACTATGATAGCAAGTTGCCTGGCAATATGATTCAGGATTTTAAAAAGCACCTGGCTCCTAGCAGTTAATAGCAATGGTGGAACTATGTGTGATCAGAAACACTGCCTACCACATAAGAGTTAATAATTTAGTGTGGCAGTGCTCACACTTTGAAATGCCCTGCCTATTTACACAAGGCAGGCACCTTCACTGTATTATTTTGAGCACCTAAAAACCATTTTTGTTTAAGGCTATGTTGACCTGGTTTTTAGGTTATCGTCAATTTTAATTATTTTTTAATGTTCTAAATATTTGTTTTTAACTGTGTTCTGCTGAGAATTCCGTTCTATTCTTTTTTTTGTAAAATGCTTTGAGGCTTTTAAAAAACGATAAATGTTACAAAAAATGTAAGTTGCAAAGTGTTCCATTCTCAGAGTTGTTAAAGCAATTAGAGCTGACTTCAGGCTTGTGGGATCTACTTAGTTTGCTACTAGAAGCTCAAGATCTGCCAACCGTGGTCAGGTGCCAAAGCCCTCTAGAGACATTTCTTTAAAGCAGGGTTGGATGAACCCCAAGTCCAGGGGCCAAATGTGGCCCTCCAGACTTTTCTGTTTGACCCTTCGGACCCTCCCCATCTCACAGCCCCTCCCCAGCTTTAACCTCACTTGGGTGTGTACTCTACACATGAACAGACATTTGTGTGAAATACAGCTTGTATCTGTGTTCAGTGCAACATGTGAACAAGCCTACAACCTTTATCTTGGAGATCTGACCTGGGGTATTTGGGTTGGAACTTAGCAGCAGATTATAGTCTTCCAGGTCACTGATCACCTACGCTGAAAAATGAGAAAGCAGCACTCAATTAGCAACGGCTGTATCTTTCTCTCCTTCCTTACCTGATTTTATTTTGAAAAAGTGGCTGTAACCTTTGTCTTTTGGGTTACTGTTGGTTGTTCTAAATTCTTCTGTAGTTATATTTTCAGTCTCGGAGCAAAAGTTTTTAAAAAGAAGGAAGGAAGTAGATGATACTATAACCGGAAAAACATGTAACCTGGCTCAGAGTCACAGGTTATATGCAGGTAAAACAGTGCCAAGTATGGAACCTGATCTGCGTCCAGAACACTTAATAAATTGGTGGGGGGTAGAGTGTGAAAAATGGAGCAGGTTCAACTTTTGGCTTGATTTTCCCTCTTGCCAACTCTCCTTGTGCTTTAATTGGGCACTGCTAAGCCCAAAAACTCCTTCATGGATCACTGCCTTGTCGTGGCGAAGGGGCTTGAATACTTTGGCCACCTCATGAGAAGAGAAGACTCCCTGGAAAAGACCCTGATGTTGGGAAAGATTGAGGGCACAAGGAGAAGGGGATGACAGAGGACGAGATGATTGGACCGTGTTCTTGAAACTACCAACATGAGTTTGACCAATCTGGGGGTGGCAGTGGAAGACAGGAGTGCCTGGCGTGCTCTGGTCCATGGGGTCACGAAGAGTTGGACACGACTAAACAACTAAACAACAAGCCCAGAAAAGGAAAGGCAAAAACCATTTTGCAAAAGCAGATACCAGTTCCCACCCTTTGCCAGCCTGTGTTTTGAAAACGGTTATAAAGCTGTTTTAGCCTGATAACTTCAGCACTCTTAAGCACTTTTATCCAGCAGAGAAGGAACATGGGTGTAGCAGCTCTGCTGGGGTATGTATGTTTCAGCTCCGACTTCTGGTGAATTATTCAAGCCTGTTTTGTGATAAAAGTGAACCTTCTGTATTGGGGAACATTTTGTGTCCATGGAAAACTCTGATCTTCCAGGCTTCTTTACTGCGATAGATGCAAAAGTCTCCCTGTTGCAAAAGTTGAGTTTCATCAGATGAGGGGCATGGAGGAGTGGTGCAGCCTCGGGGCTAGTAGACATTTGCTTCTGTTGCTTGTCTGTGCGCATGTTCCTTCAGGGACACCCGCCCTTTATTGTTGTCATCTGCGTACTCAGATGTTAGTCATGTTATAGCTCGATGCACTTCAACTGTTCTGCATCCAAAACTGAACATCAGGCCAATGTGGGGACTTTAGTGTCCTGAAATAAATCTATCCCACTTACCGTATTTTTCGCTCTATAACACGCACCCGACCATAACACGCACGTAGTTTTTAGAGGAGGAAAATCCGTAGGCATGCCACCCGTAGGCATTCCCTCCATAACACGCACAGACATTTCCCCTTACTTTTTAGGAAGAAAAAAGTGAGTGTTATGGTGCAAAAAATACGGTAGTCATTCAGGGAGGTTCAATCTGCTTCCAGGGTCAAGTTTTTAAAATAACATAATACAGGTATGGGGGACCTGTTCCCCCCAGATGTTGTTAGACTGTAACTTCCATTGTCCCAACAACATCTGGATGGTCCACAGGTTCTCCACCTCTGTCTTAAAATATTTGTTTAAAAAAAACTCTAGTCGCTTTACTGAGTGAATATCTTTTCTTAGCTGTGTTCCTCATATGGAGTTAATCTTTAAGCTGCTTTAGAAAGCCATAAACATCACCTTGGTGTTCCTTTAGTTTGTGATAAGAACTGTACTGGCTGTATTTCAGCAGATGTGGTTTCTGAGTAGTGAAAACAGGGAGCACAGTATTCCCACTTAAAATATACGCCCCTTTCCGTCCTTAAAGAAGAACATCTATGTGACTCTTTTTAGTGATGACAGAATTCAAGCAAGTATCTTCCACTTAATTATATTACAACACGCAATTTCTTAATATGTTTCCAAACAGAACTCTCCCCTGTTTGTAATAGGCGCTTAATCCAAGTATGTGATAAAAACTGAGGTGGGCATTCCAAGTTCTGTGTTAGGCCAGGTTGAACTGCAACTTTGATAAACTATACAAACTTGTTTGTTTTACATAACATGTACTCTGCAATGTATTTTTATTTTTTTTGTTCGCCAACAGGAACTATGGAGGGTATGGTGCTCCAGCTTTCCAGCCATTTGAAATCGTCACCAATTCTTTTTCTGTTGACATTCTTATGTACTTTCAAGCCACGTTCGCAAGCTCTTAGAACTTGAATGTTCTAATGAAAGGTTAATTCATCAAGAACCAGTGTAGCGATTCGTGGCCAACCACAAATCTCTGGGCGAGGGTTCAAATCCCTACTCGGCCATGACTGGTTGGACCACTCAGTGTAATCTACTTGACAGGGTCCTTGAGAGGATAAAATGGCTTATTTTGGAACAAAGTCCACACAATCTGGTAGCAGTTCTCCAGGGTTTCAGATGGGGGTCTCTCCCACACCCAGAGATTCTGAGGATTGAACCTGTGGCTTCTGTATGCAAAATAGATGTTCTACCTCAGAGCTGCAGCTCTTTGGAGAGCAGAACCATTTATAGTGGTACCTCGGGTTAAGAACTTAATTCGTTCCGGAGGTCCGTTCTTAAGCTGAAATTGTTCTTAACCTGAAGCACCACTTTAGCTAATGGGGCCTCCCGCTGCTGCTGTGCAATTTCTGTTCTCATCCTGAAACAAAGTTCTTAACTTATTTCTGGGTTAGCGGAGTCTGTAACCTGAAGTGTATGTAACCCAAGGTACCACTGTATATCACCTTGAGCTCCTTAGAGGCAACGTGAGATATAAATGTAAATTTGTACCCAATACCGCAACCTACCTACTCCCAACCCTTGCAGAATAGAGAGGTCTTAAGTACTTGTTCAAAGGTGCCATGGACAACTTAATCACATCCTCATGTTGCCATCTCTGTTCATGAATCTCCTTTTCGGCTACTAAACTTCCTTTCCTAAAATTGATCTGGTTGTTTCTTCATTCCCTGAATAGTTTCTTCATGGTGGCGGTGTTGATGTTGACTAATGTGCAGTGTGCACTCCCCTTTTGTACCCTTTCTAAGCCTTTTGAGGGTAACTGCTTAGCAACCGTCCTCGCTTGGTTAATGTTTTTACAGGCTTCTTCTGTGCAGACGTGGGATCTGCTTCAGTGACTGGAGGTTTGTAATGTTCATCAAGGTCGATGGCCCAAAGCAGTTTAAATCCATGCCTGGATTTAATTCCTTGTTCTCATTTCAAGAGGCCTTTCCTAATAATTAGTGGGCACGGTAATCTTCCATTCTAGTTGTTAATTTGCACAGGTTGATAGGACCAAGAACTCTTAAAAGCCCTTGACTTTTCATTTGAGTTCCCATAGTAGTGTCTTCCGTTACTCTGGTTTGATGCTAAAGACCAAAGGCCGGGGATGATTGAAGTGGCAGGATATCTTCACGGGGGCAGTTCTTCAAAAGTGGGTTGGTTAGGAAGCCCAGAGACACATGCCTTCTTAAGATGGGACTGCTCTTTCCATCTTGCATACTTATGGGACCAGATACCTTTCTCTGTGGGTTTGCATTTCAAAGTTGCTCCCGTGCTGCATCCTGCATGTAGCTACATGACTTCTCTCCGAGGTGGCCCAACATGTAATGCACCTGTAAGCAGCTTTCAAACCTGTTGTTTGTGTGCATACACTTTTTTTTTGTAATGCAATCTGAACTTCAAAAAGAAAAGAAATGCTTGTGGCAAAATGGCTGTTTTTTGGCCCTGCGCTAGTGATGCACCTTCTCTTCCAGAACATTAGACCTTACATAATGGCAGTAAAATGGAATTATGCTGTGTCAAGCTATTATCAGAATTGTTGAGCATGTGGCTTAAAAGAAGAAGAAGAAGAAGAAGAAGAGGAGGAGGAGTTTGGATTTGATATCCCGCTTTATCATTACCCTAAGGAGTCTCAAAGCGGCTAACATTCTCCTTTCCCTTCCTCTCCCACAACAAACACTCTGTGAGGTGAGTGGGGCTGAGAGACTTCAAAGAAGTGTGACTGGCCCAAGGTCACCCAGCAGCTGCATGTGGAGGAGCAGAGACGCGAACCCGGTTCCCCAGATTACGAGACTACTGCTCTTAACCACTACACCACACTGGCTTGTAGGCTAAAAGGTTCTTGTTCATGTGCCAATACTGTTCTCATTTGACCCTTTTCTTGCTATCTGTGTTCTTCAGCTGTGAGTGCGAGAAATGACCTGTAGACTTGTGACATCTGAGAATCTAATCAATTAGATCAGCAGTTCTCAAACATTGCTCTCACAGACCACTTGAACATTGCTGTGGGTTTCTGTGGGCTACTTAATCAGCTTCCTTTGTTCTATAAATTACAGTGCACAACTCAAACTTTAGTAACTGGTATAGGCTTGCTTTTCTAACATGAAAGATGGGCCTGTTTTTGTGAGCAAAGTTATGTGAAGCTGGGTGGAAGACAAAAGTCTGAGAACCCAGAGCTGGGGAACCTTTTTCAGCCAAGGAGCTACATTTCTGCATTGGCAACCTTCGGGGGCTGCATAACAGTACAGTGGTACCTCAGGTTAAGTACTTACGGTAATTTGTTCCGGAGGTCCGTACTTAACCTGAAACTGTTCTTAACCTGAAGCACCACTTCAGTTAATGGGGCCTCCTGCTGCTGCCGCGCCACCGGAGCATGATTTCTGTTCTCATCCTGAAGCAAAGTTCTTAACCTGAAGCACTATTTCTGGGTTAGCGGAGTCTGTAACCTGAAGTGTATGTAACCTGAAGCGTATGTCACCTGAGGTACCACTGTAGTGGGTGTCACTAGGTGAGGCCATCATGCCCATTATAACCTGAGTTTTAGGTTTGCAGAGGTTTGGTTGCTGTTTCCCAGGATGTTGGCACGTGACTTCCCCCGAAGAATCATGGGAAACATGATTTGTTAAATATGCCTGGAATTTGAAGCTCTCCGAGGGAGAAACCACAATTCCAGGATCCTTTGAGAGGACTCATGTGCTTTAAATGGTGTGATAGATGTGTTTAGAATGTATGGTGTGTGCATCTGCAGATGTGCCATTTTAGTCTGATTCTGCTAGGGCAGGTAATTTAGAATCCTTCCTGGAGGCTGGTTGGTTGAGCCATTCATCCTGATTTCATTACAGGGAGACTAGACAAAGTTGGCTGGTTTAATGAGCTTGGATTTGTTAGTGGGGCGGCTAGGCGACATTGTGTCAAAGGAAGTGTTATCTCATACTTTTCCCTGTCGCTTTCCTTATCGCTTTCCTTGAGCAAAACCCTCCCAATCGGCATACAGTTGCGCAGACTGAATTTTCTGCTATGCGATTGAGTCGCATCCAAAAAACAGCGACAGCCTGGAGTTGCCCTTAGATAACATTCAGGACTTATTTAGCACCGTATCAGCCATGGTGGAAAACAAAATAATTGAAATGTCAGATGATACTAATCAAGCAAAATAAAAGCAATGTCTGCTGCATCGCCTCAAAATTATGGCAACCCGCTAGAGTGATTTCAATTACTGCTTATTTTTCTTTCTCCGACCTGCATTAACTGCAGCAAAACAACGGAAGGCAATGTTCTGGGATCTTGGGGGAGTTTTTCGGGGGGAAGGCTGTAACTCGGTGACAGAGCATCTGCTTTTCACACAGGAGGTTCCAGTTTCCAGGACTTGCTGATCAGAAGGTTGGTGGTTCGAATCCCCGCGACCGGGTGAGCTCCCGTTGCTCGGTCCCAGCTCCTGCCAACCTAGCAGTTCGAAAGCACGTCAAAGTGCAAGTAGATAAATAGGTACCGCTCTGGCGGGAAGGTAAACGGCGTTTCCGTGCGCTGCTCTGGTTCACCAGAAGCAGCTTAGTCATGCTGGCCACATGACCCGGAAGTTGTACGCCGGCTCCCTTGGCCAATAAAGCGAGATGAGCGTCGCAACCCCAGAGTCGGCCACGACTGGACTTGAACAGTCAGGGGTCTCTTTACCCTTTACCTAATGTAAAGTGGGGATACAGAGTTCTTGGTGTTGTCCTCCGTCTGTCTCAGGAGCCAATGGATTATCTTCTGGAATTCTGCTCTGTGGCTATGAAAGGACAGTTAATGGTTGCATCATACGGCAACTTCTCTATGGATACCTAAAATGCAGTGTTAGAAACTCAGATATATAAGCTAGGTGCCAAAATGGCTCTTTAAACCAAAGTTACAGTCACTAAAATGGAATGTCTAGTTGTCACTTTAGGGCAAGATGGCTCTAAAGTCTTATTTTGCAAATGATGGACTGACTGTGATTATCAGTTAAACACCTGGCTAATTCAGGTGGCAACCTTGAGTTAGGTCAAGAACTTGAGAACAAGAAAAGCCACTTGCTTGATCCAGGGAGAGTCCACATATATATTGGCCTATTCCAACCTCTTTTTCTTAACGGTGACTGCCCCTGCTGAGGCTGCACAGGAAAAGCATTTGGGTTTCAGAAATTCATTCAGTTTGTGCAGATAAAATATAACGGATAGAATTCTACAGGATGGGGTATTAGGGTGTGAAAACAGTCCTGATCCAATGATCCCCAGGTATGCACCTCCAGATGGTGGCGATGTCAGGCATCATCCTGGCATCCAGGCATCTTCACTTGGTTGCAACTGGTTGAAAGCCAGGTTGCAAAATGCGCCTGGCACCTGGCTAATTTCAGACGCTGCTAAAATGTGACCAAACCTTGCATTTCTCTGCTTGAAGAGCCTTTCAGAAGAATGATCTCCACGTGAGAAGTCCAATTTGTAGGATGTTCAGTATTCTTCAGCAATGCTGGTTTCAGGGGCTTTCTGGGCTGAGGCTTAGCTTAGTGGCTCTTCAAGCACTGATCACAGGCATGGCTTCCCCAAAGAACCCTAGGAATGGTAATTTACCCACAGAGCTACAATTCCAAACACCCTTCACAAACTACAATTCCCAGGATTCTTTGCAGGTAGTGAGGTTCTTTAAATGTATGGTGTGGATATGACCATAGGGCAGAAGTTTTCAATCTTTTCTGATACAGGACCCATGTTTAACCCAAACATACATTTGGAGAACTGCCAAGAGGGGGCCCCCCATACTTATCTTAATAAGCTGATTTTAAATCAAATTTTCACAATTAGCCTTCTTTCTTGGGGATTTTTAAATCACCCAGACATGAAGCTCTTGTAACCATTCAGGAAGAGCCAAGTAGGTATTGCTATTAATATGGTTGCTATTATTAGGCCTTTTGTAAATGTTCCCTCAAAGTATCAGATCTGCGTCAAAAACCAGCTCAACTTGTTATCTTACTGCCTTAACGTACACATTTTGTAAGAACCTCTGCCTGTCTCTCTGAAGGCCAGACTTGGGAGGGAGGATTCATAATTAAAGACCTGGGCGAAAGCAAACCTTGGGTGGTTGCTACATAAACCTGAGGACCTGAATCTAGAAAATGAAGCTAATGTTCCTGGCGGTCGAGTTGTCAAGGAGTCTTCATTGAAAACAAACAAACCCTCTTTGCTTATCTGTCTGCAAGAACTGAATAGACCCCGGCTATGCTTTCTGGTTGGATTCCTCTGACTCATGAGAGCCCAAAGTGTTTTGAGCCTGGTGGCTGTTCCTGACGTCCACAAGGTTGTGCCTGCAGGTCATTTCCAGCTGGCTCTTTGTTAATTATTACTACTGTGCTTCCAGATTCCCATTGCACAGCCAGGCACCTCCATTTGCAGCGACTATAACAATCACAAATTTCCTTTCCGATGGTGGCTTCTTAGGCAACATTCAGCTGAGCTCTGTGAAGGATCTCCAGACTTTCAGGAGATTTGTCTTCCCAGCTGGGGAGTTATTGTATAGCTGTCAACTTTTCCCTTTTCTTGCGAGGAATCCTATTTGGAATAAGGCAATTTCCCTTAAAAAAAGGGAAACGTTGACAGCTATGGGAGGCAAGGACTTGAAATCTGGTACGTTTGCCTCGCATAGCTCTTTCAATCTTGTCTCCTAGTTCATTCTTGCAACCCCCGTGACATGAAATCAATAGCTGTCTGACTTTTTTTCAACTGACCATCCCTAATGTTTGCAGGCATGCTCAAGTGTTAACCAAGTATGTTAACACTTCACAGTGTCTCTCTCCCCCCATTAAAATCTAAATAATAGAAGGGATGTGCATGCTATCGTGCTGTCTTCTCTGAAAGCATTTACTATAAGTATTCTCATAGAAGAGATTTTCAAGTGAAGCTTTTGAATAGGACATTTAAACCATATAAAATGCAGTCTGTCGAATTTATGATATTTCCATTCAACTACTTTTGACTATCTGAAATACTTTTTATTTATTTATTTACAACATGTAAATTTAATGTTATGTTTCTGTTTTAGCATGTGAGTGGCTTGCAATTCTGATAGACAGGTCTCAATCTATTTTAGGGAAGTGGAAGGACTTCCAGATCAGAATTCCCTGGGAAACCAACATCACTGCTTGCCTAGAAATGTAAGTTCTATAGAACTGAAATCTGAAGAATAGCACCTTTCTTTAAGGGACAGATTTCTTTAAAAGGTAGTTACCAGGGACAGATTTGATACCTAGACATCCGAACTGCCCTAAGTAAATATTTATGCACTTTTAAAAAAGTATCTTGCCTTTCTAGAATGACATGGGTTTTATCATTCTGAAACTGTTCTGAAACAATTTCTGAAACATTTTTTTATCGTTCTGAAACTGCTCAATAAATAATAATAAAACTTATTTTATAAAGGATGATTGTATCTTTCTAGAGTAGCTCATTTCCCTCTCTGAACAATCCATCCTCTCTTTCGGATGCTGCAAATGGCTGCGATTCGGTTTCTCATTATGACAAAGCGTCTGCAAGGAGTTACGGTAGATGGAGCTGACCAAGTATTTTTTTACTGTTTCCTGCTCTGGATTAGAGACTTTTGGCAGGATGAAGGGGACTCTGGGAGCCTGCACATTGCTACTGCTTAGTCATCCATTGCGCTGGTTTATTAAACCTCACTTGGGAAGAGTTTTGCCTTTCTCTGCTAGCTGCGTTATACTTTTTTGGATCCTTCCTTCCCGGAAGTGAAAGCTTTACCCACCCATTGATGAATAATGAATTGAAAACCTGCCTAGTTTCACAGTGATCTCTGTTTACAGCCTTTGGTGCCTTCACAGAAAGGAAGAGTCTAATCACAGGAGGATTGTGGTAAGCAGGCACACCTGTTTGAATGCCGTGGCTGCTGTCTTTTAGTATCTGTTTTTTTAAAAGATGTTGGCTGTTGAATAAATCAGTTGCTTTATCTGGCATTAGTTTACTATTCACAGTTGGGAGTACTCTTGTGTCAGAAAGCTGGTGGAATAAGCTCTTCAGTCACTTGTTCAAAGAAACAATTTTGGGGGGCTATGAAGCCTCATGTTTTAAGTAGGACATGGAAGACCAGGGGAGGAAACAGCCTTTTAGTTAGGTCTGAGTGTATAGCACTACCTTCCTGAAAACAAATCGTTTTTTAAAAAACAAAAATTGCTGGTCATTGCGATATGCTTGAAAATGTATGGGCTAAAATCATGAAAGTCTGAAGGTGGCTGAATAAAATTTTCAGGGATTGAGGGATGGGGTCTAGCGTTCTTCCCCGTGAGTAGCCATATTGAGTACAAATGTGCAAACTGGCAAAAAACTGAATAGATTGTGCTTTTAAGCTACAAGTGTTTAAGCAAGCTTAAACTTCCTTTCCTTCTCCCACCAAGTGGACACTTGAAGTATCTTCTTCTTTGGTGATCATTCATAGCCAAGTAAGATTGTTTTCCATAAACACGGTTTTAACAATGAGTCCGTAAGTGACTGTGGAGGCCAATTCTGGAGCCACACGTCCTTCCACAGCGGGGACATTGGTTTCTGGGCGGGAGTTGATCACAGTGTTGATTTGCCAAGCGTGCCTTCCTCTTGGCACGTTTCTCCCTTGCGTCCTGAGTTTGAGTGTCTTCAAAGCCCGTGACACCTTTTGTAAAGGCTGTTCTCCAATTGGAGCGCTTGCAGGCAAGTGTTTCCCAGTTGTTGTTTATACTACATTTTTTTAGATTTGCCTTGAGACAGTCTTTGAACCTCTGCTAGTTGGACAGGAACAAGGTGCACAGAGCAAATGAGATGATTTATATCTTCCTTACATGGTACCATCAGCCTACATGCCCATGTTCAAGAATAACAGAAGTAAAATGGGTAGTTTGCTGCCCCCAGAAACTTGGTGATCCACATTTAAACAGTGTGAGGAGGTGGTAACAGGTGGAAGACTGTAAGAGGAAGAAACTTGAATGACCAGGGATGTGTGTGGGCAACGGAAGCAAGCTTTCTCAATTATAAACCTGAAAGGGATTGGTGTAGGTTTCTGGGCTCATACCAGTTTTATGATATGACATGGTCAAGTGAAGACAAGCAGCAAAACATGCCACCAGTCACTTTAGTTGGGGCTGGAGCCGAATTTAAGGAGGGTACTATGGAAAGTGGCAAATCGGGCACCAGATGCTAAATCCAAGTTGTGTGTGCTGTGTGTATATGTGTGAGAGATTTTTATCCACCCTGTCTTCAGTTCAACTAAAAGATCCTGGCAGAACGATTAGAGGTTGAGAAATGCAAATCTATAGTCAGGTAGTGAAGTCTATTTGCCCGTAACCTTTGGCAGTGTTCTTGACTCAAAGCAGCTGTCTATTTCCTCCTTAGCTTTCTTCATATTTACTCAACAGTTGTCTCAGGCAGTGGTATCTGTATTTGGAAAGGATCTTGTTATGAAGTAGAAAGGCAGTTCCTTCAGCTGCATCCATTTAAAACAACCAGCAGGTCTAAAAGGACAGCAGTGAGGGTTGGTCCAGGTTTATAGTCTTAAGACTTGTTACACGGCAATCTTGCTGAAGCCAAGTTGGTCTGGGTTTGGTAAACGTTTGGGAATCCTATTCCTTACACTTGAGTTTCTTGGAGAGGAGGGATTATAAATGAAACTAACAATTCCACAAAGCACCTGGTTAAACATGGTCAAACAATTATCTTAATAAATAGAATAACACACACACACAAAAAAAGCTACCAGCCCGGAACACGAAATCCTAAGAAGCAAGACATAGCAGTAGGATTATTATTATTATTAAAAAAAATTCAGGTAGCTATTGATCCATTAGAAAAAATAGAGTAGTGATTCCTTAGTGGCAAATTTAGAAGTGCAGTGACCCTTCATGTTAGCCACAGATTATACAACTGTCTGAGATTACACAGTAATCTTATAATTACACAACGGTAATAATTTGGGATGCATTGGAATGATCTGTGCAGATCTTCATGTGTTGCCCATCAGCCGGGGTGCCAACAATAGGGAGCTCTGGGTGCCTGAGCACCCACAATTTTTTTGCTGTGGGTGCTGAGCACCCACACTGCAGGGCCCCCAATGCAACCTCCGAGGTCTCACAAGGCCTCAGACAGCATCTCCAAGGCCTCGGAGATGCTGTCTGAGGCCTTGTGAGACCTTGGAACCTGATTGCTGGTGGCACCTTTTACAGAGTGGGACCAGTGATGTTCCAACTCAGTATTGTCTACACCAGCGGCAGAGATAGAGAAGGGGCATAGTGCAATGCTCATTCAATTCAGAGTACAGTGGTACCTCGGGTTACAGACGCTTCAGGTTATAGACACTTCAGGTTACAGATTCCGCTAACCCAGAAATAGTACCTTGGGTTAAGAACTTTGCTTCAGGATGAGAACAGAAATTGCGCAGCAGCGGCGAAGCAGCAGCAGCAGGAGATCCCATTAGCTAAAGTGGTACCTCAGGTTAAGAACAGTTTCAGTTTAAGAACAGACCTCCAGAACGAATTAAGTTCTTAACCTGAGGTACCACTGTATCTCCTAGTAGGAGATGGATCAAATGAAGGCAAGATGGATCAAGGGTTTGCTTTGGTGCACAGCAGCTTCCTATATTCCTTTGAGTATTGTTGATAAGAGACAGAGGAGGAGAATGGTAGAGCTAAGCCTGAAAGAGGTGAGCTGGGCACAAGCCTCTTTTTACTTGCAATGGCTTGTCCTTCCACCAAATAGTTCAGAGGGGCTTGTGTTTTTATATCAAGGCTATTGCTCATCCAGCTTCAGGAGTAGAACTGGATTGTGGTTTTTTAAAACCACTTTCTGAGCCGTGTGTTTGCTCTCTTAAAGCACGTATCGCAAGGAAGGAAGTTGTGGGGAGTCTGTCATGGGCAGAGGTGACAGAAGTTAGTGGAGATGTGCAAAAAAGTTTGCATGTTGACTTTTTTTTTTTTGGTCTCTGAAGTTCTTGCACTTTCTCTGCCCCTCTTTATTGATTAAATAAAATTTAATAGTCTCTGAAAAAATAAATGAATAAACATAGCATTGAGTTTATAGTGTCATTTTACGTAAAACAGTAACGGTCAACGTTTGCTCTCCACATACATGTTAGCAAATTTCTCCCACCCAATTTCGCAAACATGTCTTGCACTTTCTGAAAGACCCCATTCTAAGATGACAGGCATTTGCTCATCCATTAACATCTATCACAGCTGAGTGTTGTCACTTAATCTTTTTTGACGTGTTTCAATTCATATGTGTGTTCTTGTGCTTAGGAACACAGGCCGGATTTAGGTTTGATGAGGCCCTAAACTACTGAGGGTAATAGGGCCCTTTCTATGTCCAGCTGTCTTTTGTTGACAACAAATTGTCACTTTTTTGTGTGTTGATTATATGCTATATGGTAATTTTTGGACCTAATAGGTATCTAAAGCCATTTGCACATGTTGCCATACAACCAGTCCAAGCAGAATGTAGGCACCCTATATATAGAAATGAGCAAACCAGTGATATTTTAGGGATCAGGCTACTTACATCATAGGAGCCTACACAACACAAAACACTGTTGCTGTATGTAGGTTTTATTTTATTTTTTTATCTTCTATTTTGGAAATGTACATCCAGTTTCTTTTCCTTTAATTTTTTTGGGGCCCCCAAGAGAGTGGGGCCCTAAGCTATAGCTTGTTTAGCTTATACGTAAATCTAGCACTGAACACAGGGGGCTGCTTTCTGTTGAGTCGGACATTAAACCATGTAGCTAAGTGCTGTCTGCAAGGAGTGGCGGAAGCTCGGCAGGCAGAAATCTTTCCAAGCCCTGCCTGACAATGCTGTGAGGACTGGACCTGGACCGTTTTATTTTTTTTGCATTTATATCCTGTACATGTGGTTTCCAGGCTGTCACTTCTGGCCATTGACTGGCTCCCAACCTGCTTAGCTTCACCAAGGTGATGGCCTCCTGAGACTTTTCCGTTGATCTGTGACTTTTCAGAGCTGCATTTTTATCTGTCTTAATCCCCCCTCTCCGAAATGCATCTATACAGAAGTGTGTAGTCATCCAGGATTGGCTGAGAGCAGAGGTGGCTGAAGACCCATTACTATTTGTGCAGCAGAGTCCCCGTCTCCAGAGTCCTAGACCAATTTGCATGGTTGTAGGTGCAATGCTGGCAGCATACCACCTACTGGGGCAAGGCATTGTAAAATATGTATCACAGTGCAGACTATTTATTTGCATGAATCCATGTTGGCAGATTTAACTTGTTTATAATTGACTTTTGACACATAATATTGCAATCGTATAAAGCTAGGGTTTATTTAACTGTAGACTGAGGAGCAATCTGTAGAAATTTTAAATTGAACCTTTCATCACTCATCAATTAGGGCAGTTTGCATGATAATACTGCGTATAGAATGCCTGTACAGCAAACTATTACAATATATTTATCAGTATAGTATTTAAGACCCTTAAAATATAGTATTTAAGACCCTTCCTTTCCCAAAGCCACCCCAAAAAGTAGACATTGCAGTACTTTTTGGAAGGCCACATTTTGACCTGTGGCGGTGGAGGGAAGATGAGCAGTGCGAAAGGGCTGGCTCTGGAGAGGGACTGCTTAAAATGGCGCTCAGCCAGCTCAGCCCAGCCCCCTTCCACCTCTAGGCAGGGCGGGGAGAAGCCAGGAGGAGGGAGGGAGGGAGGAGGTGCCACTGGGGTGTGTGCGGGGGGGGGGGAATGGAATGGCGCAGGGGGAAAAATGACGCAGCCTGAACGAACAGAATCCCCACACTGATCCACGGACAGTCTGTCGGCCATATCTTGAAGGCGATTGGGCCTGATCCAGCCCCCGGGCCTTAGTTTACTGACCCCTGACCTAGAGAATTGCCATATTTTTCTGTGTATAAAACTAGTTTTTTCCCCTTAAAAATGTCAAAAATTAGGGTGTGTGTTATACATGGGGGAGTCTTATAGATGGAAAAAATACGGTAATTCTAGAGGATTGAAGCCAATTGCTGAAAAGACCCTCTTCCAACTGTTGAACTAAGTAAATGAGGGTATATATGTAACTTAAGGCTAGGCAGTAGTCTTCTGTCTACTGTTTGCTGTCCATGAATTGGCTGGTTTCTCCACAATAGAAATTAATTTTATTTAGGAAGACGTATGGAGTGAAAAACAGCTGCTCTACCTATTCTGGGCAATGCTGACTCAAGATCTGAACATTTGAAGACCTGCCAGCTTGAGCACTCTCAACTTCGCCCGTCTTTATCAGTTCTGGCCTTATAAATTTAAAAAATGGATAAGCGCAGTTGCTAAGCAAATAAGGGAAGTGCTTTCCCACATGACGGCTCCGAACGGAGGAGTTCTGCTGGTGCCAGTATTATTGAGGCTCTATTGTTCGCTCTGACAAGTCATCAAAGGAAACTGAATTCCCATATCAACTTGTTATTAATGCTGGAAGTGTTTACAAGCTCAGTTCAGGTTTACTTAGCAGCCAAGAGAGGTGTGACTATTGATAAAAACTCGGAAGTTGGAGATTATAGCCCCAATTTGGACACAATGCTTGGTGTCCGTTGAATGTCTTTTTTCTTCTTCTTCTTCTTCTCTCTCTCTCTCTCTCTCTCTCTCTCTCTCTCTCCCCCCACCAATGTTCTTGTTAGGTATATAAATATGGAAATGCTGTATGGCGCTGATTTCTCTGTGTGTAACTGTTTTTCCAGGGATCCATTGACTTAGAATTGCTCATTAGATCGGCAGATAAGATGGCACAAGCAACTAGTTTGCAACTTTCCTTACTAATCTTTAGTTTCTCCTCAATTTTGGATACATGTTTTAAGTCATTGTGGCGCATTCAAAGCTTGGTTGGTGTGTATGTAAATAATCTTTGTACTTCAAGAACTATCCTGCTGGTCACCTCACAGTGGAATCACTATTTGAACAGGGATAACTTGGCTAATCTATGCTCTCATAGATCGGATCACTACAACGTGATCTTCCTTTGAAAACTGTCCATAAACTTCAATTAGCACAGAATTTATTTGTTAAATTTATACCCTTTCCTTCCTCCTGAAGGAACCTAAGATGGCAGATGCAATGCTGTTAAAGCATTAAAGTTAAAATAAACTAGCAAGTTTAAAACATCTGACAGCAATACTCTCTCGGCAATAGTTTCAAAGGTGCCTAGAACGGAAACATTCAGCCTTCAAATGCCCAGGCAGACAGGAATGTTTTTAAATAACACCTGAAAGTTATAGAACGGGGGGTCAGACACAGCTTACCAGGAAAGGCACTCCACAAGCAGGAAGCCACCACAGAGAAGGCCCTGTTGTGGGTCTTTGCCAACCAGACAATGCTGAGTGACAATTCATATACAATAATCCTGCAACTTTCATGCATTTAACTTGTGCACATTCAGCTTTATGCATGTGGCAAAATGTTTTGACCTTTAAAACTTTACAGCTCCTGATCCCCATTAGCTTTTGCAACATGTCTTCCAATATTGGATTTTTATCTGAGGCTTTCCTTTGATAGGTTCAGAGGGTAGCAACAAGGGAAGAGGCTTCCTTTTGGTTCTGAGTTAAAAGCTTTTCTCAGTCTTTGTTGACAATGCTTGCCTGTTTTTAGTTTCTGGTTCTGCTGCTGGAGTTTTGTAGATTTTCTTAACAGGTTGCACGCTGCTATTATTATTAGTAACCTTCCCACCATCCATTCTTATGCTCACTCGGAGACCTTTTGTATGTCACCAATAACAAACAAGTTCAAGAAATAACAATAATATGGGATCTTCTCTGGAATAGCTTTCCTGTCAGATTTGCCTCCATGGAAAAGTTACATGGATAATTGGTTCAGACCTGCTAAAGATTAAGTCATCCTGTAATTGCCTAATGTGGTGACAGATTGGCGCAGCATCTCTGAATCAGTAACTGGGGGGATGGGGGAGGAAGCAGCCTGAGCACACCTAAAGCTGCCTTGTTCTGAGTCAGAACAATAGTTCATCTATCCCAGTGTTGTCAATTCTGAATAGCAGTCGTTCTCCACTGTCAGGTGAAAGTCTTTCAGATCCTTTAAGTGGAGATAACCAAGTGTTGAACCTGGAGATTGACTGTGTACAGAGTATATGTTCTTTCACTGGCCTATTGGGTATGATTTGAACTACTGAGAACAAATGGATCCTTCTTAAGTGTGCTTCTTGAATAATTATTTGTCTTTATATCCTGCCAGCCTTTGGTCCTGGAATCAAAAACGGCATACATGTTTCAAGGCACTCTTCTATCCAGGCACTGATCTGCTTAGCTTCAACAAGGTGGTAGCTTCACGTGGCTCTGGAACATACCCTGGGAACGATACTCAATTTAATTAAGGATTGGCACAACAAAGGCTGTGACTTGATAGAACCAACTCCCTTGCAAAGTCTGCAGGATGAGTAGACTCCATCCTGGAAAAAACATTGCAACACTTCTATGTTCTAGGAAACGCCCAGTGGGTGTGTTTTTGGATCAAACTAAAAACACACACAGAGAAGCTGTACGCTTTGCTGGGGCTGATTTGCACCCAGTTTTCAAACACTATTGTCTAGAGTGGATATGCATTTGAGGACCATTGTGTTTGTAGTGGATAAGTTTTCACTAAAACTGGGGGCACCTAGGTTCAGATTTCTTCTTGGTCATAAAGCTTGTTTGGCTGGTTTGGGGCTGATTGCCTTCTCCCAGCTTCAGTCTCTCAGGGTTGAGAAATTAGTGGTTAATTTGCAAGCTACTTAGAGGAAGAGCAGAATTCAAATGTGATAGATAAATAATACAAGCAAGCCCATTTTTTCCTGGAGTTGCTCAACCCGGGCAGGAGAACATACCCTTTTCACCTTTTACCTATCCTGATTATTTGGACTAGTTTCCCCGACTTCTGGAGGAGTGGTGATGGTACAGAAACTAATGTGTTCCTTGGCCTTTTCTGCATTCCTGTGGTCTCCACTCTTAGAACTTTCATCTGCTGTTATGTCCTGGAGTGCATCGTACCTGATAAGAGTCCTGCTGGATCAAGCCAGACACCCATCTAGTCCAACACTCTGTTCTCATAGAGGCCAACCAATAACCACATGAGCATAGCAGTTCTCTTGCCACTTGCAATTCTCTGGCGTTCAAAAGCATGCTACCTAAGTACAGGTAGAAGAACATAGCCACCAGAAGTTTGTGGCCTGCAAGCGGGTCTTCTGTGTGGCAGCCCCTAAGTTGTAGAATCCCTCCCCCCAAGTTGCACATGTCAGCTTCCTTATGCAGCTTTCAGCAAATGCTGAGGATGTGCCTCTTTACCTTGGCCTCTTTGATACTTGAGATGTGTGTTTTCAGGATCCACCCTATAATTTGCTTCAACTGTTACTGATTTCTGAATTTTAAATGGTTGTAACCTGTCCTAGGACCTGGTGTTGAAAGGGGGTTAACAAATATAATGACAGTAGTAGTAATAAATAATAATCGCAACTAGCAACCAATGATAGCCTTATCCTCCCTGAATGTATACATTCTGTAGCTATCCAAGATGGCGGCCAACACTGCTTCTTGGTGGGGGCGAGCTCCATGTTTTCAGCTATGTGCCACATAAAGAAGTACTTTTTTTGGTCTGTCTTGAATCAAGCATTCAGCTTCATAGGATGTCCCTGAGTTGTAATATATGAGAGGGAGAAAGCTTGTCTCTATCCACTTTTTTCACACCATGTATAATACTGTGTACCACTCTATACAAGATAACTTACTTAACCTTATGTGTGAAACGGGTCAATATCTGATGGAAACCAATGCATTGCTCACTACAATCAAGGCCTGGCTGAAAGTCCACTTTAGAACAACATCTACGGTAACTCCTTCTTAACCTCTGTGCTTGAAGACCGCATTTCATCTATGGTATAGAGCAATTCAAGATAAAATCTGTAGTTTGGGCATTGCTCTCGAGAGCCTTAAAGCATGTGATGAAAGTTACATATTCCAAATAATCAAGCAGTGGCTCTACGACCATGAAAGACAGTGCTTGTTACCTCATACTCCGAGATCCTTTTCTCCGGAGGCCTTAGGTATTACAACACCCTACGGAACCTGTGCCCAAATATCTAAAGGATCTACTACTCCCTTCCTACTGAAGAGCCTTTATGCTCGTGAGATTAAATGCGTTCCCCTCTTCAGTAACCAAAGGTAGATTCTCACATACTCCTTATCAAGCCTGTTTGTGTGTCTGCAACCAAGAAGTACCTCATTCAATGGACCACATTCTGTTAGATTGCTTTCTACACAGTAGACCTCACCAACTGATGCTGTGCAAAATTTTGGACCTCTGGCCTATAACTCTTGAGAAGAAGTCAAATGAGGTTTCTCCTGGCAGATCAGGACAAAGATATCACTGCTTTAGTACCTTCCTTTTTAGCCACAATTTTACCTGAAAGGGTTCCCAACGAACCATCCTTTTGGGGAACAGACCGGGCGAAGCAGTATATCTAAGTGCAAATGATCACAGTATGACCCTATGACCCTCGACAGCTTCACCTTTTAATTATCCCAGTGACCTGAAATGTTTTATACTTTGATGCCAATAAAGGTATTTGATTTGATTTACAAGATAATTTGCTATGGCTTCTGACCTGTTAAATTTGGACCTTGCTAGCACTTAGAAATAGGGGAGGGACACGAGTTTTGGCCATCCTTGTGACGTTGGACTCCTATCCCCACCAGCTTCAGCCAGTGTGGTCAATGGTTAGGGAAGATGAGAGGAGCAGTCAAGCAACATAGAGAGGCCCAGGGTCCCCACTTCTCCAAAGGGATTGGAAAATGGAGACATGAGACATTGGATAAGGATGCTGCTCCTGA
Source organism: Podarcis raffonei (assembly GCF_027172205.1). Taxonomy (NCBI): domain Eukaryota; kingdom Metazoa; phylum Chordata; class Lepidosauria; order Squamata; family Lacertidae; genus Podarcis; species Podarcis raffonei. The sequence continues at coordinate 20,206,042 of NC_070615.1, read as the reverse complement.
AGACCGTGCTTTTTGTCATCTGGTCACAGGTAGCTCAGTTTCAACTTTTTCTTATACAGGTGGAATTGCTGAACATTTGGAAAATCAGGTTGGCCCACGGGCATGAGCATTAATAGTCGAGCCAGCTCTTGCAGTCTCCTTGTGTCCATGTTATTACATAATCTGTTGCATAACCAAAAGAACCTGACTAAATTAAAACCTGGTTAACATTTTCTTTTCTCTTCAGTCCCATGCTTGCCTTCTCTCTGCCTGCAGCTGTATGGCCTAACTGAAATCTACCATGATGTTTATGAATAACTGGACAGGTTAAAAGCAAACCATGCTGCTGTGAGTTTGGACATGTAGTAAGAGCCCTTATTGAATCTATATGGCCCATTTGGTGATGTGGACGTACAACAGATGGCTCAGCATTAGGGGCAAGTGTGTGTGTGTGGGGGGTCACACTTTGTATAGGGCTTGTAAATAACCACTCTCCTGGTGGTGCACAAGACTGTCCTCCAGGTGACTAGATAGGGATGCTGTACAGTCATTAGGACTTCTCAAGAACTCTTTATTTTTATAGCTCCAAAAGAGCTGTTATTGGGCCTGGCAGCAGTTTTGAGGTGTGTGTGAATGTACCGTACTTAAATTGGGGGAACTGTGTGTGGGATGAGAGGATTAAACACATCCTCGCCAGCATTGTTGTTCAGTTCAAAGTCAATGCTGATCTTATGTGGCAAGTGCAGTTTGGATCTTCATTTGGAAAGTACTGATTTTATCTTGAGTCCTTGCCCTTAAGGGAAGAAGATGCTCTCAGGGCTCTATATATTCTGTGCTAAAAGACTAATCTGTATTAAGACTATCTGTACTAAGATTACCCGAATTATGTGATGCTTAAAAATCATACAAGTTAAAGGAATCTGGTGGGTGATTTGCAAATTTCATTCAGCTTTTGCTAGTCAGAAAAGGGGTGAGAAGAAGCTATATTGGACACTTGAAAGCCTGACTGCTGACCACTGGGAATTTTATTCCAAGCTTCTGAATTTCACACCAGACATTGCCGATGCTCTTGCTCGCTTGAGGGGTAGAATTTGTGGTTCCTTCCTTTAAAAAGAAAGAAAAGAAATTTGACACATTCTCTGCTGAATTCTTTGTTCAGTATCACATTGTGCAATCTATTCTGCTGGATTGCAGTGCACAGACTGTTTCCTGAGAAGACAATTTCACATTGAATCTTTGTTTCTGTCATCTTGCAGGCTGTGTAATAAATGGCCCTTACTGGGTTTTTGTGTGTGTGGTATTTTCTTTCGCAGGCGATCATTAGGTGTGTGGTGGCTGTAATATTTTGCTAATGCATGTGGTGTTTAGGTGAAGTGGATGTCACGAATGGAGCTGAATTATAGCCTATTAATCCCACTTAATGCTCTGCAAGATCAAGCCTTTCCTCTAATGAAAAAAAAAATCAATCTCTACTCCTTCCACCTCCAAAAGCCTTTTACTGGTTTTATACTTCCCATCTGAAAGTTTCAGAGTTCTCTATATTCTTCACATCCCGTTTCACTTCTGAGTTGTTGTAGATTATGGCAATGTTAGCGGCATGCGTGTGTTTGTGTAGATTTTTCTTTTCTTTTTTAAGTCACACTGCACTGAGTTAAAACACAAACAATCCATCTGGTTGTACTCTGCTGGAAAGGAAGAGCTTGTTCAGAGTCCTTACTCGAAATTGAGTTTCCAGATGCTGTAAAGCTTCCTATTCCCTTCCAGATAATCAAGTACTTTACCAGGCATGCTAGTGGTGAACTCTGTTCCATCTGCACTTACCCTGCTTGACCAACGTCCATAAAGACCGTTCTTTTCACTACCCTGTAAGTCCATGCCCACATGCATTTGAATTTGTATTTTTTATGCAATTATTTCATTTGTCACAGAATTGTAGAGTTGGAAAGGGAGCCCCAAGGGCCATCTAGTCCAGCCCCCTGCAATGCGAAGGTGTGGCGCGCATGGCTCTCCCCCTCATTCAGTTGTCACAGCAACCCTGTGAAGTATGTTAGGCTGAGAGACAGTGACTGGTCGCCCAGTGAGTTTTATGGCTGAATTGGGATTTGAACACTGGTCTCCCAGGCCCTAATCTGACACTCTAACCACTACAGCACACTGCCCATCAGTGTGAGGAGCAATTTCGGTTATACCACTAGGCGGTCCCTTTTGTCTTTGTCTCTGCCTTTTTATTTTTTCTTCTTCAAATTTCTGTTATGGCAATTGAAGTAGCAACAAGGCATGCATGTAGATAGCTGTGTGCACACTTTAAAAAAAAATCCCTGCTGAGGAAGTTCACATGCATACAGTCAGGAAGTTGTAAATTTGCTTGTGCAGTTTTGGAGTTGGGGGTTATGTGCAAATCTATTCAAATCTACTGTTTCGTGCAACTGTATGACAGCATCCCTCTGTGCAGGAACATGCTAAGCACAGTCAGATAATAAGTGAAAGCAATTGCAAATTCTCAGCACACATTTTTCAGGTCTCTGGTGTGGAGGTGTTTAATGTGTGATGGTTTCTGCAAATCTGAGGAAGGAACAAAGTGAGTTTCTTCTGCTCTGTTCAGGAGCACAGCAAAAATAGGAGCACTGCCGGAAAGGAAACATTGTGGAGTTGTGGGTGTGGAAAGGGGAGTGGCAGAAAGTGATGATTGAGCCACCCCCCCCCAAAACACCAAAATAAGAAATCTGCAACCCTGAGTGGAGCAGTTTGGAGCCCGATTTTCCCCAAAGTTATCAACAAAACTTTAGGTTCCGCTTACAAAAAAGCTCTCCAAGGACACAAGAGTGTCCAATTGCTTCACCCTCTTTTTCAAGATGCATCTTTAGGGTGTGCAGCTACACATCTTCAACAAGAAAATGGTTGGACTTTCTGCCTTTGTTTCAGAGGTTTTATTTTTCTAACTGCGGCTGTTGAGCCTTGCCGCCTTGCCACCCCTTCCTGCCAAATAAGTCTTAAGAGCCTTATCTGCTGTATTGTAAACCCTTCTTCTGGTTGTCTTAACAGCCTCTCTCGCCCAGGGGGAGAGAGAGATGTATAAAAAGGGTCTTTTCACTACCAAACAGGAAGCAGAATGAATAGCAGGAACTTCTGATAGTGCACTGTCTGTGTAAAAGAAAGAAAGAAAAAAAGAGCCAAGAGGGTGTGTGTGTGTGTGTGTGTGTGTGTGTTGGTGTTGTGTGTATGGCGTTAAGCAACAAGGAGGGGGAATTTGTCTCTGTGAAATGTACCAGAGCGATGATTAGACCCACAGGAGGTATCCAAGACTTGCTGAGTGTAATTAATACTTGTGGCTGAAGAATGTTCCCTCTTCAACTAATTATAAACTTACTGCCCAAAGTGCTGACCCAGGAAATAGCTGCCTGGTTTTTTTTTCCTACGCAAGAAGTTCCCATATCCATACTTGAGGGTGCTATGATACCACTTTAAACAGTTGTGGCTTCTCGCAAAGAATTCTGGGAACTGTAGTTTCTCAAGAGTGCTGAGAGTCGTTTGGAGGCTCCTGCTTCCCTCACAGGGAAGTCCCTGTTCACAAGGAACCCCGAGAACTTTCCTCTACTTTTCCCATGCAGTGCGTAATTTCATAAGCTTCTCTTGTGCCACCTCCTACTCAGCTTTTTTCTAAACTAAAAAGTCCCAAACATTGCAACCTTTCCTCTTAGAGTTGCTCCAGTCCCTTGATCGTCTTGGTTGTGCTTTTATTAACCTTTTCCAGTGCTACGGTATTTAAACCCTGTGTATCAGGTGCGTAGGAAAGGCGTTCCTGATGTAGAGATGCTGGTGTGTGGTTGCCTGCCAGAACTTGTAGCTGCCAGGCCACTACCCCCTTCCTTGCTGACATCAGTTAACGCTGAGTTTCCAAGGCATGTCCAGCATCTCCCAAGCCCAAAGCAAACAGTAATTTAGGTTTGATTCCCTGCCCTCTTCTCCAGCTCCCCGCTCAGTAGGATGGCTGAAGCTAGTCTCCCTTGTGCCTTTGCGAAGTGCTAAGAGCATCTCCACAGTGGAGTGTAAACATGGGGGGGGGGGGAAAACCCACACTCCTTCAGCTTGGGAGCAGGCAGTGGCGATTATCTATTTCTGCGGCTGCGCTGGGCTTCCAATGTGTTCAGAGAGCCTTGGAAGCACAGCATGGCAGACACTGTGTTTGAGTGAGCTTTGGGGTCGGTGCACACAACCATTTCCCCCCTCCATTTGTGGCACTCCTGGATGCCATGCAGAAGTCTACAACTGACCATAGTTTCCTCTTCCCACCCCGAAACCAAGGAACTCTGGTTACCAGCTTTGGAGCAACCCTGGATCTTAAATCACAGTTCGATTTGTTTCTATGTTCTGAAGCTGCAAACTGTACTTTCCTGGTGTTGGAGGAAACAGGAATTTCTGGTTAATTGGTGACTTCTGCATTTGCGTTCAGGTAGATCGCTGAGGGAGGACAGAAGAACCTGTGTGTGTGTTTGGGGTTGCAGGCGAGAGGGAGCAAGAAGGTAAGAGACGACGATATGAACCTGGACAGGCAAACTCGACTCTTTCTGCTCAATCTTGTAACCGTAGGTGGGATGTAGGGATTCTAACCTACAATCGTGCAGTGCTTTGAAGGAATCTGATTTATCCTTTCCTAGCAAAACGTTGGAATTTTGCTTTGTGCTTCATGGCAAAATATATTGTGCCTCAGTAGTCTCCATTGGCAGCTGGTTGGGATGCTGAGAGTGGAGAGAATGTATTTGGGGAGGCCCTGTTCTCCTTTGCCTTTGCTTGGGTTCCTAAAGCTAGTTAAATATTTTCCTGGCTCCTGTTTTGTCGCTCATCTTAAGGTATGTTTTGGAGCAAGGAAGCAATAATAAAATGACATATGCTGATGTTTGCCAAAGCTCTGCAAGCTCAGCGTACGAAACTGTGCAGACCTACCTGATAAATATTCCAGCCTGGTAGCTTTAATGAGGGAAGGGCCTAATTAAGTCTACAGTCTGTTCAGCTTTCAAGTTGGGTCCAGAGCGGTAATGCTTTTTACACTGGAAAGTTAAACACTGTCATTATTCAGCAGTGAAAAGCGCACACAGAGCTGACATTGTTTCTGCCTCCTTTTGATTTAATAATCATTTGTAGCAGGTTTGATGGGCTGTTAGCTGGTGTCTGTTCTTTTGCAGAGGGACTTTTCCTTATATACAAAGACATGCTCTGTGCGATGGCGCCTTGTTCGCGTGATTCATGTTTTGTGTAATATACTACCATTGATTCAGAGGTGCGTGTGCACGTGTGGGTTTGTAGTGGAGGAGGAGTGAAAACATTTTGGGTACAAATCTATTGTAGCTGAACTGCTTCCAGAACAAATTTCCATTAACTCCCAAGTCTTGCAAGGAAAACCCACAAGACTGGAAATCCATATACTTTTTAACTGGCCTCTTGACTCGGGTATATACTTACATGAAGTTATCAGATTCACAATCCATAAGTCATTTGGACACCAGCCCCATCGCCATTGGTGGGACTTACTCACAGGAAACTGAGTGCAGCTAGGATTGCATATGTGGGGCATGGAAGAAAGAGAACTAACTTGAAACATACGAAACTGCCTCGACTTAAGTCAGACCACTGGTCCACCAATAGGTTGGTATTGTCTACATTACATAGATTACTGCAACATGCTTTCTGCAGGGTTGCCCTTGAGTCTGGTCCAGAAGCTTTAGCTAGTATTGAGTGCTGCAGCTAGACTGATGATGGGAATAGACTAGCACCAACACATAACAAAGGGATTAAAAGGCCTGCACTGGCTTCCCATCTGCTACTGGGCCAGATTCAGGATTCTTGTACAGAGCCCTAAATAATTTGCACCAGGTAACTTAAGAAGGTTATCCTGAGATCAGCTGGAGGAGCACCATTAATGGTCCCCTGTAGACCAGAAACATGACTCATGTCAGCAAGAACTCATGCCTTCAGTGTTGTAGGCCATTTCTATAGAACTCCCTTCCACTAGAAGTTAGGAACTGTCCCTGCTGAGTTTAGGACATCTGGTTAAACCGTTTCATTTCAGGAGGCCTTTGCATCACAAATGCTTCTCTGATGGCGTGTGTGTGTTTTAATTTTACATTTCTGAGATTTTAAATTTTAGAGGTTTAGTGTAGGTTTTCAATTTTGTATTTTGCATATATTTATCCTTGCAAGCCTCTCTGAGACCTAGGTGGTGGAAAGCAAGGATATACACCTTGAAAATAAAGAAAAATAGGGCAGTACATGGATTGGCATTTTCTCTTGAGGGCTTCAGATGGCGATGTCCCCAACCCTATCTGGAGATGCTGGGGATTGAACTTGTGACCTTCTGCATTCAAAGTAGATGCTCTACCACTGAGTGATGGTCCCCCCATTTAAACAAAATGCTTCCCCCTTGCAGGCAGTACTTAGGCTAAGTTCTTAACTGCTTCCTCTATCCTTAACTCAGTGAATGTGATACAGATTCTTAGATGTTGGGTTTTAAGTACATCCCTGAGTGAAAAGCAAGGGATTCAAATTGGCTGGATTTTTGTCTTTCTTCATTACAAGATGTCAAAGGAGCTGTGCTGGGATCAAACCAAATATCTACCTAGTCCAACTTTTTATTTATACAGTGGTTAACCAGATGCTTGCAAGCAGAATCTGGGTGCAACAGCAATCTCCTCCTCTTCTCCCCAAATAGCTGTTTAGTAGCATCATCCTCTGACACTGGAGCTGATACAGCCATCATGACTGATAGCCTTAATCCAGAATTAAAGCCATCTGGGTATCTTGGCCATTGTTGTATCTTGTGGGTGCAAATTCCATTGATTTAATGCCAGAATCTTCCACCTTTCAGCTTCGTTGGATAACCCTACTTCTGTTATTGCGAGAAGATGGGAGGTAATTGCTTATGTGCTTCCTGGTCTGTGGTTTGGGGGATGTGAACTAATGTGGTATAACGACTAAGACTACGATCTGGGAGTTCAGGTGTTTTAAGATGGTATCATAGCTGTGTGAATGCACAGGGTGGCCTTGAAACAATCCAGTCTCTTGTCACTAAATCTCCCTGCTCCTTTGTATTGGATGTTGACGTACCATTGCAGGGTTTCAGTGGTTACTGAAATGTTATATAGATTGCTTTAAATGCATAGGGCTCAGGAAAAAGTACTTACTATACAGCTGCCTATCACCTGTGTGTGTGTGTGTGTGTGTGTGTGTGTGTGTGTGTGTGGAGGATGGTAAACTTTGAACAGGTGTTTGCTGCTCCTGTTAATTTAGTCATGTTTGGGGATACCTCAGCACATAATGGATGTGCTAAATGCACATTTGTCAATGTTAAACTGCGGATTGCAGGTGACTTGCTCTTAAGTTGCATCATTAGTAGTAAAACGAGTTGGTTTTGCTGCTTTGTGGAATGTATGGAACTTGCACTTTTTTTTACAGCACTTTATACCGGGGTGGATAGATTTGAGTCGTCTTACCACATCTACTTTGATTTTTTTCTTTTCTTCTGGAACTTGAGGAGCAACCAACCAGCAACAGGTGCAGAGACTAGAAGTTAGAATTAAAGAACAATCTGAGCACACTCTGAGCCTAGGAATGGCTTTTTCAGTACTGGAGCTACACTGCACTCACCGACCTTCCATGTACAAGTCCAGCTCTCATTGGCTTTTTTTCACTGGAAAAAAATTGGTGGTTTGCTATTGTTAAACAATTGGGCGTCTGAAATCCTCGCCAATCATCCGGAGATCTACCAGTAGATCCTGTTCTACCTTGCATCCACTTCTGCTTTAGGCCAGTCACCCTTGGACATATATATATAGCAGTTGAGCTTCCAGTTTGTTGAAGAAAGCAGGGTATTGCAGAAAACTTCAACAAGGCTTCTTCCATTGCAGCCTTGAAGCACCTTTTTGGAATTGCATCTCTGTGTGCCGTTGTTGTGTTGATAAACAGAGGGAGCTATGGAGAGGCACCCTTTCTCACTGTGTAATAAAGATCCTCAGCTTGGCAGTCAAATCTGCAGCCGCCCCAGAAACAGTGTGAACCTCTCAGTTGTCATTTCATAAGCCAGGGTGTGTGTGTGTGTGTGTGTGTGTGTGTGTGTGTGTAGTGGTGGATACAGCTGTGAGACCAGCTTGTAGTCTAGTGTAGGGGGAATGTGGGAACATGACTCAACACCATTTTTCAGGAAGGGCCATTGCTCAGTGGCGGAGCATGCATTCAGACGGTAACTGGTTCAATCCCCAGTATCTCCAAGTGGGAGTGGACCCTCTCTGAAACGGTGGAGAGCTGCTGTCAGTCAGTGCTAGATGGACCTAATAGTCTGACTTGGTACAGTATAAGCCAGCAGCTTCCCTTTGTTCCTTTATCATCTCCATAAAAACATGTTACTGACTGGTGAGTTTGCAGGGGGAAGACATCTGCACAGTAGTGACCTTGCAGGCATTTTGGAGCATTAACATATGGGGAGAACTGTTGTAGCAACATGCTTGCTTTCCAGAGGAAGTTCTGCAAGGAGTCCTGCTCTTTTCTCCAGATGTGTTTTCTTTGGAAAGGCTGGAGCCCTTAACTTGTTTGTGCTGGGCTCTCTTTGGGCCTCTTTGGCTAACAATGCGACTTTAAGTTTGGTCTGTTTGCAGAGCGTGTCCATTAAATCCCCCTTTCCTGCTCAGAATAAATATTGCCAGGGGGTTCCCTTTCCCTCTCCTGTCTCTTTTTCCTGGACTCTAAAAGGTTTTAACTGGCTTCCCAAGACAAGCTGAGAGCCCCCTCCAGGGGTCTTTTTTATTGTGCATTCATGACTGTTTGTGCTAGCGGACACAAAACTACCTACTCCGGCCTACCTACTCTGGCCTACAACTCCCATAGTCCTTGATCATTGTCCATGCTGGGTGGGACAGATGGATGTTGTAGTCCACAACATCTGAGCTGTCTTAGCCTCCTACCTCTACCCTGTGTATCTGCCAACCCTTGTGGGAACGGTAGGCCGGAGTAGGTAGTTTTGTGTCCGCTAGCACAAGGGCTGTTGCATCAGTGGACAGGCGAGTTTTAATGTTGTTCAACAGAGGAATCCTGTGCAACAGCTGAGCTAGTGGAAACTTGTTGAATGCATTGCACAAAGTTACCAGCAACCTGCTTATGCATTCCCTTGCACAACGACGTTAAACTGGCACAAAACATTTAACCAGTGGAACAAGTGTACCGCTAACTTAGTGGATATAATCTGTAGTTTCTAACTGGTCAGCCTTGCATTGAGATTTCATGTTATTTTTATCCATTTGTATTTATATAGAGACATTTATAATTGCAATAATGTAAACAAATAAATCCAATGTAAAATTCTAATTTAAAAATAATTGGTTTCTATCCTCCTTGCTCACTTTCTCTGTACAGCTCCTGCTGTAGGGCACTTCTTTTGCTTTCTCGATGATGACGACTTGTAACAGGATACGGGAAAATGAGCTGCTTTCAAAGCATCCTGGAGCAGCGCCTGGCTTCTATTTCATTGGCTTGCAGAGGGTTCATTCATTCATCCAGTTCGCCATCTGTTCTAGCGCACGAGTATGCGGAGACATTTCCTTCGTCTGACCCACTTGGCATCGTAGCTCTGAAAGCCTGCAAGGCTACATACAGCTTAGCCTTTGCCAACCCGGTGCCCTCTGAACTGCTTTGGACTGCAATCCAGTCCTATCGACCCCTGCCAGCACACCTGAAAATAGGAATGAAAGGATCTGGGTAAAAGTTTATTCCTGGAGATTGAATTAATATGAGTGTTGAAAAGCACCATGCAGCTGATGGAGGAAATGGGCAAAATGCATTATTCTACCAAGCTCACCTTTAGTTCTGTGTTTCTTCCATGGGAGTAAAAGGTAATCACCCTTGCCATCTCATGACCAAGGGGGCAGTGTCTGTGTGTCCGTCCATCCATCCCTGAGGTTTTGTGGGTGCTTGGGGGGAGGGAAAAGCTTGAAGGGCACTGTTGTACCCATGTGTGTCAAGTTGGTCATCCTAGCCTACAAAAATCCCTGTTTCTCAGGCTGAAGGTCCATCATTCTGTTCCCTGCCATGGCCAGTTGGGTTCCTCTTGGAAGCCCACAAGCAAGGTTTTGATGGCAGGAGCCCTCTCTTGTACTGTTGTTCTGCTTCTGCCTCTCAGAAGTATGTAGGAAGTTGCTTTATACCAACGCAGACTATTTAGTTCCGTATTGTTCACGTTGACCTGCAGCAGCTGTCCAGGGTATTAGGCAGGGGACATTTCAAGCCCTAGCTGGAGATGCTGGGGCTTGAACCTGGAAGACCTTCTCCATGCAAAGCTCTGCCACTGAGTTGTGGCCCTTCCTAGTCCAGCACCATCTTTTTCAGAGTGGCCAACCGGATGCCTTTGGGAAATCTAGCACCTCTGAGCCTCATGGTTCTGTTTCTACAGTTGTTGATGCGACTGTCCTCCATGGGTTTGCTACTCCCCCCTTTGAAAGCAGTCTTGAGCCAACATCAGTTGCCATGTCTTGCGAATTCCACAAACTTGATTCCATGTAGTATACAGAGGTAGACCGGGAAGCTCTTTCCGACGCAGGTGCCTTCTTTGTCGGAGACCTTCTCTTAACTAAGCCAGGCCTTTGGCCAATTCACCCTTTGTCACAGAAAACTGGGTCAAAGGATCATATAGCTCGCCTTTCGGTTTCCTTGCTCTTGGCCGAGCCCTTCATTCAGGCGTGGATAAAGCGAGGAATTTGATCGGACCTGCTCATGTCAACCGGGCTTTGAACGATGTGAAATGGGATACAGGCCGGGTTACTGCTCTGTGCAGAGTCTTGGCTTTATTGATGCAAACAGACACAAAAGGCCAGGATATGTGTGTGTGGCATGGATGGGTGGACTGTTTTCAGTTGTGACCTCTGCTTGTGTTTAGGAATTGGAATTTCAGGGGCACGTTTTTTTTGCATCAAGTACAGCTAGTGGTTGTTGGGTGCGGTGCCTGTGATGTAATGGCATCCAGGTCTCTGGAGGGCTGGCTTGAGAAAGACCTTGGTGCGTACACTCAACCAGCGGTGCGTGGGGATGCTTCAGGATTTCAAATGGCTCTTTCCCCTCACCTCTGAGTGTGCAATGTTCAGTGTGAATGTAGGCCTGCACGCTTATGCTGTCTGCTCACTTGGCTCTACATAGGGAGCTGCTTTATGTTGTGTTGGTGCATTGGAGTGAATGCCAGCAGGAGTTCTCTAGGCGTCTTTCCCAGTTGTATCTGCTGCAAACTGAACCTGAAACCTTCTGCATGCAAAGGGGTGCTTCCCACAGCAACACAGTCCTTCCCATATTTATTGCATGGGCAGAGGGGCAGAGGGGGAGTGAGGAATAATAATAATAATAATAATAATAATAATAATAATAATAATAATAATTAATAATAATTTATTTATACCCCGCTCATCTGGCTGGGCTTCCCCAGCCACTCTGGGCAGCTTCCAACAAAATATTGAAATACAGTAATCCATCAAACATTAAAAGCTTCCCTTAGCAGGGCTGCCTTCAGGTGTCTTTTAAAAGTCTGGTAGTTGTTGCTCTCTTTGACATCTAGTGGGAGGGCGTTCCACAGGGCGGATGCCACTACTGAGAAGGCCCTCTGCCTGGTTCCCTGTAACTTGGCTTCTGGCAGTAAGGGAACCGCCAGAAGGCCCTCGGCACTGGACCTCAGTGTCCGGGTAGAACGATGGGGGTGGAGACACTCCTTCAGATATACTGGACCGAAGCCGTTTGGGGCTTTAAAGGTCAGCACCAACACTTTGTGCTCAGAAACGTACTGTGCTCAGAACGTGCTCAGAAACGTACTGGAAGCCGACTTCCGGGTTGGCGCCATTGTTTAATGGCGGATTCCCTCCGAGCTCCGGAGGGAATCGGCTCCGTAGCGTCTGGGTCTGGCCGCTGCGGCGAAGCGGGGACCCTTAAAATCACAGGCGCGGATGCCTGTGAACACAGAGACTCGGCGGGCACCATTTGCGCCCCCCCAATCCGCGACGGAGCCTTTTTAAAGGCTTCGGAACGGGGACGGGGTGAGGCGTGGTGCTGAGAGTACTCCCTCGCCTACAGAGTGAAGCCGCAAGCCATAGACAGAGAGCGCCAACTTCTTCCAAGATCGACTGGATTCTAAAATATAAACCCGTGAGTAATACGGAGATTGGGACTTTATAAAAAATTTAATCCTGGATTTGGAACGAGCGGGAAGGGGCTAAAAAGGAAGTCACCCCCCCTCTTTGTAAACAATTTAAAGCAAAGGACCGGGCAGCTAAGGTCGAAAGAATCTGCTTCTTGTTTTTTTTTAATGAAAAGATTTTGACTTCACGGTTTTGACACTATAAGAAGATTTACTGGAGGATAAAAAGAACTTGGGGACTGAAATTTTACCCCCCCCCCGAGACCCGGGAACGCCCTATGAGAAAGCCTGGTGTATGGAAGATTTTGACAGCTGTCAAGTGAGCTGTTAGTCAGCTAGCTGTCAGCTGGAAAAAGAAAACATTGTTTCTGTTGTTTCTGCTGGTTTATTTGGTACAACTTTGTTGAAAACAAGGAGGGCTGATACAAAATAACTGGACTTTTGGTTTTGAGCTGAAAGGAACATTAAGGAACTAAAATCCCCCTAGAGGGGGAATAAGGACACCACACTACAAAAATGACTGGAGTATGTAAATTCCAAGCAGAACTAGACAGAGTTTTCGCTCTCTTGGGAAACTTGAAAGATGAATACAATGCTTTGTCTACGAACGTATCACTACTACACTGGACAGTAAACAACAGCTTGGAGCCCGATAAGGACTTGAAACAGGATGCCTATTTAACTGAACAAATAAATGAAACTGAAAGCGTAGAAACGATGGAGCAATGTGTTGTTTTTGAAGAAAATGAAGGGGGAGCAGGAGATTTGCAGGAGTTAAAGGAGAGTTACAACATGAGGCCTGACATGATGACAAAAAAGGATAATAAAAATTGGATGTGGAAAGCCTGGTCTGAATGGGAATCTGGAAAATGGAAAGATCTCCTCGGGAGGAGACCTGAAGACCTGAGGATTACAAATTGGTTGAAGGTGAAAGCTGGAGCTTTGGGGTCATTTGGATCTGTAAGAAATTTGAAACAAGAGTTGGAGCACCCCATAGGCTTTGCTTTTAAGTATGGAGGACTGGCTGGAAGCAACATGGATTCTGTTGGGCCGGAGCCCCTCCGAGACCTGGGGCTTAACATCAAGGACCATCAAAGAGACCGGCGGAAAGGAACTGAGAGAGATATAAGGGCCTCGGACGTGAGATCTCCAGGCTAAATAAATAACATAAAGACTGATGGACACTGGTTGGGGTCTGGAACCGGGAAAAGGGTGGGCAGAGGTTGGGAATCCAAAGGGTGCATAAGGATAATTTGCTTTTTATAATTTAGTTAACGGTAAGGAAAGTGGGTAAATCGTGGAAGGGAAATGTCGGTCGACTTTAGGAAAAAGGTTTAAGAATAATTAATGGGGTATAAGTATTGATGTGTGTCTTTAATAAGGTAAAATTGGTTTTTTCTTTTTAAATTAATTGAAAATAAGATTGTTAAAAATAAATTGAGGAAATGGAAAAAAGAAGGAAAGTAAAACAATAGTAAGTTAGAATAAATGTATAAGTTAAGGTAAAGAAATAAGTTAAGGACTTGCTGAACTGACAATTTAAATGGGAATACAAGAAGGGGAGGAGTGAGGAGGTCTGAGAAATAAGGTTAAGAACAATAAGTACCAGAAACTTTTATGTGTTTTTCATTGTTGTTTAGTTCTGAATTTTATGTATTTTTGTGTTTTGTTTTTTTTCTCTTTTGGTTTGTTTATTTCTTGTTTTTGTTTGTTGTGTGTTTTTTGAAAATCCTAATAAATATTAAATTTAAAAAAAAAAAAGAAACGTACTGGAAGCCAATGTAGGTCTTTCAAGACTGGTGTTATGTGGTCTCGGTGGCCGCTCCCAGTCACCAGTCTAGCTGCCGCATTCTGGATTAGTTGTAGTTTCCGGGTCACCTTCAAAGGTTGCCCCACATAGAGTGCATTGCAGTAGTCCAAGTGAGAGATAACGAGAGCATGCACCACTTTGGTGAGACCGTCCGCGGGCAGATAGGGTCTCAGCCTATGTACCAGATGGAGCTGGTAAACAGCTGCCCTGGACACAGAATTGACCTGCGCCTCCATGAACAGCTGTGAGTCTAAAATTACCGGTACTCCCAGGCTGCGCACCTGGTCCTTCAGGTGCACAGTTACCTCATTCAGGACCAGTGAGTCCCCCACACCTGCCCACCCCCTGTCCCCCCAAAACAGTACTTCTGTCTTGTCAGGATTCAATCTCAATCTGTTAGCCGCCATCCATCCTCCAACCGTCAGTGACGTGGGTTTTCCAGAAGAAAAAATAAGAATTTTCTTAACTGTATTATGGTAGTCTGCATCTGATAATTTTCAGTTAGGATCTAACTTTCCCCCCCATGTTGTAGAGCAGGGGTAGCCAATCTCATTAGCTCACAAATTTCATTAGCCTCAGCCACCACAGAAAAATGTGTAAAGAATGATGGAAGTTGTAGTCCAGGAGTCAGCAAACTTCTTCATCAGGGGGCCAGTCCATTGTCCCTCAGACCTTGTGGGGGGCCAGACTATATTTTGAAAAAAAAAATATGAATGAATTCCTATGCCCCACAAATAACCCAGAGGTGCATTTTTTTAAAAAAGGAGACATTCTATTCATGTAAAAACACGCTGATTCCCGGACCGTCCGCGGGCCGGATTGAGAAGGCGATTGCGTCTGATCCGGCCCCCAGGCCTCAGTTTGCCTACCCATGTTGTAGTCCCACAGTATCCAGAGGGCACAACATTGGCCACTCTTGCTGTAGAGTGATCTAATTTAGCATATTTGGTTTTTACTTGTATTTATCAGTCAAGTTTTTATTATGGTTTGTAGCCAACAGCCATTACAATACAGACATAAAGTACATATATATAAAATGCACACACAAAAATGGATCATTAATCCAATAGGACATTGATAAGCCCCTTGGATTTACTTACATTTAGCAAAGAGTTAAAAAACCCAAACTGCCACACTTCCCTAAAGCTGTACATCCATTCATTGTTGCTAATGAGCTAGAAAACGTTCTGCAGAAACATAAAGCACTGGGAATTTTCCAGAAAATGATCTGTTTTGGAAAACTTTCTGTGTCACCAGAGGAACTTGATACGTAGCTGCAGTTGTGTTAATGAACGTCATCTAAAGGCAGTAAAGTGTTTTGCCTCACAAAAACACACACCTATAAACGAATGCTTCCTCCCAAGTGTGGACCCAGCCCATCAAGTGCTCAGTAATCCCATGGGCAACTTTCCAAAGTAGAAGCCGTGTATTCTGCCCTCTGGCCTTACTAGCAGGACAGTTTTTGCAGAGGGCTCTGAAGCAGTGAAGGGAAAAGGGTGGCAGCTCATGTCAGTGGGGAGACATTTACATTTCTCATGTAGATTTAGAGGTGGAAGGTGCCGCCCGGTTGGGTGGCAGCCCTCTAGAGCCTGCTGAGACATGATCTTCCAAATCATCTTCCCAATTTTACCTTTCCCGAGAGCATCCAAGACGATAAAGCATCTGTTCCGAGCAATATATGTGCAAGACGGAGAGAGGTGACCGCCTTTTCCTTTCCCCCTTCCTCCTCCTTCCTCTCGCACCTGTTTTGTGGCTTTAACCCTTGTAGCTTTTTGTTCTGACCTGGCACTGTTGCATAAGTGTGGGGCATTTGTTGTTTTGACTTTCACATTCCATAGGAGCAGGTGGAAATTCCAAACACGTGTGTGTGTATGTGTGTTTGAGCATATGTTCAGCACAGCTCGTTCTGGTTTTGGTTTTTGTTTTTAATAGACCCATGTGTAATTCTTCCTGGCCTAATAGCTTTGGGGGTGGAGGGGAAGATGTTCTGGCATTAGCTCTTGTCCAAAGGTTTTGACTAGCCCAGGCTTCCTCAACCTCGGCCCTCCAGATGTTTTTGGCCTACAACTCCCATGATCCCTGGCTAGCAGGACCAGTGGTCAGGGATGATGGGAATTGTAGTCTCAAAACATCTAGAGGGCCAAGGTTGAGGAAACCTGGACTAGCCTGCCTTCGCTAAGCCAAAAATTGTGGCTCCTGCTTCTACCCCAGTTGAACATTGTGCAACCACAGCAAATTCCTCCAGCTCCCTTGCCTGCGGGAAAGGGCAATGGGTGCATTCTGATTTGCCTCGGAGGTGGATGAGAAAATGTTGACAGGACCCACGTGGGGTGGGGAGGTGGCTGGTTTGGCCTTGCCAGAATGAGGTTCTTGGGGTGCCTTAGCTGCGCAGAAATGACAAACATTTGTGGGACTTGGGGAGTGGATGGTTGCCACTGTGCCCTCTCCCATACCTGCAACTTCAAGGTTTAGAGGCAAGCTGGGGCCAGTCACACGTTCCCGAGGGTGGCCGCAGCATGCTCGCCATGGTGAGTGAAAATGTGAAGCCCTGATCACTTAATCCAGGGGTGTCTAACTTTTTTCAGAGAGGGCCATATTTGATGAAGTGAACATCCGTGGGGGCCAACCAAAGTTGTTGAACTGTGCTTTTTTTTGGGCAATAATTTTTTTTTAAAGGGTTTTACCCCAGGAAATAAACTGCCACAGGGGCCGGATTAAACTGATTGATGGGCTGGATTATGCCCCCGAGACAGACTTAATCTGATGCACTTCCTTCATGGAATTCTTTAGCTACACCTGATAGGACCTTCCACTACATCTTCTTGTTTTTTATCTGCTGACATGTTAGTAGTCGCTGTATCATTGAGATAATGCAGTTTGCAGAGTTTCCCAGACTAAAACAAAGTCACAGATAATTCATTTATGTAGGTTCCACCTGCTGTGCCTCAAAAATGGCACCTGCAGGGACTGATTTCCAGAGCGGCAGAGTGTATGTGGGTCCTAAGCCCTTGAGCAGCCTGCTGCAATGCTTGCCTTGCTTTCTCCACATCTGGGGTCCCAAATACCGGTAATTGTTTTTATCGCAATTCAGGCTGAATTGCTTCCAATGCATATTCACTAATGGGCCATTCAATTTTTGTGTTGTGAAAGGCTAACTCCTTCCTTACAGCGATGCTTTTGGGTTTTAAGATCTGCAGAAGGGGTCCTTTTGCTAGTTCTGTTGCCCTCTGCTGGGGTGTTTGCATGGAGAGTGGCAGCCCGGAAAAGGGCGTTTTGTGTGGCAGGCCCTAAGTCAAGAAATTCCCAACCCACAGAGGTGGGTCTTGACACCTTCACTATACAGCTTTCTGTGAATGCTGAAGATGTTCCACCCTGACATTTTGACACATGAGAGAGAGAGAGAGAGATAGAGATTTTAGGACCACCCTACTGTTGTGATTATAATCTGTTCTGATTTGTTTTTAATACTGTATTTTAAAATTGTTTTAACCCACACTGGGACCTTATATGGAAGGGTGCACTAAGAAATTGGATAAAAGATTATCCTCATGGTGCTAATTATTTGCTTTAGATTCTCCTGAAACATAGCTTGCGAGTTTTTCTTGATCACCTAATTTTATAATCAAAACCCAAATCATTATTATTGTTCTCAGAGAATTTTTTCACCTGTGTACATGCCATGATTGACAGCAGCCTGAAAATTCAATCATTGATCCACACTGTGCGTTATATGTAGTTGGTTCTCTCTCTCTCTCCCTCTCTGTCTCTCTCTCTCTCTCCCCCCTCCCTCTCTCATATTCACTGAAGACCATTTGCTATTGCCACAGAAGAATATAAATATCCATTTGCTTAACACTGAAAGATTCACAGCCAAACCTCTCAGCTAGGCCCTGCATGTTGGATTACTGCCAGCACCATTGTATGCCTCTCTTCTATACACAATTCACTGCTATAAGAACTTTTTTGTGTGTGTGTGTGCTTTTAACCAAAGATCTCAGTGGCAGCCTGCCATTCCATTATTTAATAATTAAATTGTCAAATTATTATTTCAACTTCTTCCTTAAAAAGCTTTATTGAGTCTTAGGGGTGGGCATTCCATTCTTCTTCTAACTCAGGAGGTAGAAGCTTTTTGCATTCCTTCGTGTTCTCGTTTTGGCTGCCTTGCTCTGGTCAACCTATGCAGCTGTTGGGCAGAGATATGTTAAGTGTTACAGTCCGGGGTTTTTAGCTTGCTTGGTGTCCCTAATTATTATTGGATCCCCCAGAACTATGATGTGAACTGCACAGACCTACAATTCCCAATGCAGTTTAACAACCAACCCCTCTTCCCAGGGAACTCTGGGATTTGTAGCTCTGTGAGGGGAATCGGGGTCTCCTGACAATGCTCAGCACATTTAACAAACAAAAGAATTCTTTTGTGGAAGCTATAACAGTTTAAAGTGGTAGATAAAGGGAACCCTCACCGTTGAGTCCAGTCGCGGACGACTCTGGGGTTGCGGCACTCATCTCGCTTTACTGGCTGAGGGAGCTGGCATTTGTCCGCAGACAGCTTCTGGGTCATGTGGCCAGCATGACTAAGCCACTTCTGGTGAACTTGCAGCGCACGGAAACACTGTTTACCTTCCCGCTGGAGTGGTACCTATTTATCTACTTGCACTTTGACGTGCTTTCGAACTGCTAGGTTGGCAGGAGCAGGGACTGAGCAACGGGAGCTCACCCCATCACGGGGATTCGAACCGCCGACCTTCTGATCGGCAAGCCCTAGGCTCTGTGTTTTAGACCACAGCGCCACCCCCGTTGTATCATAGGGTTTTAAATGTATGGTGTGGATGTGTACACCCGCAAATATGGATATGGGAATTTTCAAGGCGGTTTCTTGGGTTGAAAAAAAAGGCAGCTATTTCCTGTGTCGTAATGCGCTAGATGTATGGTGCTGGTGTGGCCTTATTTCACTGTGTAATGATGTTTGTTATAAGATAAACTGAAGCTGATGAGGGTGACATTCTCTCCAGTTGCTGACCAGGCGAATTCAGAAATGGCTTCCTCCTGTGGACCACCCCGCACTCATTTGTTTGTGTGTTGGACTTACCAGTAATTGTTGGATCTGTTGGCATTACCTATAGCAGTGTTAACAAAAAGGGAGAATTTGTGGATGTACGCACTGGACATCTAACACAGCCTGGCCTCAGCCTGAAGGATAGTACCAACATTGCTTAGCTTCAGCGAACAAAGCCTTTCTGAGCATTCCCTCTTCAGAGCTCCAAAACTACCATCTTGGACATAGCGCCATTTTTTTACTGAGTAACTGGTGGAAGCAGAAGCAGATATGCTTTGCTGCGAGAATGAAGAATTTGTTTCGTTCGTCACTGGAATAAATATATGGTATTGGCAATGGACTACATTTTGCCAGGCTCCATAACAAACTTGTCTGAAGTGCTGTTTGACGCTTCCATCTAGTGTCTCATCCTGGCTTTCTTATTCATGGGAAGCAATGATAGCAAAGGCCAGCTGCTGAGGAGCCTGCCTGAAAGGTCTATTTCCATTCAGATTCCCTCCTCTCCTTTCTTTGACCTCATCCTTCCATCATCACCCTTCTGTCATCACCTTTTGCCTTTTTTAGCAGCAATTTCCCAGCACAGTTTAGCCAGGAACAAAGCTCACTCTTTCTGCAGCAGTTAATGACTTGCTATGAGGAAGTGGAGCACACTGGCCCATTAGCTGGCTCTCCTGGTTTTTGTTTTGGTTATAGGAATAATCAGCCGTGAGACCTGGGTGCAACCCGCCCCTTGGATTTTAGGTCACATCCCATGCCATGCGCATTAAAGCGCATGGCTTTCCCCAGAGAATCCATGGGAGCTGTGGTTTGTTAAGCATGCTGGTAATTGTAGCTCACAGGGTTCTTTGGGAGAAGCCTTGTGCTTTCGTGTGGATGTGACCTTTATAAAGGTAAAGGGACCCCTGACCATTAGGTCCAGTCGTGACCGACTCTGGGGTTGCGGTGCTCATCTCGCTTTATTGGCTGAGGGAGCTGGCGTACAGCTTCCGGGTCATGTGGCCAGCATGACTAAGCTGCTTCTGGCGAACCAGAGCAGCGCACGGAAACACCGTTTACCTTCCCGCCGGAGTGGTACCTATTTATTTACTTGCACTTTGACATGCTTTCGAACTGCTAGGTAGGCAGGAGCAGGGACCGAGCAACGGGAGCTCATCCCGTTGTGGGGATTCGAACCGCCGACCTTCTGATTGGCAAGTCCTAGGCTCTGTGCTTTAACCCACAGCGCCCGTGACCTTTATAAGATTAGACAAATTCATAGGTAGAGGATAAAGCTATGTTCTCCTTCCACTGTCGAAGGCAATATGCTATTGAATACCAATTGCTGAGAATCACAGGTGAAGAGAGTGATGTTGTTCTCAGGTTCTGCTTGTGGGCTTCTCAATAGATGTGGAATCATAGAATTGTAGAGTTGGAAGCAGTGTCGGAAATTCAGATATATAATCCAAATGGCACCTTAAACCTACGTTATGGCTGCCACAACAAATGTCTAGGTGCCTTATTTTTTCCTACAGTGAAGTTTGTTGCTGTTACAATGGTACCTCGGGTTACAGACACTTCAGGTTACAGACTCCTCTAACCCAGAAATAGTACCTTGGGTTAAGAACTTTGTTTCAGGATGAGAACAGAAATCGTGCTCCGGTGGTGCGGCGGCAGCGGGAGGCCCCATTAGCTAAAGTGGTACTTCAGGTTAAGAACAGTTTCAGGTTAAGAACGGACCTCTGGAATGAATTAAGTTCTTAACCCAAGGTACCACTGTATTATTATTCATTTCATTTCTATACTGCTTTATATATTTTAAAGAACAAATTTCAAAGCAGTTTGCAACACATTAAAACATCAAATAAAGCAATCGGGAATGATTGAAGCTTCAATGAAAATATTTCAGATCCTTCTCTAAGTGACATTCTGCTTTCCCCAGTCTGGCGAACATCTAACACTGATTGGAAGGGACCCCATGGATCATCTAGTCCAACAGGGGTGGCCGCTGTGAGAACAGGATGCTGGACAAGATGGGCCTCTGGCCTGATCCAGACAGGCTCTTGTGTTGAATTTCTGACTCTTCTTGCCTGGTGATAGCATGCGAATCTGAGCATCAGCTGTTCTGCTCTCTCCAAAATACTCCATTGGATGTCTTTCCCGTGTGGGAGAAGCAAAGTTGCTAGGAGGAGAGCTTGGTTGATTGTTTTGCTTCTTTGTGGTAAGAGAGGCTGATAGCCGATAGTCGTCTGTACTGTATAGTTAAAGAATACAGCTCTGCTCATTTGAATGTGAAACACCTAAGAGTGTCACTTGACTTCTAACATTGTTTCCCAGCATTTGGCAGGGAGGAATAGGGGTTTGGCTTGGCGTGCATTTGAAGGCAAACCTACCAATTCTGCACTTCATATAACAGTGTGAGAACTGAAACGGTTAACGTTTGAAATTTTGCACTTCTCTGATTTTTTTCAGTGCAGTTCTTAAAAAAAAGAGAGAGTTTATAGTGGGGAAAGTGTGCCTAAAAATGCAAGTTTATGAAAATAGCATGCAAATATGCATTGCAGTACAATTTCTTGCAAGCAGTTTTGCCCATGTCCCTGAACATGCTGATGACAGATTTTCATGAGGACTTAAAAAAGAATAAAAAGTCGCAATCTAATGTGAAAAGGGCAATGAACTGAACTTGAGACTAGAAAAATGAGAACCTGAGAATTAAAAAATCTGTCCATTCTTTGTTATGAGACAGAGCAGCTTTGGGCAGTTTCTTATTAAAAGATTAGTCACATTCCCAGGTGGACAAGTGTAACAAGGACTATTAGGATATCTACCGGTAAATAGAACCTCTGCAAGTGCTTTTCAAAGATATTTGGTTGGCTGTTGCTGGAAGCAGAATATGGACAAGGTAGAGCTTTTAAAAATAATAATAATAATAATAATAATAATAATAATAATAATAATATTGGAGCTCTTCATATGTTTGGTATATGTTATCTAAGTCCAAAGTAAAACATGACTGAAAAGTGTCATTTCTGTCAGCTCTGAAAGCACCCTAAAGTTCTGCCCCTCATGTAAAACAGAGGCATAAGGACCTGCTGGATCAGGGCAATGCTAATATAGCATCGTGTTGTAGCTGTAGTTGACCAGAGTCCTGTGGGAAACTCACAAGCAAAACCTGAGCACAAGAGCCCTCTCCCATCTTGCAGTTTCCAGTAACTGGCATTTAGAAGCATTACTGCCTCTGAAAATGGAGGCAGAACATACCCATCATGGCTAGTCGGCATTGATGATAGCCTTATCTTCAAGTTAAGGCAACTTAACTCCTCTCCCTCCCCTTTCCTTTTCTTTCTTGTGTGGTCCCCTCTACCCACTGTGGTGGGCTGGTAATTAGTACAGCAGCTGGATTCCATGCAGAACAGCTTCTTTGCAGATGTGATAAATGTTAGGTGTTTGCAAAAGCCCTCCCACAACTCCCCCCCATGCCGCTGCTGTCTTTTGGTCACCTAGGTGCCTCGATGACTCTCATGTTCTCCTCCCGTTTCCCCTTGCTATAAGGGTAGTTATTTATCTCTGACCCTCCCTCCCTCCCTCCTTGGCACCAGACCACAAGATGCCTTTGTAGGAGACAACATGATATAGCGTGGGAATAGGCCCTCATCAGCACCACCGCTTGGCTCTTGATAAAGATGAACCCCACCCCCCACTAACTAAGTTATTTAGGCTGTAGTTTTGACAGCTCCCACGCTCTTGTCTAGCGTTCCAAGTTTTTTTTTTGCCACGTTGACTCTCTAGTGGTAAGGATCAATGTGCACAGTGGCTTGGAGCATAAATATTTTTTGCAAATAATAAAAGATTGTGATTCTGTGGGTACGCTTTCGCACTCCATCTCACTGCTAGAGTGCTTTCCTTTTGCCCTAAAACAATTGAAACACACAGAGAAAAGTTGTCTCCGTGTTGTGGTGTTGTCAAGCCGTTGTTTTACTCATTACTGCATCTTGCAAATCAGACCTTGTTCCTCTTAAACTACGCATTAACATACCTTTTTGCAAGCAGGCTCTGGGCATTTATTTAAAGAGGGGACGGAAAGTGTGTGCTTTCAATGCATACACAGCCTGATATGCACAATTATTATTAACTGGGATGGTGAAACAGAAGGCTTGTGCAGGAGGCGTTCTCTATTTCATGGCTTAGCTAAAATTCACTAAGTTACAGTCGTGGTGGTTTAAGTGCCTTTTGCAGCAATGAATGCAATTCCTAACATTTTAAGAACCAAACCAATATTGGGCTGCTTGGAATCCTTTCCATACCTCCCTGTGAAACTATCTTGGGTGGTTATGGTTTGAAAAACGGAAGGGGTTGGACTCCTGGAACATCCAGTGTCATCCTAGTTAGCAGTTGCTGTGCCCAGAATTATTGGTGTTGACCACCCCCAAATTTTTTGCTTTAGAGTTTCCACAGAAATCTGAAAATGAAAAACAATCAAACCCAGATTAAATTAGGGGAACATACGAGCTGCATTTCGATGAAGATGAGTTTGACATGAGGATGACATTTAGATGCTGCAGAAAACTTGTATGAACGAGCAGCACCCAGTTTGCCATAAGCTGCCATGTGGAAGCACCCAAGAGTCCAGGTTCAGTCCCTGGCATCTCCGGCCATAAAGCATATATAAGGACTTAGATGACCCTCGAGGTGCCTTCCACTGTGGTGTAGTAGTTAAGAGCGGTAGACTCGTAATCTGGGGAACCGGGTTCGCGTCTCTGCTCCTCCACATGCAGCTTCTGGGTGACCTTGGGCTAGTCACACTTCTCTGAAGTCTCTCAGCCTCACTCATCTCACAGAGTGTTTGTTGTGGGGGAGGAAGGGAAAGGAGAATGTTAGCAGCTTTGAGACTCCCTAGGGTAGTGATAAAGCGGGATATCAAATCCAAACTCTTCTTCCAACTCTGCAATTCTACGATTCTATAATCCTGCGAGGTCACTTGGCCACAGCATCATATGGTTACTGTGTGTGTGTGTGTGTGTGTGTGTGTGTGTGTGTGTGTGTGTGTGTTCTCACTAACAAATTGAGCTATTATAATATGCATACACTCAACACACACAATTGGTTCAGCTGAATTTACAAGGGGTTATATGTTTGAGTAGGTGCAGTTTGTGTTATTACTGGAACACTCTTAAGTTGGCTGACTTTCTTCTCCACTGTCTCTGCCCTCTGTAAGTACAACTCATCCGTTGTAATAAAAGCAAGGGCCCCTGCTTAGATTTTTAAAAATAAAAAATAAAAAAGATGAATTTGCATTTCTTCTCTAGCTTTTATGGGGGCCCACTCGGTCATAAAGCTCACTAGACGTAGAATGGATACTTGTGACACAGCCTGGAGTCTGCATTTTTTGCTGGTCAAGTGCTTTTGCTAACGGGCTCAATAGCTGCAAATGTTGAATGGAAAATTATATTCCAACTATTTTCAATATATTGTTTTAATTGTTGTAACCTGCACAGGAACATTGGGCTGAACGGTGAGGATAAATAAATAAATAAATGTATTTTTATTTATTTTTAAAATAAAAGTATTATTAGGCTGTTGTTGACTGCAGGTTTTTTTTAAAAAAAATAATTTTTAATTCTTGTTGGTTGTCAGACCTGATTTCTGCTGTCTTTTCTTATTTTATTGAATTCATAAACTGTACTTCCAAAATAAATAGAGCAAGGCTGTGGCTGACTCCACCTCCCCCCCTTAAAATTCTTCCTTTTAGCCAGAGCATGGTGGTGTCCAGGCAAAACTCCTGCCTGAAAATTCTCTGGTGACTGGAGTCAAGGTCAGGCAGGCTTTGTGAACTCCTGAGTCCCATCAGTTCCTATCTAGAGTGGTCAATGGTGGGGTATGATGAGTATTATAGTCTAACACAGCAGCATCAGGAGGGTGTCCAATTGTCCCAAGGCATCACTCCTCCAGATATCTGCTACCTTGTGATGCTTATTGCCCAGGAGGGCTTTTCAGAATTTATTTTATTTCATAGTTCACTTTTGTATGCTGCTTTCCCACATAAACATGTCCAGAGTAGCTCACATCACTGGAAAAAAAACCAATTAAGGAATGCTGAATGGTGTTGGATTGAAATTGAGTGGTTTCTAGCTGTAATGATATAAAAAAACATGGAAGGGAAAAAAAGGGTTTGGATAGAAAATAAGGTGATATTATAGAAAAAAGGGTTTGGATAGAAAATAAGGTGATATTATAAGCTGTAATGCTTTAAGTTAAGGATTTGCTGAACAAATAATCTTAAATGGAATACAAGAAGGAGAGGTATGAGGAGGTCAGAGAAATTTGTTATTGAAAAGTATGATTTATGAACTATATGTGTTTTTTTTTAATTTTTTTGTCTGTTTGTTTGTATAAAAAATTGGAAAATTTAATAAATTTCTTTCAAAATAAATCACTGAAAAAAAACCAACACAAACAAACAAACAAACAAACACCAATCAATACATTGCAATAGTGGTCTAACTGCTGGTTCATTTCAAAACATAGTGTGACAACAAAAAAAATCGTTTTGATCATATTTGTTAAAACATTTTAAAGTACTCATAAAATAAACTCTCAAACTTTGAAACATATACATTGTTATCATTTAGGAAAAAAATTATAAACTGGAGTAGGATATGACGAACATTGACAGAGCAGTTGGATATTAACAACAATATAACCAGCAATTGGTACATGGAGTACACTGGTACCTCAGGTTAAGAACTTAATTTGTTCCGGAGGTCCGTTCTTAACCTGAAACTGTTCTTAACCTGAAGCACCACTTTAGCTAATGGGGCCTCCTGCTGCCGGAGCACGATTTCTGTTCTCATCCTGAAGCAAAGTTCTTAACCCGAGGTACTATTTCTGGGTTAGTGGAGTCTGTAACCTGAAGCGTCTGTAACCTGAGGTAGCACTGTACTAGCAAATAAAGTGCATAACATTTTTTTTTGTAGAAGTTAAAAATTAAAGTGCGCACAGTTCCTAGCTGTACTCTTACACTGAGAATACTGAAGGGCAAAGTTTTGTTTGTCATAACTGGGAGATTTCCACAATGGTCTTGTGAATATACGCTTGCAACACAAAATAATCTCCTCTAGGAATACAGTGGTACCTTGGGTTAAGTATTTAATTTCTTTCGGAGGTCCGTTCTTAACCTGAAACTGTTCTTAACCTGAAGCACCACTTTAGCTAATGGCCTCCTGCTGCTGCTTTGCCGCTGGAGCACGATTTCTGTTCTCATCCTGAAGCAAAGTTCTTAACTTGAAGCACTATTTCTGGGTTAGCGGAGTCTGTAACTTGAAGCGTATGTAACCTGAAGCGTATGTAACCTGAGGTACCACTGTATAAGAACCTGTCCTTGTACCACTGACCCATCTAGCCCAATCCTGCTAACACAGGTTGGCAGCAGCTCTCCAGGGTGTTCCAGACTGGGGACATTCCCCGATATACCTGGAGAGGCTGGGCATTGAACTTGGGACTCTACACTTGCAAAGCATATACTTGACCAGGGAGCTGCAGCTGTTCCTTGGTATTATTTGGTGTACAGCGCTCTACACCCAAATCCTGGTTCTCATAAACAAACCACAGCATAGATTTAGCAAAAAGTACTTGATGTACTCCTCCTTCCCCAAGAGCATTAGTAATCCAGCATGGGCCCACAATGTATTTTTATGCCTATTTATATTTTTGTGTGTTATTGATTTTTTTTAAAAAACACACACACAAAGTGGACTTTGTTGTGTAATTTATTGAGGCTTTGGCCTGGTCTGCGCGTCACAGTACGCTGCTTTAGGGCTACATATATGAGCTGTCCCCGAGTGAAGCAGCTGACTCTCAAACTCCCCCCTTTCCTCTCCTGCAGTTGCTGGAAGGACTTATGCAGCATATCGTTCCACTTTCCACAAATCATGGTTTGCAAATTGCAAAGTAGGGGGTTGTGGCTTAAAACAAACCCGTATCAATTTCAAGGCAAGCCAGTTTCAAGCTATGAGTTCCGAAGCTGGCTTATTCAACCAGTTTGTTCTTAAGCCAAACGTGCTCTGGCTTGTGAGCAATAAACCGGGATTTGTGGAAAACAGAACAAATCTCTGAAGAAGACTTGCTCTTGTGGAAGCATGCAAGTCCGCACTTGGCCTCCTTCCAGCTGCATGCATGTAGCACTAAACGATGGTTTAGCACGGGTGAACCTCTCCACTATGGAGAAAAGTAGGATTAAAAAAGAAAAAAGAAGTGATCTGAATTAAACCTAATTTTTCCCCGGGGTGGTAGTGTGGTGTGGTTGAGCTCGTCCCTTTTTAGGTTTTTTGTTTCAGCCGGAATGTGGATGTTGTGGTGTGATGCTATTCCTGTCAGCTTGCTATTTTACATTCCGGCCTTTCAATTGGTTGTAAACCACAGGCGATCCATTTCGTAAAAAATTTGCTTGGAAAATGGCAAAACGATAAAAACGAAACCTTCCTCATTTTTAATGTTTTTGTTTGTTTGTTTGTTTCTTTTCTTTTTAAACCTCCAGTTGCACCAGGATGAATATTGCCTCTTTTTTATGACTTGGGACTAGGAGTGGAGATTTATAAGCCACTGAACAAATACTCATGTCCCCTCCTAATTAGTTGCTTGTGCCGTTGCCATAGAAACCTTGTTGGAAACAACCGGTAGATAGGCTTGTACAGCGAGGGAGTGACGAGATGGGAATGTTGAGTCATGAAGCCGTCGAGGTGTTGGTTGTTATTATTAAAAAGCACATAAATATAACTGCCGAATGGGCGCGATATTAGAGAGCTCTTTCTTCATACCCGTTGATGTATAATGCCTTTCTCCATTTAGGTAGGCCTATAGACATGCCTTTGGCTAGGGCTTGACCCTAACATTGCAACCCTCCAAATTTCACAGGCCCTTCCCCAGTCTTGTAGCAACGCAAAGTTGTAGAAATGTCAGGTTTTGAGGGGAGACGCTTGAGCCACATGCTGTTATGCCTTTATTTATTCTGCCTGTGTTGCAGATACGGGGAGGGAAGGGGCTGAGGGAAGAACTTCTGGCTTAAGGGAGAGAAAGTGACCATGTGTCCATTTGGGGTGGGGGCCACCTGTTCTCTGTGGACAAACCCTCTTGTAGTTTTGGGTATTCGGAAGGACAAAGGGTGCCTTTGAACGGAATGGCAGTAGGGGCGAGGAATGCCACAGAGGTGAAGCGAGGGCATTGCTCGGTGGCTTAACTTGCAATTTCCTTGTTAGTTTAAAGTCTAACCCTGCGTATTGTTTTTTTGTATTTTCATTTCCTCTGTTTGAGTCAGGAGTGTGGGGTGGGGAGGTCAGAGGTGGGTCATTTTGAAGACATCCCCCCCCCAAGAGAAATGAGCACATGGTGTCTTGGAAGCAAACAAGCCATAGGTTCCTTATGTTCTTCCCCATTAACCACTCCCACAGTAGCACAGAAGATGATGAGAAATAGTCGGCATGCTTCAATCAAAAGGAACTCAACTAATTTTTAAATGCTTTAAAATGAACTCATTTTAAAGTATATTTAAAGCAACCCCCCAAAATAAGAACCATGGGAATTGTAGTTTACGCCTCAGAGCTACAATTCCCAGCACCCTTAACAAACTACAGTTCCTATTATTATTATTATTATTATTATTATTATTATTATTATTATTTATTAATTAATTAATATTTTTGGGAAATATGCTTTAGATGTATCATACGTATGCAGCCTTAATAAGATGAGATTGCAGTATGACATCTGTGTGTGTGTGTGTGTGTTCTTTTTCATGGAAGAACATACAACTCTTGTCTTTCTTTGCTTTGAGATTGCTTGCAATGAAAAGAGGGCTTGAAATAAGCTGGGATTTAGCTACCAGTGCAGTGATTTTTTTTCTTTCCAAAAGATTGCAGATGGAAGACAGGCGTTAACAATACAGCTTTAATCAGCAGAATTCAAGCCAGCAGTTTGTACAGCATCAGTCTCTTGCTTTTCCTCTGCTTCAACAGCTCCATAAGACTAGGGCATGTCCACAAATTACTTCCCTTTAAAAAAGCGTTGACATGGTGCCCCAAATTAAGGGAACATCTCTAAAATACAAACTACTGTCGTCACAATAAGCACTCAGGGTCCTTTCAAAGCTCAGAACACAATAAAAGTGAGTAGCGCCAGTCCTGTACAGTAGATTACAATGGCCGGATCTGTTTAAATCTTATTTAGGAGTTTTGTATTCTGTCCTTTGCCAATAGGCCTCAGAGTGGTTTATATCAACAAAGATATATTTAAGAAATACATCAGAATACAAATAAAATATAATTCCAGCCTTCAGAATACAAATAAAATAAAAACTCCAGCCTTCAGAAAAAAAGGCAGCTTTAAGTTCACAAATTGCATAAAATCCGGCTGCTGAGAGTCTTGGCCTGATCAGCAGATCCGTATGTGATTACATTTGTTTCTTTGGACTGGGGGAGCGGGAATTATGTTAATTTTAAAATGTTTGTTTTCTAAATCTACCCCCCCTTTTAAACCATTGAAACCCTACTTCTGCTCCCCCCTGTCTTTGCTTGCTCCCTTGTCTGTTCACAATTCCTTCTAATTGTACAGGGCATTTACATGAAAACAGGATCCTTGTTGCTTAGGATTTAATCTGCCCCTGCTGCTTATTCTCCATCCCAACTTCCCAAGAGATTGGTTACTTAGGTAGCAGGCCAGCAAAAAGGCCTGTGTTGGGTTGGGGGGGGAGGCAGGAAGCAGCAGCTCCTTTTAAAATTAAACTGAGTCTTTGCTGCTGGGTTGTAAGTGTGTGTGTGCGCGTTGGGTCCTCTGTGTCCAATCTACCTGCTCCTGGAATAACAGGGAGGAAGAACCTTGGTCTCCTTATCTGGCAGTTGCGTAAGTAAATCCCTCCCCACCTCCAAAAAGTAAACAATTGGAGAGGAATGCTCATAAATCTGCTTCTTAACTGTTCTTTTTAAAAACTCTGGGAGCGTCACATTCCAATCCAGTGTCCGTAGGCTAGTCATCCCCCCCCTTTTTTTTGGAGACAAGAAGTCTTAAAGCATTGGGTTTCAAACCAAAGGTTACACATTCTGAAAAGGGGGAGGCATAGAGATATTGCAGAACCACGTTGTTGTACGGTGGATACTGGAATCTTAATTGGCCACATTCATGCCATACCTTTAAAGCACTATGATGCAACTCTCTTTAAGCATGGCTTCCACCCAAAGAATTATGGGAATTGTTAAGGGGGCTGAGAGTGGTCAGGAGGCTCTCAATTCCCCTTGGAGAGCTGCAGTTCTGAGGGAACCACTCAGAAAATTGTAGCTCATTGAGGGGGGGGGTTAGGGGTCCCATAATAATCCTCAACGCTCTTGACAAAACACATCTCCAGAAGTCTGTGAGGGAAGCACTTCAGATGTATTGTGTGAACGTGGCCTTTTAATTGTGTGTTGCAAAAGGATTCCTTATTGATTGTAGCCCTGAGGCAAAGGTGCCATTGCTTTGGCATTGGGAGTACAGCGGTTGTGCAAGGAGAAAGGGTATGTATATTGTATGCTGTGTTGATGTTTTCCCATGGCAGGTGTCGGGAACCTACAACATCCTCCTTGGCCATTGGCTATACTTCCTGGGGGCTGATGGGAATTGTTGTTGAGCAGAAATCGGGAGGGGCAAAGGGTCCCCACTCTTCCCCTAGAGAAAGCAATAGTGTGACAGGTGGAACATTGGTGGACATTTATAATTACAAGGCCCTATGAGGGACCGGACCACCTAAAACAAAGCAAAAGGTTGCTTTTTGGGTGTTTGGTTGAAGTTGAGATGGAGGGTAAGCTTCAAGCTAACACCATGTGTCTTCCAAAGCTAAGAAGCTGCCGGATGCTAAGTCAAATTATTTTTCCGTCTAGGCCAGGCTTCCTCAACCTTGGCCCTCCAGAAGTTTTGAGACTACAATTCCCATCATCCCTGACCACTGGTCCTGCTAGCTAGGGATCATGGGAGTTGTAGGCCAAAAACATCTGGAGGGCCGAGGTTGAGGAAGCCTGGTCTAGGCCAAACTGTGGCCCTCTGGATAGTGTTGCTGTACTACAAATCCCATCAACCCCAAACAGCATTATGGAGATTATGGGAGCTGCAGGCTAATAGAATCACTCAATTTAGCCACCCTGCTGTAGGCTGATACTGTCTCCTCTGGCAGAAGCTTTTGGTAGAGGTATTTCCCTTCACCTTTTTGTTTGAACTGGAGATGCCAGCGGCTGAATTTTGGACCTTCTCCGTGCCAGATGTGTGCTCTGTCCCAAAGCTGGGTTCCCTCCCTCTGTTCCCTCCCTGCCCAACCCCACTTCCTAGTAGCTTGAAAGTGTGGCAAAGGTTGGGAGTTGGTGCTTAGATAGATCCTGCACACCAGTAGAATTTTTTCCTCCTCTTTAAGGGATGATAACCTTCTCTGTGTGGCCCCCCGAAGTTGTATCTCCTGGCACCACTTTAGATAATTTCTCATGAAAAGAGTGACTGATAAATCGTCATCATCATCATCATTATTGCTCAGGGCACATTGGGGTTTTCCAGAGGAGCAGCTCTGGTAGTGGCATTGATTGGACACAGAAATTCAGCTTATAAGTTTGTAAAACTTACACCGAAGTGTACTGTGTGGGCAATGACTGCTAAAATCCTAGGAGTCAAAGAGGCAGCTGAATAATATTTCCTATGGGTCTGCTGTTTGCATAGGTATCCTAGCCCTCCTCTTTGTGCACCCATGACTATTAAAGACTGAATAAATTATTTAAAACTCTTAAGAATTTATGATTTGCATAGTTTTATACAGGGTTCAAAATTCAGATAATTCAGACATAATTTGATCTGCTTGGCCACAGTTATTTTAATCATCGTTAGAATTTGCTTCCTATTGAGAGATGTTGCAACAGCTGCTACTTCTGGCTTAGTCAAATTGCTAATTGCTTATAAGCTTTACCTAATAAATCCCCTTTGTGGCATGGTAATTTATAAGAGATCACTCATGGTAATAGTGTTTCTTTCTTACTGCATACTTAACAAATAGGGTGGCGGCAGTGTTTGAAATTCGCCAGGCGCCAGGCAGATTTTGCACCTGTCTATTAGCCACTTGTGACCAAGTACAGATGCCCGGAAGGGATGCGGGTGGTGCTGTGGGCTAAACCACAGAGCCTAGGACTTGCCAATCAGATGGTCAGCGGTTCGAATCCCCGCGACGGGGTGAGCTCGCGTTGCTCGGTCCCTGCTCCTGCCCACCTAGCAGTTCGAAAGCACGTCAAAGTGCAAGTAGATAAATAGGTACCGCTCCGGCGGAAAGGTAAACGGCGTTTCCATGTGCTGCTCTGGTTTGCCAGAAGTGGCTTAGTCATGCTGGCCACATGACCCGGAAAAACTGTCTGTGGACAAACTTCGGCTCCCTCGGCCAATAAAGTGAGATGAGCACCGCAACCCCAGAGTTGGCCATGACCGGACCTAATGGTCAGGGGTCCCTTTACCTTTAAAGATGCCCAGGCACTAGGATGGCTCCTGACATCTTTACTGTCTGTAGGTGCATGCCTGGGGATCCTTGGATCATGACTGTTTTCACACACTAGCAACACATCCTGTAGAATTCTATCAGTTATACCTTATCTGCACAATCAGAATGCATTTCAGGAACTAAAAAGTCGTATTGAAAAATACGATTTTCGAGCCATCTGGCTCCAAGATGGCAACTCGGCATTCTATTGTGGTGACTGCAGCCCTGGTTTAAGGAACTATTTGACGCCTAGCTTATATCTCTGAGTTTCTAACACTGGGTGGGGGAAAGGGAAGTTATTGTGGCTGGGAGATATGAAACCGAACCATAGTATCAGGATTTGGCTCTGGGGCTGAGTAGTTCCTTCTGCCTTCTTTTCATTCTTGTGAAATCACTCCATCCCACCTCCTCTGATTCACCTCTACCTTGATTTGATATTACGTAGGACTAATTGCTAACCTTGCTTCAGAGAAGGCTTCCTCAATCTTGGCCCTCAAGATATTTTGAGACTACAATTCCCATCATCCCTGACCACCGGGCCAGCTAGCTAGGGATCATGGGAGTTGTAGGCCAAAAACATCTGGAGGACCGAGTTTGAGGAAGCCTGCTTTAGAGCATCCCTAAAACCTAAGTTCATTTTGATTCTGCTCTGAATTCTGAAACCATGAGTCTAGATTCATATTTGCATGGCATTGTTGACATCCATCTGTCTTTAGAGACAGTGAAGTGCGTCTCCGGAGATGAAGTTAAACCACTGTGTTAGCAATAACTGAAGTGACCTCCCCCAAGTGCAAGGCTGGGCAGTGTGTATGGAGGTCCTGGGCTGCCTTGCTGATGTGGTCCAATGGAAAGCAAGAGCAGTACATTTAGCACCAGTTATGCCAAGCTAACTCACTTGTAGCTGTTTCTGACCCTTGACCAAGTTCTCATTGTTAGTGGTAAATCCCTGCCTGGAGCTGTGCTCATCTGGTTGAAGAGGGCCCTTTCACGTAAAAAGGTTCCTTGCACATAGAAACCTAGTGTGTCAGGGATTCTGTCATGATAGTTTTCTATTTGGAGGCAATTTTTTGTGTGCAGAGGAGCAGTTCGTGTGAGTCCTTCCTGCAAAATGTGCAACCAGAAGTAGTAAGCTCAGTCAAGGCTGGGGCGTTTGTATGCATTTACCAATTCAATGAGAATTTCCCCAAGTAACATTTAAATCTGTCTCGCAGCACTTTCCCTTCAAATTTTGATTAGGTCTTAATTTACAGTTAAAGGTGATTAAAATATCTGGGGCAGATTTTATTGCATGAGAATTACTGTTAGGTAAAGTTGAATGGTGGGTTTGTACCCTTTTCACTTTCAGAAAGTTCTTGCGATTGTCCCTTTAAAAATAAATAATTGATATATATATTTATGTCACCAAAAAGCAGCAGCCACAAATGCAAGTGTTGCCAAACTTCAAGGTTTGCAGAAGTACAAAACACCTTAGAACAGCAACAACGACTTCCAGTTTATATTTATAAATAAATATTTTAAAAAATATTTCTACCTCAACCCTAATAATAATAATAATATTCCCCCAGGGAATATGAATTAAACAACCCAACTTCTGTGTGTGTGTGTGTGTGCGCGCGCGCATGTTTAATCTTAATTTTCATTCTGTTTTGTTTTTTTCTTCTTATGTGTTAATAAAGTGAACGTTTTGTTTAAATACAAAGATGTTGAATTAATAAAGGATCAATATATATGCCAAACAGTTAAATAGACTAGTCATTGTATTGTTGGTAAGTTCCATGTTTTCTACTTATGCACAATGTTTTCTCTTTTCTCTAGGGCTCTGCCATAATTTATGGTGATCTGCTGTGCCTGATTCTTGGGGCTTGGCAGAAGTTGCTGGAGCTTGCATGCTGCTTCATGCAGTTACAGTAAGTTAAAAAACACACACACATAATAATCTATACCTTTTTATGGAGATTTCCAATTGACCTGACACCACAGAATGCTAGACTAGATAGCCTGTTGCCTGATCCAGCAGGTCTCTTACATTCTCAGGTGCTCATGCTGCAATGCATGTAATGAGCTGGGATCCAAAGTTGTGTCCAAGGGGCTTACACAGGGAAGGCAAGTCCTGTTCAAAGTAGACCCATTGAGTCAGATTCAACCAAGTTGCTGTGCTAGTGCAACAAGTCCCACTAGTGCAACTGTACATTTCTCCCCCTGCCTCTCCCCAAATGCTTGGAAGTATCAGGAAAATCCTCCAGAACAGAATTGGGGGTGGGGAGGGAAAACAAAAAAATAATAAAAAATAAGAGGCTGCTGGATCAGGCCAATGGCCCATCTAGTCCAGAATCCTGTTCTCACAATGGCCACCCAGATGCCTGGGGAATAAATCTTCAAGCAGGACCCAAGCAGGACTCTGTGGTTTCTAGCAACTGGTGTTCAGAAGCATTACTGCTTCTGTCTGCCTGTGAAAGAAGGGAGATTGTTTTGTCTGGTGAGCAGAAATGCTTATGCTGATGGAATGATCTCCTTAGTAAGCTTTTTAAAATATATTGTGACACTGACTTCCACCTAAAAGAAATAAAGCAACGTGGCTTAATTTAGGTCCATTCATTTCAATGTGTCTGCTGTAACTTGGATACAGCCCATTGACTTTCACATGCTCAGTGTTGATTTTTGGCTCTTGAGCAGCAGAACAGCTGGATCACGCATTGCTTTGGGAAGCCCTTCCACCTCGCTGTGTGTCTGAAAAATCTTTTGTTGTGTGACATTGGGGGGACTATTATCAATGCCAAGCCTAAAGCACACCCCCACCCCTGGTGTATGGAAATTGCAGGACTCCATCAGGCCCAGTCTCCAGTCTCTAGGAAGCCCACTTCCACAAGGAGAGGGGATGCCCAACAGCTTAGATGGCTTTAAAAGACAAATTCGGTGACTACTAGCCAGGATTGCTTTGCATGGCCCCCAGTGTCAGAGGGAGTGTGCCACTGAATAGCAGTTGCTTGCATTCTGCTTGCAGATTTCCCGTAGGTATCTGGTTGGCCACTGTGAGAATACGATGCAGGACTGAATGGACCATTGGTCAGATCCAGCAGGGCTGCTCTTAAGTACTTAGTCTTCCAGGTGTGGCAAGATAAATCTTGCTTCAATGTACTCAGTGTACTCCTTGTGAATTTGCACTCTGAAATACTTGTTACTACTTTAAACAAAACAACAACAACAACAAAACCCTGCAGTTTTCCAAAAAGCATTTAAACGGAACAGAAGTATGTTCTTGCGTTGGATGTTAGCTCTTGAAATATTTTGCCCCTGGCTGTACCTTATTTCACCCACCACCAACCACATTGCTGGGCCAGAAGTGGAATCGGTTAGTTGGTTTTCCAGCCTGTCTGACCTCTGCTTATTCCAGCTAAAACCACTTCCTCCCCCCTATTTCTTGAGTGTTGAGTGGGAGGGAACGTTTATAGAGGGAGAACAGTGAGATAAATGCACACATACTCCCATAATCTCATACATGCACCTCATTCTCCAAGAGCCCATACTTATTTTTTTTTTAAAAAATGATATTTTATTCAAATTTCAAAAAAGAGTTTACAAAAATAATTAGATGATAAAGAAAGAAAATAAACAATAAAAAATACAGAGTAGAAAAAAGAAAATAGAAAAAACAATAAAAAAATAAGTCCATCTTTTCCATGAAGATTTTTCTTCATAAAACTCAAAGAAATATTGTCAAAAGCTTTCTCCGCATCTACGAATATTAAGACTGCTTTAGTGTTAATATTCACTTGCAGTTTCTCCAAAATATTAATTATATTTCTCGTGTTGTCAGACAAGTGTCTACCCGGGAGAAAGCCAGCTTGGTCTTTATGTATCTCCTCCACTAATACTTTTTTTAGTCTTTTAGCCAAAATGTCTGCAAAAATTTTGTAATCCACGTTAAGCAGGGATATGGGGCGGTAGTTCTTAAGTTGTGTCTTTTCCGACTCAGTTTTCGGTATAAGTGTAATATAAGCTTCCTTCCACGACTCTGGCGCTTTTTCCCCCTCCAAAATTTCATTACAAACCTCCTTTAGTGGTTGAATTATCCAATCTTTCAGAGATCTATAGTATTTTGAGGTTAAGCCGTCCGGCCCTGGAGATTTGCCCAACTGCATATTCTGGATGGCACCTTCCACCTCCTGTTCTGTGATTTTATAGTTCAACATTAACTTGTTTTCTTGAGAGATTTTTTGTAGTCCATTTGTTTATAAGAATTGGTCTATATCGATTTTTTTCTGTGGCCCTTGTGTATATAACTGTTTAAAGTACCTCTGGAAACATTTTCTAATTTCCACTGGATTCTGAATGTTCTTTCCTTCCACTTCCAAGTTGGTAATGGTGTTAAGTTTTTGTCTTTTTTTCATTTGCCAAGCTAACAGTTTTCCACATTTATTGGCCGATTCAAATGTCCTTTGTCTCATCTGTTTAATTTTCCATTCTATTTCCTGATTCATCATCTTCATACATTGAACTTGATATAACTTTATTTCTCTCAGAATCTCTTGTGACTTTGGTTTCGCTCTCAGTTTCTTCTCACCCTCTTTTATTTTCTCCAAAATTTTGTCTTTTTTCTCATTTTGAGTTCTCTTCTTTATTTCATTCTGTTGAATTAGAAACCCCCTCATAACCTTTAAAGCCCTATACGGCCTAGGACCCTCGTACCTACGGGACCGCCTCTCCTGGTATGCCCCACAGAGAAACTTACGGTCTTCAAATAAAAATATATTGAAGGTCCCAGGCCACAGAGAAGTTAGGCTGGCCTCAACTAGAGCCAGGGCTTTTTCGGCTGTGGCTCCGACCTGGTGGAACACTCTGTCACAAGAGACTAGGGCCCTGCAGGACTTGACATCTTTCCGCAGGGCCTGCAAGACAGAGCTGTTCCGCCAGGCCTTTGGCCAGGGCACAGCCTGACTCCCTCCCTCGGCAATCTTCGCGGAGCTCTGGCCCAATGGTGGCCAGTGGCTTGAATTTAATTAATTTTATAATGAATGATTTTAGAGTGTTGTTTGTGTTGTACTTTTGTATTGTTTCATTGTTGTTAGCCGCCCTGAGCCCAGCTTCGGCTGGGGAGGGCGGGATATAAATAAAATTTATTATTATTATTATTATTATTTGCTTGCGTCGCAGACTACTCTTTTTTCAGTGGTAGTGTTCAAATTTATCTCAAAATAGTCTCTCAAGGTTTTTTGGGCCTTCTTAGTAACCTCTTCATCTCTAAACAGGGTGTCATTCATCCTCCATCTGAAGGAACCAGTTGATGTTAGTTTCATCTCCATTTTCACAGCATTATGGTCGGAGCAAGTTTTAGGGCAAATTTCCACTTTTCGAGTCTTAGGAGCCAGTCCTCTAGTTATCCAAATTTGGTCAATTCTTGTCCATGTCATTTTGGCTTCAGAGAAGAAAGTTCCCTCTCTACCCAGGGGATTCTTTGTTCTCCAAATGTCAATTAAGTCCATATTGTCAGTCATCTCAAAAAAGGTTTTTGGTAGTCTGCCATCTTTAGTAACTAGCTGTCTTTGTGCCTTGTCCATGTTTGTGGATACCACTCCATTCATGTCTCCCATCATAATGATGTTATAATCCATGTAGTCCAGCAATGTCTCATGCAACTTTTCAAAAAATTCCGATTTCCCCTCATTTGGTGCGTAAACTCCTACTATCAGAAATTTCTCTCCTTGTGCTTGAATTTCAATTGCCACAAATCTTCCTTGTTCATCTTTAAACATAAATTTCGGTGATAGGCTCTCTTTTGCATAAATCACGACTCCCCTTTTTTTAACCTTATCCGATGAAATAAACTCTTGACCCAATCTTTTATTGATCAATACTTTCCTGTGCAGCCTTATCACATGTGTTTCCTGTAAACAAATCAAGTCCAATTGTTCCTTTTTCAATAAATGAAAGACTTTTCCCCTCTTCTCCAGGGAGTTAAAACCATTAATATTCCAGCTTAATAGTTGCAGAGCCATGGCGTGGTTACTTTGCTTTTCCTCCAACTGCACCCAGCAATTGTTCTTGATCTGTCAGTGGTATCACTTTCTCTAAGTTTTCCAATCCAAAGGATAGTGATGATATGTTTAATATTCCTGGTTTTAGTGCTCTTAGCTCTTCTTCGAATTCTTTCTGCAAGTCTTCTCCGTGATCTTTCAAAAATCTTTCTTTATCTTCCACTGATCTTATTTTTAACTTTCTTCCTTTGAAAGTAAAAGATAGGCCCTGAGGGAATTCCCACCTGAAGGCAATACTGTTACTTCTCAACAGGTTCACCAGGTCTCCGTAGTTAGACCTAAGATCCAGAAGGTATTTCGGAATGTCTTTGAATATCTCCACTCTTGATTGGTGTATTTCCAAGGTCTTCTGAAAATGCAGACTCAATATTTTGTCTCTCTCCTCTTTTGTTCGGAGAGTAATCAAACAGTCTCTCACCCTGTTCTTTCTCCCCCCTCTTCCGAGCCTGAAGGCACTTACTATCTTAATATCTTGCTTCTCTAAATCTAAGTTCCAGAAGTCTGCAAATTCATGCATAAGAAAGTCACTTAGGTTGTCTTTCTCAAGTTCAGGTACTGCCCTGATCCTTAAATTTGTCTGTCTTTCCTTCAGTTCAATCATAGATAACATTGACTTGTGATCCTTGAGTTGCCTACATATCGGTGGTATCTGTTCCTCAACGGCCAGTGCTTTTTCCTTTGCTTCTTCAGCTGTCTTTCGGGTCAAAGTTGATTCCTGCAGCAATTTCTCAATAGATTCTGTGTTAGAATTCACCTTCTGTCCCAAATTATTGATGCTTGTAGTATTCTGATCAATTTTGGTTGATGCTTCAGCTACTTGTTTACTCAGTTTATCCAAAGATTCACTAATTTTGCCTAATGCCACAGCTAAAACATCTTCAGATGCCATTCCTTTTGGATCAATTTGAACAGGTGCTGCCCCTAATGGTGCAGAAGGGCCAGATGCTGATGCTCTTCGCTGCTGCCGAATTTTCCCAGATCTTGTTGTTTTTTCCTGCGGCAAGTTTGCCATAACACTTTATCTGAAGCTCAAGGTCAGTCCCACGGCCGGAATTTGTTTCACTGTGGAAAATTCCCCTGGCCAATTTGAAGTGGAAAATTCCCTGGCCTGTTGTAGCAATTACCAAGTTCCTCTAGGGGGACAAAGTAACAGTCAATTCTTGTTGCATTAAAGTAACTTTTCCAAATCCCCCATTTAACAAAGTAAACAACCGTTTCAATTTCAATTTCAGTTACTTTACAGTTCCTTAAAGACCTTAAAGTCCGGAGAAGCCAGTCAGAATCAAAAGTATCTCTCTTGCAGAGTTAACTGTCAAAAAGTTACAATGTCTATAAACAGCGCGATTCACGGTACGGCAATCTTGTTAGCACTTGACAGCCCGTCCCAGGCATTAAGCGGTGGTCTTTGTTTCTTTTTCCTCTCTTTTTGCAGGCAAAAATACTTCTCACTCTTCCCTCCCCTCTCCTGCAATTCAGGGAGGGAGATCTTTGTCTTGATGTTAGGATTTAAGTCCTTTTGAAGTAATTTTCCAGGTCTTAGTTTAAATAGTCTTTGCTTTGATCTGTTTACAAGAAACGGAAGGTGGACTTCCTGTTTACACCATCCTGTTTTCGGTACCAAATTAATGCTCTTTCTTCCCTTATTTTCAAATCTTTAAATTCAACCTACTCACGGTAGTTGTTTTGATAGCCGAATTGTCACAGGAAAAAAGTCAGCGCTCTCCGACAACAGCTGTGCGGCTTCACTCCATGGAAGAAGCAATTGACTCTCAGCACCGCGCCACTCGCCCCGTTTCGCTCCGGAGCCCGGAGCCGGGTTCCTTTGCGAATTGGGGGGGGCGCTGAAGGTGCCCGCCGAGTCCCACGGTCACAGGCTTCACCCGCCTGTGGTTTTTTGAAGGGTCCCCGCTTCGCCGTAGCGGCTAGACCCGATTTCCGCGAAGCTCACTCCCTCCGGGGTAGAGGGAATCCACCATTACCGATGGCGCCGACTCCGGAAGTCCCCATACTTATGTCTCCAAACAGCACCACTCTCACACACAAAATCGAGGGACAGTGGTACCTTGGTTTAAGAACAGCTTAGTTTATGAACAACTTGGATTAAGAACGCTGCAAACCTGGAAGTACGTGTTTTGGTTTGTGAACTTTGCCTTTGAAGCAGAACATATTCTGCTTCATGTTGAGTGTGTTCCATTTTAAAATTGAGTCTCCCGCTGCTATGGGAAAGCACACCTTGGTTTAAGAACGGACTTCCAGAACTGATTAAGTTCGTAAACCAAGGTACCACTGTACTGAAGTGCAGAACACGTTAGAACAGAAAATCAGAAATGTTGGTGCTCAAGATGGAGAATCCAAATGGTGCCTTTTCTCTCTATGGGTACAGTTCTCAGAGTGGTTAAGTAGTCAGTCCCTCTTCGCAGGGAACTCTGGGAACTGTAGCTCTGTGAGGGGAATAGAGTGTCTCTCAACAACTCTCAGCACCCATAACAAACTGCAGTTTCCCCAAAATACCATGATATTGTTCTCAGAGTATAGTGCAAACGATTTCTGGTACAGCATTACTGGGGCTTCGCAGTTTTAACATATCACAACAAACACTTGGCGCGGCTGTATTCTGAACAAGTCGGAAGTTGTTTAATTGTCTTAAGCAACTATTGAGTTGCTGCTGTATTTTCCAATTTGAAAGCAGATAGAACAAGGCTATGTTTGGAAAGGGCCACTGCATAAAAATAGTCACAGAATAGAGTTATCTAGCTTTGGCTTTCAGTTCCGCATACCTTTCTGAAAAGTAGATTGAGTCATTGCGGGCAGGCAATTGTGTATTCTCCGTTCAGCTATGTGCATCAATACTTGTGGTAAAACAGTGAGCATTGTGTTACAGATTCTGGACAAGGGAAAGAGGCTTATGACGAGGGTGAGCTCAGTCAGTATTATTAGAGCCAGCTGATAATCCTTTTACACACCCGTTACCGCATCGACAATATTTCTGCTTTATCCGAAACGAGAGTGCAGAAAGGGCAAGAATGGTGAGTGGCAGACAGTTGCTTCCTGGCAGGGTTCTAAAATAGTGTTTTTGGGAGTGGGGTCTTCTGCAGGATGGACAGAAGTGGAATGGAGGAGAAGAGCAAGATGCCTGGATTCAAAGAGGAGGAAAGCTGTTGCTGTCCTCCCTTCCCTCAGAGGATGGCCGATAAGATGTCGATTGGCATTATTTACTTCTTGTCCTTGTTTTGTCTGCTTGCAGCACTTCCTTGGATGAGGGAGCTGGAGGCTGCATTTCTAGGAATTTTGAGTGAGGCGTGTTGAAAACTTTGCAACATTTCTTCCTGGAACCACTTTGAGCTATTTGCAGAAAGATTATTTTTAGGCGCAGGGGAAGCTGCCTTTGTACTGACCATTGGTCCATCTTGCTCAGTAGGTTCGCAGCAGTTGGCAGCGGATCTCCAGGATTGGGAGATGCCAGGGACCTTCTGAATGCAAAGTGAATCCTCTACCCCCTGAGCTTTAGCCCTTCTCTTTAAAGTTCTCATTCTCTCTCCCAACCCTCCAGTTTTTTTTGTTTTTTTTTTAAACTGATTTGCTTAGGAATTCCTATCTGCTTCTGTACCAGTCTTGCAATTCTGGAGTTGCTGTTCCTGTTATTTGTGATGAGGCAGCAACCAGTCACTGTGGCTATTAATGACTTGAGTGGACAAATGCTATCATGCAGTATAAAGCAGTCTCCTATATTCACATGTTCCTAAGAAGTATCTAATGGCAGGTTGAAGAGGATGGAGGTTTAAGCTGTGAAAGAGAGCTTCTTGGGAAATTGATGATGAAATTGAGGCGGTTGGCCCTATTAAGAACATCTTAGCAAGCTTAACTGAGTTGGTTTTAAATATAAATTAAATCTGCCTATAGTTGCATATAAGGGGCACGGGTGGCGCTGTGGGTTAAACCACAGAGCCTAGGACTTGCCGATCGGAAGGTCGGCAGTTCGAATCCCTGCAACGGGGTGAGCTTCTGTTGCTCGGTCCCTGTTCCTGCCAGGCTAGCAGTTCGAAAGCACATCAAAGTGCAAGTAGATAAATAGGTATCGCTCCAGCGGGAAGGTAAACGGCGCTTCCGTGTGCTGCTCTGGTTCGCCAAAAGCAGCTTAGTCATGCTGGCCACATGACCTGGAAGCTGTGTGCCGGCTCCCTCAGCCAATAAAGTGAGATGAGCACCACAACCCCAGAGTCGGCCACGACTGGACCTAATGGTTAGGGATCCCTTTACCTTTACCATATAGTTGCATATGCATAAAAAGCAATTTGCGTAAGGAAAAATACTTCTGTTTTTAGCTATGTTACTGCCACTGCCATCTTAGAAGAGGCATTCTGCCCTGCCTGTCCGTGAGAGGGGGTTACCTCTTGTAAAAGTGCACATTCTACCTATGTGTTTTTTATGTTAAGATTTGTTTGATACAAGTCATTTTTAAAGCCACCTTCCTGATTTTAATTAGTCAACCCAATTGTCGCAGCGCTAGTTGGTACCTTGCACAGAGGAGATGAATAGGGTTGCAAAATCATAGCAGTGATGCTGTATGGGTGCATGAAGTGTCATTGTTGGGCAAAACAGAGCTAAGGAATTGCAGGAGAGGGCTTGTGCATGCACAGTTATGTGTGCTCACTAAGATGTGCAGAGCATCACTGAGAAGAGAGGTAGGCTAGAGTGTTGGGGAATCCAATGTGGTGTAGTGGTTAAGAGCGGTACGGTAGACTCGTAATCTGGTGAAGTGGGTTCGCGTCTCCGCTCCTCCACATGCAGCTGCTGGGTGACCTTGGGCTAGTCACACTTCTCTGAAGTCTCTCAGCCCCATCACCTCACAGAGTGTTTGTTGTGGGGGAGGAAGGGAAAGGAGAATGTTAGCCACTTTGAGACTCCTTTGGGTAGTGATAAAGCGGGATATCAAATCCAAACGCCGCCGCCGCCTCTTCTTCTTCTTCTTCTTCTTCTTCTTCTTCTTCTTCTTCTTCTTCTTCACTTGTCTTTTCTAAGTACTGTATAATCCAGTTGCAGCCCAGACCAGCTCCTGTTGCAGGTGCTGCCTGACTACATTCTGGGTGGTGCAGTGCAATTCCCTTTGCGGCAGACAGGATACTGCTGGGGAACATACCTTGGTGCCCTGTGAGTGTTGCAGGGAGCACACCTTAAGAGTTGTTGGCTCTCATCAGGAAGCCAGAAACTGGGGTTGCAATTTAAACACGGAAGAGATCAGTTTGTGGAGCTCCTCTCAAAACAGTTCTGAAGAAGGCATAGGCGTGCCTTGCTTTTAACTTTAGTGC
This sequence comes from Podarcis raffonei, assembly GCF_027172205.1. Classification (NCBI taxonomy): domain Eukaryota; kingdom Metazoa; phylum Chordata; class Lepidosauria; order Squamata; family Lacertidae; genus Podarcis; species Podarcis raffonei. The sequence continues at coordinate 20,162,210 of NC_070615.1, read as the reverse complement.
GGCCTTTTTGTAAAAATCTTGTCTGCTTTAAAAAGCAGCTTTGTTTATTTTCTTTCATGTGTGTATTTTGCTAATGACGTTGGCCTGTTTTGGGTGTCTTGTGCCCTGATGACTTGCTGAGTCTTTCACCAACAGGTCTGAGCTTGAGCTTCTTAATCGAGAGGTCTGGAGGGTGGCAACACGAGAACCGGCCTTCTTTGCAGTGGCTCCCCGTCTGTGGAATGCTCTCCCCAGGGATGTTTGCCTGGCGCCTTCATTATACACCTTTAGTTGCCAGGCAAAAACGTTCCTTTTTAACCAGGCCTTTGGTTGACCTGATCAACATCCCATACCCTTTTCAAATGTGGCTCTTTTTTGGGTTGAGTTATTGCTTTTATTTTAATTTTATATACTGTGACCTTTTTATGTGAACTGCTCTGAGACTTCCCAGTATAGGGCAGTATATAAATTAAATAAATCAGCAGCAGCAGCAGCATTCTTCTCCAGTGTCCTATCTTCAGCATGATCTGTTCCCAGGGATTTTGAAAGTATTACACTTTCCTGTGAAGGGTGCTCAACAAGCCAATGGAAGTTACTAGAGACTGACCTCTTCTGTATCTCTTCAAAACCACAACAACATTCGGTATTATCCAACACTGCAGCTCCACTGGCACAACACACCTTTTTGTGCACATCAAAACTTCCTCTTCCTTTCCTTTCCTCTCCAGGTGGGGGGCCCTCTGGAGCAGATTTGGGGGTAGGGGTGGCATACATACATACATACATACATACATACATGATGTTATTCGTATGCCACCTTTCCATAGTTAAAACCATGCTCAAGGTGGCTTACAACATGAAAAACAACATAATTACAAACATAACAAAAGCAGTAAAAAACAGTAAAACACCCCAAAAGACACAACCAAATTAAACAGTTTCTACTATGTTTTTATATATGCTGAAAGCTGCCCATAGTGACTGGGACAACCCAGTCAGATGGGCGGATTACAAACGTTGCTGTTGTATTTTATTTTTATTATTCAATCATAAAAAGGTATAAAATAAAGATACAAAAACAATATCAAAACCAGCAACAGCAACAACGCTCCCTGTGCCAACAGAAACCCCTAAATAGCACTCTGTTCAGCAGTCTCAGCTTTTGTAACTAGCGTCAGTCAGGGCCCTCCCCTCTCAGGCCAGATGGAAAAAGACCTGCAAGGCAGTGAGAAAGGTCTCCCACGTCTCAATGCTGATGACAAGACATGGGGTGAGGAGTGGAAATTGGAAGTCCTATTGTGCAAGTGCAATCCTGCTTCTCCAGCATTGTTATACAACCCTTTAAACAACTCAGCTGAACTATTAGCTTGATCCGGTAGTATAAAATTGCCCATTTTTAATCAATAACAATTAATGAAATAATAATAATAATAGTTGCCTGATAGAAATCATCCAAAGTGTAGCAATCAGCAGAAGTTTTCCAATTGGGGTGTGTTGTTCCCTTGAAACTGTCCTATAAAGCAGAGAGGCCTTCCAGATGATGTTGGACTACAACTCCCATTAGGCTTTGCTATTGGCTGCACTGGCTGGGGCCGATGGGAGATGAAGCTCAGCAACATCTGGAGGTTCCCCACCCATGACTTAGAGGGTGCAGGGCCTGCTATGTGGTTCACACGACTTTGTCCCGAGCGCATCACCTCTGTTCCTTTGCCCTTTCCCCAGCATCTGCCGCCTCCCTCTGCCTAATGGTAGGACTGGCCCTGATAGTTGGACATGTCTGTGTGTTGTGTAGGGTGACAGCCAAGCTAGCTGGACCTCAGCATTGCTCTTTGTTGATCTTAGGGCATTCCCTGGGATGTGCCCGACACTCCCCAGCAGTGTAAGATCAGCCATGCTATTGTCGTGGGACATTTGTCTGCCCTTACTGATTATTCTTTTGTGAGCCTAGCAGGAGAGCTTGAAAGACACTGTTGTAGGGAAATCAACTCCCCACAACCGCCTCCTCCCACCCCAAGACTCCTCCTGAGCAGGAGAACCAAAAAAAGCCAAACCCTTTCATGCGCTGAGCAGCCACTGACAGTGATCATCTTCCCTTGAGGCTCTGTAAACATCCTTGTTAAACGTCAAGGATGCAACACAATTGTTCCTTTGTTTAGACTTTAAGCTTGCATCTCTCACCTCTTTTCTCCCACCACCCATCTGTGGTCTCTTCCTCTACTTCCCCCCTTGTTTCAATTTTTTTTTTCCTGCTTTGAATAGCTCACTTATAAGCAAGTTCCACTTTTGTCTCTGTAACTGTTTTGCCCCAGTGAGCTTCCCTTGCATAATTTCCTTTGGACTACTCCAAACGTAGTCCTTTCTCCTAGACATCGTGTTGTCATCCCTTGTCATGTGGCCAAGTCATTTGTAGCCAATAGCCCTGGTTTTAAGAAAGTTCTACGTGTGATTACATAATGAATTCTGTACCCAGGAAATCCAGATTTTGCACAAAGAAAAGCTAAGTTCTGTGCTCTGTGGGGATGGGGGAGAAATTTGATTCAGTTCGCCTCTAAAGATGAATCTGTCAAATCCACACTTTCTGAAGCAATATGAGAACCAAAACACAGCCATCCTTCGAAATTGTGCTTGTTTGAATTTCGCAGTTCTCCAACCAACCATTGTTTACAAAAACACATATATTAGGTAAAAGTATACCTACAGATGAATATATTAATGAAAATAAGATACAACAACTCACTGTCTAAAGAAAAATTGCTTGCAGAAATACGTACATTAGTCAAAACTGCATAGAAAAATGATGAGGAGAAATTTGCACTAAAGCACTGGTAAGTTTTCATGAGGATTTTATAAACCACAATTTCTTGCAGAAATTTGGAGAACTCAGTTTAAGATTGGAAAAAGTGAGTAACTTAGAGAACAAAAACTGACAGATCTTGCTATCCTTAGTGCTCACTATAAATTTAGGAAAATTGAGCATTTTAAAAAATGTTTTTTGCTTCAGTTTTTACATCCAGAAAATCTGGGTTTTCTGTTACTGGGGAAAGGCAAGAAACTATTCAGAGCACTGAATCCCCGCCCCAAGATTTCCCCAATGGAAATCTTAACTCGCCTGCTTGGGTTCTTAGAATCTGGTAAGTGTCGCTCAGAAACTTTCAAGTAAATATTTGCAGCCACAAGGTCTAGATACTTGATTTCACATAAAATGATAGGTGATGTTCCGAAGCTGAATTCTGAATACAGTTTCATATTCTTTTCTCCTATGGAATTCCAGCAAATATCCAGCCCTGGGCACAGCTGTGTTTTACCATGTGCAAACCACAGCCCCTGTGTATGATGTTCTGCCACCCATCCCAGTTCTCTTCATATGCAGACTGGTTCTTAAAACTTGTGCAACCTTGCCACTGGTTTGGTGTTATTTGCTCCCTCTTATTTGACCTCAACACCCCTAGATGACCTGTTGTGTGCTAATTGGGTAAAAGCCTAGTGTATCTCCATACAGTACTCAATGTAATTATTTTGGTATCGGCCACTTGGCATGTCTGCTAAAACACGGAGATCAGAAATGTGTCCGGTTTCTCTTCACTGGAGATTTTGTCCATTAAACGAGTTTAAACAAAACTCTTGACTTACATTGTGTTGTTGTTGTTGTTGTTTTTTAAAGAAACAGGTTATTTATTTATTTTGCAACACATGGGTTTTAATGCCTCAGTTGGGAAAGTTTGTTTCTTGCTGAGATTAGTGGAGTAGATCTGAAGCTGGATCTAGGCACCAGGCTCTTTGCTGTATATTTGGATTTGAGCTTCATGTGGAACACTGAAACGTAAGATCTGGAGGGCACCAGGTTGGGAATGACTGGCCTACACTGATTTGGCAGCAGATCTTCAGGGTTCCAGGTAGGGTTCTCTCGGCGCCCTCCCTGGGAGATGTTGGGGATTGAATCTGAGACCTTCTGTAGATTCTCTGCACTAAGCTGCAGGTTTTCCCTGTGCCACAAAGAATCAGGGATGAATGGGTCAGACTCCTCTTGGACAGAGCTGTAATAATGCCTGAGAATTGCTTAATTCACATTAACCATGAGCATGCACAATCTGACACAACAGGCTCCCTCTTCTGTGATTTTGGTACACTTCAATGGGTAGCATGTACTCAGCCGGGGCTGAGAGTTTGTAGTGATTCTGCAGGAGCACTGAATGTAGAATGTGCTGTTTCTGCCAAGGCTTCAGTTTTCTTGGGTTTCATCACAAAAGGGAAAAAAAAGAGCAAAGTTTTTAGTACTCCTGCATTGTGATAAGATACAGCATGAGCAATGCTTACTAAAACCAGAGATACTAAAAATGTGATTTGAAATTAGGCCTCAAGAGGTTTGCCACCTGCTGCCCTGCATAGCTGCTCCTTACCTCCCACTGATTAGCAAAACCCAAATATACAAGTTGTGCTAATTTGCAGAGAACTGACTCCATTTGTAGTTTTTGCCCATTCCAAAACTTGAATAATTTTGGCTTGGAAAATAAACAGGATACACAGCTCTGGGTGTATTTACAGTCATACCTTGGGTTGAATGTGCTTTGGGATGAGTGCATTCGAGTTGCGCTCCGTCGCAACCCGTAAGTAACGGAGCGTGTTACTTCTGGGTTTCGCAGCTTGCACAGACATCATGTGCATGCGCAGAAGTGCCATCGCTGGTTACGTTTGCTTCTAGATGCGAACGGGGCTCCGGAACGGATCCCGTTTGCATCTAGAGGTACCACTGTATACTGAAGATGTGTACTAGTTTAGCTGTCATGGATTCCACTAGAGAATTCTGGGAAATGTAGTTTGGCAGGGGGTGCTAAGAATTCCTATGGCTTCCATCCACCATGCTTGGGGCGCGTGAATGGTTATTAAATCTCATTTAAATCAGTAGTACAGATGCCTGCTAAAAAGAGGACAAGGTCCTGTTGTGTTGTGCCTTCTTCCAAAATTTGAAAAGGAAACATTTTTGGGCATTGTCATGCAACCCTTCCTAAAAATAGCCTCAATATTTTGGATGGAATGCTTTCTTATTCACAGTGCTCTATTCCTTCCCATAAATCTCTGCATCCTGTTTCTGCAAGAAAAGAAAAAGATGATGTTACCAGAGCAAAGAATCTGTCTTGTTAAATGTACCAGGAGCAAATTGTTTGCGTAGTACGTCTGGCAGAGAGTGAAATGGGAGAATCGTATAACAATTGTATAACACAGCAATACTAATGCCATACATGGAGAAGTTTTATCAGATTCTGAAAACGTTTAAGGAACAGTTAATAACTGAGGTTTGCATGAGCTATGAGCTATCAAGGTAAGAGGCAACCAAGTATGGTTATGCTTTTGAAACTCTAAGGCGTCCCTGCGTTTGACAAATCTTTAAGAGGCTTGTTCAACTTAGTGTTTCTTAAGAAACCCATACAGATGCCCAAAGGATACTAGAGTGCTTTTTAAATACACGAGTTTAAAGTGATACTGTTTTTTAAAATTACTTTTTCATTTCCGGTATTGAAGCATTAATAACTTTGAATGAAAAATAAAATTAGATGAGTTAAACAAGGAAGTGGGGTAGAGGAAATAGCAAATAAGTTTAGCTATAGAAAAAGCAGAGGAAGTATTATCAGTTGATGATCAAACTCCACAATCGGGTAATAACCCCTGGTCATTGACCATGCTTGCTAGGGCTGATGGGAGATAAGGTTCAATTACATCTGGAGGGCCAAAGGTTTCCCATTTATTGGAACCAACCAAAAAATTATATTCTTAGTTGTTCTTTGGGCTAAACTTAGTGTGACACAGGAGATGCATGGAGTTCAATGGATGCTAGTAGGGGAATAGTAGAGCGGAAGGTAGGGAGGCCAGCAGTAGGGGGAGCCAGAGTAAATGGCTAGTGGAGCAAGAGCCTATGATTGGTTGAGCCAAATGATTCTAGTTTATTCTCAATCTTCCTCCCTGAGTTCTGCAAGGGCAACATGGAGACCTGGCTGATAGTCAGGACCATCTCCTGGGCTGATTGTAGCCAAGTGAGGATGGGTTGGTGACAAACTGAAGTTGGTGGGGCTGTGGCCCATTTACCCATATGTATTAGCCTGCTGGGAAGTTTTATTTAGTCTAATGAAGTAGCCGTGGATAGTAGGGAGTCTGAATGTGATCAGAGCAATGTGTGTGTGTACTTAACCCTATATTCACACAGGGGGAAACTGTAGTCCTGGCTCCTGCCCAAGAATAACAGCAGGTGCACTTTCTTGTAAGTAAAGAAGCCAAGCTTTATTCTAGCAATTTGACAGTGCAAACGCAGCAAAAGTAGGAGAGCAGGAATCAGTCCAGATGCCCTAAGGCTCCAGCGATGAGGCAAGGATCAAAACAACTTAGGAGAAGTGCTTCAAGGTTCCCCAATCACAGTTCAGGGACAAGGCCCCAGGGATCAGTATTCCAGGATCTGCTATGTGAGGCTGCATGGCTGTTCCAACAACAGGTCATGTCTACCTGCCAGGCAGTGTTAGAAACTGAGATAGGAAAGCTAGGAGCTGAACGGCACCTCAAAGGTAAAGGTACCCCTGCCCGTACGGGCCAGTCTTGACAGATTCTAGGGTTGTGCGCTCATCTCACTCTATAGGCCGGGAGCCAGCGCTGTTCGCAGACACTTCCGGGTCACGTGGCCAGCGTGACGAAGCTACCCTGGCGAGGCAGAGCCGCACACGGAAACGCCGTTTACCTTCCCGCTAGTAAGCGGTCCCTATTTATCTACTTGCACCCGGGGGTGCTTTCGAACTGCTAGGTTGGCAGGCGCTGGGACCGAGCAACGGGAGCGCACCCCGCCGCGGGGATTTGAACCGCCGACCATGCGATCGGCAAGTCCTAGGGGCTGAGGTTTTACCCACAGCTCCACCCGCGTCCCACTGCACCTTAAACCTAGGTTATTGGTGCAACAATGGAATGTCTAGGCACGCTTTTTTAATAACAAGGATACAAAGCTGAAAATGAATGACCCGCAGCTAAAATGTTATGTTAATTTTTCACATGGTCTAGGCCTCTTCTGAAGACTTCAAAAAACAAAGCCATGCTTTCCCTGCATGCACCCCTAATATTCCTACTGAGGGTCCCTTCTGCAGTCTTCAGAGAGTGACTGGAAGAGGGGAGGCAGAAAAAGCTCCTCCTTTCCTTCCGCTCTGCGGACAAGTAAAAAAGGCTCCATCGTAGCTTACATACAGTCAGTTAAAATGAAATAGTCGCTGCCCACAGGCTTACAATCTTAAAAACACAACACACAAGGGAAATGGAATAGGGGAAGAAGAGGAAAAATCAAACTCAGTTGCCAATTCTTGAACAATTCTTGTTCTTGTTCTTACAAGGACCAGCTTGCACTGTTCAGGGGTAGGAGGTACCAATAGAGCTGGTCTGCCATATCATAACTGATGGAGTAAGGTCTGTTTCCCATCTCCCATATTGATGCAATCTGATGGAAAGGCACAGTTTTTAATTTTGGGGTCTTGAGCTTAGAGTCGCAGTGTGCCATGGGGCAAATTATATGCACCACATGTTTATACCCATGGAAATTGGGTGTTGGGTAACAAAGAAAACTAATAATCAAGTTTGTGACAGATTGCAAAACAGATGGAAATTGGATTTCATATGCTGGTCACTACGAAGCAGCTGGAGGGGGGGGGAGAGGATGAAACAAGCTGGGGGGGGAAAAAACTTTATTAGACCAAGTTTCCATGTTGTGCAGAACTTTTTTTATATTGTTAGGGTGGTAAACAGACCAGGGTGGTGGTAAGTGGAGATGGGTGCTGTTGAAGCCGTTAATTTTGCATCTTGCTGAGAACAAGAAATACAACAGTGGTTGTTTCCCCAAGCCTGGGAACACAAAAACATATTACCCAGTAGTGTCTCCATCCTTAGACACATGTTCTTTGATAGGCAGTGAAGAACTCTGGAGAGTGCAAGAGGTTGCACACTGTTTTGTGTGTGTGTGTTTTGTTGACCTAATAAAAGTGTTGCCTTTATAATGGATTTGAGAATATTTCTTATGGATCATGACTTTACTGTGTGACTCTGGAAGTAGCAAATAGTGTGCAGATATCTGCTGGAGGATTCTAACCTTGCTTCCTTCTAACAAGGGATAATGGGTGGAGGTGGCAGTGCCTTGGGCATTTGACACCTTCCTTTAGGGCTTTAAGTAGATTAAATCATTTCAGAGATCCTGATTTGATTAGGTTAGAGGTCAGGCAGAAAGAGGCAGCTGTGTGTTCTGGAGATCCTGATGAGTTTCTCTCTCGCATTGATTCAGTATCAGTTGAGGTCAGCAAATAAACACGTGACTGTTGTCTTGTGTGCCTAAAGTTTTGCTTTGCATATTCTCCCAGGCAATGTGGACATTCTTTTAGTCAGGATACTAGGGGCATACTTAAAATGTTTCTTGTTAACCAGTCATAGGTCAGTTTTCTGATAAGTTAAGCAGATGGTGTGTAGGGAAAGTTGAAAGTGAGGTTCCTAATGGCAGCTATTGGCATGCTCCAGACCTCGGCCACATAAAAGGTGTTTGCAGATTTCAAGACCCCTGGTTTTGTCTCTGCTTTTTTTTTTTTGCATCTAGCAACCCTGGAAGGTGAGATACATTTGCATTGACAGGTGTAGCTGTCACATTCAAAGGCAGCTAGTTCAGTACTGTGACTTAGGTATGCATCTGTGTCAACTGTGATTGTCAATAATGACTTTAGGATTGTTCTCTTAAGAAGAAGAAGAAGAGGAGTTTGGATTTGATATCCTGCCGAAGGAGTCTCAAAGTGGCTAACATTCTCCTTTCCCTTCCTCTCCCACAACAAACACTCTGTGAGGTGCGTGGGGCTGAGAGACTTCAGAGAAGTGTGACTAGCCCAAGGTCACCCAGCAGCTGCATGTGGAGGAGCGGAAACGCGAACCCAGTTCACCAGATTACGAGTCCACTGCTCTTAGCCACTACACCACACTTAAGGGTGGAAATCTATTTCAGCATTCTGTTTCTTGAAAACCTTCAGATGATGTTTCTCTAATTTGTTCCACTGTGTTTGACTAAAAAAAAACCCCAACAAAAACATTTGCCTTTGAGAAACTGAGTAAAATAACACCTTCAAAGTATTTTTATGCATGACCATGAATGATCTTGGAAATAATGTATGAATTTTTAGGGTTTGTTCTTTTTTTAAAATATTGGACCGAATCTTGTGAAACCTTAACACATAAGCACAAGCTTTTATGTACTAGATTCCACTTCATCAGAAGTGGGTGTTATTTTTGTGATGTGGATGTTGGAAAATTATTCTGGTAATCCTTTTTCCTTTTTCCTTTCCTTTCTTTTTCAGCGTTCTGGGTCATGAAACTTAATCCACAGCAAGCTCCGTTGTATGTGAGTAAAACTTTTTTACCTACTTTTTCAATCCATGTGGATTATTGAAACTAAGCTTCGATACTCTTTTTACCTAATGACCAAATGTCCTTTGAAAATCCATGCTACTGAGAAACAATTGCATTTGTTTGAAATTATAGTATTGTTGATGAGAAGTTGAACTGGACCCGATTCCAAGATTTACTGAAATCAGCATATAGTTTAGAGATTGGTCGTGCCTTAGATCCCAAACGCCTTGCGAGTCGAATGTTTTGGCTCCCGCATGCCGCAAACCTGGAAGTGAGTGTTCCGGTTTGCGAACGTTCTTTGGAACCCGAAAGTCCGACACGGCTTCCGATTGGCTGCAGGAACTTCCTGCAACCAATTGGAAGCCACGGCTTGGTTTCTTTCACCTCTCTGTTTATTTCTCCTCAGTGTTTTCGTTCAATTTTTTCAGTAAAGTGTTGCCAGGATTTCTTTTTTTTCTGGACTCTGTGTCTGCATTATTTAAGCGACTTTGCTAACATAGTGAAGGGAGGAAGATGGCCAGTAGTCAGGGACCTGCATTTGTTGGTAGAATGCCACCTTGCTTCATAGTGCTTAATAAAAAGAATTCTTTGCACGCTAGGTTTTTTAATAAAAAAAAATACACGAATTACCTTGTGGCAAGGATGCAGCCTGCGGTTTTCCAGCTCTGTGTAAGCTGCTCAGACATCCTTTTCATGTGGTCCCTTATATTAAAATGTGGTCGCTGAGCACATTTTTGTTTACACTTGAGCTTCTGGACAATATCCCAGAATCCACCAAGCAGTCCTGGAGATCATATTTGGTACTTCCATTCAGGTGTTCATGCTTACTCATTTTCCTTTAAAAAAAGAAGACATCGACTGAGAGAATGGTGCAGTACTGAGTATGTGTGACTGAGAAAACAGGATGACATAATTTGAACAAGTGAACATTGCTTTGCAATACCTTTTTCCTGTGAAACATTTGGAAAAGACCTGTCATACAGTATAAGAGACCTACATTGGCTCCCAGTACGTTTCCAAGCACAATTCAAAGTGTTGGTGCTGACCTTTAAAGCCCTAAATGGCTTTGGCCCAGAATATCTTAAGGAGCGTCTCCACCCCCATCGTTCTACCCAGACACTGAGGTCCAGTGCCGAGGGCCTTCTGGCGGTTCCCCCACTGCGAGAAGTGAAGCCAAAGGGAACCAGGCAGAGGGCCTTCTCGGTAGTGGCGCCCTCCCATCAGATGTCAAGGAAATAAACAACTACCTGACTTTTAGAAAACATCTGAAGGCAGCCCTGTTTAGGGAAGTTTTTAATGTTCGATCTTTTATCGTGTTTTTTAATATTCTGTTGGGAGCTGCCCAGAGTGACTGGGGAAACCCAGTCAGATGGGCAGGATACAAATAAATTATTATTTTAATCAATCAATTAATTAATTAATTAATTAAAGGGGTGCATGGAAGTGTTTCTCTGTGTTGGTGGGGAGCCACGATGGATTGTGGGAAGGGCATATGGAGGAGGACTGAGGGTGAGTAATCATCAGATCATCCTATAGTAAACACGAAGGGAAGTGGCTCTTAGGTAGCGACTAGACTGTCAGTATTTTGCAGGAGGGATGGAAACGCATACCAGAACTTTATAGGTTTGTGTAATAAAAGTGAAACCAAGTGCTCTTGTTGCCCTGGCACTTTTGTGGTTAGAAAAGTAACAGGAAATGCACTGAAAACGGGGAAGAATGAATAATTAACAGGAAGACGTGCAAACACTGCAGAAAGTAGTTCAGGAGCAATGCTCATTGTCATATAACCGCTCTATAAAAAATTGGAACGTATTCTCAGTGAAGGCTGGGTATATAGTCTTAACATCCGTGAAAGGTTTGTGCGGCAAATTGGGATGAAAGCTCAGTAAACAGGTTGTCTGTGGGAAGCCCCCTACCCGCGGCGCAACAGCTTTCAAACCTGGAATCGCCTGGAATAACCGTGGACGTCATTGGTGGCAACTCAATAAGCGAGCCCCGTTTGGAAGGCCAGCTTCCTTAAAAAGGCACCTTGACCAAGGCTGCTTATCTCCCACTGGTAACATGGTGCTTCAGAGGAAGTGGCATGTTGGGGCTGTATTTTTTTGAAGGGGGGGGGTCGCTTGCAGTTTTTTGTGGGTTTGGTGCTGATTCCTGAGAGCCAACAGTTCTGGCTGTTGCCTGAACCAGAGTCTGTGCTACTCAGATGTCAATAATGCAGAAACATTGGTGGAGCCTAGCAGAAGCAACTAGTAAAGTGGGATGACGTGTCGACGGTTCAGTGTAAATCTCACCTAATGCTCCATTGGTGCATCAGTGACACCTTCCGGAATACACTGGCAAAAAACAAAACAAAAAACCCCCACCACCGCCAGTCTGAAGGGTTTACTGTCTGAAAGTAAGTTTTGGAAGCTTTGTCTGAAATTAGTTGTTCCCTTCCATCCTTCTCCTCCATGTTCTTAAGTCTGTGTGGCATGTAAAAAGCAAGCCTAGGTTGAGGGCTGTGCAGCGCCATCTGGTGCCCGCTGCAGAACATACACACCAAATTCTGATCTTGGTTTCTGTTCCAAAGTTTCCCTTTCCTTTGTTAGCGCTAATGGGGACTTTGAAGAAACAAAAGAAGCTGGTTTCTCTCAGCTTTTGCAGAAATGGCCCTCGCATTGAAATACTAGTAAACCGCGTTTCTGTTTCGATCAAGACTCTGCTTTCAAAATAATCGCCATTGCTCCAGCTAAGGTTGCTGTAAGCAGAAGACACTGGCTTTCTTACTCAATGTTTTAAAGAGATCCTAAACCAGCTTCGGATGAGCACACTCCCTCTTTTTCTGCTTCCTAGAGCAAAGCATGGTTTGCTGGGACCTGCAACATAATGTTGCGTATATCCTTAGTCTCCAACAGGAGTGCTTCTTTACAGATGTCACTCTGAGATGGGATTGGCTAACTTGTGACTCTCCAATTGTTGTTGGACTCCAAATCCCATCAGCCCTAACCAGCATGGTCAGCGGTCATGAATGATGGGAGTTGTATTCCAGCAACATATGCAGGCCACCGGTTAGTCATCCCTGCTGGCAACGATTCTTCAGAGGCCCTCTGCATGATGCAAATCTCATTTTCAACCAAATAAATAGACACAGGGGTAGTACATTTCAAACAGCAGTTTGCTTTTGACACGAGACACTACAGAGGGTCTTGAATCTGAAGAATATCTGCTGGTGTTTCTTACCATCAACACAGGATCGATAAGAAACGAAGATTTAGTTTCATGTCTTGGAGCCTCTTCATATCTTTTAGAGTCCTTGGGTGAGGACCCTCAGACCTGGGGACTGAACGAGCCTCAGGCCTCCATTTGGCACTTGTGACTTCACCCCAGGCCACACCGTGACCTCCTTGGGTACTTTGGCCCGGAAGAAATGTGTCCTTAAACCGCGATAATGTCTGTTGTGTGTCTGGCTGGAGGGATGGCGTGTAGGAATCTTCAGACTTTGGTATGGCTGACTTGCAGCCTGCTGCACAAAGGTAAACGTCACCTCTGTTGCTGCACCCCATTTTACCTCTGCACCCCCTGTGTGCAACCGGTGTAGCCCCCCCCAGATGACTGCTCATGAAGAGAGATGACCCTCAGGCTGACAAATGATAATAATAACGATGATGATGATGATGATGATGATGATGATGATAATTTATTATTTATACCCCGCCCATCTGGCTGGGTTTCCCCAGCCACTTTGGGAGGCTTCCAACAGAATATTAAAATACAATAGTCTATTACACAATAAAAGCTTCCCTAAACAGGGCTGCCTTCAGATGTCTTCTAAAAGTCTGTAGTTGTTTTTCTCTTTGACATCTGGTGGGAGGGCGTTCCAAGGGCGGGCGCCACTACCGAGAAGGCCCTCTGCCTGGTTCCCTGTAACTTGGCAAAGTTTCCCCCACCTTTGTGTTAAGGACTCAAGAAAGCCTCTTATTCTTTCTCAAGTTTTCATATTTCTTTTCTAATCATAACGTAATGTTCCATGGTTTCTGGAGAGTGTCCTCACTGGGATTTTTTTTTTGGTAGGGGCAGGGATGTTGTCCACTCTTTGTGTATTGATACTTCTGTATTCCTCAGGATTCACCTAATGTCCCTTCTAGTTTCTAGTAGCTCAGCTTTTTGCGCCAAGCCTGTTGGCACACAGACTCTGTGTTTGCTATTAGAGGGAGCAATGATTTACTTACAAACTCTTAATTTAAAGAGGGTCCATGGATACGAAGCATGCAGCCCTGCCTCCTGCTCCCAATCTCTCAGTTGCAGTCGGAAGAGACAGTCTTACATTTGCACGGCGCTGCTCCTCATCTGTTGAGGAGTTAAGAGTTACATCTGCACTGACCCGTGCACTCGGTCTGAAATATTTGCCATTGGGATACTTCAGCAGCTGCTCAGAAAGCTGAAACGCACCACCCGGCCCTGCTGTGTCTTTTGGCAAATGGCTTTAAGGGGATTAGGCGGAGAGTCGGCTAGCACTAGGTCTGCAATCTTGGCCTTGGACTTTGGATCTGGAAAATAATTCAAGGAGCAAGAATGTTAAGGGACGTGTTTTGAAGTTTTCATGGAAAACACTTTTATCCTGCAAGGAGATGGAGCCAGGGGTCTTCAGATTTTTACCCTAGTTGTGGTCTGCGGTTAAACAGTAGTACTATTTGTCAGCTCCTTAGGTGTTGAGGGTTCACCTGGATTTCTTGGTTTAACGTTCTAGTGGATCAGTGTCCTTGTTGGCAGAATCTACTGGTCTGTAGGTATTCTGTAGGAAGGCTCTTACGGCTGTTTTAACATATTGACCTGGTTCACATGTAACCCTAAACTATGGCTGAGCATTACATAGAATCATAGAGTTGCATGAACCTTGGGGCTTGCATGTTCCTCCCCCCTTCCGTGGCATGGCTACGTGATCAAATATTTTTGCCTCTGTTTTTGACTAACACAATATGTTCAAATATGGACATACTATTGTTAGTCTTAACTATGGTTTTGGGCAGGGACGCGGGTGGCGCTGTGGGTTAAACCACAGAGCCTAGGGCTTGCCGATCAGAAGGTCGGCGGTTCGAATCCCCACGATGGGGTGAGCTCCCGTTGCTCGATCCCAGCTCCTGCCAACCTAGCAGTTTGAAAGCACGAAGTGCAAGTAGATAAATAGGTACTGCTCTAGCGGGAAGGTAAACGGCGTTTCCGTGTGCTGCTCTGGTTTTGCCAGAAGCAGCTTAGTCATGCTGGCCACATAACCTGGAAGCTGTATAAAGTCAGCCAATATAGTGAGAAGAGCGCTGCAACCCCAGAGTCGGTCACAACTGGACCTAATGGTCTGGGGTCCCTTTACCTTTACCTTTATGGTTTTGGGCAGTGGTTTTCAATCAGTGTGCTGTGGCACCCTGGGGTGCCTTGAATGATGGTCAGGGGTGCTGCAGGCAACACTGGCCTCTGTCTCTCTTTCCTGCCCTCCCTCCTTTGATGCTCTCCCGTGTCTCTGCCTCCCAAAGGCTTGCACAGCTGTTTGTTGCAGCAAGCTTAGCAGGTGAATGCAAGCTTAGCAGGTGAATGGTGCCTCTGGGGCTAGCCAGGGGGTGCTGGTTGCCAGGAGCTGAGGTGGCCTCAGTAAGCAAGCAAACAAGCAAACAAACAGGCCAGGGAGCCCAGCCAGCCAGTCCACCAGCCATCACTGTTGGGAATGGACAGACAAGTCCCAGGGCCCTGTGGGACAGTGTGAGGAGGCACCTCTCTTTGGGGCGGGAGGGGGTGCAGCTCAGAGACCAGGGGTGACAGCAGTGGATGCCCGGAGGACTCTTGAGAGGAGGCTGAGGGAGTACTCCACAAGGGAGGGTGTTTGAAAAAGGGTGAGCTCTACTCCTGAGCCCCACAGGGTGCTGCAGAAAGATTGTGGTTGGTCAAGGGAGCCGTGGACTTAAAAAGGTTGAAAACCTCTGGCTTAGGGCAAGAAACCAAGTTTTGATCATGGTTTATAATCCTTACTTTGTTTTCCCTAAACCAGCTTCCCCCAAATGTTGTCCTTCAAATGTTTTTGTACTACAACTCCTATCAGCCACAGCCAGAATGGCCATTGTTAACAGATTATGGGAGCTGTAGTCTAAAACATCAGGAGGGCACCAGGTTGGGGAAGATTGTAACAAACCATAGGTAATACTAAACACAGTTCTCTGTCCAAATGAAACAAGAGACTGTAGTTAGCAGAAAAGAAGCTTCCAGTTGTCTCATGGCTTTATTGGGGCAGGAGAGCAGGAAATGGGGCCCTTTTCTTTCTAAATGGCCCATTCCTGCTAATTGGTTCTTTAAACAGGCTTTAAACAGACATTGCGTGAAGCAAAATTTCATTTTCTTTACCTGGCTACTGCTTACTCATCATATTCAAATATGTTTGTTAATGTGAACAGCACCTAAAACTAGTATGCTCAAATGGCCCCTGGTCTTAATATTTGGAACCCTGGAACCATTATCAGCTTGTAAGCGATGTGGATTTTATTTTTAAAAAACGACACTGGAAATTTCAATATGAAATTGTAAAGCTTGGTAAAATTAAAATATCTTCATGTCTTCTTTATGTAGTGTTTCCCCCGCATGTTGTGAAAATACTTGCAGCAGATATATACTCTTCTTACACTGGGCAAGTAACTTGAAATGCCTCAACTCCAACAGGCAATTTTCCATTCCATTTATTTCTGGAATTTTTCCCTTGGAGGCATTTATCTGCTGAAGCCGGCATATGACATATGTCTCTTTCTCTGCGTGCTTGACCCAGGTCACTGTTTTTACTGGGGGCTATTTTGTTGTTGTTGCACAAACAGGTATCTCTCGAGCTTCAGAGACAGGCTTACGTTATGAACACCCATCACCTGCAGCCCTGCAAAGCCCATGCATTCCTAGGCTGTTTTCCAGGTGTTGTTCTCTGGGTAAATGTGCAAAGACAAAAGTTTGGGGCTGGGTGATGGAAGGGTTTGCATCAGGGCCAGGCAACTTGTGTTGCTGCACAATCAGCTCCCATCATCCCTGATCATTGGCCATATTGATTTGGGCCGGGGGGAGTCCTAACATCTGGAGAGCCACAGGTTCCTTAGTTTACATAGTTGGTCTCAAGGAACTCGGGATGACGTGGGGATCATTCTGCCACAGCGACAGAACATCTGCTTTGCAAATAGAAGTTCTCAAGGTCATTCCCCAGGTAGCAGGCAATGCAGGGAATGTGTCTGAACTTGGGACACTGGAGAGCGGCTGCCAGTCAGAGCATACAAGACTGGTCTCAGTGGGCAAATGGTATCATCTAGCTTTCTATGTTCTTATGCTCATAACAGCCCTGAGAGGTAGATTCGTATGAGAGAGAGTGGCTGAGGAAAGGTGCGCCAGCGAAGTTCATGAGTGTGAGTTTGGGCCCAGATCTCTCCAGTTAAAGTCCAGCAAATAAAAACTAGGGGTCTTGGTATTAGCTCACGTGACTACACCGGCGTGGCTGCCAAGCTTATTCTGCCCCTCCTGCCGCAACCCTGGAGATCTGTCTTATTTCATCCATCACTACCCGGAAGATGAATTTTTAAAGACTCCTTTCTTCGCCTTTTCCCATATGATTTGCGCATTTTTTCTGGCATCTTTCCACGTGGAGCAGGACAGGGGGAAGTATATCCTTTGGGTTGTAAGTTTGCAACTGGAGGCTGCCTTTTTTTGAAGCTCATACTGCTTTTGTAACCTGTATAAATAAGCAAGAGCCTGGGGGTTGGTGGGTGGTAATTTCCCCATGCCAATGCCACTGGTCTATAGTTACTTTATTTTACTTCATTGGTTTAGAAAAATGAATAGTCTGCTTAATCAGAAAAATCTCTCTTAAGTGGTGTACATAATAAAATAATGTACTATATATTTTGGATTGTTGTTTGTTCACCATGCATTTGCATGATGGCTCCTGAGATGAAAGGACACGTTTTCGTCTGTTTGGATGCAATTGGATCCCATTTTGAATCAAGATGGTGAACTGAGGTTTTCAAAACAGCACAAATGTTATTCCCTGATTTCAAAATGGCACTGATTTGTGTGTGTGTGATCTTTTAGAATTCCCGAGCAATTGGTGTGAGTTTGCTAGTATTAAGATTCTATGAATAAAACACAAGATAAAATCAGCAAACCTTGTTAAACCTCACAGAGCTACAATTCGTAGCTCCCTGTGAAGGGTAAAGGTAAAGGACACCTGGACGGTTAAGTCCAGTCAAAGGCGACTATTGGGTGTGGTTCTTACCTCACTTTTCAGGTTGAGGGAGCCGGTGCTTGTCCACTGACAGCTTTCCGGGTCATGCGGCCAGCATGACTAAAACGCTTCTGGTGCAATGGAACAGTGTGACGGAAACCAGAGCATACGGAAACACCATTTACCTTCCTGCCGCAGGGGTACCTATTTATCTACTTGCACTGGCATGCTTTTGGACTGCTAGGTTGGCAGGAGCTGGGACAGAGCAAGGGGAGCTCACTCCATCATGGGGATTCAAACCGTCGACCTTCTGATCGGCAGGCCCAAGAGGCTCAGTGGTTTAGACCACAGCGCCACTCTCAGCACCTTTAACAAACTACATTTCCCATAATTCTTTGGGGGGGGGAAGCCACGGGTGTTTAAATTGGTGTCACAGTGCTTTAAATGTATGGTGTGAATGTGGCCCTTGTCCAAGAATGTAACCTGCACATTAACTCCAGGAGACATAATTGGATTTTATTTTATTTTTGAAAAAAATGTAGAACAGCTAGACATGTTCATGGGTCTGTGTTATTCTTGCATATCTAATCTAACTCCCAGGCAGAAACCTTTAACAAAGTGTTAGATGCTCCCCTGGCTAACGCCTGCTTACAAAGGGAGCTGATGAAAGGTGTCAGGTCTGTTTTGTGGGCAGCCACTATGGGAAATCATCCTTGACCATCTGCGATACGGTGTGGTGGCCAGTCCTGCTACAAAGGGATTGATGCAAACTGTCACCAGAGGCTTTGCTTGCTTAGTATTAACAATCCTCTGCTAGTGCGGAGAATGGCTGCGTTATGAGCAAGTGTTGACTGTTAGTTTTTCATTCTGTTTGGCACGCTGTTTTTTTAATTTCACAAATAATTGCTGCCTTTCAGTTAAAAAGAAGACAAAAGCCATTGTGTTGATGTCTGGATTTCATTAGATTGTAGGTTTAGAGTAGGTGGACACTTTTGTTTAAGCGCCATCCCTATCTTGCGATAGCTGTGACACCGTGGTTTGCAAATGCGCTTGCCGGCGACGAGCAAATTGTTGGCTCTGAAGGAAAAGCTGCCCTTCTTTTTCATATTTGGAGGAAAAGGGGAACGCTCCCTAGGGCCGCATTAAGAAGTGCAAGAGTGGGTCACTCTTGCCCTCAGTCTGAAAAAGGTTAGCCATTCCTTCCCTAAGTGAATTGAGACAAATTCTGCGTGCAGCCCCCACCATTGGAGGCAGTGTGCCTCTGAGCGTCAATTGCTCAGGTCCTGCTTTTCAGCTTCCCATAGGCATCCGTTTGGCCACTGTGAGAACACGATGCTGGACTAGATGGGCCTCTGGTCTGATCCTGCAAGGCTCCTCTTATGTTCTTAAGTCTTCCCTTGGAGAAGGCTGATGTAGGACATAGCACACTGCCTTATGCTAAGCCAGACCATTGCTCAGGATTTCCTCTTGAGTACCTGTTGCTGGAGGGACGCAGTGGTGCTGTGGGTTAAACCACAGAGCCTAGGACTTGCCGATCAGAAGGTCGGCAGTTCGAATCCCTGCAACGGGGTGAGCTCCCGTTGCTCGGTCCCTGCTCCTGCCAACCTAGCAGTTTGAAAGCACGTCAGAGTGCAAGTAGATAAATAGATACCGCTCTGGCGGGAAGGTAAACGGCGTTTGCGTACGCTGCTGCTCTGGTTCGCCAGAAACGGCTTAGTCATGCTGGCCACATGACCCGGAAGCTGTACGCCGGCTCCCTCGGCCAGTAAAGTGAGATGAGTGCCGCAACCCCAGAGTCGGCCACTACTGGACCTAATGGTCAGGGGTCCCTTTACCTTGCCTTTACCTGTTGCTGGAGTTCATGAGCAGAGAGAGGGCTGCTATGATCAGGTCCTGCTTTCGGCCTGGAGTTGGTTGACCACTGGGAGAAGAAGATGCTGGACCTTTGGCCTAATCTAGCAGGGCTCTCTTGACCATTGCTGCTAGCTGCCTTTTGGCTATGGGACCGTTGCTGTAGCTTTCCCCCACATTTTGTAGCTAAAAATGGATTGGGCTGTGAAGACACAACTACTTCCAGGTACACGTCTCTGAAAGGTTCCTGACTTGAAAGTAAAGGTGACCTTTGTGTGTGTGTGTGTGTGTGCATGCGTCTGCGTGGTGGAGTTAAATGGCATGTTTTCGTTGGCAGCGGGGCACCAAGCCAGGTAAACATTAGTCAATCAAAGCTAGGTACGAAATTAAGTTATACTTTTGTTTGCCGGCCTGTGCCAGAGGCTCTTTTGATCTTGGGAGACTTTTCTCCAAATGGGGTTTGGCTGCCTGGCTTGGCTGCTTCAAATGAACCGGGGTTATAATAACCATCTTGTGTGGTAGTGATCTCAAGCAGATGACATTATTTGGGTAATAATAAATGAGGAAAGGTAAACATGCATGAATTAAAACGTCTCTCTCTGGGTTGAGGGCAGCAGTGCTTTTGGAAACAGATTGCCTTCCTAGGTTACAGGAATTCATCTGCGCTTTGCTGTAGCTCCAGAGTTGTTTAAAACCGTGAACCTTACACCAGAAATTGTGAATTTATATTACTGACAGGGTTTGTTATGTGTGTGGGAGGGAAACATATTTCTGGACGCAGTTTTACTTAGAAAGAAAGAAAGAACCGGTGGTGGTAATTTTTCCTTAGTATTTGCAGCTGGAAAACATGCACTAAGTATCTCATCTGTACCAGACCCCCTTCCGTAAGGAATTTAGGGCACTGTGTGGATTTCTCCCCTTGGCAATCCTATTAGGTAGACTAGACTGAGAGCAGACCCTAGGTCACCTGCTTAGCTTTGTAACTAGGAACCTGAACTCTGGTCTTGGAGTTCCAGGTCTGATGTTTTTTATTCATGCTTCCTTTATCTTATTGGCGATTAGGAGGTGTGAGAGAATTCCTCAGTGCCTGCGGGCAGCTTGATCTTGGTGGTAGCAGCTGAATGGACTTTGCTCTCCCCACAGAAAGGAGTAAATTATTGCTTCTCTTCGGCTGTGTCTTTGTGTATTCTTTTTTTATTATAAAAAACCAACACATTTTATTTCAAATGTGCTTCTTGGGAAAGGGAAAGGAGGTTGTTAGACTGTATCTTTACCCCAGACCTCTGGATGGATGAAGTATTGGATTAGGGCCTGGGAGACCAGGGTTCAAATCCCCACTCTGAGCCATGAAGCTCGCAGTCACCTTCTCTCACAAGGCTGTGAGCCATAAATGCAAAAAATAAATTCCAGAAATATTAAATCCTTATGCTCTTCTTCTCCTCTTAGGGCGACTGCATAATCACCATATTGCTTACTGAGGATGACAAAGCTGGGAGCGATGATGTAGTTTTCTACCTTGTGTTTACTGGATCCGCTGTTCAGCACTGTACCAGCACTAGGAAGCTTGATTCAGGGACATTGGAGACCATTGCTCCTGGTAAGTTCCTTTTTTTTACAAAAAAGATCTCCCGCAAATCTACCATTATAAGCCAGGGGCGAGCGAGGGAACCTGTTTTTCAGCCTTCCTCTCTTGACAGCCCGTGGCAGTTTGTGAGCAGCACCAGAGGCAAAATTGGGGGTCTTTAGATTTGTACAGTAGGCTAGTTTCTATAAACACACACCCTTTATCCTCCTCCCTGGCAAGCAATAGGCATTATCAGGATTCAAGGACACATTCCAGCCCGACAAAATGATGTGTAGCTGGGGAACATCAACTGTGGTTTAGATAGATGGGGTGACTTTAGCTGGGGAAGCGATGGGGCAGCGAAGGGAGCACATAATCTTCAGTGTTCTCCCGACCATGGCTAAGCAAGTGTCCCCTGGTGTGTCTGTGGTTGCTTAGCCCAAGGAACAGGCTATGTGGGCAGCAGCACCCTTCTTAACTTAGTTGCCTATGAAGATCTGGAGCTTTGTTTAAAAAAAATGGCATGCTTTCTACCTTCTCCTTCAATTAGGTTAATAAATATAAATACGTTAATTTTGCTATTTTTGCCCAGGGCGCAACCCACTCTCAATTTCTTGTGAGTTTTTAAATGTTTGCTGTAAAAATAATTCTCTTCCCGGCTTCCTTTTATGAAATAATCTTTGTCCTGGGAGACCACAAGAGTAAACAAGTTGTGTAAGAGATGGTCACTTGAAAGTAGCAGTCATGTGGCCTTGATTTTTCTTTCTTAAAAAATACCCTTTCGTATGAAACATAGCATCATTTCCCCACCCCAAAGGCAAAAGAGAGCGCCATGAAGCCCTGTTGAGCAAGAATTTTTCTTAGAAGGCCCCTTAAAGGGGCTGACCATTAACTTTTATTACATAAAGACAGTGGCATTAAAGGAAAGAAAGAAAGAAAGAAAGAAAGAAAGAAAGAAAGAAAGAAAGAAAAGGCACACGAGAACAAATGGGTCTTTGACATTTGAAGGCCTGTACTGAAGTGATAGTTTGTGGGATTGCATCAAATTTAGTGTTAAGGTAAAGCCACTTAGTGGTACTTGTTCTGCTGGTGAAATGTTGTTGCATAAGAGAATGCCAATGGTGACTTCGATGCACAATGAATTGCACAGTCTGTTGCACAATGGTTTCCCACTAGCGCAGCTTCTGCATTTGATTCCTCTGTTGTGTGACGTTAAAACTCACCTGTTCACTAACACAAGTTCCCTCACACTAGCAGACAGAAAATGTTGGGTGCAGCCCATTGGAGGTGGAGTTCTATAATTATGGGAGCCAGCACAGGGAAGGCCCTGTCTATTGTGCCCACCAATCTAATTGACTGTCTTGGCAAGCACACAGTAGTTGGTTTTAATAAACTGGCAGGATTATTTGGGCAAAGGCAGTCCTTTAGACAACCCAGTTCCAAGCCATTTATGGCTTTAGAGTTTAACATCAGCAACTTGAATTGGGCCCAGAAGCACAGTTAAGCAGTCCAGTTGGAACAATATGTGCATGTGTGTTGCCTGGGAGACCAAGGAGGAACTCTAATGGGGCTGGATTTAGCTTGGGATATACCAGTTGCTGACCCCCTACAGTAAAGTCAAGAAACCATAGCTTTGCTGGTAAATGTTTGGGGTAGGATTTCCCATTTTTGCAGTATTATTGAATAAAATAATTTTGTTGATTGCATTTTGTTTTCTGACATTTAACTGATTTTTTAGCTCTTTCGTATTTTATGCTGTCGTAAGTTGCTTTGGGGACGCAGGTGGCACTGTGGTCTAAACCACTGAGCCTAGGGTCCGCCAATCAGAAGGTCAGCAGTTCGAATCCCCGCGACGGGGTGAGCTCCTGTTGTTCGGTCCCAGCTCCTGCCCACCTAGCAGTTCGAAAGCACGTCAAGTGCAAGTAGATAAATAGGTACCGCTCCAGCGGGAAGGTAAACAGTGTTTCCATGCACTGCTCTGGTTCGCCAGAAGTGGCTTAGTCATGCTGGCCACATGACCCAGAAGCTGTCTGCGGACAAACACCGGCTCCCTCAGCCTATAGAGCAAGATGAGTGTGCAATCCCTGAGTCATCCGCAACTGGATTTAACAGTCAGGGGTACCTTTACCTTTACCTTTAAGTTGCTTTGAGGCACATCTTTTACATTAAATGGCCAAAGTTAAATCCCCCCCCTTTTAGGTCCTAAACTACTTTTAGTGTGGTGCACGTACACACAAGGGTGCTTTTTAGAGATGCCTAATCTAGTTTTATGCACTTTGAGATCTGCACCCCCAGACTTCAGTCCTGGTGAGCTGTTGTCTGCGGTTGCCTGCAGAGGCAATGCTATCCTGCCTTTTCTATGGAAACTTAAAAATAGCTGTTGGAGCTGAACGCCTATTGTTTGTTCTGTGAGATCCGAGTCCTCAAAATAGGAGCTCTTGGACGGGTCGGCTTCCACTCCTGGCTGGACAGGCCATGAAGTCATGCGCTGAGCTTGGCTTCCAGCTGCCACTTGTTTAGCTACAGCAGTGTTTTTGTCTCCATGCAGCTTGACGATAAAGGAGCCTGCTTGGATGGCTACCACTCGTTCGGAAAACGGCTGACCGTGACGCGAGCCAAAATGCTGAACTGTGGGCTGCACCACTTTTTGCTGTTTGCCTGTCTAGACTTTTGTTGCCTTCCCTATCTCGAAATATAGGCCAATGGGTTCGAACACTCAAACTGGCCACAGAATTGAGGTCCGTTTCACACTAAGGCCCTATCTGCACTTTGCATTTAAAGCAGTGTCATGCCTCTTTAAAGAGTCCCAAAGAATTCTACAAAGTGTAGTTTAAGGGTACTGAGAAGGGGAATAGACCAGAAATGGTGCGGGGGCGACATGGTATTCCGAAATTAATTCACGTGTAAAACTCAGCCCAACTGTGTGTATATGGAGGGGATTGCGGTGAGCCCCTTCTCTCTTGCATAGCGCAGGAGAATAGGAGCTCATCCCTGCTGCGCAAATGCAAAAATCAGCAAGCAGTGTCTTGGTGTTTTATCGATTGCTAATCCTATTCAGAGTAAAAAGGTAAAGGGACCCCTGACCATTAGGCCCAGTTGTGGCCGACTCTGGGGTTGCAGTGCTCATCTCGCTTTATTGGCCTAGGGAGCCGGCATACAGCTTCCGGGTCATGTGGCCAGCATGACTAAGCCGCTTCTGGCGAACCAGAGCAGCGCACAGAAATGCCGTTTATCTTCCCGCCGGAGTGGTACCCATTCAGAGTAGATCCAGTCAAATCAATGAATTTAAATTAGTCATTTGCAAAAATTTGCAAAAAATTCAGTTGGTCTGCTCTGAGAAGGATTAGCATTGGCTGCGACCTGTGGTTTTTCCTAGTGCCGGACAGTGTCACAGTGCTGACAGGCATGGGGTGTCCAGAGTGATGAATTAACTATTTATTGCCAACAGTACATTTACAAGTTAGGGAGAGGCATGAAAAATAGGGAAACTTGGAGGGTCTGTCATATTGGAGGCTATCTATCTATCATCTATCTCTATCATCTATCTATCATCATCATCATCATCATCATCATCATCATCTATCTACAGTGGTACCTCCGGTTGCAGACAGGATCTGTTCTGGAGCTCCAGTCAGATCCCAAGGTTTCCGCAACTGGAGGGGCCACTTCTGTGCATGTGCGCATGGCAAAACACTTTCGGGTTTGCCACTTTCGCAACCCGAAGTTTACGTTACCCAAAGGTAACGTAACCCGAGGTGCTGCTGTATTTTGTTCTACCTTTGTCCTTTGAAATTACAGTGCAAACAATAAAATGCATGTGCCACACAACATTAAATTCCACTTAAGACCAGCCATGACGTAGATGGGAAAATAAATATGGGAGGAAAAGCTGCAGCTTGCTGCGAAATCATTGGTTTAGTTTCTCTGCCCAGTGGCAGCAGGGTTGCATTTTGTTTGGAGGAGAGCTCTGGAAGTGCAGGAGACCTAATGATAGGGGTTTAATTTAAGCATTTCCCATATTTGGGTGGGGTGGAGGTTATGCAATTTTTAACAAGTTGGTTTTGGTTCTGCATTCGACGACATTTGTAGTGCAAAGCCTTAGCAAGGCCTGTTTTGTGTTCGTAATTCTTTTCTCTTTTCGGCTATTGCAGAAACTAGGCAGACAATTTCAAGTGACAGGTTCGGGGGCCTCCTGGAGTCGTTTGCTCATTATGGAATAGCTCCCCTGATCTTTTGAACTAATTGCCAAAGTCAAAAACTTATCTCCCCCCCCCCTCCGGCCCCTGCGCCCCCCCACTCTTGGCCTCAAATCTTTGTCAGTTGTAAGGGAAGGGGGGGACATCAAAGCACTTGAAAGGGACTGAACATGTTGCCCTCGAGGAACACATTAAACTCCTTTGCTGTAGCCGGATATGCGTTTGATCTGATCAAATCCAATTTGTCACCTCGTCCAAGTCTCTGAAAGCTGGGGTTTTTCAGATGCTGCTTAGTTCTGCATCCCCTCCCAGAATTTCACTGGTGAAAATAGGCAGAGGTATGTGTGTGTATTCGTGACCCTTCTCACAGCCCAATTCGCTACCTGAGTCCCTGCCCCTGTACTTAATAATACTCGTTCACACATAACTGGAAGCTACAATATGGTTTGGTGCACAGTGAGAAAGTTATGGTTGCTTCCCTCTTCCCCTGCTCTTCGTCCCTGCCATATTAACCAGAGCTAAGCCATGGTTTGGATTAGCATTATGACCAAACCCGGGTTCATGGTTTGTCTGGCTCCAGACCTTTCACAAGCTGTAACCAATGTCTTTTTTCTTGACTTGATTGCTTATGGTTTGTTTTTTTTTGGGGGGGGGGACAAGCTACAGTTCTGGGTTTAGATGTAACCAGCAAAACTATGGCTTAGTCCCCAATAGCGCAGGAGGAGCGAAGCAGCTGAGTTTTCCCCCCTAGGTTAAAGAAATAAATGCAGTCATTGTTGTAAAGAACAACCCCAGCTGCTTCCTTTTCCTTGCTCGTGAAGTCACAATTATTTAAAACTTCCTAGTCTGCTTGAGCCTGTAATTTCAGCTTTGATGGTGGGGGGGTTTCTTCTCTTCAACTGGGAGCAAAGTTCCTTTCTGTACTTCTGGAAAAGGAACATTCCCGCCTGCCACTGTCCCAAGTGAGCTAGTTGTAAATTTCAAGCTTCTTTCTGGGCGGTGGCAAAGGGGGCGATGAGGGATCCGACTCCATTTATGCAATTAAAAACAAAGAGAAAAGGAGGATAAGAGTTGATTCACACAGTCAGAGACTGAGGTAATGGGGCAGAGCAACTTTTCCAGTAATTAGTGAATGGTCTCTGCTGTTCTGGCACAAGGAGTCGTGACGTCAGTGGAGCAGTGGGGAAAGAGGGAGGGTACAGAGCCTGCAGAGGACATAAGTCACCAACCTGACTATTAAAGGGGGCTGGGCTGGCAATTATGGAACAATGGCTGTGCTGAAAATATGAAACTTCCACCTCTCAGCATGCTGTTTGAAGTTCGTCACGCATTTCCTGGGTCTGCACAACTTGCTTGGACGGTTAAGTTCAAAGACGTGCCCCAAACACGCTCTTTCTTCCCCACCTCTGTCCCCCTTCAAGTACTTAGGCTCATAAATTCATATTCCCTGTATTATCTATTTATTGCATGTAGCTGGTTAGAGCATAGTGCTGATAATACCAAGGTTGCAGGTTCAATCCCCGTATGGGACAGCTTCATATCAGTGGCGGAGCAAAGTCAGATGGTACCCGGTGCAGAAAATTTATTGTCACCTTCTCTCTCCCAACCCACTTTGAATTTTTCTTTTCTTTTTTTTTTTTTTTGCCTGCAACTATGGTTTGACTTCATTTCATTTTTGGGGGGGAACCAAAGTTGTTGAGCCTTTTTGGGGAGATTGTGTGCCTTGCGACGAGGAACCTGCTGGCCGCCATACAGCTGAGGGAGAGCCAGCGGACAGATCATTTTGGCAGCGGGAAGCCTGCGTGCACCAAAGCAACAGCGTCTCTCACAGCTGTTGACGGCCGCAGCCAAGTTTACCTTCAAGCAGGAGCTGGGCGCCAAAGCAACAGCTTCTGCCCTGCTTCCTTCTCTGTCCCCCACGAGCATCTGGGTTTGCAGAGAGGACAGAGAGGTGGGCCAAACTGAGCTGCAAAGATTTTGAAAGCGCCTCGCCAACGATCCCATTGGTGAGGACGTCGCTGGTGCATGCATGCATACCTCTCTCTCTCTCCAGCACCATGGCCAGAGGAGGGGGGTGGCTTGATCCCAGTGCGTGTCAGCCAAGGTGGGGGAGAAAGGGGGCAGCAATTGAGATCTATACACACACACAAACTCGAAAAAGAGAGAGAATAAAATGCATGGCGATGTTGGGCTCTAATCTGCATGCTACCCTTTAGCTCTTCATCCGCCTCCCTCATCTCCTATCTATATCTATCATCTATCTATCTATCATCTATCTATCTATCTATCATCTATCTATCTATCTATCTATCTATCTATCTATCATCTATTATCTATCTATCTATCATCTATCTATCTATCTATCTATCTATCTATCATCTATCTATCTATCATCTATCTATCTATCTATCTATCTATCTATCTATCTATCTATCATCTATCTATATCTATCTATCTATCTATCTATCTATCTATCTATCTATCATCTATCTATCTATCTATCTCTATCATCTATCTATCTATCTATCATCTATCTATCTATCTATCTATCTATCTATCTATATCTATCTATCTATCTATCTCTATCTATCTATCTATCTATCTATCTATCTATCTATCTATCATCTATCATCTCTATCTATCTATCTATCTATCTATCTATCTATCTATCATCTATCTATCTATCTATCTATCTATCTATCTATCTATCATCTATCTATCTTTTTTTAAACATATCATTTCCAACAATCATTTAACATAACTTCTTATCTTATACATTGGTACCTCAGGTTGCATACGCTTCAGGTTACATACGCTTCAGGTTACACACTCTGCTAACCCAGAAATAGTGCTTCAGGTTAAGAACTTTGCTTCAGGATGAGAACAGAAATCGTGCTCCGGCGGCAGCGGGAGGCCCCATTAGCTAAAGTGGTGCTTCAGGTTAAGAACAGTTTCAGGTTAAGAATGGACCTCCGGAACGAATTAAGTACTTAACCAGAGGTACAACTGTACAATATTTTAGACTTCCATCAACAGCCTCTGAAGATTTTCCGTTCTTTATCACTTGTTCTGCATTTCTTAGTTTCTCTATTACTTTTAATTGTCCTTATCTAAGAATTCTTTTCATAGTCTTCCTTGCAGTATTTCACAAAGTCCTCCTTACAGAACTTCTTGCAATCCTACTAGCATAATCTGTTTATTACAATTGCTTTTCAAATAGTTCAAATATTTACTCCCGCCTCCCTCATCTCCTTTTGGGGAGATTGCGTGCCTTGCGGCAAGAAACCTGCCGGCCGCCATACAGCTGAGGGAGAGCCGGCAGGCAGATCATTTTGGCAGCGGGAAGCCTGCGCTCGCCGAAGCAACAGTGTCTCTCACCGCCGTTGACAGCATTTTGTCACCCCCCCTTGGAGGTGGCACTCTGGGCACACCACACCCACCTTGCAGCGTGTCTGCTTCATATTGCAGGGGGTTGCACAAGATGATCCTCAGGGTCCCTTCTAACTCTACAATTCTATTATTTATACCCCCCCCCGAAGCTCTAGGAGGCATATGCGGTTCTCCTCATTTAATCCCCACAAACAACCCTGTGATGTGAGTCAGGTGGAGAGGCAGTGACTGACCCACGGTCACCCAGTGTGCTGTATCATAGCTGAGTGGGGGATTTGAACTGTGGGCTCCCAGGGCCTGGTTTGGTGCTCTAAGCACTCCACCACACTGGCACCGATGCTGCCCTGTGGCCCCCCCCCGACAAGAAACCTAAACCCACTTGGTAGTTGTAGTGCAATGATCTGTGTGCGTTCTCACCTGTTAGAGTGGTCTCTAGCTATTTAGTGTCTGTAGCAACTCATTGTGCTAGCTCAGGGTTTCCCAGACTTGGGTCTCCAGTTGTTGGACTACGACTCCCATCAACCCTAGCTAGCAGGACCAGTGGTCAGGAATGATGGGAACCCTTCTCTAGCTTAATTACAAAGCAGTTACTTAACAGACCTGGCTAGGCTATTTACTTAAGAAAGGAAGTGTTTTGATAATTTTTGTGGTCCTCGTTTCCTACAGAATCCCATCTTGCCACTTTAAAATCACAGGACTGGAGGTGACCACAAAACCCCATCTAGTCTAATCCCAGGCTAATTACATTGTGGTGCGCAAGCTGAGATTCTTCCTCAGTACTAATAAGCATGGGACTGCCACAATGGTTTTCTTTGCCCATAGTGGAACAAATCTGAAAGGAAGCTGGTGCAATGTTTAAGCAGCATTTGAATCCATCATGTAGATACTACGGCGGAATAATTGGCTGCAATGTGGTTTTAGGAGTAGAATGAGGGTGCAATGAAAGGGGTTTTCTTGCAGATGGAGACTGTCAGCTGTGTCCGTTCTTGTTCCACAGGCCACGATTGCTGCGAGACGGTGAAAGTCTCTCTCTGCGCTGCCAAGCAAGGCTCCCCTCTCTTGGTGGTGGCAGAGGACAGCCTGCAGTTTGTTCAGGATGAAGCTTATGATGCAGCTCAGTTCTTGGCAACCTGCGCTGGCAACCAGCAGGCTCTGAACTTCACGAGGTTCCTGGACAACTCCAGGCCGCCGGCTGGGGATGTGGACTTCCTGGATGAGAAAGTGGCTTTGGCGTTTCGTCATCTGAAATTGCCGGCTGGGTGGAACGTACTGGGAGCAGACCACACTGCAAATGGTAAGATGGTTTGTCAAGATCCTTTTATATCCATGTTGCCAAATTAAATGGAACTGAATCAAAAGGTAGAGCGGAAAATCTAAATTAAAATACCTGAATGAGTTTTGGACACTAATATTTGAATGGGATTTTGATACTGGGTTTTTTAAAAAAACCTTTTTATTTCAGTTTTCTTGCAAATGATTCCATTCAGTTGCCTCTTTCTTTCTGTGACTTGTGGAAAATGTCTTCAGGGGTGAATTGGGTTGTGACCTCTGTGCTCTGTGCTGTTTCCCTTCCTTTTGAATATGTGGGGAATCTTCAGGTTACTATGTGATGCTCTTAAATGGTGGTTGATTCTTTGCCTGGCTGTTTCCTGTTCCACCCCCCTGTGGCTGCTGCTCACGAGTTACTGTATAGTAACCACCATTTGTTCTTTATGCAAACAAGGAAAACATGAGGAAAGCGGCCGCAGTTGAACCAGCAATTGTTTCTGAGTGGTCACAATGTTTGCATTCAGTGGTCTTTCTTGAAACTGAAGCCCAACCACTCTGCATGCCATGACGTGCTTGCACTACACAATCAACCACCCATGAGTGCTCCACATCCTCTCATTCATTCTTCAAACTTGGGAAGAGAGGAGGCTGCTTTCTATTGGGCCAGACCAATAGCTCAGTATTATCTATTTTGACTGGCAGCTGCTCTCCAAGGTTTCAGGCAGGGGTTTTTCGCCAGCCCTACCAGGGGATGCTAGGGTTGAACTTTGGACCTTTTGCATACATAGCAGATGCTCTACCTCTGAGCCACAGCTCCTTCCTGTAAAACCTCCAATTGCCAGGAAACTCTACCTCGATCCAGCTTCCAAGGAGCTCTTGCAACATAAGATAAGGCTACCAACGGCTACTAGCTATGCTCTGCCTCCATATTCAGGGGCAGAAATTATTCTCCCTCCTGCTCAACACTTAAAGGTAAAGGGACCCCTGACCGTTAGGTCCAGTCATGACTGACTCTGGGGTTGCAGCGCTCATCTCGCTTTATTGGCTGAGGGAGCCGGCGTACAGCTTCCGGGTCATGTGGCCAGCATGACTAAGCCGCTTCTGGCGAACCAGAGCAGTGCATGGAAACACCGTTTACCTTCCTGCCAGAGCGGTACCTATTTATCTACTTGCACTTTGATGTGCTTTCGAACTGCTAGGTTGGCAGGAGCAGAGACCGAGCAACGGGAGCTCACCCTGTCGTGGGCGAAGAGGGACTGACTACTTAACCACTCTGAGAACTATATGCATAGAGAGAAAAGGCACCAACATTTCTGGTTTTCTGTTCTGATGTGTTCTGCACTTCAATACCTCGGTTTTTTGTGTGTGAGAGTGGTGCTGTTTGGAGACATAAGTATAGGCACATGGAGAATGAGGTGCATGTATGAGATTATGGGAGTATGTGTGCATTTATCTCACTGTTCTCCCTCTATAAACATTCCCTCCCACTCAACACTCAAGAAATAGGGGGGAGGAAGTGGTTTTAGCTGTAATAAGCAGAGGTCAGACAGGCTGGAAAACCAACTAACCGATTCCACTTCTGGCCCAGCAATGTGGTTGGCAGTGGGTGAAATAAGGTACAGCCAGGGGCAAAATATTCCAAAGCTAACATCCAATGCAAGAACATACTTCTGTTTTCCATCTAAATGCTTTTTGGAAAACTGCAGGGTTTTTTTGTTTGTTTGTTTAAAGTCGTAACAAGTGGCACACTCCCTCTGACACTGGGGGCCATGTAAAGCAATCCTGGCTAGTAGTCATTGAATTTGACTTTTGAAGCCATCTAAGCTGTTGGCCATCCCCTCTCCTTGTGGAAGTGGGCTTCCAAGAGATTGGAGACTGGGCCTGATGGAGTCCTTTAATTTCCATACACCCAAGGGGGGTGGCTTCAGGCTTGGCATTGATAATAGTCCCCCCAATGTCACACAACAAAAGATTTTTCAGACACACAGCGGGGAGGAGGGGCTTCCCAAAGCAATGTGTGATCCAGCTGTTCTGCTGCTCAAGAGCCAAAAATCTCACTGAGCATGTCAAAGTCAATGGGCTGCATCCAAGTTACAGCAGACACATTGAAATGAATGGGCCTAAATTAAGCCACGTTGCTTTATTTCTTTAGGTGGAATTCAGTGTCACAGTAAAAAAATACACACACTAAGGAGATCATTCCATCAGCATAAGCATTTCTGCTCACCAGACAAAACAACCTCCCCTCTTTCAGAGGCCGACAGAGGCAGTAATGCTTCTGGACACCAGTTGCTGAAAACTGCAGGAGAATACTCTTGAATTCAGAGGTCCTGCTTGAGGGTTTATTCCTCAGGCATCTGGTTGGCCATTGTGAGAACAGGATGCTGGGATAGATGGGCCATTGGCCTGATCCAGCAGGCTCTTCTTATGCTCACGAGATCCCTGTGTGGTGCAGGAGGGTCCTGGGCTTATTTGGGGGCCTGCACTCAATCCATGTTTGTTGTGGGGATAAAGGAGGGGGAGGCCCATAAGCACTACTTTGAGTTCCTTGGGGGCGGGGGATAAATGCAATCAGTAAGAAATGGCATAAGAAGGGTGCAGAAAGGTATATGAAGCCCCAAGAAGAGAAAAATAGCTACACGGGGAGATTGCACATAAAATTCGTGCAGTGGAGCCATGTTTGCTGTAGATTAAGCTGATGGTATCTAGAAAGACTTGCCCGATGACCAGATTTCAGCTCGTTGAGAAAGTGAGCTGCGAAGGTTATATTGGAACATGATCAGAAAGGCTGGAAATGAGCCACCGAAAGGATCTGAGAATTAGAAAGGATTTTGGAAGTTAATCCCGGAGTTAAATGCCACCAGAAAGCTGATTCTGTGCCTGTGGATTTCGTCATCCCTTGTGTTGTGAAAAAAGTGATTTTGCATGTAGAATGTTGCCACCTGCAGTTCAGAGCTGCTGATGGAGGCAGGACAGGGCCGGCCCTCCCATGAGACAAGGTGAGGCGACCACCTTGGGTGGCAGGACCTACCAGGGCAGCAGATGCGACCCCCAAGCAACACATTGCATGCAGCTCTTCACCCCCCCCCCCATTCCTGATGTAGGGTTTCACTTTCCGCTTCTTCCCTGGCTTGGTGTGTGTGTGTGTGTGTGTGTGTGTGTACCATTTCGTGGCTTTCCTTGGGTGCCAAAATTTATTGAGCTGACCCTGAGGTAGGATATGGAAGGAGTAGCTTAGTGGTAGAGCATCTGCTTTGCACGCAAAAGGCCCTAGGTTTAGTCCCCAGCATCTCCAGCCAGGACAGGAACAGATTACCTGTCTTCAAATTAATATTGCCTCTGAACAAGATCAATTGCGTTCCTTTCTCTGAACGGTTCCAGGTGTGTTTGAAACCTGCTACCAAGCGCACAAGGTGTTGATTCCTTGTTCGGCTCTTATCGGGGTGAGGCTGCAGTGGCTTCCTGCCAAGTTTAATTCAAATATGCTTGGGGAGGCGTGCCAGGACCCAGGAACCTTTTTTGGCTTGTGAGCACAGGTTAAGGAGCCCAAGTGCTTTTGAGTCACACAGCAAATTCTGTTTGACTCAGAGCACTGAAACAAGGTCCTTATGTTCTGACGATGTGTATGCCAAAGTGTTTGCCAAATTTAGGAGCTGGTGAAATGTTCCAGGAGCCCCAGGTAGCAGGAGAGATATTCTTCATGACCTCAGTGTCAACCTAGATCTTGTTTAGATGTCCTTATCAACCGG
Organism: Podarcis raffonei; assembly: GCF_027172205.1. Lineage (NCBI taxonomy): Eukaryota > Metazoa > Chordata > Lepidosauria > Squamata > Lacertidae > Podarcis > Podarcis raffonei. Next base: position 20,128,607 of record NC_070615.1, on the reverse strand, counting down.
GTGTCTGTAATGGTTGCTGGTGCCCATTGGGGCTGGTGGGGCAGAAGGCAGGGATCCCAACTGTATGTGAAGCTGCAGCAAATGACAGGCAATACCAACTGATTCTGGATTTGTCCCTACTGAGTTATACAAGGGGCAATACTGAGGGGCAATACTGGAGTGGCTGCAAGCAAGGAGGCAGGCAGGCAGCTGGGGGCTGGCTGAGGTTTTTTGGGGGGCAGTACCGTGTTCGCCCGAATGGGACAGCCTCCAGGAGTTTGTGGCACCCGTGAGGGATGTAGAGCCCAGCTCTCTGAGAATCTCTGTCTTTAATTGTAAAAACATATAAATATATATATATATATATATATATAAATGCCCAGTAGCACCTTAGAAACCAGATATCTGAAGAAGTGTGCATGCACACGAAAGCTTATACCAATAACAAACTTAGTTGGTCTCTAAGGTACTACTGGACATTTTTATTTTTTATTTTTTTATGTTTCGACTTTATCAGACCAAAACGGCTACCTACCTGAATCTTTGATTGTAAAAACAAAGCAAGCTGCTTCTGGGCCTCATGATTGTGAGGGTATGTTTAGAAGTAGGACAATAAGCCTTCTAATTATAAGCCTGCAAAAGTTACTAATCTCAAAAAAATAATAATAATTACTGGACTGCTGAGGGATTGCAGAGGTGGGACAACGAATTCCTGTCCTGCAGGAACTCTCTGTATTTCTACGGCTGGGCACAGATGAGGGGCAGAGCACTCCAAACTTCTGCTATAGAATTCCTTCTTGCCTATAGGCATTATTTATTTATTAAATTTGTATCCTGCCCTTATACCTGTAGATCTCAGGGCAGTTCCAGGTACCAGAAATGGTTGGATTCCAACTCCCATCAGCTTCCATTGAGGGAAAGGTTGCAGAGCTTCAGCCTTGCATGCAGAAGGCCAGAAATGTAGCCTCCAGAGGCATTTCCTGGTAGGCCTGGAAATGATTCCCTCCTTCAGCGCCCCCCCCCCCAGAGCCTCTGCCATTCAGTGGAGACAATTCTGAGCTAGATGGACTAATGGTGCAACCAGGGGTTTCCCCCCCCCCCTTTTTTATAAAATATTTATTAGATTTTACAAAAAGCAGAAAATTACAGAATAAAAAGCAAACAAAAAGAAAAGAGAAAAATACAAAAAATACAAAAATACATAAAAAAGAAAATACAAAGTACGAAAAAGAAGTAAGTAGAAAAGGTTAAAAACAAATCCATTTTTTCCGTATCTTTAAGCTCGTTTGCTTGTTTCCTTGACCTCCTTACGCCTCCCTTTTTTGTATTCCAGTTTACATAGTTAATTCAGCAAATCCTTACCCTCTTTGTTTTTATCTTAACTCTATATCTTAACATATTGAACTTCATATTTTCATCTAATTATCAATCCTTTTTTACATATTCTTTTAACTTTGTTACTAAAGCCATCTCATTTCAATCCTACATCATTTTAACATTCATTAATTTTACAATATTTCTGCAAATAGTCTTTAAATTTCTTCCAATCTTCTTCCACCAACTCTTCTCCCTGGTCTCGGATTCTGCCAGTCATTTCCGCCAATTCCATATAGTCTTATCACTTTCATCTGCCATTCTTCCAAGGTGGGTAAGTCTTGTGTCTTCCAATACTTCGCGATAAGTATTCTTGCTGCTGTTGTTGCATACATAAAGAAAGTTCTCAGGGTTTTTTTTTCCTAGCCAGAACTCAACTCTGGCACTTCTCAGGTGGGCCCCATTGCCATTATAAGAGAACAAGGGAGGTGTTCACGGTGAGTTCTGGAACCTCTTTTTCCAGAAAAACAGCACTAGGTGTAACTCAGTTGTATGCTGCTGTATTCCTATGATACAGTGGTACCTCGGGTTACATATGCTTTAGGTTACATACGCTTCAGGTTACAGACTCCGCTAACCCAGAAAAAGTGCTTCAGGTTAAGAACTTTGCTTCAGGATGAGAACAGAAATCGTGCTCCGGCGGCGCGGCAGCAGGAGGAGGCCCCATTAGCTCAAGTGGTGCTTCAGGTTAAGAACAGTTTCAGGTTAAGTACGGACCTTCGGAACGAATTAAGTACTCAACCTGAGGTACCGCTGTACTTACTTGGTTTGGTGGTATAGAAAGTCCAAGACTTGGAAGGTGCTACCCATCTTTAGTTTCTTGTGTCCCTCACCCACTCCCTTTCTTGTGTCTAAATTGAAATTGAAATACTTTATTGTCACTTGTACAGCTTGTATTCAGTGAGATTACATGAGCACCCCCCACTCAGCTCTCTTAGTCTTAGTTCCCCTCGTTTACTGATGCATACCCACCAAACCCGAAAGTCAGTTGCCCTGTTGTTATCTTTTCATTCAGCAGCCTAACAGCCCACAGGTAGAAATGATGGAAAATAGTAAGAAGCAGATTTTTAAAATGGCATTTTGGTATATATTTTTTACAGGTCACAGAAGTGAGCACAAGCTTCCTATTACAGTGGTACCTAGGTTCTTGAACCTAATCTGTTCCGGGAGTCTGTTCAACTCCTGAAACCGTTCGAAAACCAAGGTACAGCTTCCGATTGGTTGCAGAAGCTTCCTGCACTCAAGCGGAAGCCGTGTCAGACATTCGGCTTCCGAAAAACATTTGCAAACTGGAACACTTACTTCCGTGTTTGCAACGTTTGGGAGCTGATTTGTTTGGGAGCCAAGCCGTTCGAGAACCAAGGTATCATCATCATCATCATCATTGCCAAGTAAACACACGGTCCTGGCTTATATCTGTACACTTGAGACCACAGTTAACTCATTGACAAACTAGAAAGAGTTGTGGTTTCTCACTGGAAACTTCTTGTGTGGGTCTCATAGCGAACCTGTTTTATATAAACTCATAAATCACTGCTATTATCGCTCAAGGTGCTCTTCCAGAGCTCTTTGCTTGATTGAATTGCTGCAGCTGTGCTCTATCGAGCTATGCGGTAGCAGAAGCAAACATCATTTATAATGCTACCATTATTAATAAAAAATGTCCTCAGGAGTTCTAAATGCAGAGATGATAAATGCTGTGCAATACATGCCACGTAGTGCAGATGAGTTCTTTCAAGTTGGTTACAGACTGAGACAGACAAGATGATTTTATTTGTTTATTGAACATATTAGTCCCCCCGCCTTTTAAACAAAATGTAACTCAAAGCAATTTACAACAAAAAACAACGCATACGGTAAAACCAGCTTGAAACTAAAATAGAATAAAATCTAAAATTCTATCTATCATCTATCTATCTATCTATCTATCTATCTATCTATCTATCTATTGAAATGGCAGGACTAAAACATTCTATCATCTCAGACTTAATTTTATCAAACTATCAGGTGGTGTCTGTCAACCATGGGGAGAGAATATGGTAAGGAACATTCTGTTTCGGACCTTGCTAGGTGTCATCCAGAAGATACGTACACAAACTCATAGATTGTGTTGTACACAGAACAGAGGGAGGAGAGTGAAGCAGTGCTTATCCTATAAGTTCTGCCAAGACCAGATGCCTTTGGTCAGGGGTTGGCAACCTAAGGCCCATGGACCACAAGTGGCCCACAGGGGCAGTTTAACCAGCCCCTGAGCCGCCCCTGAGCTGAGCTGCCCACTTGGTGAGTCCAGGTGCGCTGCACTAAACCGGCACAGCACGGGGACTCGCTTTCGCAGCGCTGGAAATTGTGTCTGTGCATGCCCAGATGCCGGAAAATGCGTGCTCTGGCCCACAGAGAGATCTCCGTGGGACTTGAGCAGCCCAGGCAGGTAAAACCTTGCCAAATCCCGCCTTTGGTCATCGCTCACCTGTTCACCTAGTGCTGGCTGTTCCATCTGGCTACCTAAATTGTTTCCATCCCAGCTACTCATTAGACGAACTGGACTGCTGCCCTCCTCATCCCTTTTTCCTTTTTTGCCATATCTCTTTTTGCAAGCTTCTGTAGAAGCCTTTTTACCTAAAGCGTATGTTTGTGTGTCCTTAAATAATGTTCCTTTGTGCAGAGAACTGCCTCTGTAGTACTCTGCAAAGTGCAGTATAAAAAAGTAGTGATCAATACAAATGAAGACAATCCTGTTTCCTTTAAAGCTGCACTGCAAAGTAGGTCTTTCTGCAAACAAACAAGAAGCCCCGCTTTGTTTACATGTCTTGTATTTCCTTTGTGTGAGAGAATTTTGGACTGTTCTTTTCTGTCTCTGGAGTGTTTTCTGCCTGTTGTTCTTACTACGTCCTGGAAAAATCCAGTGTGTTTGAGTTGCATATTGCCTTTCAGCAATGCCAAAATCCTGATTTATTTGAAATGGGATATGAGAAGGAGAGAGACAGCCTGCTAATGAAGGCAGTAAGCCAGCTTTTCTTTTAAGGTGGTGTAGAAATTTTCTTAGCTACCTACTTGGGAACAGGACAGTGCTTGGTGGCATTTAAGTGCAGATTGCATACTGAGTGAGAGGTTGCATCGCATCTTCTTTCAGAGTAGGGTTGGAGAACCTCAGCCCTAGAGGCCAAATTCAAGTCACCCAGCACACAAGGGCTGCCCCGCCCCACTCAGCGTGTCTGCATCATCATTGGGGGCTGAGCAGGACGCAGTTTGCCACCCACTAACCTGCTGCACAGGGCATATGCCGCTGTTTCCCCCCACCTACCCCGGTTTAAACCCGGTTGGAATCACAGCAGATCTTAAGGCAGACAGGTATTGTGGAAAGAGCATTTATTTCAGGTCATTTAGGGCTTTTTAGATGAATGTCAACACCTTGAATCAGGCCTGGATGATCAACAACTTCTGAGTTTGAGCCAATAAGCTCTCTGTTATATGTTTCCCAACTGATTTAATTATTAGCTCCTTTTGGCTCACAATGGCACTTTGGGTTTTAATACCAGCTGTTCGACTCTGTGTGTGTGTGTGTGTGTTATGTGAGAGAAAGAGAGTGCAAATGTTCACTCATTCCACCTCATTATAGTAATGGAGATTTCTAGAGATGGCATTAAAGCTAAACACCTTTTGTTTCCTTCTGGTTCTTCTTCCTCTCAGAGAATGTTCCCCGGGAGACATTGATGCATTTTGCTGTAAGGCTTGGACTGCTGCGACTTACGTGGTTCCTCTTGCAACAGCCAGGCGGAAGAGGAGCCCTCAGTGTCCCCAACCGTGAAGGAGCCACTCCTGTCAGCTTGGCCTTGGAGAAGGGATATCAGAAGCTGCATCAACTCCTGACAGAGTAAGGCTAACTTTCTGATTGCCGTGCCGATTCTGTTTATTATACCCCGACATCATACTCGAGGGGTTTCTGAGTGGTCTCTCATCCAAGCACTGACCAGACGCATACCTGCTCAGCTTCAGTGAGGTTGTTTTATTTTATTTTATTTCATAAGATGGATTGTTTTAAAAAACAACAACCTCAAAGCAGTTTCCTCCCCCCCTCCAAAGAAAACCCACAATGAAATTATCAACAGGAGGACAGTTAAAACGTTAAGAAAATAATTAAAATCAAGCTAAGAGCTAGATTAATATGCACCCCAACATTCTGAGTACAGTGAAGATGCCTGCTTGATGTCAGTAGGCAGGGCGTTACGAACCATTCCATACTAAAAGACAGGTTTCTTACAAATGCGGAACGAGTAATAGGTGGCACTTGTAACATTGCCAGTTCCCTAGACGGCCTCGGTCCTGTATACCTGAAGGAGCGTCTCCACCCCCATCATCCAGCCCAGACACTGAGGTCCAGCTCCGAGGGCCTTCTGGCGGTTCCCTCCCTGCAAGAAGTGAGATTACAGTGAACCAGGCAGAGGGCCTTCTCGGTAGTGGCACCTGCCCTGTGGAACGCCCTCCCAGCAGATGTCAAGGCAATAAACAACTATTTTACTTTTAAAAGACAACTGTTCCCTGTTTAGGGAAGTTTTTAATGTCTGATGCTGTATTGTTTTTAATATTCAGTTGGAAGCTGCCCAGAGTGGCTGGGGAAACCCAGCCAGATGGCCAGGGTATAAATAATTTATTATTATTGTTGTTGTTGTTGTTGTTGCTGTTGTTATTATTATTCCACTGCGTTGTGCATGAACCATGCCCTGGGATGCTTGTTTTGTTTTCTGTAGCTGGTCTCTCGCCTCACGTGCACAAATTCCTTCCCTGAACAACCTTAGCCATGATAAAATGTCACCACTGCATGTTGTTAGCTGTGGTTGATGATAACCAGGGTTTAGCATTGTAAAACTGGTTTCAGTTTTAACAGGAGCCCTGGTTAGTGTGCTGATCAGTGCCAAGGTAGCCCGTATCCCTCTCAATTATACAGTGTGGCGTAGTGGTTAGAGTGTAGGACTAGGACAAGCTTCCTCAACCTCGGCCCTCCAGATGTTTTGAGACTACAGTTCCCATCATCCGTGACCACTGGTCCTGCTAGCTAGGGATCATGGGAGTTGAAGGCCAAAAACATCTGGAGGGCCGAGGTTGAGGAAGCCTGGACTAGGACTCCGGAGACCTGGATTCAAGTCCCCACTCAGCCGTGAAGCTCCCTTGGTGACCTTGGGCCAGTCATTGCATCTCTCTACCTAACCTGCTTCATAAAAGGGGTTGGGGTGGTGGGAGGGAGAAGCATGCACACCATCTGGAGCTCCTTGGACGAAAGTTGGGATACAAACTTAATAACAAATTAATGAATGGAATTAAGGCTGTTGAGGGAGGAGGAGACTTTGCCTTCAGAAGCTCCCATAATCAATCTGTGGTATGTACTTCCAGTTAGCAGGCGGTGGGAAAAACCCTGGAGAGTAGCTTCCAGTCATAATTATACTAGCAAATTGTCTAATTCGGCAGTTAGTTTTTCTTTTTCTTCTTTATTTTTCTTTTCTTTTCTTAGTTTATTGAATGTATTTATCACCTCCCACAACAGCCTCAAATGATCCACAAGGATAAAATACAATGTAACAGTAGAAAAAGCAAAACAAAACAAAATCCCTTAATAATCTAATCGGAATAAAAAACACCCTATCACTGGTACTTCCAAAATACCCAGGAAGGCCTAAACATCAGTGCCTGGTGCCGAAACTATGACCAAGGTGATGCCAGTCAACCCTTCCTGCGGAGAGCGTTCTGTAGATGGCGAGCTACGGAAAGGGTCTGTTCTGTGGTCACAAGAACAATGGCCCATCCCTTCCAGCTTCCTGTTCTCTTGTCACCCTTGGAGGCTGCATGAAGAGAAACCCCTCAGATGGTGATCTCAGAGCCTGGCCAGGTTCACATGTGGAAAGGTGGTCCCGGTGGAGTACAGGGTCAGGTTTAAGGTGCTGGTTTTGACCTTTAAAGCCATATGCGGTCTAGGACCCAGGTGCCTACGGGGCCGCCTCTCCTGGTATGCTCTGCAGAGGACCTTAAGGTCCACAAATGACAACATTTTGGAGGCCCCAGGTCGCAAGGTGGTTAGATTGGTCTCAACTAGGGCCAGGGCCTTTTCAGTACTGGCCCCGACTTGGTGGAACGCTCTGTCACAATAGACTAGTGCCCTGTGGAACTTGACATTTTTCCACAGGCCCTGCAAGACAGAGCTGTTCCGCCTGGCCTTTGGTTTGGACTTAGTCTGACCCTTATGTTTCCCTCCCCTTATGGTCTTGATTTATCTGCTACTTTAAAATGAGGCTGCATTTTAAATTGCATTTTAACCTGTATTTTAAATTGGTTTTCTCTCTCTCTCTCCTCCCCCCCCCCAATTACTGTGATTTTATTGGTGTTAGCTGCCCTGAGCCCGGCTCTGGCCGGGGAGGGCGGGGTATAAATAAATTTTATTATTATTATTATTATTATTATTATTATTATTATTATTAAGAACCCTATGTTCTTATCACTGTTCTTGCCTCCGAGTCCCCTCTTTTTCCACTTGCACATCCATCTGCCAAGTACCACCTTCCTAAACAGCTTTCGAGCTCTTAATCTAAGTGCCTGTAATCTCTGTGCAGCTAATCATGGCCCTGGCAGCATCGAGGGAAGTACTAGGAGCCAGAATGAGTCACCCCCTCCGTCGACTGCCATACATATTACATTCTAAAAGTTTGAAGGGGTATATTCAAATCCTAGAGCAACTTCCTCTAAGCTTGGAGTCATTTGTTTTGGGGGACAGGCATTTCTTTTTAATGTGTCTGTTTCAGCAAATGTGGCTTGGAGCTGCAATATAAAGGGTTACTGAGCAGGTTGTGAAGCTGTAAATCACCTCTTCAGCAAGGCAACACGGCTTTTTCATTTCAGAGCCAGAAGGTGGCTGTCAAGTTCAGTCTGACCCATTGAACCAAACAAGAAATCCTTGCCCATTCCAACAGTGGCGGTCTCTTAGCAGAACTGATTCCATAGTGCCTGCTTGGACTATAGCAATGCGCTCTACGTGGGGCTACCTTTAAGGTGACCCGGAAACTGCAACTAATCCAGAATGTGGCAGCTAGACTGGTGACTGGGAGTGGCCGCTGAGACCATATAACACTGGTCCTGAAAGACCTACATTGGCTCCCAGTATGTTTCCGAGCACAATTCAAAGTGATGTTGCTGACCTTTAAAGCCCTCAACGGCCTCCATTCCCATCGTTCAGCCCGGACACTGAGGTTGAGCTCTGAGGGCCTTCTGGCGGTCCCCTCCCTGCGAGAAGTGAGTTCCAGGGAACCAGGCAGAGGGCCTTCTTGGTAGCGGTGCCTGTAATTCAATGAGAGGGCACCTGCTTTTCATGCAGAAGTACCCCGCTTCCCAGGACCAATTCCCAGTTTCTCCAGGCAGGGCTTGGAGAAGACCCCGGTCTGAAACCCTAGAGAGCCTCTGCCAGTCACTGCAGACATTATTGAGCTAGGTAGACCAAAGGATCTGACTCAGTATATAGAATCATAGAGCTGGAAGGGGCCAGCTCAGCCCAGCCTCCTTTCTCCTCTAGGCAGGGCGAGGAGAAGCCAGGAGGAGGGAGGGAAGAGGCGCCGCCACAGTGTGTGTGTGAGGGAGAGGGGGCAAAAATGGAATGGCGCAGGGGAAAAAATGGTGCACCCCGAACGAACAGAATCCCAACGCCGATCCACAGACAGTCAGCGGGCCGGACCCTGAAGGCAATTGGGCCTGATCTGGCCCCTGGGCCTTAGTTTGCCGAACCCTGCTCTACTGACTGAGCTATCCACCTTATGTTCCTGGTCTAAGTTTGTACAGTGGTACCTCAGGTTAAGAACTTAATTCGTTCCAGAGGTCCGAAACTGTTCTTAAACTGAAGCACCACTTTAAGCTAATGGGGCCTCCCGCTGCCACCGCGCAATTTCTGTTCTCATCCTGAAGCAAAGTTCTTAACCTGAGGTACTATTTCTGGGTTAGCGGAGTCTGTAGTCTGAAGCGTCTGTAACCCGAAGCGTCTGTAACCCGAGGTAGCACTGTATTGTATACATTCAGCAGAGCGAAAGTTTTTCCTGAACTGGACCACTTCAGGCTGCAGGTGGGGTCCTGCTTGAATGTCCATCCCCCCCAAGGAAAAGAACCCGCTGCTTCCTGGGCTGTGGGCAAACGCTGACCTGAAGGGAATCTGGCCCTTCTGCTGGATAACGCCCCCCACCCCTGTAGCAGAGGCATGAGCTTGAAAGACTTGGCCACTTCTTTCCTAAAAAAAATTGCAGCCTGCTAACGTTTTTTAACAGTTCCATTTTGTACTCAGGCTTAGTTAATCTTCAATCCAGAGCATAAGAACCCAAGAATTACATCACCACCGTCACCATTAGAATTATGTACATATCAGTACATTGCGAATTCAAAAACCAAAATGAAAACAAGCCGATAGTTACAATTTAGAAGAATACATAAAATTATGAGTAAACTTTAAGCAACAATAATTAATATTATAACCCAAAATATCAATTGAAAATTGAAAACAAAGAGAGACAAGAAGAAAAAGGGGAGCAAAGCAATTAAGAACATTAATTACATTGTTCCAAACCCTTGTGCTGAGCTGGCAAAGCACTTTATTGGGCAGCTTGGTGGAGTATCCTGAAAGGGAGTTGTCTGGCCAGATATTTAAATCACATTATTTCCCCTGAAGAATCCTGGGAGCTGTAGTTTACCCCTTTCAGAGCTCCGTTCCCTAGCACCCTTAGCAAACTACAGCTCCCATGATCCTTTGGGGGAAATAACAAGCTTTAAATGTGTGGTGTGCAGGGATCCTTTGTGAGCCACCAGGTGGCCAAAGAGCACTTTGATTTCCAAGCTGATAAGGGCGTGAGAACCACAGCCAGAGGCAGGATTCTCTTAACGGGAGGCAATTACAGCAACTGGAATTTATAATACGTATGCCGCAGTAACCCCAGCGACTGCTGTTGTGTGCAGTTTTCTTCTTTGTTTGCTGTGTGGCATCCCATGTGAACATTTCAAAACAGGTTGGCTTACAAAGGTGTTGTCCTCTTGCAGGAGGGGAACGCTTCCTGCTGGCCTGTGAGAATAGCTCTGTGTATGCTTGGAGGGTGAGGGGAGGGTAGAGTAATCTTAGAGCAGGGGTACAACCGTGTGCTTGGCACCACACCACATCCACAACATCGATTTAAGCCATCACATGGCTTCCCCCATAGAATCCTGGGAACTGTGGTATGCTAAGGGTGCTAGGAATTGTATCTCTGTACAGAGCAAGCAACAGTTCCCCAAGATTCTTTGTATGGTGTGCATGTGACCCTGTTTACTTTGGTTGTGCCCTAAGAATTTTGTTGCTTCTCTGGGTCTTTGCAGACAGTTGCTATTTGGGGGGTGGGATTCAGCTAAAAAGGTAAAGGGACCCCTGACCATTAGGTCCAGTTGTGGCCCACTCTGGGGTTGCGGCACTCATCTCGCTTTATTGGCCAAGGGAGCTGCCGTACAGCTTCCGTCATGTGGCCAGCATGACTAAGCCGCTTCTGGCGAAACCAGAGCAGCGCACTGAAACGCCGTTTACCTTTCCGCCAGAGCAGTACCTATTTATTTACTTGCACTTTGAACTGCTAGGTTGGCAGGAGCAGGGACCGAGCAACAGGAGCTCACCCCGTTGCGGGGATTCGAACCACCAACCTTCTGATTGGCAAGTCTTAGGCTCTGTGGTTTAACCCACAGTGCCACCCGCGTCCCTCTGGGATTCAGCTACACACCAGCAAATTAAGATTGTGCCATTATAGTTGGTCTAGGAGCTCTTGTGCAACTAACCCACTTCCTCAAAAGATCAGACTTTTTTGGGGGGGGCGGCAAAAAGGCAAGTTATGGGAAAATTCACTATGTAGATGTGGAATAAATGCATGCAACATCATCTAACCTATGCACAAGCAAATTGGAATACATGCTTGTTAAACAGCCAATGCTGTCTCATCTCTCCGCAAGCAAATTAGGATGAACGTTCAGTAAACAGGTCATTGGGAAGCACCCTCTGAGTCTTCTACCTGTTCTACCAAGGAAATAATTGCATAACATCTTGTAGAAGGACACCTGGCAACAAAGCCGGTTGTTGGGGCAGAGTGCAGTGCTCTTGTTAACTTCTTCCCCCTTCACTTCTTTGTGTAAAAGTGTCGTGTGACTCATAGTAATAAGTTAATTACATAAGTAGAATTGCAATCCGTTCAATTTTTTTTTTTAAAGAAGGGAGAGGAGAGAGGGATGCAGTTAATGTAACCTATGCAGGTGAGATCCTGCAACGACAGTGCCAGTTGCACAGACTGGCATATGGAGTAAAGTGATCCTGCGAGTAGCTGAAATGAGGATTATTTATTTGTTTTGTTTGACAATATCGTGTGGTTGTAATGAAACTTGAAAGCAGTTTACAAAAGGAATTGAACAGGCAGAAGATTCATAGGGTATTCCATCATCACACTCCAGCTCAATCAAAGACAGGTAAGATTTTGAACCTCAGTCACCCTGTTCAAATGCTCTATGCACCACACTTAGCAGATTATTTTTGTAGAGTAATCTATACTGTCTTTGGATAATACGCCTCCAAGAGAGCATTCCTGACAATTCCTGAGTGGGCTTGGAAGGAGCTGGAGAGAGATGCTTTGATTGTACCATTAATAAGCTAGCTTGGGCTGCAGTATATAGCCCGTTGGCCAACTTTGTCATGCATTAACTCGAGTTTGTGGGTTTAACCTTTGGTGCTGTTTGTCATTTCAGAGAAGGAGCCAGCGAACCAGATTCCTGGAGCGCCTTGTCACACACAGTGCATTCCGGGGAGTACTGTGTGAAGTACCACCGGGGGCTAAACATTTATACCCTGACGGTCGAAACGAAGGAAGGAGCGGGATCGAGCATGGAGAGCGACGTCGTCTGCCTCCAAGCGCACATACAGAACCATCAGCACATGGTGAGGGCAAGAGGACTGTGTCAGTTTGGCACACTAAGCTTGGAGTTTATTTAAGGAGTTAAAAAAAACCAACTTCCCAGCCATTCAGTGCAGAATTTCATGGGTGCTTAATTGCCTGATTTTTGGTTTTTTTTGCTCACGCACAATTTGGGTTGTTTGTCTCCCGTTTTTGGAAGGGAGGGAATTACGTGCATTTACGGCAGGAGTGGAGAACGTCCAGCCTGCAGGACAAATCTGGCCCAACGAAGGTCCCAGTTTGGCTCACAAGGCTCTTTTCCTTGAACTACAGCCACCTGACTCACACAACTCTGCAACTTGAGTGCTTTGCTTGGCTGGAATGTGTCCTTGCACTCTGATATTGCCTCGTGTGTGCCTGAATGGAGGAGAGAGTTGTGCGAGAGTTGTGTGTAGAAAGTATCTCACTCTACAGAGGTACAAAAACTACATAAATTGCTGACCTGCTTTTGCCTCTGGCCCCTCCCACCACTAGCATATGGCCCTCAGAAGGTTTCAAAGAAGGGAATGTGGCCCTGAGACTGAAAATGGCTCCTTAACCCCAGCCGTAATTGCATCTTGCATTATAGATCCTGCATTAAGCAGGAGGAAATAGGGAACACTGTGTTTCTTTTGAGAAATGTCCAGATTTCATCATCTCCTGGAACCCCAATTAGAGTCAAGGTTATTGAGAGGGGTGTGTGTATGTATTAAAATAGAACAACACTTTAACCTGTGGCTTCACACTCCCACTGGTTTTCAGCTAGCGGTAAAGTGCAGCCAGCAACACATCATGTACCAGGATTTTTAAAAACGATAGCACAAGCACTAGATACGGGTACATCATGTCTGACAAATCAGAAAGGCTATGTTTAGATGGCCTTCCTCTGAGGCCTGGTTTGCTTCACATCTAATCTAATTTGGATTTGGACCAGGGCCTGTAATTATTTCATTTCAGTTCGTGCAGGGTCAGCTGAGAGGCTGCCGGCTTCCTCTGGAAAGGGACTGAATCCGCCCCCCCCCCATTCAGTCTGTGTGGAAGCAGAATGACTTCATTCAGAGGATGATGGACAACTCCCATTTCCCTCTTTGCTTCTCTCCAGGACACTTCTGTCTTCTAGAACAAGTGACACTTGTCCCTGTCTCCCCTTGTGGTGCTGGCTGGGAACCAGCTGAAAATTCTCCCTCTGCTCTTCCAACAGCATCAATAATCACAGGAGATTCAGCTGAGGCTTCATTTGAGTGTGTCCACTTGTGCTGATAATTTTCAGAGAGGGAGGAGAGAGAAACTTATTCTTTTCTGAAGTGTGGGTGATACTTGGGACAAAGAGCGAGAGTAGAGGAGCATTTACTTCTACGAATCAGCTGTGTGCACATTGCAAGCGCAGAATCTGAACGCTGGATTCAGCATCCCGAGAGAGCCCCCGCTTTGGATTTTGAAAAGTTAAGTTTGTAGGCTTGGAAATGTGTGTGAGCATTGCAGCTATCAAGGCTAGCTCTGTACTGCATCTCAGCTGCTGGGAATCACAAGTGCTGTTGTGCTCAGGTCTTGCTTATGGGCTTCCCACAGGCATCTGGTTGGCCATTGTGGACTAGATGGGCCTTTGATCTAATCCAGCAGGCCTCTTCTGTTCATGGTGAAATCATAGAAGCAGGGAGAGAGGCAGCTAGGTGTGTTCAGCAAGATTTCCGGAGGATAGCAGTTCTCTGCCCGACATAATAATTCCTTGCGCCTCCACATAACAAAAGTCTTGCAAGGTTTAGCTAGAGTCCAGCATTCTGTTTTCAACAGCAGATACTTAGGGTCATTGCAAAACTTGCAAGTAGGGCAAGCAGTTTTGTCCTCCAGAGCAGCTGGAATTTAGTGGTAGACTGCCTCTGTCGCTGGAGGTTTCACATAGCTGTAACGGTTAATAAATACTTCTCGATTAACTTGCATAATTTAACATTTAAAGCCAGCTAAATAAGTGTGTCTCTCCATGAATTGTGGCAGTAAATTATGTTACATTAAACACTCAGTTTCAGAAGCTCTTTCCTTTGGCCTGTCTTAAACGGTGGCGCTGTGGGTAAAACCTCAGCGCCTAGGACTTGCCAATCGCATGGTTGGCGGTTTGAATCCCCGCGGCGGGGTGCGCTCCCGTCGTTCGGTCCCAGCGCCTGCCAACCTAGCAGTTTGAAAGCACCCCTAGGTGCAAGTAGATAAATAGGGATCGCTTACCAGCGGGAAGGTAAACGGCGTTCCGTGTGCTGCGCTGGCTCGCCAGATGCAGCTTGTCACACTGGCCACGTGACCCGGAAGTGTCTGCGGATAGCGCTGGCTCCCGGCCTATAGAGTGAGATGCACGCACAACCCTAGAGTCTGTCAAGACTGGCCCGTACGGACAGGGGTACCTTTAAACACTCAGTTTCAGAAGCTCTTTCCTTTGGCCTGTCTTAAACGGTACTGCTAATCACTTTGACACCCCCCCAGCCCACCCTCTACCTGGTCCCCTGAATTCTATTTCTCTTTTCAACACCATTCATCATTCTATAAAGGCCCCTCTCAGTTGTCTTTCTACCCACAAATTAAAAAGCTTCAGTGCTTTTCCTTATGGGGAGGGTGTCCTGAGTCCTTGTCATTTTGGATGCCGTTCGCTAACTAAGGTGTGTCAAATTGTTCAGAATTACTTTTAATTGCTCAGTTTGCATGATGTTAACATAATTCAGGGAGACCAGCTTTTCACCAAAGAGAGATTGAGTTACTTTATGCAGAGTTCTGTGTGTGCGTGTTTAAAGCAAAGGGTAAGATAAAAGCATAAGAGCCGCCCTGCTGGATCAGACCAAAGGCATATCTGGCCTGGCATCCTGCTTTCACAGTGGCCAGTCAGGTGCCCATGGAAAGTCTGCAACTTCTTCATGCAGGGCATAATTGCATTTTCTATTTATTGGGGGCAGGGGAAGGAAATAATAAAGAAGAGAGTAATCTAGCCTACAGCCTGAAATGATAAAAGCAGCTAGGGAGGTCAATCTGGGCAAAAGTGCGTCATAAACCAAAAGCAGCTAAGCTCACTGAGGCTCTGGATATTTGCAGAGGAAAGGCTGGGGGCAGGAAACCAGTGGCCCTCCCAATATTGTTGGACTACCACTCCCTTAATCCCTCCTCACTTGCCATGCTGACTGGGGCTGATAGGAGCTGGAAGGGCCACAGGGTCTTCCTGTGAAAAATAGTTGTCAGCTGGCAGCTTTGAGCCCAGTCCTCCAGTTGAGGTGGTCTTTCATGGCCACTTTAAGAGCATAATAAAAGGCCTGCTGGAATCAGGCCAATGGCCCATCTTAGTCCAGCATCCTGTTGCCACAATGGCCAACTGGGTGACTGTGGGAAGCTCACAAGCAGGACTTGAGCGTAACAGCCTCATTTGTGATCCTCAGCAACTGGTACTCAGGGGCATATTGTCTCTGACAACAGCATTTAGAGGCAAATTGTTAATGAAGGCTGGGGCAATGGACCTTGCTGTGTGTGTCTGTGTCTGCGCACAGATTTTTCTCTTCTGGAAGGGAGGCGAGGGCCACATCCTAAAGGGGCTCTCCAACAAAACCTAGTTGAAAAACAGGATGGTAAAAGGCTGCAAGAATCTTAACAGAAGACACACCTGCTTTGTAAGCATAAAGTCCCAAGTTTAATCCCTGGCGTCTTCAGGTCAGGCTGGGAGAGGCTCCTGCCTCAAACAGTGGGGAGCCAATCAGTGAAGACAATACTGAGCTAGATGGACCAATGGTCTATCTTTCTATGTTCCTGTGATTGCCACCCTGGGACTGATGTCTCCCTATGTTTAATTGTTGTGTGTGTGGTTTCTTTTACGAACAATTAATTAAAGCTGTTGCAGAAAACTATTAAAGTTACTCCAGAGCATGGTAGGATAAAATGAATCTTAAATCTCTCTCCTCTTCTTCCAGAATCCCAGTGAACACCCACACCCTGAGCAGGAAACCAGTTGCGAGGACTGCAATTTGGGCCAGGGAGCTGAGGGCCACACAGCTGTTCCGAGCTGCCATCCTGGTGAAATGACGGCAGAAGGAAACCAAGGAGATGCTTCTGTCCCGCTGGCTCTTGCTGCGATGCAGGTTTTGGCCCTTGCCTGCCCTGAGGAAGATAGACAGCCGAAGGTGCCCTTAGACACGCCAAAAGATTCGTTGAGGCTGGAGGAAGCGGCTAACCCAGAGTCTTCCTGTGAGAGTCAAAATACAGTTACCAGGCTGCACAAAGAGGAAGAGGCGGAGTCAGCCTTTGCTGTAGAGGCCGGGGCAACACTGGAGGCAAATGACGGCAGGCTGAGTGTGCTTGCTGGACTTCACAGTGCTGTCGGCCTCCCGCCCTGTGGAAATACAAGCCAGGAAGTTGGGATGACAACCCCCAGCATTGCTTTGGAGGAAGGACACCTGTGTGGAAGGGGTACCTCTAACCAGGAAGTGCAGGCAACTGAAGTGAAAGAAGCTGGAAGTGTCCCTTCAAAGCCTCCGACTTCCTGCAAGGACCAGGATGCAAGTATGGGGCAGGGCGAATGCAGGAGCTGTACGGGGACTGCGGATGCTACAACCCAGCAGCGTGTGGCGAATGGGGAGAGGGATTGTGAGCCTGCTGGAGCCACGGAAACTTTGCTTCCAGCCGGTGCAGTGCGGAGAGAGCCTGCTGCAAACTTCCCAGGAGACAGCGCTGCTTCTGCTGCCCGCAAAGGTGAGGGGGTTGAAGTGGTGGACCTACAAAGTGATGCACCTGCAGATAGTGGCACAGGTGTTAGTCTTTTCGAGAGCGGAAGTAGCAAAACGGCAGGATCAGAGACTCCCAGCGAGAGCGGGAAGGAGGATTTCACAAAGTGTCCGGAGGGCTGTGAGCTTCCCGGTGAGGAGGCGCAGAGCACAGCCCCGAGCCCTGCGACAGAAGCGGCGGCAGCAGCAGTGAACGTAACAGGGATTTCAGAGTCTTCTCCAAAGCGTGACCCTGGGGTGGAAGTGCATGAGTGTGGGCAGAAACCGGAAGGTGGAAACCTGCCTACTGACACTCATTCTGATGCCAATGTGGAAAATGATGAGTTGGGTCGAACGTTTGTGGTGGAGCCCAGAGCCCCTGGCATCACTGATAAGAGAACAGAGCCTGTGGCTGAGGTGGGGGATAAGCAAAAAGACCTTGAGCCGATGCAATCGGGAACCGAAACTGCTAGCTGTGGAGGAAGTGCTGCCTCTACCAGCCTCAGCCAGGGGGCATCTGATACTTGCGATGCTCAGAAAGGAGCTGTCAACGTTGAGGAACAAGTTAGCGCCCCAGTATTGTGTGCGGATTCTGCTGATGCCTCTGAACTGCAGGCAGACTCGCTCAGCCCTCCAGTGTCGTCCCCTGCCCAAGTGGAGCCTCTTCCCCTTTCCAAACAGGCAGAGGTGGAGGAAAGCAGCCGAGAGCTGGACCGGTTTAGCAAAAGCGCTCAGGAATTCATTGCCCTGGCTTCTTCCTTGCTTGTCGAAGAAGCGATCCAGCAGGCCCAGCTGATCGTCGCTCAGGAGAGCAAGGCCAGAGCGGCCCCTGTTGGCCAGGAGGCATCTCTGCACCACCAGGACCTTGCCCTACCTTTGTGTGGCAAGGGCACCGAGTGTGCACAGGATAATGTAATGGGCACACCCTCTGCTATTCATAATAGAGAATCCAAACAAATCCAGGAAGTAGGAGCAGCAGCAGCAGCAGCAGAGACAGCAACAGAGCCGACAGCAGCTGCCGCAGAGGGAAGCCCTTTTTGCAGCGAAGAAACGGCAGAGACTCTCTCTCTGGTGGATCACCGGGGAGAAAACCAAGAGGGCTTTTCTGCACAGCTGCCTGGAAGCGGACAGGAGCTGCCTGGCAAAGAGGAGGCTTTGTCGGAGGGCCCGGCACCAGCAGCTGTTGTGCAATCCCCTCCTCCTTGTTGTCAGGGCAAGGAGCTGGGAGGCAACGAAAGTAATGCTAAAGCAGGGTTGAAGGGAGAAGCCTCCAGCTCAGGCACCGATGAGAATGCGAAGGCGTGTATCTCTGGGGATGCCCTGCCAGGCCCTGGACCGCCAGAGGATGGCTCTATCTGTCCCTGCGAGGCCCCCTTCCCCGATGCTACGCTGAACCAAGAACTTGAGCCCAGCTGCCCAGATCTGTGTGCAGCCCCTCCACCTGGTGGCTTCTCTGATTTAATGGAAGCCCCCTTGGTCATTAGCGATCTACCTGTTGCAGCCATTCTTCCACGGGAAGGAGGGGAGGAGGTGGAGAATGCGCCTTCCAGAGTATTGCTTCAGCCGATTGCCGAAGAGCCCCCATGCGATGGGGACCCTGGCTCTGAAATGTTCTTTTTGGCCAGCGAGGGGGAAGCTAGGCCTGGAGTTGAAGCAGCCCAGATGGAGGGCCTAGCTCAGCCCAGCAATGGCACAGGGGAGGAAAGCCAAGCTGAACAGGATTCCCAGCTTTTGCAACCCTCTCCCTGCGTGGCTGCCGAGCCGCTGGGAAAAGGGGAGGCAGCAGGTTCTGTTCAAGAAGCTGACGGTCCCTGGGTGGATAATGTTGACAAGACAGTTACAAGCGCCGATCAGGCGGCAGCCGTGGCAGAAGCATGTGGTCCCTTTGTGTCTCCGGCTGGAAGCTCTGTGGAAATCGCCTCCTTAGCAGAGTCCAGATCTGAGGCACAGCATGCGGCGGATGCTGGATCCATCCCTAATGGAGAAGCGGATTTAAGTTTGCAGCCTGGCGGACTGACGGAGGGAGCTGTAAGCCCAGCACTTCCAAGCTGTTCACCTGTTGCAGGTAAGCGAAGTTAGACTGCTTCTACGTTAGGGTCATGGGATTTGTGTTTTTCCTAGGCAAGCAAAGGGAATGTGTTCTTTGGTTCATGGGAATTTGTTGTGTGTGAAAGAGGAGATGAGGTTATCACTTCCTTTCTTCTCCCCCATCTTCCTTCCATTATTTTCCCCCCATGGATCCTTTCAGCAATTTCCCAGAATCTGCATTTCCACAATCCATAGAGAATCTTATGTCTCCCTGGCTGTTCTCTCCTGTCCCTCCCTGCTGCTTGTTCTCTTTCCTGTAGTTGAAATTCAGATTGTAAGCCCCTTGAGGCAGAGACCTCGCCCTGTCCTCATTTTTTTGGCATGTATTTTGCTTCTTTTAATTGCCATAAATGTGCACCTGTGCTGCTATATAAATAAGCCCAGGATAACAAACACTAAATGTTTTATTGTATTTAGAGAGGCTATGTATGGTTAAATAGTTAGCAACTGGGGCTTTATACCTTATGTTTCTTCTTCTAAAACAAGTGCCCAAGCTGATCCAAACTTCACTTGTGCTAACTTTCTCTGCTAACTTGGAATTGGAGAACCCAGAAGGGCTATGTGTGAAGCTTCTCCCTCATGTCAGCTGTTGAAGTTCTAAAAGTGTCCTTCCAGTCTGAGCGTGCCAGTTTCTAAATGTGGTACTTTTAGGTCACACACACAGAGCACAGTGAGAGAAGGAGTCTTACTCCCCCCCCCCCGCCACCACCCGGATTCCTTTTTGCATTTCTGAAACCCTGACCGAACACAATTATGCCCTTCCCAGCACATTTAAGAGCTGGATCTGGGATTCAAGCCTTTATTTCCGACTTGACAAAACAAAGGGTTGATAGATTTTGGCTGATGAGCAAACTTTGACAGGAGAGGACTTGACAGCATCAGGACAAACCGGTCGGGCGCCTTTATTAAAGCGTTTTGCCTCTTCTGCAACAAGAGTTCATTGAACACTTTTTAGTTTCTTTTTAAAAAATGAAAACAAAAAAGGTTAAAAAAGTGAGAAAGAGAGGGACTTTTTCCAATCTGAGCTGAAATCCTAGAGGCGGAATCTTTAGCAACGCTTAATGATAGTTTTAATGCAGGCTTTTTGGGCCCCACCTGCTCAGACAGCTGTTAAAATGTAAACAGCTGATTCCTCCCCTCCCTCCCCCCTCCCTTTTTTGTGTGCGTATGTGTAAGGTGTCTGGTGCTATTATGCTGTTTTGCCCTGAGGAATCACAGGTGTGGCAAGCAGCCCCATCCCATCTCAAGCAAAGGTTGATCTGCAACAAATTAGTGCCAGCAGACTTAATACGAGGTAGAACTGCAAATCGAAGTGCTGGTGTTTTTGCATGTGCATGAAATAAAAGCTTAAACCTTCCCTCTTTCAAAAATAATAAAAATCTGGTTGGCAAAGAGAGTAAAAGATTTGAGTAGTTTCTGGCTGCTGAAATGTCTTAGGGCCATGTGTACAGGTGGTGCAGAAAAAAAGAACTAGATGTGAAAGTGGAAAATCTAGCTGCCACCTCTGCTTGGCGTGATTCAGCATTTAACAAGCTCCCATTTCATTTTAATTTTGCGCTGTATTTTTAGTTTGATGTTTCAATAGCATGGGAGTGGTTGCAAGGGAGACACTGGAGTGCTGGCTTCGTGAGAGCTCCTCCTCCTTCCGGACGTCAGCGGCTGCTTCCTAAAATTTCTTTCTCCGCCTTTCCTTCTCGGAAACTTTTGATGGGTGCAGGGAATAATAGGAAAAGGTGAAGGGTGGAAGCCACGCCGCCACATTTGCAACTTCAGCTAAAAAGAAAAGCGCCATGCCCAGTGATGGCTTCTAGATATAATTAAGGACAGCTCACCAGGTGGGCTGGCAAGTGGCTAATAATAGTGTGGCTGCGTGTCTCAAAAGGTCTGGAGGGCTCAGGAAAGCGAGGGGGTTTATCTGCCTGTGGTGGGCTTCGCAGGAAGCTTAAACAGAGAGAAAGGTATCAGTGCATCCAAAACAGCTTTGTTGGGGAGTGTTGTTGGCCAGAGAGTGTAGGAAGGTGCAAGCCAGCGGCTGAGAATGGAAGCCTATAATTAGAAGTACTTCCTGCTCTGCACCTGCTGTAAACTTGATGCTGGGACTGGAAGGGGTGGGTGGGGAGAGATGCTGTTTTTGCCCAGGCACCGTTTGTTAAGTGCAGTTTGGCGTTGGCTCTTGGGCAGCTGAAGAGAACAAACAGAAACAGGATTAAGCTGTAGTTTTGCCTACCATGCCAGAGCACAGCAGAGGCAAGCGTTCCTCTCCTGTCAACACCAGCAGCCGCCATTTTCTCAGCCAAAAGGTAGGAGGGTGTTCACCGATAACAGAGCTGGGTCTGCTAAGTAGCTGTTGCTGTTGTTTTTTGCTTTGCTTTTTGGTAGTGCAACATTCCCTCAACCTGATGCCCTTCAGATGTTTCGAGCCACAACTCCCCAAAGAAGATGGAGGGCACCAGCTCAGGGCAAGGCTGTTGCAGAGTGTCTCTGAAAAGCCTTGGACCTATTTGCTTATGCAAAGCAGGCACGGTTTCCAGGCAGTCGGGCAAGGGGGAAATTGACAAAGCAGAGGGTGGTTGTTTGTTTAGGCATCTTTGCCCAAGTGGCTCGTTCAGGGATGACTGGCAGAATCTGCAGTCGTTTTCAAAGTTGAGAGCTGCTTCGTTTACCTTGATTTGTCTAACAGCTCACAATGGGATAATGGGGCAAGGATTTTGAGATGACGTCTGCCCCGAGTACTCACCAATGCATGCTTTTCAAGAGAGTGCCCTTTTTAATGGCCACAAAACACAGGGCCTTTTATTGTGGTGGCCTCCCAGTTATGGAATGCTGGCACTCATATTGCTGTCTCTGGTACCAGCTTAGCATGTATGTTTCCCCCAGGATTTTAAAGATCTGTAGTATGGTTGGTGGTTTTAATGTATGTATTTGGTGATTGATTTTAGTTCTGTGCTGAATGTAGTAGTTTATAGTGCTGTTTTGGGTGTGGGGTTTTATGCTGGCCTGCTTCTCTTAAGCTTACTTACTGTGGTTTTCTTGGAGTATGATTTTATGGCTCTCTTATTTACACTCTCTTATTTGTTTGTTGCCTAGATAATTTATTTTACGGGGCAATCCATACATATATAATAAAGTAAAAAAGACATGCCACCTTGTCTATGACACAGCTGAGTGTGGCATGTAGTTTAATCACTGTAGGGTGACCATCTTAATTAATAGACCCAGGTTAGGCCCCATCTGCTCTATATATTTACAGCTGTGTCGTACCGATTTACAGTGGTACCTTGGGTTACATACACTTCAGGTTACATATGCTTCTGGTTACAGAAATACTGCTTCAGGTTGCTTCAGGATGAGAACAGAAATTGTGCTCCGGCGGTGCGGCAGCAGCAGGAGGCCCCATTAGCTAAAGTGGTGCTTCAGGTTAAGAACAGTTTCAGGTTAAGAACAGACCTCCGGAACGAATTAAGTACTTAACCCGAGGTACCACTGTAAACAGCAAGGCCTTCCCCCAAAGAATTCTGGGAGCTGTAGTTTGTCAAGGGAGCGGAGAATTGTTAGAAGACCTTATTCTCCTCACAGAACTCCAGTTCCCAGAGTTCCCTGGGAAAAGGGATTGTCTGTTAAACCACTCTGTGGATTGTAGCTTTGTCAGGGGAATAGGGTTCACAACACCCTTAAAAGTGGTACGATGCGGCTTTGAACGCACAGTGCCGACAGAAGGGCCTTAATGTGAAGCGGACCTTAATTTTGTGGCCAACTTGAGTATTTGAACCCAGGCAATAAAAGTCCTGACCACAAATGATGCTGCTTTAAATGTGTAGAGCAGGTGGGGCCTTGCCATGTCCATTTGCTCCTGAGTGTGACTAACATTGGATGCAACCCAGTTTTTCCGTGTTTCTGAAAACCTCCTTGTGCCTGTCTCATCTCTACAGCTTTGGAGTGTGTCCCATATTTATTTATTCCCATTGCTCATACTGTGCCCATCTGCCCCTCTGCCTCCAGCGTGTGGCAAACAGACTCCTTCGAGAAAGCATTGACACCCTGGAAAGA
Organism: Podarcis raffonei; assembly: GCF_027172205.1. NCBI lineage: Eukaryota > Metazoa > Chordata > Lepidosauria > Squamata > Lacertidae > Podarcis > Podarcis raffonei. The sequence goes on along the minus strand of NC_070615.1, from coordinate 20,105,449 downwards.
CAGCATCCATAGCCTTCATTTTACCCCTTCCGCCTTGCGTGTCTCCTCTGCCTCCTATTCCCTTGGCAGTCCCTCCTTGCTGATCCCTGGAGCACCTGCTGGTTCCTCCCTCCCAGCTTGTTGTTGCTGTTCTGAGAGGGAAGAGAAGGTGAGCTTACAGCACTTTTCTCCTGCTGCTTTATTGGCTGCAGAGGTGAAAGGTGCTCTCCTTCCCTTTTCTGCCGAGTCCAGCTGCATCATAATAATAATAATAATAATAATAATAATAATAATAATAATAATAATAATAATAACCTTGCTGGATCAGACTAAAAGGCCACATAGTTGACTTTGCTCCTTCCACGGCTGGAGGCACAAATGCTTCTGAACATCAGTTGCTGGAAACCTGAGGAGGGGAGAGTGCTCTTGCGCTCGGGTCTGGCTTTGCAGATTTCTCACAGGCATTTGGTCGTCCATTGTGAAAGCAGAATGCTGCTCTAGATGGATCCCCGGCCTGATCTAGCAGGCTCCTGTTCTTCTGTTCTTGTCCTGTTTCTAACCATGAATGATGGTGATGTTGCTGCTACTGATGCTGCCCAGCCTTTCAAGAGAGCCCAGGTAGCTAACAACAAAATAGTACAATGTTAAAAATGAAATGTAAGCACAATGCGAATTGCAACAGACTAAATTATTACACGAGCACAAATTTGTATTTGTATATTAATTTAGTTGGATTAGATCAGTGGTGTCCAAACTTTTTTCAAAGAGGGCCAGATTTGATGAAGTGAAGGGCCGTGAGGGCAGACCAAAGTTGTTGAGGATTTTACTCTAGGACATAAACTGCTACAGGGGCCAGATTAGGCCCCCCAAATGGACTTTGGACATGCCTGGATTAGATGACCCTTCCAACTCTGTATTTCTAGAAATTAAACATATACAAAGAGTTAGTAGAGGTGCATCTATGCAGGCATGGAAAGTGACTTCCCATAGTTCTAGATGTTTATGTTACGTAATTTGAATCTGGCATTAATTTTTTTGACATTGACTCATGCGAATATAAGTGCTTATGTGTTTGTAAGCCACTTTGGGTCACTTTTGTGAGGAAAGTGACTAACAGCGCTTTTAAATAGCGATGTGCTGTTTTTACTATCTGTATTTTACTAGATCATTTTAAATAGTTTTAATTGTTTAATATTGTTTAACCACTTTTTAATTGTTATCTTTTATTATCTTTTATTTCCCCCGCTTTCTATGTTTTATCTGTGTGGTTTTAATCTGTGTAAATCTCCTTGAGTGGTAATCTGTGTGTTTTACAATGGCTGCATTCATGGGCAGTTTATTCCATTTTCATGATGTTTCTCTGACTATTAATTTCCACATTATATTTGAGCTTTCACACAACGTAAAAGTCTCTTCCAGAACCGAAGTGAAGGATCGTGGAACTGTAGCGTAATATAACACATCTTTAGCATTCATTTCCATATTTGCAAATGAAATTTTTTTCTTGGAAGCAAACATGGAAATGAGCACTGATTTTGAACTATCTTCCACTGTAGTTCCAGAAGTAGCTTATACGTCATGTGAAAGCTCAAATGCAATGCAGAGCATTAACAGCTAAGGAAGACTTGTGAAAACTGAATAAACTGCCATGAGTATGCAGCCTGTGCTCCAAAGGCCTGTTGGAACAAAGAGGTTGCCATCTGACTGCATGCGATGTAGGGGGCAGTCAGATCGCAGTGGGGAGGGAGTTCCATAGCTGGGGTGCCACCACTTGTGGAAGGATAGGCCTCCAACCCCTTTGAAAGCCATTTCAGCTGGTGGGCCTCAGCACATCTTGCAGCTGGGGATTACATAAGTTAATTATTATGTATTAGGTGAATAACTAGTTCCTTCTGTCAGTCAAGCATTTCCTGCTGGGTGATTCTTTTTGGGTAACCCCCATGCTTCTCTCCCACCCTATCGGGGTGGGGAGTGGGGAGGAACAGACTGATTATAATAAATTTTCTCTCATGAGTGCCCCATCCTTTCTCCCTCCTCCAAACTAAAGACACCCATGTACCTTTGACTTTCCTCCTGTGGCATGGGTAGTGTGAGCCTGGCACCTTCCAGATGTTTGGTATACCACAGCGCCAATCATTCCTGACTATTGGCCATGGCGACTGAGGGCTCTTGGGAGCTGGAGTGCAACAACATCTGTAGCGGCCAAAGGTTGCCCTTGAGCCCCTGATCCCTTTCTCTCACCTTTTCCAACTCTCATTGGAGAGATGAAGTGGTGGGTTTTATTTCCCCTTTTCTGTCTCCAAGGTTCTGTTGCAAAATTTGCTGAAAGGTCCAAATCACCACGACTTTATATATACAGTGGTACCTTGGTTTAAGAACAGCTTAGTTTGTGAACAACTTGGATTAAGAACGCTGCAAACCCAGAAGCAGGTGTTTTGGTTTATGAACTTTGCCTTGGAAGCAGAACATGTTCCGCTTCCTGTTGAGTGTGTTCCGTTTGTAAATTGAGTCCCCCGCTGCTATGGGAAAGCACGATTTGGATTAAGAACGGACTTCTGGAACAGATTAAGTTCATAAACCAAGGTACCACTGTGTGTGTGTGTGTGTGTGTGTGTGTAAATTTTGTTGGCCAAGGATGCCTGGAATGCTTGTTCTGAGCTGGAGCTGAACTTGTTCTTGCTTGCCAAGTCATAAGTTGCACTTCTTTTGAGTCTGTGGAGAAGTAACCGCTACGCTACAGAAACAAACATGAAATCCTCTTCTGGCAGCTCCTTTTGTTGTGTGAGAGGAGAGGGGCTTCGCAACCAAACAACAACAATGCAACACTATTTCTCTGGATCTTTCTACAACTGTTGCCAAGTTGTCAAAATGTTGAGCTGTGTTACCAGAAGTGCCTCCCTCACAAATTATGCCGGCGTTGGGGGTGTGTGTGCTGCTGCTGCCTGATAAAACTCCTAGTCATAGTGGTAGGGTACCTTTATGCAGGCTTGTAAGATGACTCCCCAGATTGCTATATGCGTGTGTTAAATAATTTGAATCCAGCATTAAAATTTTGACAGACCAAATTTTGATTTCTTTCCTCGCGTTCGATCTCTTCAATCTGTCACTGTTTAGGCAACCTGAAGGAACAGTTTCTGTATGTGCGTTCCTTCTTGAATGTCTATTAAAGCAGGGGTGAGGCACTGGGGGCCCCGGGGTGCCAAATGTGGCCCTCCAGCCCTTGGAACTCTCCCCAAGTCACAGCCCTCGCTGGCCCTGCATCAAATCCTAAGTGTTTCTGCCTGGCTGAAACGTGTCCTTCAATTCTGAAAGGGCTTCTTGCTTGTCTGGATGGGAGGATACAGAGATGATGATGATGATGATGATGATTTATCATACCCTGCCCATCTGGCTGGGTTTCCCCAGCCACTCTGGGCGGCTCCCAACAGAACACTAAAATACAATAACCTATTAAACAGAGAGGGTGTTTGAATATGTGTACATTAGTTGCTCTGCCCACACTTCATCCTGACCCTGCCCACCACTGATGTGTGACAAGTGGAGGTTTGTCTGGGAGGGAATGCAGCCTGAAGAAGGCACCCAATCCCAGGATGGTCCCAACAGCCAGCCCATCACTTGTTGCTAAGCCAGCTCTGCAAAGTTGCTAGCCCAGCAGGCCAGTACAATGTGGGTCATAGTAGCAGCCGAAAAAAGTTCTCATCAAATGTACAAAACACCCCTGGGTACATGCCTCTAAGCTGTTGTCACATGAGCGCACAAAACTGCCTTATAGTCAGACCATTGGCCCAGCTAGCCTTGTGTTCCCTACTCTGTTTGGGAGACGTCTTTCTTATCAAATTCCACCCCATCCTTTGAAACGAGATGGCAGTGATTGAACCTGGGACATGTGAAGCAAGTGTGCTCTACCAAAGAGCTGTTTGTTGCCTGCTCTCCAAATTCACATCCCGGTATTATCTTTGTCCTGAAGCTTCTCAACACACTGTGCTGTCCTTTTCGAGTTACTGTAAAATCAAGCTGTTTTTAAGAAATGACATAAAACAAACCAGCTGTGTGGAAAGCAGATGTGGTGTGGTGGGGGGAGTTGGTGGGAAGAGCTTGCTGAGTTACTGAGAATGCATTTGGGTGAGCAAAGTTGTATCAGCAGTACTGGTGGTGCGAGAAGGGAAGTTTGTTGAAAAGCCCCATGACTGTTCTCCTTCTGTCACTGCAGAGGCTGTACAGATGAAGACCGAAGAAGAGGTGGGTTTCTTGAGGGATCTCGCTGAGAGCTCGGCTTCCGAAGGAATGGTGAGTTCTTGTGTATATCCCCTGTTTCAATCATGTCTGAAAGTAAGTCTCTGTGTTGTAAATGGCCATTTTCCTTCTCTCCCTTCCCTTCTCGAGGAAGCCGACCTCGAGTTTTTCTTCTCTCCCTTTTGTGGAAAACACCATTGTTTCTGAAGTTGGTGTTTTGTTTCTGGGAGATCTTTTGGTCTCATGGTGGAAGGAATATACGTAGTTTGGGCCAGTTGGTTTGCTGCTGTGAGCTGTCTCTCTTCTCCCACCAATCCACCCATCTGCCTTCTGTCTTGGGTGACCACAAGCACCCTCTGTGCACAATAATTCCCAGATTCTCTGCTTTCTTAGAAAAGGAGAAAATAATAAGTTTCTAGCATTTGTAGAACCTGAGATACGAAGCAAAATGTACAGGCACTAAATCTCATTTTTTTTGGTGATATATTAGCCTTCTCACTCTTCCTCTCTGGAAAAATTCCTGCGGATTATGCCCAGTCAGTTTGCGGGTTGATCTTTCCTGTTCTTCTCCAAGAATGGAGTTGTCATTGCATGCCTGCTTGCCTTGGGGTGATTCACTGACATATGCTAGATGAAAGAAACTGCCCTGGTCCAGAGTAGCTTAGAGAGCTAGACTGACAGTCAAGGGATGTCTGTTATGGTCTTTTCTGAATACGCTTCCTTGGTTTCTGGTCGTCCTCCTCCACTGAGTTGTCTTGTGTATGCCAGTGACCAACAACTGGCAGCTGAATCTGCCCCCTTTTCCTTCCATATATCACTTGATTCAGAGGATGCACTTTTATTATCTAGTCAGCTCTTTGCTCGGCGAAAAAGAGCTTATTTGCAACCTACCCTCTTGCATTAAAGTGAGCCAAGTCTCTTCTTGCACACCACACATATAAAGCGCATTCTCTCCCCCCCACCCCCGAATCTTGGGAACTGTAGTTTATTAAGGGTACGTAGACTTGTAGCTCCACCTTAGGTATCAGACTTTTTGGAATGCGTTAAATAAATGGGGTTTCCTGTCTAAGCATTTATTGAACACAGAGCTGTTTAGTGTCAACTTGAGTTGCTGCATCACATACCTGGGACTAGTGAGTTGCATGTATGGGGCATATGTGTTGCCTGCATAAGGAGGCTGTGCTCTTTATGCTGAGTTCCCACCCCACCCTCCTGAAACCACATTCGATGCTTACAAAGTGACAAGGAGAGCTCAGTTCTGTTTCAGTAAATTCTTTGGACTCTTTATGCCTGTGTGCTTTTATCTGAAGACCTGGTGTGAGCAACTTGGGATAACTTGGGGTCCCTTGGAGGACTCGCACTCCCAACAAAGCATAAGATCTCATTCTGTAAGGTTACTTGCTTCAGAAAAACAGCTTGCAAAATTTACCAGCTGTCGCCGTTGTCTTGTGTGTGGTTCTGCTGTAGTGATAGACTCCGGTTTTGTCATCTTAAGTTTGGTATACAGCATCTGGCGTATTGCTGTTGATGCCAGCAAACAGTTGCCACAAGTATGTAAAGATTTGCTTTCTTGTGATGTTTAAGCCTACTTTTGAAGCTGTTCTTGTGCAGTGGTGGTTTTCAGATTGACTAATCCATCGTGGATCTCTGTACATGTTGCAGAGCATTCTGGGGTGAGTTCTAAGTCTCATACTTTATTCATATGTGCACCGTTTGGGAATGTTGGGCTGCTTTGAAAGTGCTCCACAGAGTGTGTGCCTACAACAGCCTTTGCTTACCTGGTTGCCCTGTCTGCAGACGAACCATGAACTGTGGACTATGCTTACAGCTCTGGAGCAAGAGAAGCCGCAAAGCCTGTGTTTAGATGACATGCTAGGCCTAACCATGGCTTATATGCTACAAGTAGGGACCAGTAGCAGCTGCAGTCTTCTCTCTGGAAACCTGCATATTCACACTAAACTGTGGTTAGAGTCAGAGTCTGATATAGCAGTGGTGTCCAACAGGTCAATCGCATCTACTGGTCGTTTGCGGGGGATCCATGGTAGATCGTGGTTGATCGTGAGATCAACACCCCCCCCAAAAGCTGAACAACTTTGGCTTCCTAAAAAAAAGCTCACCCAACTGCATACCCTAGCAAACCCAAAATATAGACGCGCTTTTACCTTCACAAGGTTGAATATATTGCCCTCGGCTGTACTTGAGCGACAATTCCTACAGATTGCACACAAAAACCGCTTATGTCCCTGTGGAGATGGCAGTACCAAATCAGTGGGGCAGTGCCCTTCTGGCTTGCACTCTTTATAAAGACTTGAGGAATGAGATTATCACCCCTCTCTTATTGTCCATTCTGGGTTGCCCAATCACTGCCACAGTGTCCTTTCCCCTGGGAGATCAAGAGGAGCAGATGACTCTGGAAACCTGCATATTCACACTAAACTGTGATTAGAGTCAGAGTCCGATATAGCAGGGATGTCCAACAGGTTGATTGTGATCTACTGGCCAATTGCCCGGGGGGTGGGGGGTGTCATATGTGGTAGATTGCGAGACTCACCCGCAAAAAAAATCTCAGCAATTTTGACTCCCTTAAAAGAGCTCAGCAACTTTAGTCAATCCAATGGGCAGATCACCGCCAGTTTTTTTTTAAAATAGTGGGAGTAGATCGCAGTCTATTGTAAATTGGACACCCCTGCTGCATGCATAGCATTTCAGAGTATTCAAAGCCTTCATATATTATATTGCTCTAATCCTGTGCAAGTTAGGTTATTATTATCTCCATGTTGAAAATTGTGGGGTAGGGGAAGGAAAGGCTTTCATAGAATCATAGAGTGGGAAGGGGCTACGAGGGTCATCTAGTCTAACCCCCTGCAATGCAGAATCTTTTGCCCAACGTGGAGCCTTGAACCCACAACCCTGAGGTCAAGAGTCTCATGCTCTTCCAACTGTGTAGACCTGTTGAAGCTATTGAACTTAAAATTGTCATGTGTCTATTTACCTCAATGGTCTACTCTGAGTAGGCATAGTATTGGATACAACCCAGAGACAGGAGCGGAGATTCAGGCCACCCGATGACTTTGTGGCTGTGGTGAAATTCAAAGCAGGGTCTTGCTGACTCGTAGCTTGATCTCCTAGGCACTTGCTTTAGGTTGGTCATCCAGCTAATCAGCTTTCTTTTTCCCCAATGGGATGCATAGACTTTGTTGAAATAACTGCTGTGGCAAGAGGGAGAGCAGCCCAGTCCTATCTATCATTTAGCTCCCAACTTCCAGATGAAGGGCAGCACACTCTGACCTGCTTCCTCTGCCTCCCAGGAAAAACATCACGGCAAAGGGGAGCCCAACCTGGTTCCATCCATCAGGCAGAGAAGAAAAAACTTGCTGTTCTCCCTTGCAGGAAAGAATAACTAACAGGAGCTTTCAAAACAAAGAACTAGGGTCTGTACTTACGCAAGCATATCCCACCCAAGAGGTGGGGTGAAGCTGCCCCAATGGGTGCCAGAAGCCCCCAATCCAGTGCCCCCATGGGTTCCCTTCTGCCCCCCACCAGCAGAGAAGTTGGTGCCAATTTATAGCGAGATCTCATGGGATTTTACGGAGTGTGCAAGATTTCTGCGCCAGTGGAGTTGGAGTGGGTGGCACAGGGGTGCTGCCAGGGTTAAATGGGATGTGCCACCCCTGCACTTATGTTTTTCCTTCTCCCTCCCATTCCCTTTTCCTTTTGTGTTGTGTCTTTTATATTGCAAGCCTGAGGGAAAGGATAGTTTCATTACTGATGGGGAGCTGCTGCTTTTCTTTTCTTTTTTTCCCCCAGCTGGAGAGCAAGGTTAAAACATTTTAAATAAATAATAAGTGAGTTGGGCCACCAGAAAGTTAAAAGGTGCTGCTGCTGACTTGCTCTACACATCTTATTATAGATAATTTCTGTGACTAATCCTTGGGCGTTTGCTTTGCGCAGAAAGGCCATCTGTCAAAGAGAGCGCCACAAGAATACACCCTGTATTTTGTTTCATGTTCCGTCTTATGAGCAAACCTGCCTCTTATTAGAGGACACTTGGTGCCTCTTACAAGTTGGCATCAAAATGCCCTCTTCTCTCTCATTTTTTTGCGGCAGTTGAAAAGGGATAAAGCAGCAACCCTTTTGAAAACAAGTGTCATCATTATGCGATACAAGTTGGAGCTTCTATTTTGCTCTTCTCTTTTGTTCCCCTGCAGGGGGAAAATGAGCTTGTTCCAATCATTTCCTGCCTCTCTTTCTCTGTTTGTTTGTTTGTCTGCCTGCCTCCCTCTCTTCCCCATCTCCAGAATCTGGCTGTTCTGGTATAGGATTGGGAGTGCCAAGGCAAATGGAAAGTTTGCGGCTGGATTGGTGACCACAGTTTCCTGTTGCTAAGTTTGATGGAATATTTTTTTTTTAAGAAAAGCCAACAGCACTGCATTAACACCGCTTAAAATCTTCAGAACTCTGTGTAACCCTCCGACACATTTAGGTTCACAATAAATCCCAAATGAGTAGTCACCAGTATATACCTCCCATTAATTTCTGTGTGCAGGTATTAACATAATAAACTTCTTTATATTGAGTCAGACCATAGGTCCATCTAGCTCACTATTATCTACCTAGATGAGCAGTGGTTTTCCAGGGTTCCAGGCTTTACCTGGAGATGCAGGGAATTGAAGCTGTTTGCAAAGCAGATACTCTACCACTGAACTGTGGCCCTTGACCTAAAAATAAAGTATGATTCTAGTCCTCATGGATCTGAATAAAGGGCTGAGTCAGATCTTCAGTTCATCTAAGGTAAAAAAAGGTAAAGGACCCCTGGACGGTTAAGTCCAGTCAAAGGCGACTGTGGGGTGCGGAGCTCATCTTGCTTTCAGGCCAAGGGAGCCGGCGTTTGTCCGCAGACAGCTTTCTGGGTCATGTGGCCGGCATGACTAAATCACTTCTCTTTTTTTGTAAATGCTCTTTATTGATTTTATTAAGTGTTAAAACTATCCTGTTCATTGTTAAAAATAAAAATAAAAATAAAAAGAGGGGGGGATGCAAAAAAACAAACAAAAACAACAGTAACCCCCCCCACAAGAAATACCAGAGCATGATAGTAAGATTCAACATCAAAAGCTGCCGATACCATAAATCACAAATAATTAATTTTCTACTGTTTGAATGTGACTTCTGTCCACCTCACCTCGGGTCCTTTCTTCCTTTTTTAACTGCATCCTTTATCACCTTATAGTTCACCAGTATTATATGTAATACATTATCTGTCTGTCATATATTCTGCGAAAATTAATCAGAGCACATCAAAGATTTTACTTGGGAACAATGTTTTTTTTAAAAGTACACTCTATAACATTCCCACTCTTTTTAAAGTTTTGGTTTGGTTGATTCCTGATTATTTCTGTCATCTTTCCAAGTTCTATATACTCAAATAGTTTTATCTGCCACTCCTATTTTGTTGGAACTTTCTCTCCCTTCCACCCTTTGGCTAAACCGCTTCTGGTGCAGTGGAATACCGTGACGGAAACCAGAGCGCGTGGAAACGCTGTTTACCTTCCTGCTGCAGTGTTACCTATTTACAGTGGTACCTTGGTTTAAGAACAGTCCTGTTTACGAACGATTCGGTTTACGAACTCCGCAAAACCGGAAGTAGTATCCCGGTTTGCGAACTTTACCTTGGTCTAAGAATGGAATCCAAATGGTGGAAGGGCACCGGTGGTGGGAGGCCTCATTAGGGAAAGTGCACCTCGGTTTAAGAACGTTTTCGGTTTAAGAACGGACTTCCGGAACGGATTAAGTTCGTTAACCGAGGTGCTGGGAGGGAATCTGGTCTAAAACACTTGCCAGTCAGTTGCCAGTCAGTCAAGGTACCACCAACCTTTTCAGACCCTGGACACACTTTTAATCCAAACATGCATTTGGGGAGCCATTTCTTTTATCATACATCTGCATGATGGTCGTGCACCTGTTGCAACCCACCTTAAATCAGACCAGTGGTGTAGACAATACTCAGCTACGTGGATCAATGGGCTGACTCTGTATAAGGCAGTTTCCCATTTTCCTATCTGGAACTCCAATTTTCCTCCATGGTACCATTTTTTTTAAACTGTGTGTTTTTAAAAAGTGTGTTTTTAAAAAGGTAAAAGGTTAAGGACCCCTGAACGGTTTAGTTCAGTCAAAGGCGATTATGGGGTGTGACGCTCTTCTCGCTTCAGGCCGGGGGAGCTGGAGTTTGTCCACAGACAGCTTTCCGGGTCATGTGGCCAGCATGACTAAATTGCTACTGGTGCACAGAGGACTGTGACAAGTGCCAGAGCACATGGAAACACCGTTTACCTTCCTGCCACAGCCGTACCTATTTATCTACTTGCACTGGTATGCTTTCAAAATGCTAAGTTGGCAGAAGCTGGAACCTGTTATTTGACTAAACTCATGCCTGTCTCTTTAAATGCTTTTAATGAGATGTGGTTTCAAGTGATGCTTACTGCAGTCTTGGATGGCTGCTACAATAATGTCCCACCCGGGTGGCAGATTTTGTATTTGTGACCATCCACAGGTGGAAGACATTATCCATTATTTGTTAATTTGCCCCATCTACAGGGATCTGGATTTTTGAAACCTTTGCTAATGCATGGAAGTAGGCGTACTGTGGCAAAAATGGTTCCGTTTCGAGTGATGCTAATAGCTTTGTGACACATAACATGGTGCTTTATGCACTGGCTGCAAAAATGATTAGAGAGAGAGAGAGAGATAACATTGCTATAAGCTGTTATGGAGAAACAGAGGTTTAACTGGAAGCTGAGCTAGGTTTGAGCTAGGCAGTGGTTTTTCTGACTTCTCTTTCTTCCTGTTACTGAGGTTTGTTTTATATTTTTGGCGTATGTTTTTATTATGGTTTATAGTTCAGCAAACTGTTCTGAAATAGTCTTTACCTTTGGCTAGTACAATAAACTTATTGATGATGACGAGGAGAATGTTTCTGTCCTGCATCCCTGTCCTTCAGTTTCCTTGGAGCTGGTCAAGGAGAGATGCACATGTTCAGAATGAAGGGTGCTGTGACATTTTACCCTAGAAAGAACCTTTCATCTTATAAATGCATTGGATGTGAGTTTCCTGCTGGAGCTTGGCTTCCATTAGGCATCCCTTTAGCCACTGTGAAAACAGAATACTGCATTTTTCGCTCTATAAGACGCACCAGACCACAAGACGCACCTAGTTTTTGGAGGAGGAAAACAAGAAAAAAAATATTCTGAATCTCAGAAGCCAGAACAGCAAGAGGGATCGCTGCGCAGTGAAAGCAGCAATTCCTCTTGCTGTTCTGGCTTCTGGGATAGCTGTGCAGCCTGTATTCGCTCCATAAGACGCACACACATTTCCCCTTACTTTTTAGGAGGGAAAAAGTGAGTCTTATAATGCAAAAAATACGGTATTGGACTAGATGGGCCTTTGGTTTGATCCAGAAGGTCTTTTCCTTGTGTTCTAATGGGATCAGTATCGGGTTGACCCTGGGGCAAATGTGGAGTGCAGCAACCCAGTGCTCTAAATGATTACATCTAGTGTTGTTCCACTTTGTGGTTCCTGATGAGAGAAGCTCAGGCGCTTTACCGACTGGGCTGTGTCTGCTAGATTTGTTTGTTCCAGGAAGCATGACATAGCCTGTAGAGCAGTGCATCAGTCCAGTCATTGCCTCTCTCACACCCACCAGCATCCTCTTTCTGACTGGGGTCTGCCATAGGGCAGCGAAGGCCGCTCATGAGGACGTGTAGGTATTGGAACAGCTGATGGCTTTGCCCTTTTAGAATCCCCTGTCTGTTTTCTTGAGCGTAGTTAATTTCTGAATGAAGCAAGTCTTACCGCTGGTAAATACCCAGCTCAATTTGCTTTGTGACTGAACCGTGCAAAGGTCATGTTCACTGCAAACGCTGCCCCTGAGCCCAGCAGATCTCAGGAGAAGCTATTTGTTTTTGGATTACTCCAGCAAGCAGCTTTGAAGTGCTGGCTCCTTAGGCATGTTTATATAGAGTTCCAAATGGAGAAGCAAAAGGTACACTGGGCTGTATCTGAAATGTGTTGCTGAGGTCTACGATTCCCTCCCTTCCCCAAACAAAATTCATTGAGTATGAGAGCAATCATTCATTGCCTTGATTAAAATCCTGCAACGTGCTCTTTGTGCATGAGGACTGTCTGGAAGTTTCAGTTCGAGGGAAGTGATTTAATTTTGATTTATTAGACGTGTTTTAGGGAAAGAACCATAGCTCAGTGGTAGACCACCTGCTTTTCCTGCAGAAGGACCTGGGTTCTATCCCTAACATCTCCAGGTAGGGCTTGGAGTGTCCCATGCCTGGAACCCTGGGAAGCTGCTGTCAGTCAGTGTAGGCAATACTGAACTAGATGCACCAGTGGTCTGACTCGGTATAAGGCAGCTTCTTGTGTAGAGACCCCCCCTTTGTCTCCATTGTATGTAGAAGACAATAAAACGCCAGAAAAACTTTGAAACAATACAAAATAGCTGCGTAATAACAATTGTTAAAAGAAACCACCCATGCTAACGCCTGGATTGCATAGCTGTAACAATGCCATTACAGCTGCCCAGAATAATAATAAAAACACTTTCACCTGATGCCGAAATGATAGTGAAGTTGGCACTTGGTGTACCTGGGGAGAGTATTGTGGGGGCAGCCTATTGCAGAGAAGGCCTCTTCTCTGGCCAGCGCCCCTAATACTTAGTGGGGCACAGAGGATGTCAGATGCCTATTGCAGTGTCCTAGCAGGTTCATAGGTTGAAAATGAGGAAGTGTGGTGGTCGTCCACCTCTTCATATTGTCCTACTTAGCCAATGTGGTGTCTTCTTAGATGTTGTGGACTACAACTCCCATCAACCCCAGCTAGCATAGTCCCCAACATTTGTTTGTTTGTTTGTTTGTTTGTTTGTTTTGCATTTGTATCCCAGCTTTTTCTCCAGAGGACCTCAAAATGGTATACATCAGGCATATCCAACTCCCAAGAGACTGCAATTTACTCCCACTACAGTGGTAGCTCGGGTTAAGTACTTAATTCGTTCCGGAGGTCTGTTCTTAACCTGAAACTGTTCTTAACCTGAAGCACCACTTTAGCTAATGGGGCCTCCTGCTGCTGCCGCGCTGCCGGAGCACGATTTCTGTTCTCATCCTGAAGCAAAGTACTTAACCCGAGGTACTATTTCTGGGTTAGCAGAGTCTGTAACCTGAAACGTATGTAACCTGAAGCGTATGTAACCCAAGGTACCACTGTATTAAAAAAATAGCAGTGATCTGCCCAGATTCGTTGAGCTTTTTTGGGGGAGATCGTGTGCCTTGTGACGTGGAGTCTGCCGGCCGCCCTACAGCTGAGGGAGTGAGCCAGCGGGGGACCATTTCGGCAACGGGAAGCCTGCGCGCTCCAAAGCCACAGCGTCTCTCACAGACGTTGAGTGTCATGCAGCATATTTTTTGGTGGGGGGTAGATCGCTCAGGATCACGCAATCAACCAGGGGCACTCCACAATCAACCAGTAGATTGCGGTCGACCTGTTGGACAAACCTGGTGTACATGATTCTTCCCTCACAACAGCCCTGTGAGGTAGGTTAGACTGAGAGGCTGAGTGGGGACTTGAACCCTGGTTCCCCAGGTCCTAGTCACTACATACCATGCTGGCTACCGAAGATCTAATGTAAAATTCTGGTCCTTTTTGTATGGTTACCATCCACTTATCCAGGTACTTGTTTTGAACACAAATACTCACTATGGGGGTGGATCTGCTTCATTCTTATAACACATGGCAGGGTCAATTTCCTGGATCCCTTAAATGAGTCTCCCAAACGTTAGGCCTGTGTACAGGTGTTTGGCAGAAGTGAGGGCAAGACATTAAAAGTCTGCATGCAGCCTTGAAGGTAATTTTCTTTGGTATCGCCACCCCTGGGGCTTATTGAAAGAAAGGGAAATACACTTTGCAAGAGAGAACCTGCAAGACCAGGTGAGCTTTTCAGCAAAAGCTCAGCTTCCAAGTGCAGCTGCCAGGCAGGCCCACTGTAACAGGGGTCAGCAAACTTTTTCAGCAGGTGGCCGGTCCACTGTCCCTCAGACCTTGTGGGGGGGCCGGACTATATTTTGGAAAAAAAATAAATGAACGAATTCCAATGCCCCACAAATAACCCAGAGATGCATTTTAAATAAAAGGACATATTCTACTCATGTAAAATGACGCTGATTCCTGGACCGTCTGCGGGCTGGATTTAGAAGGTGATTGGGCCAGATCCAGCCCCCAGGCCTTAGTTTGCCTACCTATGCTGTAAGCTCAAACTGCAAGCCAGCTTTCAACGTTTTTAAGAAGATAGAGAGAGCCGAGCAGAAATTGACATATTCACCCTTCATGCTGGAAGAGGCTGCCCTTCTTAACCTTCCTGCCATTTGTTACCTCCAGCATGCGGGGGAATATCTTGAGCTTCATGCCCCCCTCCCCCTCCCCTTCCCCCAAACACCACAACCATTTCAAACGTTGATAATTTTTGCTTGAAAGAAGATAGGAGCGCCGGGCAAACACATTAGGTCAGAGACTTGGCATTGGGTCTGTTCAACATCAGGACTTTTTTCCGTCTGAGATAATAGTACATGTCACAACAATTCAGAGCCAAGCTCTAGATCCTAGCTGCCTGAATGCTTCCTCCCCTCTTCCTTTTTAATTTTTTACCCCCCTTTCAAGGAGCTCCGATCCTCTCTCCCATTCCTCCCAACGACCCTGTGGGGTAGATTAGGCTGAGAGCTTAAAAGCACAGGGGTCTTCTTCATAGTGAAGCGAGGATTTGAACCTGTGCCTGAATCCCAGTTCTCTGTCCACGGCCTCTTTGCTCAGCTGTGACGCAGCATCTTCAAATGTTGCTGGGCTGATTTTTTTTAAATTCCGCATTGGTGGTGTAGTGCAGCGACAAGGAAGATGGAGATACAGTTTCCTTCTCTGATTCTAATCTGATGCTTGGCACCCTGAAGTCTCCCTTGCTTTTTCCGAGTGCTGTGGGTGCAGTTCTTAACTGATGATTATCTGACACGCGAACTCTGATGGATGGAGACAGCTGGGCCATGTCACTATCACCAGGGGAGGCTTAGTCATTTATTTCCTTGTTCTCTCTCTCTCTCTCTCTCTCTCTCTCTCTCTCTCTCTCTCTCTCTGTGTGTGTGTGTGTATGTGTGTGTGATCCTACATTTCTGGACCTTGCAAGGTGGTTGGCCTTGTGTTTTCCCTGCAAGAGGAAACGACGTGGTATTGTTGGCAGAAAGCTCATGCCTTTCCCCCAGTGGCAAATAGGGCCGGGCAATATATCGTCCAAACCCACTTTGAAGTCCATATCGTTATATCGGTTTCAGAATTTTTGCCCTGGCAATATATTGCAAATCATGGGGTGTGGGATCACAATGTGGGAAAACTGTGAAGCCAGCCAATGTGTCTCTCAATTCCTGCAGCCCCTGTTAACTCTACTGGCTCAACTCTCCCCTGCCTCATACAGGGGGGCAGCGAATCGCAAGAGCCAGGAAAAGCCTTGAAGCCAGCCAATGCCTTTACATATCTCCATCCTTATTTCAGACATTGTGATATATTGGTAATATATCACAATGTTTTTAGCTGGTGATATTTCACAGTGTTGAAAACCAGATACTGCTCAGCCCTAGTGGCAAATAATCTGAGAGATGTCTCTTGAAGAATTGTCCCTTGGGAGAAGATGCTTAAGAGTTCCTTCTCCACTTTTAAAAAATGTCACCCCATTCTTTTGCCACGTTCATTTCAATAAAAAGTAAGCACAATGTTGTGGGGGGCGCATAATGATTTATGTGACCGAAAGCAACAACAGCAACAAATACTGATTTGTTGGATGGATTTCTGTTCCGGACATGAGACGAATATGGCCAATTGGTGGAGGCTGGAAGACACTATGGTAGGGTTTGCCATATTTCAAAAAGCGAAAATCCGGACACAAAAGTTGCTGTTTACAGAAGGCTCTGTTTACAAGGGCCGAATACCAGCTATGTCCGGGAAATTATGGCAACCCTACTCTACAGCCATCATCACTTGCAGCTTCCTGTCAGAGATTCCTAATCTAGGTGTGGTGAAGGAAGAGAGAGCTGGTTCTGGCTGACTGCTGAACCCTAATTAGCCTCAGTTCTGGCTTGTTTTTCTTAGTCTGGCTCCTATAATGCAAAATGAAAGGGGAAACCAGGTTTGCCCCTTGCAGAAGTCTAGCTTAGTTCAGGGATGGCCATCTTCAGTATTCAGGCATGGCGAGTGACCGATCCACCAGGTCTGTGGGCTGGAAGCATACTTTACTGCTTAGCCCAGCTTCTTTGTAGCTGTTCAGCCTTCTTAGCTTGTCCCTTCTTCTCTCTACTGGAAAATTAAAGGGAAAAAAGTTTCTCTGTTAGATCTTATGCTGCTACCCCCCCCCCCCCAGCATCTGCATTAAATAAGCTTCTTTAGCAGAACTTGATCCTCTTGTGAAAACAAGGAATAATGTCAATGTCTCCATATGGGATTGATTAATTTTTTTGTGTTATGTTTTGAAGGAGGTCTTTTGTTTTGGTTTTTGTGGATGTAAAAAAAAAATCAGACGTTGATCCTGAACAATAGGCTGCTAACGGAGGTAAATAGACGAGGAGTGGGTTGCCGACCAACTAATTAACTATCCCCAAACTGGATGGAATTTCTTTTTTTCCGCCTTCTTTCCTTGCTTTGCAAAATAATCTCTTGTAATCCTTGTTAGGCCTCCAAATCCCCTTATTGTTGTTCTGTATTGATTTCACTGGAATCTGCTTTTGTGGGATTTATCCATGGGCTTTTCCTTGTGGTTGGCTCAATAAATGGTTGGGCGCTTCAGTGTCCTGGGAATTTCAAAGGACATTTCCTCTGCTTCATCTTTCCCCCTAAACTTCCAGCTGATGTTTGAGGGCACAATATTCAAAGCGGTCCATGCCTGAACTTTCAATAGCTCTAGCCCAGGGGTAGGGATTGGGAAGCACTTGGCATATCAAGGGCTGCATTTGCTCCCAGGAAACCTTTCAAGGGCTGCATACCAGGCACTGAGCCTCTTGGGCTTGCTGGTCAGAAAGTTGGCAGTTCGAATCCCCTCAACGAGGTGAGCTCCTGTTTGCTTTGTCCCAGCTCCTGCCAACCTAACAGTTTGAAAGCACGCCAGTGCAAGTAGAGAAATAGGTACCACTGCAGCGGGAAGGTTCCGTGCACTCTGGTTTCCGTCATGGTGTCCTGTTGTGCCAGAAGCGGTTTAGTCATGCTGGCCACATGACCTGGAAAGCTGTCTATGGACAAACACTGGCTCTTTCGGCCTGAAAGCAAGATGAGCGCTGCAACCTCATAGTCGCCTTTGACTGGACATCCATAACCATCCATAACCATCCACAGTCGAGAGGGGAAGGTGCCTTTTGAGAGTTTTAACATGGCAACTGTGTGCTCCATGTTAAATTATTTCTCCCCATGCAGAACGCCGCCTACCCACCTCCTGGGTAGGCTAGCTTTTCACAAGGGAGATCTTGACTTAGTGACCCAATCAAACATGCGTCTTGCTCACCCCAGGGCATAAGGAGACAATGCAATCCCCTTCCTGAACATCCTGAATTTTCAAAATCAAGGCTGGGAACATTTTGAAAGTGTCACGAGAGTTTAGGGTTTAGAGATGTTAGGAAAAGGTGGGTCTTTAGTCTCTCTCCAATGAATTCAACCATGCCAAGGAACCATGCCAAGTTCTGTTTTATTGTTTTATTTCATTGTTTCCCCTTGCTTTATGAAGTGCATTCATTTGTCTATAAATTCTGCCACTGGTTGCAAGGGGTTTTGGAGGCGAAGGATTACATTTCCCTGTTTGCAACTGTCTTGTTTCCAAACAAGCATGGATATGGGGTCCAATTAGAATGGTAATTACTGGCTTGTTCCGTGGGCAGAGAAGTTCCTTTGCTGTAATCACAGACCTGTTCCAATTACTGATGATGGAGTCCAAGGGTGCCTCCAGCCGCCCTAAATAGAAAAAAATGAGGGACGAAACAAGTAACTCCAGTGTCTTCATCCCTTCTGCTCCTTGCCATTGGCAATGAAGCAAACAATTGGCCAGGAAATGCAGTTGGATGCTAAATGCTTTCTGCACATCAATTTTAATCTCACTGTTTCCTTGTCTGGTGTATTATCTTGCTAAATTGAGAAAGGGGAGGACCGCCTTTCTCATTCGGACTTTTATCAGGATGCCCAACAGGAACTGTAAACAAAACCACATGGATTCCAAGTGTTGTGATAGCTTTAAACAAAATACGCAGGAGAAAATGTGTTCTCTAAGAGGATCAGTGTTCGCTAAAGCTTTTTTTCCCCTGGTGTGATGATCCATCTTAATTTTGGGCACATTTAACCCACAGAGCCTAGGACTTGCTGATCACAAGGTTGGCGGTTCGAATCCCCGCGATGGGGTGAGTTCCCGTTGTTTGGTCCCAGCTCCTACCAACCTAGCAGTTCGAAAGCACATCAAAGTGCAAGTAGATAAATAGGAACCGCTCCGGCGGGAAGGTAAACAGTGTTTCCGTGCGCTGCTCTGGTTCGCCAGAAGCGTCTTAGTCATGCTGGCCACATGACCTGGAAGCTGTACGGCGGCTCCCTCGGCCAATAAAGTGAGATGAGCGCCGCAACCCCAGAGTCAGTCACAACTGGACCTAATGGTCAGGGGTCCCTTTACCTTTTAACCTGGTTTAACAGCCGACTCCTCCTTCCTAGGGAACCCTGGGAACTGTAGTTCTTTGGAAAAGGAAGCTCTAATGGAGAATTCTATTTGCCAAACTATATTGCCCAGGATTTTGTGGGGCAGGGGCCATAAAGTATATAAACCCAATTTAAGTTGGTAGTGTAGCCACGTCCTTTCAAAGCATTTGCAAACTTTCCCACTCCCATCACTGCTACTTCATGAAATTTCTGCACTTGATCTCCTTCTACTTTCTGCTTTACCTTATGGCTGCTTTACCTTATGGCCTCATGGATCAAAGCTATTCAGCTTTCCTACCCCCTCATTTTGCACAAATTATAAATATTATTAATTTATTAAGGCATGCCTCAGTTTTCTTTCGGAATAGTAACTGGAGAACATCCCAAAACCAAAGAAAAGAAGAAAACAAAACCAAAACAGACCAGTCCTAGTGGTGCAGCAATAAAAACAGTTAGCGCTTTTGCAAAGCTAAGCAGGGTCTGGTACGGTTTCAAAATGGATGGGGAACCCCATATTGAGATTCCTGCATTGTCGGGAGTGGACTGGATGACTCTTGGGGTCCCTTCCAACTCAACAATTCTATGATTCTAATCACAACAATGTTAGCCAGCGGTTTTCTAGTCAGCAGTGAAAGAAGCCAGTGTTAGGGGTTTGGCAGAGCTCTCTGGAGAGGAGCAGCCATGAACCTGGCACCACTACCAAAAGGACCCTGCTTCTTATAAGCCAGCCACTTCTGATTTTCATTTGTTAATGGAACAGTATGTTGGTGGGGGCACACAGGAAAGAAGCCTGTTTTTCATTGTGGTGATGGTTATGGTGTACTGATAAGTTAGGTTGGTTCATGCATCGTACCAAGCCATAGCTTTGGCCTGTGGGAATGAGTCCTCTAATCAGGCACTCCACCCTTCTCCTCTCTCACGCTCTGCTTAGTTAGTTTCCTTCCAGCTTTGGGGCAAACCATAGTTTGCTGTTACAGCCAAGTACACCGAGATTGATATTTTACGAGATAAATAAGATGTGAGAAGGTATTGGTTGATGCTTCTCAGTTGTTCCTGATTTTACTAGCTGATGTCTGCAGCATCTGTCGTTGCCTCCCATAAAACTAGTTCAGAAGCCCGGCCATTTTTCCCTGCTCTGAGCCCGGCTTCGGCTGGGGAGGACGGGATATAAATAAAATACTATTATTATTATTATTATTGTTGTACCACTAGGTGGCGTTCAGGCTTGATCTACTTTCAAGTCTTTATTGTCATGTAAGGTCTTCCTCTGAGCTCTGTTTAACAGAGGGTGAAAAAAGAGGCTGAGCTCTTAGGAACAGAGGAAGCTGCCTTCGTATATTGAGTCCAGACCGTTGGTGTATCTAGCTCAGTGTTGTCCATAGTGATGCTCCAGAAGTTTTAGGCAGCTGTCTTATTTGAGATTAAGCTGGGATTTGTGCATGTAAAAGCATGTCCCCTGCCTAACCTAGATTTTCTAGATCTTGTCTAAGATCTATGCAAGACCCATTCTGTTCTAGAAAGTAATAGCATTTATGCTAAAACCCCTGTTTATTGACCATCCTGGTTCGCTTGCACAAAGCTTGCAGGGAGGTTAGACTGTAGGTTTACTGAACATTTGTCCTGGTATGTTTACGGGCAGTTTTAAGGCAATTAGCATTCATCCTGCTTTCATTGTGATTTGCTTGTAGGCTGGTTAGACATCTTCCTGTTAATCATTCATTTCTCCCACACTGTTCAGTGCATTTCCCTATCACTTAACTGCAAAAAGTTGAGTTACTGTTTTTTTTTAAGTGATTTCTTCTGCCAGAGCACTTTAATCCACTTTAGTTGTGCAAAACTAAATTTCTGGTACGTGCTTGAATCCCTCTGCAAAATGTTGACAGTCTGGAGACGACTGTAGTCATATCTCAGATAATGCTCGCAAGCAATTTGTGAGGCAGACAGACAGCCTAATGATAAATTAATTACCATGATAACCACCCCAACCCCCACTTTTACAGGCCATAGATTATTTAATGGCCATAGGCTTGGGTAGAGGAGTGTTTTTGCCTGGTGCCAAAAGACATGAAATGACGGCACCAGGCAAGCCTCTTCGGGGAGAGCACTCCACAGCCGGGGAGCCACCACCAAAAAGGCTCTGTTCTCTTGTTGCCACCTTCTAAACCTCTCTGGGAGGGAGACATAGAGAAAGGCCTCAGATGACAAGTGCAGGGTCTGGAGCAGTTTGTATGCGGAGAGGCCGTCCTTAAGGTATTGAGATCCTGAGCCATGTAAAGCCTTAAAGGTCAACACCAGCATTTTGAATACTAATCAGCCAGTGCAATTGTGTTAGAAGTTTGAGTAAGACTTGCCTAAGGCCACCTGTTATTTGTGTTTATTAGTTGCCTGTAAATCTAGGCACCATCGGCACTAAACATTTAAAGCACTTTAAAAAGTCATGGCTTCCTCCCCCCCCCCCCCACAGAAAAGCTGGGAGCTGTAGTTTGCTAAGGATGTTGAGAGTTGTTAGGAGACCCTATTTCCCTCAGAGAGCTACAATTCCCAGAGTGCCTTGGGAAGAGGAATTGGCTGTTAAACCACCCTGGGAATTGTAGCTCTGTGAGGGGAATAGTGGTCCCTTAACAGCACCCTTAACAAACTACAGTTCCCAGGATTCTTTGCGGGAAGCCATGATTGTTTAAGGTAGAGTAATGCCTCTTTAAATGTAAAATGCAGACAGGGTCTTAGCTGTCTCATTATCTACTAAGTTTGTGGATGCCATCTTGAGGTGGGGACCTTGTGCTTTAGAATGCGAGATCTTGGCAGTCTCTGCCACATCAGCTGCCAGTGTGCTTGTTCTTTCATAATGAATGCAAAAAATAAAATAAAAGAGCAAAGTATAATCCTTCACTTATGTGGCTGTTGCCCATGAGAGCGCGTAACCACAAATCAATCAGCTTGTGTCCCATCAGTCATTTTTGATACCACAGACTGAGCTCCTTTCTCTTCCAGAATGCTGTGTCCTCATCATGAATCTGCTTTGCTTTCCCGGTTTAGAATCGTAATTTCCAGTATGCTTGCACACTTTAAATGTGATCCTAAATAGCATTTGGCAGGGCTGAGGTGAAATTTCTCAAAAGAGTTTTCTAAAATTTTTTTAAAAGCACTGGGTCCCGTCCCCCCCCAGTTGTGGAGGACCACAACTGTTTGAGAACTTCCTTCTTCCTCTGGAGAATATTTGGCAATATTGTCCCCTCCTCTTCACCATCATTTAACTTTGGGTGCAACTGTAGCTTCAGATTTAATAATAAGATTTTTCAGTATGGATTAATAGTAAGAGCTGTGTTCAGCGGAAGATGATTTTCTAAGAAAAATAGTTGAAGAAATGCACCTCTTTCTTCTAAGGTGAAATGCTTCCCAAGTTTCGCTGCCTAAAAATAATGTGAAGAATTTTGAGAGGCCATTTTTGCTGAGCCCTAGAAACTGGTTCACGGTGGCAATTTGCAGAGTCACCTGTACACCTGTCAAAGCACCATTCCTGAGTAAAAACAATCAAGAGAGTCTTGTGCAACCTTAAAGGCTAGCAAATGTGTTATGGCCATGAGCTTTCATGGATTTGAACCCTGTTCATGAGATGTACAAAGTGAAATCTAAAGTAGAGTAAGGCGGGAGTTGAATGGCAATGAGATGCAAAAATTACAGCCAGTTATCATTAGAGATTAAATATATATCAAATATGTGACATGGATGCAAACCAATTTGTTCTCCACCCCAATTCTAAATCCAGTGAATTTTTGCCTCTCTGTTCCACACAAAAGCAAGCCCCACCCCCTCAAAAAGCAAAATTAAAGACTGCCCCTTGTAGCTTGTTTCCCTCTCCCTTGTAGCTACTTCTGCCCGAAGAAACAAAATGTTTTCTAGCATCTCCATCTAGAAAACATTTCTCTGGCCGTTGGTATAGTTGAATGGAATGTAGTTCCAAATATGTTTCCTACCTGGAAGGCACTTGAGTGTAGGGGAATCAAAGAACAGGAAGCGTGATAACCTACCTGGAGGTTTCTGAGTGGTGTTTGGGGATTTTTTTTCAAGGCTTACCACAGCAGTTCCTGGTGGAGAATATCAAGAATGGCAGAACGGTTTTCTCAAAAGGCAGCTTGCCCACTGTTAGTGAACTTTTTATTGCTATGGGTAGCAAGGAAGCCATTGGTGGGGGGCACACTCTGGTCATGCAATGCAACGCAGTGAGGCCCAGTCTGTGTCGCTTGTGAGCTGTATGTGTGTCCTAGGACATGTTTGGAACTCTCTGCAAAAGCACAGAGATGGACATATTCTTCCACGAACAGACCAATGAAAACAAGGAAAGAAATTTGAAAATAGAGGTCTATGCAGTCACTTGCCAGGAGGCTAACAGTGACCTCCCCTCGTTCTCCCATCCAGCACAAAGATCCTGTCCTCCAGAATTTGCTGTGAATAGCTGAGAGAAGGTGTGTGTCCCTTTGAGTAAAGGGATTTCCCCCTGATTTGCAGTGAACCTTCACAGAAGGTGGGAGCAATGAGATGCTTTGGGATAAGGCAAAGAATTTGAACCCACCATGAGCAGCCCTCACCTCAATTCTCCTCACCCTTCTGTAGCCTGCTACTTTCCCACAGTGACCTTCACAGCAGAGTGGGGATTTGATTCTGGGCCTCTCAAGTCCTAGTGTGACACGCCTAACCTCTTAGGGTTGCGTCTATCTCTTTTTGTGGAAATCTGGTGTGATTTTGGGTAATCGGTCTGATTCAGGCTAAGAAGAGCAGCTGCCATCTTTTCCCCCTAATCTGTAGAGCTACACGGTTTAGGACGTTAATGCTCTGCAGTATTTCTGCAGATTGCATCATTTTCAGGCTTTCATAACAACATGACAAGCCTAATGTAAAACAGATATCAAAGAGGTTCTCTGTTTTCGGCGTGGCTGTGATTTCCTCCTTATTAAAAGGTCAGCAAGTGGAAGGGGATGATACGGGGAGGAGGATTTTCTGGATGAAGTACCACACAATTGAGTTTGTGCGTGTGGGGGTGTCTTTTTGAAAACTGCAGCCCTAGACTTTGGTTTGGAATTGAAATGACTGGTTAGCTTCCATTAAAAAAAAAAAAAGCTCTGCAAAGCACACAATTCTGCAGCTCTTCCAGATGTTTTTAATAATGCAGCTTGGAACTGTCGCATCAGCAGTCTAGAGAGCTTAGCTGCTGGGTTTTCTCGTCCTTGCTCTGTTTTGAGCACTTCTCGTTCACAAGTTTCTTTAAAAGAGGGGTCACCAAGCTTCTTTGGCCCGTGGGCACACTTGGGTTGTTCAGTGAGTGCTGTGGGTTCCACTTCCCCCGGTTACTTCTCCCCAACTCCTTCCCCAGATCTATACTTCTCCCCAACATCAGAGACAAAGATAAGAGTGCACATGTGCGCACTTTGCTTTTCCAAGGGGATCTGCGTAAGAGTGGAATCCAGTAGAATTAATCTGAGCCTTGAAATGGCACATGGAGTTGAAAGAGGAAGTGAGAGAGAGCATCCTTCTTCCAACTTCCTCCTTCAGCTCTATGCTGTTTTCAAGGAAGAAAAAAGTAAGCTAGCCTGTTAGTGAACCCTACTTTACAGTGGTTGCATGGCTGGAATGTAGTCTGTTGTACAAAGGTAAGAGTCACATGGGACACAGGTGGCGCTGTGGTCTAAACAACTGAGCCTCTTGGGCTTGCCGGTCAGAAGGATGGCGGTTTGAATCGCCCCAACGGGGCGAGTTCCCATTGCTCTGTCCCAGCTTCTGCCAACCTAGCAGTTCGAAAGCACACCAGTGCATGTAGATAAATAGGTACTGCTGAGACGGGAAGGTAAACGGTATTTCCGTGTGCTCTGGTTTCCATCACGGTGTTCTGTTGTGCCAGAAGTGATTTAGTTATGCTGGCCACATGACCCAGAATGCTGTCCGTGGACAAACGCCAGCTCCCTCTGCCTGAAAGCGAGATGAGCGCCGCAACCCCATAGTCGCCTTTGACTGGACTTAACCATCCAGGGGTCCTTTACCTTTACCAAGAGTCACATCCATTGTTTCACCCAGTTTTGCCTCTGACCACGCCACACCCACTGTGGGATTGGGGCCTCCAGGCTGAAAAAGACTCCCTACCTCTGATAAAATGTTTTAAGGATATTTGCAGCTTTGTTCCAGAAACAAATTGGCAGCCAGCATAGTTTTTTGTAAAAGGTTGCTGTGTACAGGCAGCAAGCATTTTATGCGTGTCTGATTGACGCATGCACATGCTCACGATTGTTGCTGCCTACCCAGAAGTGGCCCCCAAACAGGGTTGGTCTGATGCGCTTTCTGCTGATGCATGCATGTGGGGGGGGGGCGGTTGTCAGGAACGGAACCCCCGAGCAAAATGGCCACTGCCTATACAAGCACCAGTCTTCTATCCGTGTCCTTGGAGATAGTTTGGAAATTTGTTAACTGTGTGTACAGTATTCTACTTCTTGGTGTGTGTACGCTGGATCTTAATTACCGTATTTTTCGCTCTATAAGACGCACCAGACCACAAGACGCACCTAGTTTTTGGAGGAGGAAGACAAGAAAAAAAAATATTCTGAATCTCAGAAGCCAGAACAGGAAGAGGGATCACTGTGCAGTGAAAGCAGCGATCCCTCTTGCTGTTCTGGCTTCTGGGATAGCTGCACAGCCTCCATTCGCTCCATAAGACGCACACACATTCCCCCTTACTTTTTAGGAGGGAAAAGGTGAGTCTTATAGAGCAAAAAATATGGTATTTAATGAATTTATTCCATCTGGCACAAAAAAGATGCTTGAGTTAGTGAGAAAACTATACTACTGTACAAAGGAAAACATGTATTTTTCTGGCCACCTCTGGTGCACAGTCCCAGGAAGATTGCCCCCAAGGGAATGTGGCCCGTGGGCTGAATGAGGTTACCTGTATGAGTTTAAATTGGAGAAACACAAATGGAACACATATGGGAAGGGTTGTAGCTCAGTGGCAGAGCATCATCTTTGCACATAGAAGGTTTCAGGTTCAATCCCCAGCATTTTCCAGATGGAGACTCCTGCCTGATACCCTGGAGAGCTGCTGCCCGTCATTGTAGGCAGCACTGAGCAAGTCTGACTCAGTAGAAGGCAGTTTCCTATGTTCCAACATGACCCAACAGTTTAAAGCCCTTTGCTTGCGTCTGAAATTTGAGAACTGCCATCTGTGGGCGATGGAGCAGCAGAGATTCTATCCAAATGTGAGAAGAGTGCAGTGGGTTTCCTCACAACTGTGTGTGCAAGCAGTTTGGCCGTTTCCTTACCACAGCTGTTTACAGCATAAAGAAGCTTGAGGTGGCCCAAACCCCAGACCAAGAAGGGGGAGGGGGCTGCGATCGGTAATTGTATACAGCTGAGGCCCTGGGAAATGGAAGCAGATATAAAATTAAACCAAGGAAGCTGTGATTTGAATAAGGGAGGTGTGGTCATGGGGAGCAGGATGATTGATCTGTGTACAACAGTCATACAATTTATGTATTTGCGGGTGCTACAGAAATCTGTTTGAGATGGAATTCGGTAGCCAAGTTTGCAACTCTGGATTCCTTGGATTTTGGTCTGTTGTGGACCTTGCATCACAACGCAAGAGACCTTTTACATGTGACCAACACAGTTTATCACATCAAGCAAGGATTGTCTGATATTGTCTGCTGTGCATGCGTTACTGCTGAAATCCATTGCAACTGACCTATGGTTCAATTCAGTAAGGCTTTATTGTCCAGATCTCGGTAAGCTTGAGGCATGTAGAATGAGGTCTCAACCATGGTGAAACATTCTGTAGACTTATAGGCAGAAGGCTTTTTCATATGGATTTAGGAAGCTGCTTTCTACCAAGTACGCCTGGTGCTTCATCTAGGTCAGAACTGTCTATGCTGTGGGTAACTAAACATTTGGTGTACTGGAAATGTTGTTGGGCTACAACTCCCACCATCCCTGGCCATTGGTTAGGCTAACTAGGTTGGATTCTTGCAACATCTGAAGTGTACCATGTTGTTTACCTATGATCTGCAAGGTCTATAGGGTGGGGAAGGAGAATTTGGCCTACTGAGTCATCCACTTTGACCCATGAGGCTGTTTTGGCAAAGCCATGTCCACCTACCTCACATCTGACATACTGTGGGTCAGGAAAAGCCATGGCTGGGCCAAAAGGTGAGTTGTACCTGCATAGTGCTTTGCAAGTCTTGCCGACTGGCTGTTGGTTAGGACTTGCAATCTGGAAGGTGAAAGAGATGAGGATCGTCCCACTGTGGTGTAGTGGTTAGAGTAATAGACTGAGACTGGGGAGTAAAAAGGTAAAGGTAAAGGTACCCCTGCCCGTACGGGCCAGTCTTGACAGACTCTAGGGTTGTGCGCTCATCTCACTCTAGAGGCCGGGAGCCAGCGCTGTCCGCAGACACTTCCAGATCATGTGGCCAGCGTGACGAAGCTGCTCTGGCGAACCGGCACCAGAGCAGCACACGGAAACGCCATTTACCTTCCCGCTATAAAGCGGTACCTATTTATCTACTTGCACTTAAGGGTGCTTTCGAACTGCTAGGTGGGCAGGAGCTGGGACCGAATGATGGGAGCTCACCCCGCCGCGGGGATTCGAACCGCCGACCATGCGATCGGCAAGTCCTAGGTTTTACCCACAGTGCCACCCGCGTCCCTGGGGAGACTAGGGTTCAAATCCCCACTTGCCCATGAAGCTCACTGGGTGACCTTTGGATTAGCCACTGTCTGCCAGTCTACCTGGCCTCCTCGGGTTGCTGTGAGGATAAAATGGGGAGAATGAGAACCATATTGAAGGAAAGGTGGGGTATATAAAGGTAAGAAATAAAACACCTTTCCCCATCTCTAATATTAGGAGTGGAATAGGGATTAATAATATAAGCTCTGAAGGCTTGTTGTTGGCCTTCGCCTTGAGAGACAATGGAGTGCACCTCCAGGGGTGAAGTCAAACTGCTGGGTAACAGCACGGAAGTGACCTCAGCATGGAAGTGACCTCAGTAGGGCGCAAGTCTGAGCCGTGTGTATGGAGGTCCTGGGCTGCCCAGATGACAAGACCCCCCTCTTGGCCTCGCTGATGTGGTCCAAAGGAAAGCACATATCAGCGGGGTTGATTACACACAACATAAATCAGTTCAAGCCCTTAGTGAAATGAACTGGAAGGCTGTATTTATTTTTTCATCTGAGGCTTCATAGAATCCTTTAGTCCACCACCATCCCTCAGGAGTGATGTGAAATGTTGCAAGCTCTTACGTTAAGGGACTCCACTTTCCCATGTGGTACCACCCGTTACTCCTGCTGCTCTACTCAGAAAGTGGGATCGTCTGCGATAGGGGCTTGGGGTTCCACAGGACATCACAGCAAGTTACAGGAGTTCCCAAAAAGAATTGCATTGTCATGTTACACACCTTCTTTTTCACTCATCATTGTTCCTCGTTGTGGCCCTTTCCTGGATCAAGCGGCAGAAGGGTTTTGTTTGTAAACTGGAAGTTATTTGTGGGGTGTGTGGATTCCCCCCACTTTCTGTACTGGGGCATGAGTAATGGGGAAGACCTGTCATGAGATGTATGCTGTTTGGTGGCGTACAGGCAGGGATGCAAGAGAGCAGCTCCAGAAAAGTCCCCCTTCGCGGTTCTTGCCATTTGCAAAGACATGTCGTAATATTGAAAGCAGAAGTATCTGGGTTAATAACGTTGATCAGTGGTTCCAGGCCCCATCTTCTGGGCCAAACAGGCTGAGTGGTGCTAGCGGTCCAGTGCTGTTTTTCCTAGGATGGGGATAACCTGGCGATATATAAAAGAATGGAGGACAAGGTGAGAGGAGCCGTCATCTTTCAGGAGCTTCTCTGTCGCCGGAGGCAAAGCTACAGAGCATGATTCATTAATGTTGTTTCAGGGTAGGCATACATCAGGTGGAACTGTTTCTCATATGTATATTAAATTAAATGCAGCAAAAGATCCAGCTTCAAAGAACTATACTTTCCGGAGTGATGTACTGTTAGTATGTGTGATCGTCTTCCAAAGCAACTACTCTATTCTGAACTTAAAAATGGAAAGCATAATGCTGGTGGTCAACAAAAGAGGTTTAGAGACTGTCTCAAGGCAAGTCTAAAAAAATGTAGTATAAACACTGACAACTGGGAAACACTGGCCTGCGAGCGCTTCAGTTGGAGAACAGCCTTTACCAAAGTTGTCATGGGCTGTGAAGACACTCAAACTCAGGACACAAGAGAGAAACGTGCTAAGAGGAAGGCACGCTGGGCAAATCCACACCGTGATCAACACCCGCCCGGAAACCAATGTCCCCGCTGTGGAAGGACGTGTGGCTCCAGAATTGGCCTCCACAGTCACTTACGGACTCACTGTTAAAACCGTGTTTGTGGAAGACAATCTTACTAGGCTATGAATGATCGCCAAAGAAGTAGTGTGTTTTTTTAAGAAAATAAATGGGACAGACCGGAAGGACGCATGGTTTAAACCGTGGCACAGTTAATGTCATACAAAGACTCATATAGCCCAGCAATCCTGTTCTTACACTGGGCAACCAGATGCAGATGGGAGCCCACAAGCAGGACCTGAATACAGCAGGACCTCTCACCACTCATGATTCCCAGCAGAAGCACATGCTGCCTTTGACACTGGAGCAGGAACATGTGTTTGGATCCCAAGGTTGGCATAGGGCCCGCCACTCCAAACAGCACAACCATTCTCACTTTGTATGGAGGGCCTGAAAAAGCTGGAGGCAGTCGGGAGAAATTCTCAAGATTGCCTTCCCCGTGTCTTCCAAGCGAAGAGGTCGGGGCAACCAGAGTGTGCCGTACCTTGGGGAAATCCTGAGTACCCTGAGCTGTAGCATGTTACCGGTTTTGCTGCTTGCCATTTTTCAATGCTGCTAATTTCCAAGTCTCTAGCTTAGAAGGTCTTCTTGCAGCAGAGCTCATAAAAGTTCATTTTATGTGTCCAAGAAGGAAGTGGAGCTGAGTCATCCCTGCCTACAAGTAAACTTTGCCTGTTAAGAAGAAGAAGGCGCCTTGATTAGTTTGGTGACTATCGATCCTCTTCGTAATTTCTCTCTTTCTCTCTGGCTTTGTGCAGAGCCAGAGAAACCCCTTGATTGCACAACGCCAATGCCATGAGTTTGTGCCCAGCGGCTCTGATAAAGAAGACTCCTTCTTGAAGCATGTGACTTCTCTGATATCATGTGAACTGCACAGGTCATGTTAACAGATGTTTTTTAGCTATCTTTTGGTGGGGTACGTTCCTTTGTCCCTGAAGAAGAATGCTCAGACTTGAAGAGGCTTTGAGCTCAAATTGTTTTAAGTGTACCTTTTGCAGCCGCCTCTCTTTGTTCCTTGGCTTCCATTTCTCATTTTCTTTAGCCTGTAGGGTGAGAGAGGGCTAGACGACAAAACCCACACCTTCAGCCTGGCCTTTGAGAGGTGAGGCAGTGGTTACATTCACACCATGCATTTAAAGCACTATGATACCACTTTAAACAGCTCCCCAAGAATCCTGGGAGCTGTAGTTTGTTACAGGTGCTGAAAGCCGCCATAAAACCCCTTGTCCCCTCAGCTTTACAATCCCCAGAGTTCCCTGGCAAGAGTAATTGACTGTGAAATCACTGAGAATTTAAGCTGCATGAGAGGAATAGGGGTCTCCTAACAACTCTCAGCACCCCTAACATACTACAGCCATTGGGGGGGGAGCTTCAAATGCATGGTGTGAATGTGGCCACTGAGGCCCCTTCCATTGGCTCTGCTCCTCCTTCAGCCATTCTAACTGGCTACAGCAGAGAGGGAAGAGGGCCGGGCCCTTCATAGTCTTGGCTGGAGCTAACCACCATTTTCATAGCTGTCAACTTACAGATTTGAAAATAAGGGACCAGCAGCCTTGAAAATAAGGGACCTGCAGCCTCACCTGTTCCAGACACTCCAGTCTTCCTGTCCAACCAACTTTGTAACCAGAGATTCAACTGAATAGAATCTGAATCACATGCACCACAAGGCCTATGCAGCCTCAACTGAAGATGGCTCCCCGGCCTGGCTTTGCACTGCAGAGTTTGCAGCAGCACATGCAACAAAATGGCGTCCAGCATTCAAAAAACCCCTCAGCTTGCATTAACTAGCCACACACAAGGCATGCAAGCTCCACCCCCCAGTCGTTCTTAGACTTCTTATTGGGTGAGCAACACAGCCAAGCAACACAGTTGGAGCCTCCCTCCTCCCTGGCCGGCAGGGAGGGAGGGAGAGGAGCTGCTTCCTTTGAAATTTAAGGGACATCATTTAAGGGACATTTAAGGGACATCCATCAATAAGGGACAGCAGCGGGACATGGCGCCGAAATAAGGCACTGTCCCTTCAAATAAGGGACACTTGACAGCTATGCATTTTGCTCCTCCTGGCCCAGAAGTCTCTCCTTCAGCAGCCATTCAACATGCTCATTATAATGACTTGGTAACCTTTTTATGAAAGTGAGAGCACGGAGGTGCTTATTTTCCTCTGCCCTCCCCATTCAGTTTTCCTTTTGTATCACAGCCGTTGGATGGCATGCCATTATTTCAAGTTGAAAGCCGTCTTGAGGGCATTGGCAGGAAGGGCATGGTTATATTAAGATAGCAAGTAAACAACTAAGGAAATACAGGGCCCAATAATGTCATTCGCTCAATGATCACACACATAGCTGATGGACCCAGCTAACAGCTAGCTACTCTTAAAGGAAATAGGAGTTGCTTCAGGTTTCCAGGAAAGACTGATGAGGACATTTGTGGGCCCTTCTGCTAATCCTGGCACTCTTCTTGCCACAAATCTTTGTTCCGACTGTGGTGTTCTCAGCATCTGATTCTGTGCCTGTGAAAATGTGCCTGATAACCGCAGCACTCTGTATCTAATGCTGTGACCTGCCTGAACTGTGTACTCCCTTCAAAGATGGACCAGGAAGGGGTGGGGAGGAGGAGAGAATGCTGATCACTGAAATCAGTTCAGTGGAAAATAGGCACAAATGAACCTTTTTGCAATATCCTTTGGTGATGGCTGGAGGGGAAACGGTTAATCAGCTTCCCCACACGTCATGCCTCCTTTTCGAAACCTCCCCTCATCTTTAATGGGAAAATACAGCCCCTCTCCCCCCCACCGTTATAATCAGATCAGGCAAATATCTACCTAATCATGTATGATCTGCTTTTTGAGTTCATCTCACGTAGCCCATGCTCCCTATTTTACAATAGGAACTCAGGAAGAGCCCTGTGGGATCAAACCAAAGGCCTGTGTTATCCAGCAACCTTTCCCACAGTGGCAAAGCAGATGTGCTGCACACGCCCCTCCAGGCAAATAGACCTCTCCAGTTTTTGTTGCTAGCATGCTGCCTCTGAACCTGTAGCATTAGAGAGCATTATGCTCCGTGAATCCTTTATCCTTGACTTCCTCAACCTAGCACCCCAGCCCAGTAAGACATTATTGGACTCCAATTCCCATCATCCCCAGCCAGCGTAGTCAGGAATTATAGAAGATGTGGTCTACAGCAACATCTGGAAGGCCCAGAAGGTTTATTCACCCCTCCTTTAAACAAAGAAGAAACCAGCTGTGGAGGACACCTATCACCAGAGCAGTTTTGCAGCTATATTTAACATGTTTGCCAGTTAATAATAATAATAATAATAATAATAATAATAATAATAATAATGGATTACAGATATATTCCACTTTAGTTATTTTAAAGTCTCACAGACAGTTTAAACCATGTTAGAAAGAGACTTACGGCTGTACCAGCTCTTTCAGCTTTTGATACC
The DNA here is from genome assembly GCF_027172205.1 of Podarcis raffonei. Lineage (NCBI taxonomy): Eukaryota > Metazoa > Chordata > Lepidosauria > Squamata > Lacertidae > Podarcis > Podarcis raffonei. Next base: position 20,072,683 of record NC_070615.1, on the reverse strand, counting down.
TGTAAGTGTGGTGCCAACTGCATGGGAAGTTGGCTTATCGACCGAGTCAGATGATTGGTCTATCTAACTCTGTATAGTCTGAGTGGCAGTGGCTCTGCAAGGTTTCTGGCAGAGGTCTTTCCCCAGCCCTGGCCAGAGATGCTGATTATTGAACCCAGGACCATCTGCATGTAAGGCAGATGCTCTGCCACTGTGCTACGGTCCTACTGTGCACATTTTCTGTGTTCACTCTCATAAGAGCATACTGCTGTTTCTCTGCCCAACATGTTACTGCTTTGTTGATCAGGGAAGGACAAAACTATTTCTGGGCCATGTCACTTTTTGCATAGGTTCACCTGTACTTCCGTTTCATTATTTTGTTGAAACAACAACAACAACAACCAGCCTCATTGAAACCGATACTTACATGTATATGGAGTTTGGAAAAGTGTACATAGTTTGATCCATTAGCTGAGCACTGGATTCAGAGTCAAAAAGCATTCAGAGATATCCATTATCCCTGCTTTAAATGGTGATCTGCGTGTTATTCTGAAAGGTGTGGATTTGGGACACACTGCATGCAAGTGTTTGCAAAGACTAAAATCCTCAAGTGTTACTTATGAGTACCCTTTTTTCACTGGTGTTTTTCGTTGGGTGTTTAGTGTGTCAAGCTGGCACAGCTGCTCTCCTGTAATGAAATTGGTGGAAAAGTTGCCGTCTTTCCCCCCGATTCATCGTCCAATTCTCCACCCCCGACTTTCCCTGCACAGAGTCTTTTTGACTCTGAAGCAAAGAACTCAAGTAAAGTAGGCAGAAATACAAAAAAAGAGCCTGTCCCCTGAGAGACATGGGGTGGAGACTGAAGGGGGCTCCTGTCAATTTTGAAATCAGGAACTGTGTGGCAGTGTGTGTTTCATTCTCTAGGCTTGGCCGATGTGAATACAGTGGTACCTCGGGTTAAGAACTTAATTCGTTCTGGAGGTCCGTTCTGAACCTGAAACTGTTCTTAACATGAGGTACCACTTGTAGCTAATGGGGCCTCCCGCTGCCGCTGCATGATTTCTGTTCTCATCCTGAAGCAAAGTTCTTAACCTGAGGTACTATTTCTGGGTTAGCGGAGTCTGTAACCTGAAGCGTCTGTAACCTGAAGCGTCTGTAACCCGAGGTACCACTGTAAGCTATTGGGAGCATAAGAGGCACCGCTTGTAGGCAAGGGCCAGGACAGAGAGAGAAGCAGATGGGACTGATCCTCTAAGAGCCCTGGGGTTTTTGTTCAGAAACAAAATTGGAGGTTTAGCCTTGGTTTTTATTCTTGCAGCAAGAGTGGCTACTTCTCAAGGTGGAAGAGGCGAACCGAAAGGAGGAACCTCTTCCTCTCCTCTCCCAGCCAAAGAGATGAATCACATTCCCAAAATTACAATTAAGTTTTCAGCTCTCACACAACACCAGGGCAGTGAGCAAATGGTGACGTCTCAACTCTGGTCAGGAGGGAGTGGTTTTTATATCCTTTCCACCACCCCCAGCTGTCTGCTGTCATTAGACTTTTTGACTTACTCTAGAGCAACCTTTGGTGAAAACTGACTATACTCACAGAGAAGATCAGAAGGAAAAGTGTGACACATCTCTGGCGGCCACTTTCTCTCTCCGCAGCAAAATTAACGTTTGTGTTTTGTTACTGTTCTCCATTTGAATTAGGCACATTGGGAATTAGTCTAGCCTGGATCTTATTTTATTTTTGCACGGGGAGAGGACAACGTGCCTCTTTTTTTTGTCTGTTTATAGAAAGTTCCTGTTTCAAACATCTGGATTTTGTTGGTTGTTGGGTCCTTATCCCCTCCCTCTTTTTTCTTCTTCCTTGGATCTTGAAGTCTTTTCAAACCAGACTGGGAAACTTTTCAGTGGCAAAAAGATTCAAGGAAGTTTTGGCGTGCCCCTGTCCCAAGCAGCAAATCTCCTTCTGCATAGCCAACCATATCCATCCTGCGTACTGCTTGCATCTTTTATACAAGTAGCTCTATGTTCCAGTGAGTCTTTTTTTAAAAAAAAAAATCAACCAGTCACAGTGGTGAAGTTTCTCTCCCCCCTTTCTTCCTGTTGAGAGAACTGGCCAGACTCAATGTGATTCAGAGAGAGAGATCTTGCTGAGACTCCAGGACCCTTAGCAAAAAAACACATCTGGGAGAGAGAGCTTTTTTTTAGTTCTCTCTTGCTTGCTGAATCTACCCTGGAGTTGATGATTAGCCCTGCTCTTCATAACCCCAATCCTCAGACAAAATGTACGAACGTCACAAGAGACGATACAGCCTGTGTGACATTTCGAAGGTGGACAGGACTGTGGATGTTGTGCTCTTAAAGGTATGGTGCTGTTGCTTCTTTTCATGGTTTTCATGGTCTGCATCTCTGTTAGCTCCTGTTACAGGAAGAAGCCAGATGTTTCTTGCTTTCTGTCCCACTGTTGTTCTTCCCAGCTGTTTGTCATGATGGGACTTGGGAGGACGTGGAAATCCGTTCATTTCCAATTGCATGCTTTGTATTTTGCTAAGTATTTTGCAGCGTGATCCCTTTGCACGTTGACTCAGAAGTGAGGTGTGCAATGTTCACAGGCAAAATTGCACAGGGTTTTCAGAAAAGAGGGGGGACCCCATACAACCTTTACTTAAACATCTTCCTCGGTGGTTCGATAGGTGAACGCAGAGGTAATAAGCCCAGTAGAAGTGCGCTTACAATAATAGAAATAAAATAGAAAGATGGGCAATGTTCTTTTTATTATCCTATTTGTGGACAAATACTTATCCATTTGGTGGCTTTTGGTATAGTTATCTGACTCGGTTGCATTTGCTGTACTCTGTACAGTAGTCATTCTGCTGGTCACTGTTTTTGTTTGTATATTTCACCTTTCTCCAAGCTTTTTCAGAGTGGAGCTCTCTATTGCCACAACAACCTTATGGGGTAGGCTAAGCTGAGCGAGAGGGACAGTCTCACGGTCATCCTGTAAGTTCATTGCTAAGTGATGGACATGAATGGGTTTTCCCCCAGTCAGATTCCGAATGATGTGCTCTGTCCATCAAACCAGTATTAGCTCCATGGATTATGCTCAGCTAACCAGTCACTAGTGAGCTTCATGGTAGAGAGAATTTGAACTCTGTGCATCCTAATTCATCAGGGGTTTTTTTGGGTGGCAATTTCTGCTTTTCCCAAGTGTCATCTAGTCCAACCCTCCTGAGAGTACCCCTCCTGTACTTAGTGCAGGAACTACTTACTTATGGCATGTAAATTGGTAGTAGTAGTACAAGTTTTCTTGGTGCGTTTTTTTAAACTGCCAATTCCTTACTCCTTTCCCCCTTCCAAATTTTGCTCTTCTACAGCCAGTGGATGGGAACTCACTAATCCCTCCCTAACAGAACCACATTTTCCCATCAAGTGAATAGAGTTATTCCCATTTCCTTTCAGTTCTGAACCCATCGTTGTCCATTGTATACAGTCTAACCAAGTGTGCGTGAATACAAATATTTCAAGAGTTGTGTACCCCCTGAAATTAAAATTTCTGTACCAAGCAGGCAAGTTGCCACACCTCCAGGAGACTGATTTTGAAAATGCAAGTGATTTGAGTTCCCATTTGTTTTGTGTGGATGACTTTGTCATCTGCCTAAAAAAGGCATTTTAATATAAAGCTGGGTGCCTCCCTCTTCCCCCTCCTTCCGCCACCCGAACTTTGTGTATATGTGTTTTCTTTTTCCTCATTGGAATAAAGATTTAGTTTTGCCTTTAAATAGGGTGTGTAGGCGGGAGCTGCAAATACCTCTCTTGGCTAACGGTTCTTAGCATTCCCTCTCCCTCTTCACCCCCTCCACCCGCCCCCAAATCTAAAATTAGTAACTGCTCCACTAAACAGTAAGGTGGCAGTCTGGGAATGTTTTGTCACTCTTAAGAGCTTTAGTTTCCTGGCAGAGAAGGCGACTGGAGGAAGGCAGCCAGTTCAACGGGCAATGCAGTCTGGCTAGGATATAAAGTTGGGAAGGAGGGACCTCTCTGAAATGGAGGCTAAAGGGGCATTGCACATAAGATTTCCCAGGCCGTTTCTGATTTCAGAAGTGTCTAGTTCAATTGGTTTTCATCGAAGGAGGAAAGCAGAAACCCAAACTGTCCTGATCAAACTTGCGAAGTTAAAAATGAAAAATAAAACTCTGTGTGCTAAGTTGACTTGAATCTTGCATCCCACAGGGCAGAGTTCTGCGAGCTGCATGAATTCTGCAAATATACAGAAATTCTGCCAATATTTTTGCAGAACTGGTTGTACCATTCTCTTAGATATAACTCTGGTTTGCTATCATGGAATTAGGAAAAGGAGTCACACAGATTGCTGAAGTTACACCTCCAGCCACTGGAAATTTCATTTGGCCACCTCTGTGGCATTTGAGGTTTTAGCCAACACCGCCCTTAGTCTTTGAAGCATCTTGTTGCAGTTTGGAGGCTGAAAGCGTAGTCCTTTTAAAACTGAAGGTGAAATTATTAGGAATCTGGATTCTGTGCTTAATATCCAACGTTACACTTTCCTTTCAGTCCTGTAGAACCAAAGCACGACACAGATCTGGCTGTAAGGCAGGTTTGTGGAAAGCCATCAGGTGAACTGGACCAGATTCTGACTACTTTCCTATAATTCAGTGGTTCTCAACCTGTGTGTCCTCATATGTAGTTGAACTACAACTCCCATCATCCCTGAGCTCTGGCCTTGCTAGCTAGGGGTGATGGGAGTTGTCGTTCAACAACATCTGGGGACCCACAAGTTGAGAAAGGCTGCTATAATTGGAAGTCACTGTTCTTTTGCCCTGTACTATGAAATGGATAGGAGTTAGGAAATCCTCATTCATATCCCATCTTATCTTGCCATAGAGTATCTTTGGGGAAGTTGTATACTTTAAATGTGTGATGTGATGTACTGAGTGATGGGACAGCTAATATAGCCTGATGCTGTTGCTAGATGCTGTTAATAAGAGTGACTGTGAAGGTGCTCTTGGAGGTTGTGTTTGTAAATGCGACTTTTCAGTGCTGTGATAGCATTCTCTCATTGGCCAGTGACTTCCTGTGTTAATAATAGATTGAGTTGATGTTGTCGTCCAGGGTGAGGGCCGCATTCCCTTCTGGGAAACTTTTTAAGGGCCAAATGGTAGGTGGACCCAGAAGCAAAAGTGGGTGGAGCAGTGGATGCAAATTTAACATTTATAGTATTATCAGAGTTCAGGGATGCATTCCAGCCAGGCAGAAACTTGCAGAGTACAAAGTAGGACCCAAGACAGGTGTGGTTTGCGGAGAGGGTGTGAGGCTTCAGGTTGAGTCCCAAGGGCCAGATAGAGAGATTTGGATACCTGCATTTAGCCCCCGGTCCTAAAGTTCTCCAGATATGAAACGCCAGGAAAAACAACCTGGGAAAATGAATGGTGGTTCTCTCTCCCACTTGGCCTTCGCGACTATGTTCTTGCTATAATCAACCATGCGGGTTTGCCTCCCATATTAAGTACGTGTGCGTGCACTTTAGTGAAGTACCTATTTCTGATTCACCTGGAAAGAAGCAGCTAATAGAGAAGCATGTTGACGGCTCTGTTCATGCAGGAATTGTGCGATAGCCGTTCTCTCTCGTCTTCCTCCAGGGTTGACTTGGGTAGTACACGCACTGCCTTGCCCCCGCGGCCGCAAGACATCAGCACGCCAGGTGTGCACACCCCCATAGCCTGCACTCATGACATCAATATGCCCCACAGTGTGTCCACGTGATGTTAGTATGCCCTGTGGTGTGGTCACGCCCTGTGGCATGCTGACGTCACTTGTGTACTCTGTGAGGCACACTGATGTGTTGCGTGAATGCCCCGTGTCTTGCATGTGTGATGCGAGCATGGTGTACCTGTTCAGTAGTATTTGGTAGTATGGTGCCCTGAGCAAGGCCAAAATTTGGCGACCCCAAATGGATCTTCCCAATGATGGGGCTACCTTTGAAGGTGATCTGGAAACGACAATTAATCCAGAATGCGGCAGCTAGACAGGGGGCGGCTGCTGAGACCACATAACACTGGTCCTGAAAGACCTACATTGGTTCCCAGTACGTTTCCGAGCACAATTCAAAGAGTTGCTGCTGACCTTTAAAGCCCTCAACGGCCTCGGACCGGTATACCTGAAGGAGCGTCTCCACCCCCATCGCTCAGCCCGGACACTGAGGTCCAGCTCTGAGGGCGGTTCCCCCTGCCTTTGAGAAGCCAAGTTACAGGGAACCAGGCAGAGGGCCTTCTCAGTAGTGACACCTGCCCTGTGGAACACCCTCCCAACAGATATCAAGGAAATAAGCAACTACCTGACTTTTAGAAGACATCTGAAGGCAACCCTGTTTAGGGAAGTCTTTAATGTTTGATGTTTTATCATGTTTTTAATATTCTGTTGGGAGCCGCCCAGAGTGGCTGGGGAAACCCAGCCAGATGGGCAGGGTATAAATAAATTATTACTGTTGTTGTTGTTATCAATTTTGTGCCCCCTCAGCTTGGCACCCTGCGAGGGTTTTTTGGGGGGGTTGGGGTGGGGTTATCCAAAATAGTCAAAACTCTGGGGAGGTGGGTTACTTATCAACTTCATGGCTAGGAATCTTCTTACAGCATCTGAACTACTTTTCTTTCTTTCCCTCCAAAATACAGACGTGGGCTTGATATTGTACAGGGATCAGAAGCTCCTTTTATCAAAACAGGAAAATAAAGTGTGTCCTTTGCACGCTGGAGGCTAAATTAAAACATGATTAAAGGAAATGCAGACCCGAGGGTTTTAAAAGGAAATGAATGCTAAAAATAATCTCCCCCCACCCCTAGTGAATCTAGTTTGATTTTATAGCTATATCAGCAAGGGTGAATCTTGCAAAAACACTTGTATTTAGGGAGGTTTACCAGCATCAAAGGGACGCGGGTGGCGCTGTGGGTAAAAGCCTCAGTGTCTAGGACTTGCCGATCAAAAGGTCGGCGGTTCGAATCCCCGCAGCGGGGTGCGCTCCCGTTGCTCGGTCCCAGCGCCTGCCAACCTAGCAGTTCGAAAGCACCCCCGGGTGCAAGTAGATAAATAGGTACCGCTTTATAGTGGGAAGGTAAATGGCGTTCCGTGTGCTGCGCTGGCTCACCAGATGCAGCTTTGTCACGCTGGCCACGTGACCCGGAAGTGTCTCCGGACAGCGCTGGCCCCCGGCCTCTTAAGTGAGATGGGCGCACAACCCTAGAGTCGGACACGACTGGCCCGTACGGGCAGGGGTACCTTTACCTTTACCTTTACCAGCATCAAAAAATGTGCGAAGTGTACTGAGGTGACCTGGGAGAGGGGGTCATAGCTCAGTGGTGGAGCATGATGTCCTGAGTTCAGTTCCTGTCAGCTCCAATTTAAAAAGGAACTCTTTGACAGCAAGTGATGGAAAACACCTTTGCTTCAAACCTTGGAGAGCTGTAATGAGTAATAGTAGGCAGTACTGAGCTCTATGGACCAACCATCCAACTCTGTACATGACAGGTTTGTATATGTTTACATGTTTATAAGTGGGACCTACAACAAAACGTTTCAGCGTGAAGTGCTCTTGTTCAGGTTTTGTACTTCTTTTCTGTCCCAACAGCTGGTCAGTATTCCATTCCCAGTGAGATTATATTTATATTTATTTTTATTACTACTACTACTACGTTTATGTTCCAGCTTTTCTCCAAGGAGCTCAAGGTGGTGTACCTAGTTCTTTTCTCTCTGTGTTTTATCCTCACAACAACCTTGTGGATTAGGCTGAAAGATTGTGGCTGGCCCGAGGTCGCTTATTAAGCTTCATGGTTGATTGGGGATTTGAACCCCAGGCTTCTGATCCTAGTCCAACACTCACTATGTCTTCATTCGGCTGTCCCATTCCCCGCTCCTCAATTTCTCTCTCTCTCTCTCTCTCTCTCTCTCTCTCTCTCTCTCTCTCTCTCTCTCTCTAAATAAATAAAGCAAGCAAGCAAGCAAGCAAGCAAAGCAAAGCATTTGCTTCTCCAGACATAGGATTCTCCCAAGTCTGCTGATATCTCTCTTAGGTTCACCACCTTTCATCTTGGGTTGGCGATCAAGAGCATAGAAGAGGAAAGACTTTAGGTTTGACTCGAAGGCTTTGAGTTTTAGCCTCCTCCTCTCAGGGTGCATAAGAAGGGAGTTAAGTCTTAGCAGGAAGAACCCAAACAATATACTTTATATAGTCAAGCAGTTTCCTTCAAACTTTTTCTATAATAATAACAACTTGCACTGTCCTTGTGTTCACTGTCTGCAGTATAAACGAAGTCGGGTAAATTTATATATTCTCTGAAGTCTTTTGGGTACTGAATACTACTTGATAATAGTATCTTATTGAAACTTGTATTGATATTATTATTATTATTATTATTATTATTATTATTATTATGGTATCTTATTGAAACTTGTATTAATATTTACATGTTGTGTTGTTGCTAAATTCCACTTGTATATTTTCTTACATGGATCATCAGGGAGTTGATAGCCCATCTTATATTTGTGTCTTAAATTGTTTCTCCAAATAGTTTTCTTAAAAACCAACCAACCACCAACAAGCTATCATATATTTTGATAGAAGCAGTTTACATAACCACTTTCTTTAAAAAGAGAGGGAATTTCAAACAGTTACTTGCGGAGTTATACATGTGTCTGTGTGTTTGTGTGTCTGAAGTCAGCACTCTAAGGAATGCATAGCCTTAGACTATTCCCTCTTATCCAGGCACCAATGGGTTTCATTTGCTGAACCTTGGATCTGTTTAGCCTGATGCCATTGGCATGAGTAATTCAAAGGTACAGAGGCAACTTGAAAATATCCCCGTTAATTTTTCACCTCTCTTGCTTTCTGTTAGATTAACCGTGAAAGCTGGAGTCCTGTTGAAACTGCTCAGGATCCGTCACTGTTGGAGCCAAAGCATCCATGTCGTTCTGCAGGTAAGATGAATTCTTTAGTCTTCGAGATATAAAATCAGAGAGGCAAGCTGTCATTACCGAGCTGGCTTCTCTGGGTGAGAGGCTGCACAAAGCATTTGAGTTCTCTGGAACTCTTTGCTAGCCTAAAGTGGGCAAGGTTGGCTTCCAAGCACAATTCAGTGCAAGTTCTAAACTTTAAAAGGCCCTGGGAAGGTCTGGGCTGCTGATTCTTCTAGACCTGTCAGCAGCCTTCGACATGGTTGATCACGAACTCCTGGACCACTGCCTTGCCGATGTGGGGATCCAGGGCACAGTCCTTCAATGGCTGCGCTCGTTTCTCTCTGGTCGGGGACAGAGGGTGGCGCTTGGGGGGGAATTGTCATCACGCCACTCCTTGGTGTGTGGAGTGCCTCAGGGTGCGATTCTCTCCCCGATGCTTTTTAATATCTTTATGCGCCCCCTCACTCAGCTTGTCCGGAGTTTTGGGCTGGGTTGCCATCAGTATGCCGATGACACCCAACTCTATCTGTTGATGGATGGCCATCCTGACTCGGCCCCAGACACACTGACCAGATGTCTAGAAGCTGTGGCTGGATGGTTACGTGGGAGCCGGTTGAAGTTAAATCCTTCGAAGACAGAGGTACTCTGGCTGGGACGGGGCGATATGGGATTGAGGGGGCAACTCCCATCTCTTGCGGGGGTGCAATTAGTGCCAGCATCGTCCGTTAAGAGTTTGGGTGTAATCTTCGATACCTCCCTCTCCATGGAGGCGCAGATTACAGCTATAACAAAGGCGGCATTTTTTCATCTCCGCCAAGCTAAGCAGTTGGCTCCTTATCTCTCTCGCCCTGACCTAGCCACTGTGATCCACGCGACGGTCACCTCCAGACTGGATTATTGTAACTCGCTCTACGTGGGGCTGCCCTTGAGACTGACCCAGAAACTCCAGCGGGTGCAGAATGCTGCAGCGAGACTCCTTATGGGGTCTTCGCTGCGAGGTCATATTCATCCGGTACTATACCAGCTGCACTGGCTCCCGGTGGAGTACAGGATCAGGTTTAAGGTGCTGGTTTTAACCTTTAAAGCCCTATACGGCCTAGGACCCTCGTACCTACGGGGTACGCCTCTCCTGGTATGTCCCACAGAGAAATTTACGGTCTGCAAATAAAAACATCCTGAAGATCCCAGGCCATAGAGAGGTTAGGCTGGCCTCAACTAGAGCCAGGGCTTTCTCGGCCACGGCTCCAATCTGGTGGAACGCTCTGTCACAAGAGATTAGGGCCCTGCGGGACCTGACATCTTTCCACAGGGCCTGCAAGACAGAGCTGTTCCACCAGGCCTTTGGTCAGGGCGCAGCCTGACCCCCTCCTCTGGCAATCTGCACAGAATTTTGCTTAATGGTTGCCATCAATTTGATTTTAATTAATTTTATAATGAATGTTTTTAGAATGTTGGATTATTTTGATTGTTGTTAGCTGCCCTGAGCCCAGCTTTGGCTGGGGAGGGCGGGATATAAATAAAATTTATTATTATTATTATCTGTAGCTCAGCAGTAGAGCACATGCCTTGCATGCAGAAGGTCCTAGGTTCAATCCTTGGCATCTCCAGGAAGAATTGGAGAGGACCGAAGACCCTGTCTGGAACCCAGCAGCGCTGACTGCTGCCAGTCAGTGTAGACCAGGGGTGATGATCCTGTGACCCTCCGTGCATCTTACACTAACACTCAAATTGTGCAATGAGATTTAATGCTTGTGTGCAACAAACTCACTCCCCCCTCCCCAAATTGGGCTTTTTGCTGTAAGGAACGTGATGGGAAATTGCGTTAGAACACAAAGGATCACAATTGCTTGACTTAACGTCATGTAACCTCCCTGCAAGCAGCTCAGAATAAATGCTGAAGAAGCAGCCAGCATCATATCATCTCCCTGCAAACTGAGTTTATATTAAATATGCCCTCTGGTGGCTACTTAACCTCCCGGCTGCTATCCTTGTTGGCAAGATGGTAGAACCTATTCTGTATGCGGAACAGTCCTGCCTTGTGGAAAGACACAGTCTTAATACAAGCTGCACCCCAATGGCAAACCCCATGTCCTCTTACGTCATGCATGATGATGTAGTAATAACAAAACACATCAGCAAATGCTTGGGTGAGCAGGTGAATATTTAAAAGGTGCTGAAACTTTGACACGGGTGGTGGCTGTCTTACCTTTGGAATGGGGGGTGATTCCGAAGGTGGAGCATCACAGCAGAAAAGACCCACCTCCTGGTCACTGCAAGATGTAGCTGTGCAGTTGGTAGAACAACCAAGAGATCCTGAGATTCCAACCAACTTGGATGGGAGACTGCCTTCTCTCAGGTGATTGGGCCACAGGTTATCCAGGGCCTTATATTTTAAAATGCTTTTATTTATTTATTTATTTTAAAGGGGAGGAGAGAGGATACCTCTCTACAGACAGAGAACTGGTAGAGATTCTTGCTTAGTCCTTTGCCCGCTATGCTGGTTTCCTGTTGCAGGAAGTTTTTAACATAGAAGAGTATTTTAAAACAAGCGAGTTCTTTGATTGTGAGCCACCTTGTAAAGACTTGTACTAAAATACGGTGGAAAATGTATAAAAGTGACACTAGATTTCCCCAAATGCTGTTTGAGGTACAGCCATGTGTTCTCCCCTCCCTGGCCTTGAACCACCTTATTCTTGCTGTGTTTTTAGACCAGGGAGCCTCTGCCAGTCCCTGCATTGGAAAGGTCCCCAGTGTCGTTTTGCTGTGAGCTTTGCAAGTGATGGATGTTGACGGATGCAAGCCCTAAATCACTCGTGCTCAGGAAGCCCGTGGCACGTGTGCTAGGAACTTGTCATCCTTCCAGCTTTGTTGTGATGGTGTTTTCATTGGTAGGGGCTTATCAAGCCATCAGTAGAGGTGGAGGCGGGCTCAGATTGTGCAACACACAGGCACACACTTAAAGCAAAGGCAATAAAAACCCCCACAATAAACCAGGCTTTACCTGAGAAGACATGGTACACTTCCAAAGCAACTTTCTCAGTGCACATAGGACAAATTATTCTCTTCCCCCCACACCCATTTCTCAACACTTCTTTGTTTCTTATTCCTACTACACATTTCTGGTCATAACTAACTCTAGTGGGAGAAAAGCAATTTCCTTGAAACCTGCACTGCTTCATAACTCCCTTTGTTCTTCCATAGTAGAGGCTTTAATTGCCCTTTGGTGTTTCAAGCCTGGCATATGTGTATGGTTTGAGGCTTTCAGTAAAAGGGCATTGTGGTCACTCAGGCCCCAATTTTTAAACGATTGTAAGGAAATAGCAAGTTGCATTTCCAAGGTATTTGGGGTCTAACTTGCCCAGATTTGATGAAAGACATCCTTTCATGCCAGTAATTATGTTATTTTAACTCCATCATCCATCATAAAGAGGTTTCAACAATTCATTCTCTGGGTGTGTGTTTTTAAAATCACATTTGCAGGAGTTCTAGAGTTATAGGAGGGAAAGCACAACAAAGGTATATGGGGTTATTATAGCCCTAGATGCCATCCAGTATCATGGTTCCATTCCCCATCTCCAACGCTCTTCTGAAAATAATCCTTAATACATGTTCATATTTTTACATTAATTTGGAATTGGTAGACCATTTTGGAGGCAATGAGAAGCTGTGGTTTTATACTGCTCAAATAACACCCTACCAAACCATTGACTCACACATTTCTCCCCTTTCCTTCCATGCACCAGAGAAGTAGATGGGAAACTGTTGCTTCTCATTTTCAGCAAGCCACAGTTCCCTGTTACATCTTAACTTGGGAATCTGTGGTTGTTTAAACTCTTGTTAGTGAGAAGAAGCTAGGATCAAACACCACTGTTTCTGATCCTGGCTTGCTCAATAGCTCAATATTTTTTTTATTTATTAAAAAAACACACATTTTCCCAGGTTTGGATGTAACAGGGAACTGTGGTTTGCTTTTAAAATTGGAGTGAAAAGCTTCCTGTCACCACCTGCGATATGCTAAGATTTGCTATGGCTTGTTCACACAGGGAGCCTGGGGCTTGACAGATGTTGCTGGGCTCCCGTCAGCTCAGCTATCATGGCCCAACGGTCAGGAATGGTGGAAGTTGTGGTCCAACAACATCTGGAGGACCTCAGATTCCCCAGCCTTCTTATAGCAGGGAACCATGGTTTTGCATTGTGCCTGGACCCAGGCCATTGTCAAATGCATCCCATTTTATACAAGTCTTTAAAAAAACACAGTGACAAAACTTGAATCAATATGATCCCACTACAATTGTACCCTGGTTCTTGAACGGAATCCGTTCTGGAAGTCCATTCAACTTCCGAAAACGTTCGAAAACCAAGGTGCGTCTTCCAATTGGCTGCAGGAGCTTCCTGCACTGAATCAGAAGCCGCGTAAGCTGCATCGGACGTTCTGCTTCCAAAAAATGTTTGCAAACCAGAACACTCACTTCTGGGTTTGCAGCGTTTGGGAGCTAAAATGTTTGAGTCACAAGGCGTTCGAGAACCAAGGTACGACTGTATTAGAAGAGTAAAGTGATTTTGACAAACGTTATGAGAGTTAAAGAGGGGTGAGAGGCTGCATACACATTTAAATCACACCTGAAACACTTTTGCTCCCCCTCCCCATATTCTGGGAAGTGTAGATTGTTAAGAGTGATGGAAATTGTAGCTCGTGTGAGGGTAAGCTACAGTTCTTCTTCTTCTTCTTCTTCTTCTTCTTCTTCTTCTTCTTCTTCTTCTTCTTCTTCTTCTTCTTCTTCTTCTTCCCACCACCACTACTATTAATATTATTATTATTACTACTAGTAATACTACTACTACTAGTAGTACTACTACTAGTACTACTGCTACTATGGGGGGCAGATGTGCTTTCTTTCATACCTTCCTCATGCCCTCTTGCTGACCTAGCTGTACCTTTTCTCAGCACGTGAGTTGATTAACTTCTTTGGACAAGGTATGTGCCCAGTGGCCAGCCTGGAATGTCCTTTTCAATTTTCCATCTGAGCTTTCTTGCGGAGCCGGCTTGTTTTTCCGTCTGGAATGTGGTGGGACATGGTCTGTTAAATTGCCAGCTGGATTTGGTGGGAATGCTGGCTTGCAGTTTGTTACGTCTTCTCTCCGGCCCCTGCCTCTCTCAGTCTCAACCCCCCACCCGCCCCAACCCATACATATCCCAACTTTTTCCTTTCCCACTTACAATGGAAAAGAAACCCAGACTTGCCAAGGTTGGGTTGAAAGTGGAGAAGGTGCAGGGAAAGAAACTGCACCTGATAAAATAAAAGAGCTATTCCCTCCGTGGTGTGGAAGCTCCTCTGTGGAATGCCAGTATTTCCACTCCTGGCACTCATCTCCCACAGCAGAGTTTTTCTGGTGCGTGAAATAGGCCTATTGCATTGAGGATGGCGGGTTTGCCGAATCCCAGAATGTGACTTGACTCTTTGCATAGCCAAAGAATTGCTTTTCAAACTGTAAGGAAGCCTAGCTGTGTTGCAGCCACAGTCTGCAACATGGGAGCAGTAATGCTGGTGTCGTTTAATGGCAGGGATGTGTCTATGCCGCAATTCTACAAGAATACAGTGGTACCTCGGGTTAAGTACTTAATTCGTTCCGGAGGTCTGTTCTTAACCTGAAGCACCACTTTAGCTAATGGGGCCTCCTGCTGCTGCCGCGCTGCCAAAGCATGATTTCTGTTCTCATCCTGAAGCAAAGTTCTTAACCTGAAGCACTGTTTCTGGGTTAGTGGAGTCTGTAACCTGAAGCATATGTAACCTGAAGCGTATGTAACCCGAGGTACCACTGTATGCAGTTCTGGGAAGCTCAGGTTTTTGCTTTTTCAAAGGAAAGTTTCTAGTCCTTATGGCTGGGAAGATATACAGTGGTACCTCGGGTTACAAACACCCCGAGTTACAAACACTTGGGGTTACAGACTCTGCTAACCCGGAGGTAGTACCTCAGGTTAAGAATGGTTTCAAGTTAAGAACGGACCTCCGGAACGAATTAAGTTCATCACCAGAGGTACAACTGTACTTGAAAGATGTGGGTAGAATCTGTGAAAACAGAGTGACGGATGGATATGATTCCTATTGGGTTTGGCTTTAGCAGCATGCATTGTTCTCAGCCCCTGCCTGTGAAAGACTTCATTTAAAAAAGGGGGGAAGGTTAAAGGTAGCTTGACCAGCATATTCAGTGCATTGCTGGGTTCAAGTGAAGATGGAGAAAGGTTCAACTCTATTATTTTTGCAGCTTTGTTTAAAAAGAAAAAAAAACAACTTTCCCAGTGGGAACAATGGAAGGGAAATAAGAGGAAGAGACTTGGCTGAACTCCTGAACTTGCCTGTATTTCTCCCCAGTTTAGGGGCATGTTGGGACCCAGATGGCCTCGTGTCCTCCCCTGGTGCACCCATTTTTGGGCCCCAAGTGTTTGAACTCCAGCTTTGGTGGTTGGGGCCAGCACATCAGTGGATCAGGTAGTGGCAGGGAATAGGATCTGCCATTGGATTTCCTCCTCTGATGTCATTGCTCTGTTCCCCTCAGAGAGGGAAGACCTGATCTTCCTCGGAGCTATTGGACTGCAGCCTAAAGTATGCAGAATGACAATTTTCAGAGATGGGCTGAATATGAGAAATCATGCAAATCTGCAGAAAGGAATACATGCCACAGTCAGAATTTTAGCTTTTCTTAATGCAGAACTGGGACTTCCTGGGTGCAGAATTTACTTCTTTTCCTGAGCATGGAAGAACATTGGCCTACTTTACAGGGTTATTCGAAGGGTTCTTGATTTAATAACCCTTGATTGTGAGGTGCTTTGAACTCCAGGAGATGCTATAGAAATGTTAAGCTTTTTTATTATTCCTTGGAATGGGGGAGAAGAACCATAGTTCAATGGTAATTCATATTTTGGTTCATATTTATACTACTGTAGCTCTTGAATGACACTTGCATTAGTTTGGTGAGCAATCTCAAACTGCCATACATTCCCCACCCCCCTTCATTTCCCCCTCCCCAGAGAGTGATAATTTCCTAGAAGATGGACTAAGTGGCGATTGTACCTCATCGCAAGACGTACTTAAAAGAAGATCTGAGAGCGAATCTGACCTCTTTCCTCTCTCAGGAGATGGGATGGACGAGGTGGACTTCGGGAAGGTAAGGCTTGAGTCTTGGTCATGTTTGATTATTGCTTTTTTGGTGCTGCATAGATGCACCTAAATGAAACTCTTAACACAAGAAGAGCCCTGCTGGATCAGGCCAATGGCCCACCTAGTCTAGCATCCTGTTATCACAGATGTTTATTAAGAGATTATTAATCTCTGTGAAATGCCCTGTAGTAAGTATCTTGGGAAGATCTGGCGATATGATACGCACTCAGCAACACCAGTGCAATGGCCTGGGCTGGGTCCCATTGTTTATGCACAATGGATTTATTCTTCATTATCCTTTCTCAGAATGATCACTCAGTGCTATGGGCAGACATTGCGACATTCTCCCATCTGAGTGAATCATGCTCGCTAATGTCATTTCCTGCAGTCGTCTCTGTTAAAGCCTCCCTCCCTCCCTCCCTCCCTCCCTCCCTCTCTCCCACCCCACCCCAGTCACTTTCCCCAGCAGACCCTTGAACGTCCAGTGACCTTAGTGTTCCAAGACCTAATTTCTTTTCAGAGTCCTTCGTACAAGCTAGAAACTTTGCTATCTTGAAACTATAAAGCGTGCAGGTCCTTGCCGAAATAGGTGCCGTGCTCGGTGGTGCTTTGATGAGCATTGACAAGAGCCACGGGGCGTCCGGCCAGCAGACTAAAAGTTCTGGACATGGAGTTGAGAAATGACTTTCCAACTCCTTCAGCTGTGTGCACAACCCAGGGAGTGCCGGAGGAAAGGGTGAGGCATAGAGATGAATTGTAATTTTCATCTGCAAAATTCTGGGTTTGGTTTCTGGCCAGGGGTGTGGGGGAAAGGGGGGGGGGAATCAACTACCACTAATGCAATTCAGATTCCCCCCCCATACACAAAAAATCTCCGAATAGTTGGCTTTGCTGCAACGGTTTTCTATTCTTTCTTGTTCTTTGTGAGAGACTTTTGTTTTTTAACGTGCATCTGTGTAATGTAGCACCAAAGAATTGAAGAGGAAGTTGTTTATAAGTTAGAGTGCAGTATTGAAACCAGATGAGAGTGTTCTTAGAAGTGCTGGCAGAGCACCTATTATTGCATTACCTCTGTTGGTGGATCCTCAGATTGTGTGCCGGGGTGCATAAACGCTCTGTTATTGGGGCTGCAATTGGAGCTGGCCAAAGTTTGTTTGGGGAAACCACATTGCTGTCCTCTCAGTTATTGCCTGTGAGAGCAGGGAAACTGTATGATGCATTCATTCCTTCTCCCTCTGCAAGTAGATGATGCACAGTGACATCATCCCAAGAGGGTAACCAAGGATGTGACAGAAGCCATTCCAAGAGAATTCCCAGGAAGCGTCATATGCTTCCCTGAGCCCTGACTGCAACTGAGCAAGGAGAGGGTGCCTGGAAGCAGTATTAGCAAGCAGTATCTCACAGTTGCAGTGAGAATGCGCCTGCCTTTTGTTCTGGAAGGTGCCTGAAGAAATGCCTACTCAAGAGTGAAGCATATTAAATTGGGGGAGAGCGGGGAGAGAACTGCACCCCAGGCATGAAATGCTTCTTCAGATTATTTTCATTCCATCCTTTGCACAAGCCACAGGGAGGTTCATCAAAGGCAAATGAAATACATACATTGACATAGTGCTTTGAAAACAGCAACATAAGAAGAGCCTGCTGGATCAGGCCAGTATCCCATCTTAGTCCAGCATCATGCTCTCACAATGGCCACCCATATGCTTCTGGGAAACCCACAAGCAAGATTCGAACATAAGAGCACTACAAGTCATTAAACAAGTTTCTGATAGCGGCAGCAGCAACCAGGTCTCCCCCTCCTCCTCCTCCTCCTCCTCCTCCTCCTCCTCCTCCTCCTGCAAATGCTGGAAAAGTTGTATCTTAACTAACCACCTAAAACTATAGAGAAATGGGGCCAGATTCATCTCTTTAGAGAATTCCACACATAAAGAACTGCCACTGAAAAGGTCCTTTTCCAGGATCCTACATCACATGTCTTCTACTGAGGAGGGACCACCAAATTATCTGGATAAGGAGCAATCTCTAGCTTGTTACGTTTTAATATCTCTTTAAGTCTAGTTCTGATTTTAACTGTTTTTAGATAATTTTTTTAATTACTGGTTTTAATTGTTTTTACTGGTAATTCTAACATTTATTGTGAACTGTTTAGAGGTCTTTTTTTCACCCCCTTACAATTAAGCAGTATATAAATAAAAAAACAAAACAGGCTGCAGTTTTAGCTGGAATATGATCAGCCGACACTTTCTCCAAACATGAACAGCTGACCCAAAGGGAACAGGAACCCCCCTGGTCTTACGAAGCCCTCGCATCCAAACCAACATCTCAGTTTGAGCAACTTTGTGGTCATTGAGTAGCCCTACTGATTGCCTCGGCCCTCTTTGTCTCTTTCTCAACCTGACAACGGACGTGTATTTTGGTTCTTGCTCTGTGGAGATCCATGCTTGCTGCACATCTGCTGCCTCACCCCACCTGCAGACTGTCCTGGAGTTTGGCAGAGGCCTAAAAACAGATTCTAGGCCTTGACGCCAGGGATGCCCTTGGCTCTCAGGTTCACCTGTCAACCTGTGTCTGGTGAGAGGGTGTGTGCCTCCTAAGCAAGGTCACTCAGTAGATCACAATGATACTCTAATTCTAGCATTTGTCAAACTCCTCCTGAACTTAACTTCACCTTCCAAGCTCTCCAACCCAACTGCAACCATCCCTTCATCTGAATGCAGATGATCCTTGCATGAAACCGCCATGTGTGCAGTGCTGTTGTGCTCATGTCCAGCTTGCAGACTTGCCACAGGCATCTGGTAGGCTACCGTGAGAACAGGATGCTGGACTACATGGGCCACTGGTCTTGACCTAGCAGGCTGTTCTTGTGTTCTTAAAAAGAAAGGCAGTAAGACATTTCAGGAGTTCGGGACGTGGGTGGCGCTGTGGTCTAAACCACTGAGCCTCTTGGGCTTGCCGATCAGAAGGTCGGCAGTTTGAATCCCCACGACGGGGTGAGCTCCCGTTGCTCGATCCCAGCTTCTGCCAACCTAGCAGTTCGAAAGCACGCCAGTGCAAGTAGATAAATAGGTACCACTCCAGCGGGAAGGTAAACTGCGTTTCCGTGCGCTGCTCTGGTTTCGGTGTTCCGTTGCACCAGAAGAGGCTTAGTCATGCTGGCCACATGACCCGGAAAAACTGTCTGCGGACAAACGCCAGCTCCCTCGGCCTGTAAAGTGAGATGAGCGCCGCAACCCCAGAGTCGTCTGCGACTGGACTTAAATGTCAGGGGTCCTTTACTTTACCTTTTACTACAGTTCCTTGAAGCAAATCTACAAAATTTCATAGGATATTAGCTCAGAGTTGATGAGGATGCAATACAGTATTATTATTTATTACATTTTGTTTCCCATCTTTCTGCCACTGAGATTGAAGGTGGCATGTGTGGCTCTTCTCTCACCCCTCCCCAAATTCACGCTCACAAGAACTCGGCGAGGTTTTGTTGAAATAGTTGACTGGCCCAGTGTCACCCAGTGAGCCTCCTGGCCAAGTCAGAATTTGAACCTCGGTCTCCTCGGTCATTGTGAACACTGTAATCACTGCACCATGCTAATTGCAATCTAAGTGGCATCTTCTTGATTTTACTGCGATGAAAAATTCCTGGATTCAAAAACAACCTCTTGCAACAATATTCATGTAAGGCTTGTGATCCATCCCGCCATGTGATGTGTTGAAGCTGCAGTCTTATGCTGCATGCAGTCTCTATGTTCAGTTTATGCATAAAATATGCTCAAGGGGATTTCTGTCAAACCAACATCTCTGTGCAAAGTCACAGTTATGTAAGGAGGATGTGGGAGGCACTTCTTCTTTACGTTGTCTTGTAAATAACGGGCAAGGGTTTTGTAAATCCCCTCCAGGAGAGCTGGTTCCCAATGAGATCACCCTTCCTAGCTATCTCTGCTGCCTCATATTTCTAAATTTAATTTGGGGCCGAGGTTAACCAAGCAGGAGGAAGCTCTGACACTCGGTGTTTCAGAGTTAAGAACTCCTTTAGGAGTTGTAGACAAAAAGGGGCAATATTAGTACCACGATGTTTAAAAATATAATGAAAGTTACATGGTCAAAAAATAATAATCTTTAAAACACGCCTAAAAAACTAGCTATCCTAAACAGTTATACCCCATGTCATACTTCAAAAAAGATTCGGAAAAAGAGAAAGAAAGCCAACAGCATCTGCCAAATACTAATCTCAGAATTTGGCTGTGAAATCTTTAAAAACCTTTAAAATCTTTAAATCGAATGTCTGCCCAATGTAGACCCTTTGTAGCTAATGGACCTATGATACTCATAGAATCATATATTTTATTCTTAGTAGAACTAATATTGGTTCCAGCTCTCTAACACACATTCATTTATCTTTAATGTGAATAAGATCCGGAGGCCCACAGGGCAGCTAGATTTTTATTTTTATTTGCTTTTATAATGAGAAATAGGAGCATCTAGGCATGTTTGTTATTAGTCTGCAGCTTTCCCTGAGGCGTTGTTGACAGTCTCTTGCAAATGGATAGTAGGCTAGGAATGCAAAACCTGTCACCTGTCCAGATGTTCTTGCACTCCAGCTCCCATCAGCCCCAGTCAACAACCTATCACTGGTCAGGGAAGACCCTTACACCATAGGTCCATCTAGCTCAGTATTGTGTACATTGAATGACAGCTGCTCTCCCAAGGTTTCAGCCAAAGGGATACACCCAGCTCTACCTGATGCTGAGGATTGAATCTGGTACCTTTTGCATGCAAGCAGATGCTCTACCACTGAGCTGTGGCCCTCCAATATGAACAGCGCCAGCATGGAAAGCACATAGTTTAACTATGGAATTCTTTCCCGTGAGATGTAGAGAAGGCTTTCTTAGGGGTTTATATGGGCTCCTGGAGGAGATGAGATCCACCTTCAAGGTCTTTTTAAAAATATAAATTTATTTATTTGGTTTTCAGATTAAAATTTTACAGTCACATATCCAACATACAACATAAAAACAAGATTGAATTTTCTGGACTTCCCTCCTCCCCTTTGTGGGGTCTATTGTTAATCATTTCCTCCTGCGTATTTTATAATAATCCAAACCTTTTACCTCTTCCATTGTATCCAAAATTCACAATTAAACTGCAAGTGATATTCCAATCCTACTAACGATTTTAACTGTTTACAATGGTTTTTAAGATAAATTATAAATTTTCCCCATTCCTTATTAAAATTTTGGTCTTCCTGATTTCTGATTCCCGGTCATTTTAGCCATTTCAGCATAATCCATCAACTTGATCTGCCATTCTTCTCTGGTAGGGACTTTATCTTCTTTCCATCTCTGGGCCAATAACATCTGCACAGCCATGGTCACATACATAAATCGTCTTTTCCCTTGGGATTTTGGCACCTAGAATTCCTAAAATTCTAATGTCACCTCCAATGCCAGAGGCATTATGTGTCTACATTCCAGTTGCTGGAAATCCTAGGTCAAGAGAATGTCACTGTGTTCATCTTCTGCTGTGAGCATCTCATAAGCATCTAGCTAGCTACTCAGTGCGAGAACAGGCTGCTGGACTAAATGGGCCTTCAACCTGATCCAGCAGGGTTCGTCTTCACCTTCTTCACTGTGTCTGTGAGAAGCAGGGGTTTTACTGCAGTGGGCTTCAACTTTTGGAACAGGTCTTCTTTTCTAAAAGAAGGTCCTCTCTTCTTTGTTTCTGTAAAGGCTGCAAGACGTTCAGCAACCTTCAGCTGGTGTTTGATGGATTTGGTTGTAGTTTTAAGACTTTTATAACTGTGGAGGTGTTTCAAATAACTCATTATCTTACTGTGCCACGTAGGTCTGTGTAAATATTGCCTGCAGCCTTGATTATCTGCAAATAATTTTAAATAGATTAATACAGTTTCTGCTTGTTTTGTCATTGTCCTCCTCCTTTGCTCCCACCCCTGCTTCACAGCAGCCCGAAGAGGAGCAGTCGGCGGGCGATAGCACAAGTTCTAGTTTCTCTGCTGACGATACGCTGTCCCTAGAAAGGAACTCGTCCCTTGGGAGTGACATCTCCCTCCCTCAGGCGCTAGGCATCAGCAGGCCCAAGGATCGATACAGCCTGGATGGCAGCTGCTTCAACATGGCAACAAGTGCCGAGGGCCAAGATGGCGAAGCTGGCGTCTCCGGGGAGCTGGACGAAGAGCTGGACAGCATCACGGAAGTGCCTCCTCCTGCTTCTGCCCTGAAGAGCTCCATGAGGCCGCTGTCTCCTTTCCGCCGGCATAGTTGGGGCCCTGGGAAGAATGGCAGCAACGAGGCCGAGATGAACCATCGAAGGTGAGTAAAGGATGTGGGCACCCAGTGATCCATAGCTGTGGCAACTTCAGCCTTGTGATCTTTATTTTGGGGGGGGGGAGTGGGGAGAGGGCAATAAGGCAGCCTTGCAAATAAGCCCATAAAAGTTATTAGCCTGCAATTTTTGGGCGGTATGCAGTGAAGTTTTACTCAGACTAGATCCAGACAGGACTACCTCAGGTCCATGGAAAACCACCCAGCGGTCTTACTCTGAGTAGGACTTAGTTGAATACAGCCCAATATTTTATTATTATTATTACTCTTTTACTAACCAGCTAAGGGATCAGTAGCTGATATTTCCATGTGGAAGAATGAGAGCTCATTTTTCTGCAGCCAGCATGAGAATCAATTTCTCAAAGCAGTGTTAAAAATAGCCTTCTACCAAGCAAACTAGTGAAAGAGGCACAGGGGTGATCTGTCTCCTCGCTCCGGCCTGTGTAGCTGCTGTGCTGGATGTGGAGGGAATATGCTTTACTTCCTCTGCAGCAAGCACAGAAACCAAGTGGGATAGTGGAGGAGGAATGGAAGGATCGGTCCCTCCCTTGCCAGCCTCCTCACCTTCTTGCCTGTCTAGTTCTTAAATACAAGGCTGCAGTAAGAAGAGTTTTAAGGTCAGCAAAAGCACCGCTGTCTTTTATTGCTTGAGTTCTAAGGGGGGAAATTCTGTGACAGTCAATCACCGTAAGTCCTTCTTTGTACGTGTGGGTTGGATTTTTACATTTTTTTAAAAAACCCAACAACATTATTTTGACCTTTGAGCATAAAATACAATTTTATGGGTTCCAGTGAGTAAATTCAGTTAGCTGACACACAGTGTTCATCAGCTAGAAATTATCTACCCATGAAGCTGTATTGAGACAAATCAGTAGCATGTCCACCTCTCATTTGTAGAAATACTGGCTGGATATTTTTGTTACTGACAAAACTGATTATGATACAACAAAAATGTTGTTAGCATAAATACATACAGCATAGCAGAATATGGGGGCAAAAATTGGGGCCAGCTTTAGAAGCCAGACAAAATTATGCATGCCACAGACCAGGGGTTTTGTCTGTCATGTCTGACTAAACTTCGGACATACTCTGAATGATAGAACAAGCCTCTTTCCACAATCTGGAGGCATGTGTGGCTATCTCTTCCCTGCTGCACTGAGCCACGGAGAAGCTCGGAAATCAGAGAGACGCTTTGCACTGCTTTCTGAACTTCTCCAATGGTGATGGTCGCAGATTCTGCCCCTTTTTCTCCCAAGTGCTCAAGAATAAGAAAGTTGCACTCACCAACGATGAGGTGTCACGTGTATTCGTGCAGTCCCAGAGCAAAACTTTCTGTTTCAATTTGAGAGGTCAAAATATGCATCCCACAAGTGCAAGCACAAGTCCTTGGTTTTGGAACGAGTGCGCTTGGGTTGCAGCAAGCCACAGAAAGGATTAAAGCAGCCTTGTGTCTTAAGTTTCACACAGGTGAGTGAATGGATTGGAGGGGGGGGCAGGTGGCTCTTGCATCCTAGCCACAGAGGAAGGAAAGCCCTTCTTGGCAACCCACATGGAAATGCAACAGGTTGCTTGTCTGCTTGGTAGAAGCGTGTTGCTGGACTGCATCGGTTCAGTCCAGGGCACAGGGCTGGAAGTTTCATGGCATGAAGAGAAGCAATCAGATAGTTACTTCGCTCTTTGCCATAAAATCCAACCCCAGATGTTACTTTAGGTTTTACAGATTGAAGTGAAGCTGTCTTTTTTCCTGTTGTCTGTTACTATGGGGCAGCCGAAAACCTTTAATTTCAGGTTGTTTGTGTATGTTAAGTAAAAACAGGATAGCTGAAGAAAATTGACAGAATACTAGAAAGTCAGATTGTGTACAATCAACGGTGTGATTATATCCTAGTAGGATTCTTAGGACAAAGTAATTTTCGTGCCTTGTATTATTGCTTCATTACGACTCACCCTCATGCACTGGGGGCGGGGGGGGGGAGTGGCTGATGAGCTTACAGGTACAAAGCAGGTAACACTTCAGGCTTCAAGATTAAGGAAGGCATTCGGCAGGTAGTTGGGGGGGTCATCTGACATCATAGCTGTGCATTTAAAGCAGGGGAGGTGTAATTTTTTTCTAATCTGAGAGCCATATTGCCTCACTGCAAACCCTCCATGGGCTGCATGCCAAAGCTAAATTTAAAAGTGAGTGCAGACTGAAGTTTGTGCATTTACCCCCCCCAAATATTATTATTATTATTATTATTATTATTATTATTATTATTATTATTATATTGAAATCCATGCATATAATTCTGAGATGGCTTTGGGGGCCATTAGGATTGCTTGGGTCCACCCCAATTTAAATTAACCGACTGTCAGTAAATACAATAAGCAGAATAGAGAACAAAATCTGCCCTAGATTGTGCTCCTTCTGGCTCATTCCTATGATCATGTGATGGTGAGAACACCCTCCATGCACATAGAAAAATAGGATGTCAGGTTAGTCTGAACCTTCACCCTGACACGCTGCTTTCCCCATGTGTGTAGAACAGGGATGGGAAACCTCTATCTGCCCGAGGGCCACATTCCCCTAGCGACAGCCTTCTGGGGGCCACATGTCAGCCAGTGGGCAGGGCCAGAGGCTGAAACAGGAAAAGCAAGAAATACAAATTGTTGCTAGTTTCTGTATCCCTCTCTTATCTTCCATTGAGGCAAGCACTATCTGAGGTCAAGGATACTTTCCAACCTGCAAAGGCAGAGAGCACAAAGCACAGCTAGTTTGGGGTTTAGTTAGGAAGGGGAGGGGGCCTGGGAGAACCCAAGGGCCAGACAGAGAGGCTTGGAGACCCCTGGGCCTAAGGCTCCCTATGCCTGGTGTAGATGTATTCAAGCGTACAACTCTCCTGCACCTTCGTTCACAAGTGGAACTGGTCCTGCAAAAGCTTCACCTTTTGAGTCTGTTGATTTAGACCCAAGGTGACTTTTTTACTGCTCTCTGGGTACGTTGCTGGAGCTTTATAAAACATGCCCTTATTTACATGTTGCCTTTCTCCACTTCTTGTTCCACATTCTTTTACCCAGTACTTCCCCGGCCAGTCCCAGTCTGGGGGATTTCTCATTTGTTCATATTGCGCCTTTGTCATTGCTGACTGACCACTGTCCATGATTCATTTTCAGTTCAATGCGAGTGCTGGGGGATGGTGTAAGGAAGCCTCCCACCCATAGGAGAAGGTACAGCACCACACTCTGATGCTGACTAACCATGTTGCATTTGAATGGCTACTAACTTCTTGCTTTTATGCCAACATCTCTTCGTTTATCCCAACACAACTGGCCAGCTTGTTAGCATCTTTGCCCCTCAAGTTTGAAAGAGTGCAAAATGTTCCTGGACTACTTTCCTTGGATGGCTGGATTTGCTGTTTGAGGCGGCAGGAACAGAGCGTAGTTTGAGGGTTTGGGTTCTTTTTGTAAATGTGAAGGATCCTGCCCCCGCCCCATTGTATGTTCTTCATTATGTACCACGTTGGCTAATGAAATGGATTCATGTACACACAGTGTTTCTGAGGAGGAATAAGCCTTGTGCTTGCGTAACTCCACCCTCCTACCTCCTCTCCCCTATGTCTAGAGTCCAGGAATTGCAAATCATGGTTTGGAGCTACTTTCTAGGTTTGATTTTGAGGGTGGGGTAGTGCAAGCTGTAATTTGGCTATTTGACTGTAACAGGAAACAATGGTTTGCCAAGCCAGGAAGTAACTAATTGACTGAATGTATGAGAGGAGGAAGGAGCGTGCAAACACAAGACTTGTTCCCACTCCTCCCAAGTGGTGGTTTAGAGGAGTGGAAACATTGGGTTGTATTCCATGCTGCCTGAGGGAACTTCCACTCGCACAACAGGATTTCCACTCCATCTCCTCCCCGCCCACACCCCCATATCTTCTCCAGAAGGTCCCCCAACTCTCCTGAACTAATTTGGGTGCAATTTAAGTGGAGGAGAGAGAAGAGGAAGCTCCATCGCATGCACAGAAGCTTCTTGCACGAGCAGAGTTGCAGTATTGGATAAAGCCCATTCCATGTAAACTGAGCTACTATCTGCACAACCTTTTGACTAGATGGCAGTACTCAAAATATAAACAGTTCAGTTAAATATAATTAATTGTTTGCAAAACTGTCCCTAGATTTTTCAGAATTGGCAGATGTGAAGGAAATGAAACAGATTAACAAAATATTCAGTACCCATGATCTGGCTGGTTTTCTTTTCTTTATCCCTTTCCTTTAAGAACAAAACAAAAACAGTCTAACTCCCTTGAAAGCTGGGGGCATATAAGTCTGTTCCTGCTCCCTGTTTTTTGTTACGTTCTGTGTTCAACGAATTTTTCCTCCACCCTCTAATTTAAATTTAAACACGCTGCTTGAGGCAGATTTGTAGATTTCCATACCAAAAAACCTCAGCAAGCCTAATCCTGCCAGAATTAATAGGGCATCCCATGCTTGAGTGGTGATTTTTGCAAAAACATGTTTCTACAAATTTGGCAGAAGGTGGCTTAGAAAATTGATCGTCTATTTTTTTATTATTATTATTATTATTATTATTATTATTACGCCCACTGTTTAACATTTTGTTGAGCTTTAAATGCTGAAAGAGGAAGACTCCAGAGATGGTATACTGTGTAAGACCCATTAAAGAAAGAAAAGGGGAAATGTCAGCCTCAAAGCATTTAGTGCACGATTGCGTTAATAACGCATACAAAAGTTGCTTCAGGTGCCTTGTAAAAACTTAACCTTTTGATGAGAATTTCCCTGACCCATAAGATTGGACCCTGTTTTAGATGCCTGAATCTGTTTGAATGCTTTTATATGCTTTTATGTTTTTATTCTGCTTCATTGATTTTTAGGCTGTATTTTTGTTGTAATGGATATTTGTATATTGCACACAGTGTACACCACTTAGAGATTTTAAAACATTTGGGAGTTTAGGCTACTTTTAAATAAAGGTCTGTAGCCCAAACATACGGTAACTGAACTGTTTCAGTATTCAGGCACACACACCCCTTCTTCCTGGTCCCCTACATAGGCTTTTTTGGCCCACAGTTCAATAGTTTTCATAGATTTTTTTTCTGCCTTTCTGTTCTGTTCAGTGCCATATAAAACACAGTTCCTGCTATCCCTAATCCTGGGTGATGTTCTTCCTCAACCCTCCCTCTCATGTGAACGTTCCATTAATCAACTTCATTAATCACCATCCATTCAGAACTCCACCTCCTCCATTCATTCTTTCCCAAGGTTCCATGATTCCCAATTACCCTGTCTTCTGGGTGCCTTATCTGTTAAACTCTCTTGTCTCCTAAACTCACTCCTACCCCTATTTCTCTCAGCCACATCATTTCCATTTGGGCTGTCCCAGCCAAACTGGCTGTTCTCTTTCTCTCACTAACACCCCCCACTCCTGGTCAATATTCTGTGGACTGAAACTTCCCTAGGAGCTGCAGTGTTCGTGGGTTTTCTGTGACATCAGAGCAGCTCACCCAATAGCTAGTCTAGGTTTTAGTTAATTACATAGACACAGCTTTCTCTGAGGCACAGTTGGCCAGGACTTAACCCACCCAAGTTCTAACTCTCTAAGGAGAGACCACCTCCTTTGCTACAGACCCTCTCACATGTTAAGATCAGAAGAAAGGGACTTCTTTGTGGCAGAGTATGTGTTGAACACATGTCCAGCCATTCACAAACTGGTCCGTGCAAAGTTAACAGCGGGAAAAGCAGCTCTTGCTGACATCACTACTGCAAAGCTGAGGCATGCCTGCCAATCCACTACTCTCCCTCATTGACAAATGAGCATCAGGTGCTTTGGTTTAAAAGAGCTGTTTTCCTTTTAATGGATAGCAGGATTTGTTAGCACCTGCCTCTCTGACCGCCCTGTAATGGCTGCCTTCTTGCTCTCTCTTTTGCCTTTTGGTGTCCTCAGTTTGAGCTGGTGTCCCTCTGATGTCCAGTGCACCGCCATGGGTGCTGATTTGAATGGCAGAAGGTAGAGTATACATAAATGTTCTGCAGCAGTAAAGGGAGCTTGCAAACCCCGAGTTGTTGGCTTCTGGTGTGGTGTTTGTAGCCTTGTGGCATTGCTGTGTGTCTGCTGTCTTGAGTATTGTTCAGTCTCTGTCTGGTTTGCTTCCTTTTGAAGCCTTTGAGCACATGCTCAAAGTTTGGCAAGCCAGAATTTGTGGTGGCCCCTCCACCAAGCTAACTTGAAGAAGGGGTATGTTGGTGTGTTTGGTCCTGGAACTCAGGGCCATCAATTGAATCTGAGCATTGGAATATTCGGGACTGACAAAAGGAAGAACTTCCTTCACACAGTGCATATTTAAAAATAGGGAATTCACTGTCACAAGATGTAGTGATGGCTACCATCATGGATGGCTTAAAAAGAGGGCTAGACAAATTCATGGAGGATAAGGCTGTCAGTGGCTGCTAGGAAATCACATCTTAAAAAATTCTCAAAAAGTTTGACAAGCAGGTATATAGCATAGCCATAAAACCAACGAAATACCATTGCAAAATAGCTTTTTGAACTTGTCATCCTTTTCAGCATCTTTCGCCTTAGGGAAGTCGTTGCAGTGTGAAGTGCTCCTGTTCAGGGTTTAGCTAGCCAATGAAGCCCTTTTCCAGTATATTCCATTCAGTTGTTGTCTCCGCTGCTAACAGTAGATCCCGTTAACTAACCAAGGAGATGAGATAGATATGAGTGTGCTTGCAACCGAATCGTTTAAAGCAGGGGTCGCCAATGTAGTGGTGTCTGCAGGGAACTGATATATATGCCTCCCCATCCCCGCCATATTGGTTTAGGGGGTGGGGGGAGTATGGTTGAACCATTTTGTGGTCCTGCTTTTATCTTCTTCTGCTCACTTAGATGTGGCAGTTGTTTGGTGTTACGCCATGCCTCAATGGCAGCCATTTTATGAGTGGTGCCCACAGCACTTCCTCAAAATTCCAAATGTGCCCACTAGCTCCAAAAAAGTTGGCGACCCCTGATTTTAAAACCTATTTTTGATTGGAAGCTTCCTCTCAGATATGCAGTGAGCTTGTATGTTGATCCACCGAGAATCTGCAGAAGCTTGAGATCTGTTTTCTCTCTCTTTAGTTACAGCTTAGAAGGCCTTGCTGGGGAGGGTGACGGTACTAAGAAGCCACCCTCCAGCCTCGAAACGGCAACTCTGAACACCAAAGATCTCCGGCAAAGCCCCCTGGCAAATGACGAGCGTGGTTCTCTGGTCTCACTCACCGAAGAGGAGCTGGAACTAGAACAAGGGGCAATTAGAAGTCTTAACCGCCAGGTAAACAAGATTCTCCCCCCTCTCTCATTAAGAGTTTAATACCATCTGTATGATATCTACAGTGAGCTGAGTAGCCCATCCAGGCCACATTCACACCATATCTTTAAAGCACTATGATTCTACTGTACTTTAAACAGTAAAGGCTTCCCCCCAAAGGCTTCTGGGAACTGTAGTTTGTTAAGGGCCCTGAGAGTTTTTAGGAGACTCCTATTCCCTTCCCAGAGCTACAGGAGTTGATAATCACAGGGAACTCTGGGAATTGTACCTCTGTGAGGGGAATATATGGGTTTCCTAACAACTCTCAGCGGCTCCCATGTATGGTCTGAGTGTGACCCAGTCAGATATCGGCAGAAGTGACATGAGTCAACGGAATGACTGTCGTCTCGTAGTGAGGACATAAGGGGGCCGTTTCCTGCCAGAAGGGAACTCCAGTTTCCTTGAATAGATCTGTAGCAGGTTGTTCCTCATTTGATCTGCCTGCCTCCCACTCTGTGACCCTGCTTTTATACAGCTTAAGAGAAGAGGGCAAATTATATTTCTTTCAGCTTTGCCCAACCTGCTGCCCTCCAGATGAACTACAGCTCCCAGCCAGTATGGCCAGTAGCCAGGGATGGTGGGAGCTGTACGCTTCGCATGTTTTGGGCTACTAGGTATGGGAAGGCTGCTATGGAGATGAAAAATGGGCAGTTTTGCGCGTTTAAACCCATTTCACAGGAGCACAGGAAGAAGCTGCCTTGCACAGAGTCAGACTGCCGGTCCATTTAGCTCACTCAGCATTGCCCACGCTTGCTGGCAGTGGCTCTCCAGAATTTCAGGCAGGAGCTTCTCATTACTATGTGGAGATGCTGCGAATTGAACCTGGGAGTTTCTTCCTTTCAGATCACCTGGGGATATTTTCTGGGGTGGTGGTGAGGGACCCATGGACAGCATGTGGCTAGTCTTGACGGGCTTGCTTGTGCCACTTTGAGCTATTTACTCTGCATCCACCTTTCTGTGTTGCGCCTGCTTAGCATTTGTGGCATACTTCGTGTCTGAACCTGTGTGTAAGGTGGTCCTACAATGGGGAGTCCGCTTTTTGGTTCCACGACGTTGGTGGACGCTAGATTCGCCAAGTGTTTCTTCTGTCCCCAAGTTCCAGAGGGCATCAACCCTCTCATTTTTAAAAGGTGAAATTGGTTTCACCCATGCCTAAGCAAAGACCCAGGTAAAGGGCTCTTTAGCTGCTTCTTCCCCAGTTGTGAGCATTAACAGAGACTTGGACATAGCCCTCTGCTTATTATCGATCTCAGCTGCTTAACTCGCCAGCACAAGGCAGTCAGCAAATGGAGACTGGTCAGATGAGATGCACAGGTGCTCTGCTGAAGGTGTTGTTGCTTGCTCATGCTGGTGAGGAAAGAGTTAAACAACCTTGGTGGGTCTCAGCTGGCACAGGAGAAATCGACTCAGGTGAATAATAGAGACCACGTGCTTGGGATTGGAGTCTGCTGCTTTGGAAGTCAGATGGGAATTTCCTCAGGGCTCCTGTGAGCTGCCTAGCTCAGTATTGTCAACCCTGACTAGAAGCAGCTCTCCAGGGCTTCAGATGGGATCATGCTAGGGATTGGACCTCCTGGCAACGGGTTTCCTGCCCCCTTTTGTGCAGTGGGGTTTTGTAGTTCAGCTTTGCTGTCTTGTTTTTTTGCAGATACGCCAAAGATCTCAGCCCCGTGCCTTCAGCTTCACTGCAACTCCTGTTTCTCCTCCACTGACTAAGTCCATGTCATTGATGACCATTGGCCAAGCTGGACCAGACAGTGAGTACACGTGGCTCTTTGTCTTTCTTGCTGCATACAGCGTTTGGTGGTGACTGCACCTTGAGTGTACTAATAGCACCTTCCCCTTTTCCTGTGCCATGGCAGCTTGGATATAAATAACTGGAGCAGAACACAAACACACTGAGCTGCTTTATCCTAAGTCAGGCCTTTGGTCCATCACGGCCAGTACTGCCCACTTCCAATAAGCAGTGATTCTCTAAGGTGAGGCTTTCCCCAGCTTGGCTTCCAGAGAGTCTTCTTCATTGGAGTTGCCTGGAACTGAACCTAGGAATACAAAGCATGCAGCCTCCCACTGAGCTGTCAATCTTTTCTGGCAATCTTCAGATAAACTAAGTTGGGGTGGAGGTGGTTGCAGAGAACAAGGATGGACTTCATTCCTCCAGAAACACAACACTTCTGCACCTTTCCACTTCCAACAGCGCTAGCTCACGTCGGAAGCAGCTGGTTATTCCGTGGTCCTCAAAAAGCACAAACGTGTTCCCTGTGACTAACATTCTCCCCCTTTTGAAAAATACCCACTTGGTGATTTTACGTATCTCTGGAGTTTTGAGAGACGTGGAGAACAAGTAATCTCTACATCTGCTCCATTCTCCAGCGGATATGCGATGACACACCTGTTAGATGACTGTGCGCCTTGAGGGTGTTTTGTTGATGCCAGAGCTATGTCAGTAAGTGCTGGTTTGCACAGATCCACTGAGCATCTCATGAGCCTTGACACATGTGCAGTGACTGTGTTCTGCCTCTGAATTACTGGGAATATAGAGTGGCAAGAGCACTGTGGTACTCATGTCTTGCTTGCAGATTTCCTTAAAGCGTTTGGTTGGCCACTGTGAGAACAAGATGCTGGACTAAATGGACCTTCATTCTGATCCAGCAGGACGTTTTTGTGTTCTTAAGGACCAGCACAACTCCCATGGGGAAAGGTGCCTTAAGTGATAGGGAACAGCCATATGCTAAGTCACACCTTTGCTCCACCTAGTCCAGAATTGCCTCTGAATACCAGTTTCTGGGAATTGTAAGCAGGGAGAGTGCTGTTGCTCTTACATCCTGCTTGTAGACTTCCCACAAACATCTGGGTGGCTACTGCAAGAAAACAGGATCCTGGACTATAGATGGGCCTTTGGCCTAATCCAGCAATGCTGTTCTTACGTGAGAATGAAGTCATTGCTATAATGCTTTGTACCCATGCCTGAACCTTTTCTGCAGTGTGCTGATAATAGTGTTTGCGCTAGGTGGAGGAGTTCCATTCCGTATTGGTTTTGAGATTGCGGCATTTGCACAGCCAGCCCTAACAATAGGCTGAGTGAGGCGGCTGCCTCAGGCAGCTGATTTTGGCTTGCAAAAACCTCTTAAAAAATGGATCAAGGGTTAGTTATTGGCTATGTTTCTGTTCTATTTTTACTGCCAGGGAAAGGCACTTGTGAAATTTTCTGTATCAGGTGCCTAAATAGTAATGGAATTATGTACCTTGAATTCAAGGAGGGCACAGTTTGCTGCTTTGCCTCAGACAGCAAAATGTGTTGGGCCAGCCCTGAGCATCTGATTGGATTTGCCCCATATTCTTTTTCATTCAGAAGTCTGGATTTTGACTCATAGGTGACTTCTGCCGTTTCCTTAAAAAAAAGTATTTCCCAGACGACAGCCACTCCCATCAATATCAGCTAGCACAGCCTTTGTTTGATCCTTTATTTTTAAGCAGAAGTGTCACCCTCCTGAAGAGGGTGCTCTTATAGGAGAGAGGGTGCTCTTATAGGAGAGAGACCCTTTTGATTAGGGAGCTTCTTAAGGATGCTTCACAAGGAGGAAAGCCTTTTTAGAAAAACCATTCTCAAGACTTGTGACTAATAAAGATGTTGACTAGAGGTTGTTGTCCCTTAGCAATAGTAACCAAAGCACTAAGCTGTCCATCTATTAAAATAACCGCTTCATCTGCTTAGCCTTATTGCACCAATTTTCCTCCCCCTCCCAAAGCCTGTCATTTAAAAAATAAAGAAAAAGAAACAGGAAATAACCATTTGGTATCTTTTTCTTTCTCAGTTGCTAACCAAACACTAAAAGCAAAAAATAAAAAGAGGGGGGAAATTTCTTCCCAGAAAACAGGCTTGCCTGACAAATGAATGATTCCCCCTGCCTGTTCCATTAGAGGAAAACTTTCCATCCAACTTGGAAGGAGTGGCATTGCATCAGTCTGAGGCAAACTGTGGCTCGTGCACACTCCTCCCTCCCTCCCTCCCTCCCTCCCTGCAGAATCTCCTTTTGCATATGCTACCAACTGGGACTTGCCAGGTATGGGGAAAGAACTCTCATAAAAATGTGGGGGTCAGCATTGCAGTTGACCATCTGGAGGATGCACAGTGGGCTCTTAAGAGCAACCAAGCATCGCATCTCTGACGGGAAGTAGATGGTTGTACACAAGTGTAACTGCTGTTGAAACTGCCACCCTGTTCCTCTGCCTTAAGGAAATCCAGTAGGAATCTAGAAAGCTGAGCTCATCTAGCTTAGTATTTTGTCTGCAGCAGGAATGGGCAGACTGCAGGCTTGAGCGATCTGCTTTGCTTTTTCATCGAACCATCAGCCTGGATCCAAGTCCAAATAGTGGCTTAGAAAAAGGAGCAGGCATAGAATTAAGGAAGAGGGCACCTCTAAGTGCAACTTAGCTCAGGAATCTGTCCCTCCCCCCAACTGAATGCATAGCTCAGGGGTCTGCAACCCGCGGCTCCGGAGCCGCATGTGGCTCTTTTACACCTTTGCCGCGGCTCTGGGGTGGATACTAGCGAGGGGAGGAGGCACATTGTGTGCCCCGACACTCCCCACTGTGGCAGGCGCTGTACTGGCTGTGACGTCGCATGGGGGCGGTGCGTGTGTTAGTCACACACCGTCCCGACGTCACCTTCCCGCCCGCCCGCCCGCTACATTGTAAGGGGCATGTACGCTGGTCACTGTATTGAAAGGGGGCATGTACGCTGGTTACTGTTTTGAAGGGGAGTGAAGAACACACACACAAAAAAAGGTAACTTGTTAATTTAACGTTTATTTCTATGAGGAGGAGTAATTCTGAGGGGTCAAACAAAGAAATAATAAAAAAGTGACAAAAAAGTTATTTTTATAATGACGAGTTTTGCGGCTCCCAGTTTTTTTCCCCTTTGGAAACGGGTCCAAGTGGCTCTTTTTGTCTTAAAGGTTGCAGACCCCTGGCATAGCTCTTTAATGCAAAAATGCATTCTTGGGTTGCCTCCAAACCAGTTTTTGTTTCAGCTGCCTAATTAGTGGAGGCTGGTGAGCTATTGCTATTATTCAGCCACGGGGAACCCTTGCCCTTCCAGATGTTACTGAGCTACAACTCCCATTGCGTCTGGACATTGGCCATGTTTGCTAGGGCTGGTGGGAGTTGTAGGACCAAAGGCTCCCCACACCCGAACAATTGGGATTTGAAAATCCTTGGTGTTCTGTTGCAGATCACCCAGGTCTCTCTCTACCAGGAGATCCTGACCTGCCTTCTTCCTATCTCTGGTTTGCAGTGACTGACAGTGATAATCTAGGATTTCATGTAGGGGCCATTCCCATACACAGCTGGAGATGCCAGGGGTTGAAGCAGGGGCCTTTTGCCTGCAGAGGACATGCTCTGCCACTGTGCTGTGCTCTCCTCATCCTACCCACTCCCCAAAAATGCCATCATGTCTTCCCATGCAGTGAACCAGTGAATTGCAGCAGAGAAACATGCAGCGCAGTGGATGCTGTGTAGTCCCAGCAATTTTTGGGGTAGGGATGGAGGAGGAGGAGTGGAGTTACCACTCTTGAGTGACAGCCAAATGCCTGCCCAAAGGTCTGGTTCCGGCCTTGGTTGAATTCAGATCTCAATTAGCACTAACGAGAGAGTACAAGTTGAGAGAAAGTGAAGCAGGCTTAAATCTCTCTCTTTGTCTCTCTCTCTCAGAATGTGGGATCTGTTGGCTTGATGCATTCCAGAGGGAAACCTCAGCCCCGTAGGAGCCTTGAGCTGTTGCACTTCCCTCCCGCCCCCCCCAAAGGCTGCTGGCAAGCAGATGCTTGGCCGTTCTTCATCGTCAGCATTTTGTAGAAGTGGAGGCTTTAGAGGAGCTCTTCTGCCAGAATGTCCCAAAGGCTCCTCCTAACTCGGGGATAAAAAATACAAAAAATCAGCGGGGAAAATGCTGGGGGTGGGGGGTAGTTAAAGGCAGCCGGAAGCTTTTAAAGAATGAAATCCTCCCCAGTGAAGGAAGGACCAAAGGCATGCTGGTGATGGTGGGGAATTCATTGAAGCGAACCTGTTTCAGTTCTGAGTCTTGCTTGCCTTTCCTGCTGTAAGACGTTTTGCTTGGATTGAGATTTTGTAGTGAATTGAGATTTTGTAGTGAATTTGGAGGTTCCTCCTGCAGGGAAATATCTGAGGAAGCCACAAGAGGGGCCCAATAGAAAAGGTGGCATTTCTCAGGTGAATTCCAAGAATAGCCAGAATACTTTGAAGAAGGCTACTGAACCCTTTTGATAGCTTAATATAGTAGGGTGTGTATTTACCTTTTGAAGTAATAGTGCCTTTTGTGAGGTGCCAACTATAAGGGTCAGCTAAGGGAAGAAAAGTTGTTAAAGCCCCACCCCCACCCCGGAGTGGTTCTATAGGGGTAGGACCTCAGTACTGAGGATTTAAGCCATCAGACAATAGCTTGACTTTGTTCCTTTTCCTGTGCTTGCTAATTCATTTAAAGTTTAAACAAATCTACCGCTTCCAAAACCTTGAGCTTGTGCAGAGGCTTTTAACTGCTGAGATGGGGCCTGGCTTTTACTAAAGAGCATCAAGAGTCTTCAAAGCTGGGTGCTATACTTACACATCGGGTGCAGTCCAGCCAAAATGAAGCGTCTTTCAGGTGTCGTTGGGCTGGATTTGCATGTAATGCCAAACCATGGTTTGAACCTACACGAATGAATGCAAACAAGTTGCTGAGTGAAGTCTTGGGTTTGAGTGCTCTCCCTTCCATCACCTTCTCCTGTGATCCTGGGAGAAGGACTTTGCTAGCAGTTAGTTTCAGTGAATCCAGGTTTGTTACATACATACCAGCGATTGTGTTTTGAAACAGACCCTGATTAGTTGAATAAGCCAGCTCATATGAGTTGGATTTGGGGTTTTTTTTTAAAAAAGAAACTGACCAGAGTTTATTTCAAAGCGTGATCCAATGCATCAACTCTGGATTCTTTGAAACCATAAACTAAACTTTAGCAAAGTCCTTCTTCCTGGCTGTATGGGAGAGGTAAGATGGACATTCATACGGAGGCTTTTCTCAGGCTCATTCTGGCTTGTGCATGTAATATTAAACCAAGGTTTAGGGTTACATGCACAGTAACCCCCATTAACTTCAGTGGAAAAGTCAAGCATGTCTTTAAAATCTCCATAGATGAATTGATTGGGATTATGGGTATGATCAATTTAGGCTGGATTTTGTTCATTATGTGGAAGCTTTCCTGAAAAAAATTTGGATGTATTTCCATGCAGAATATCTTTAGTATAGTAGAGCCAGGACTCTCCAAAATATTTTTTTTGATTGCAGTGAGAGTTAACTACCCTTATCTTTACCCTTATTGCTTTGTGGGGTTAATGGGCAGGAGGAACCCTAAAGAATTACATGGATCTTGTAAAAAGGTTTCTGCAAGGTAAGGTTGCACTTGGAGCCTTCTGTAGTAGAGAGCTGTTCCTTTTAGGAGATAGTTCTGCTCAATGTGGTGGCTTTCTTCTGCTACTTGTGGTGGTGCTGCCTTGTATTGTACCCTCTAAATTCTGTTTAGTTGTTTGTCTTATTTTAAATCAATAATTTCCAAACTCTGTGGGGTGGGCCCATTAATGTTCTATGAGAGACAACAACTTGGAAACTTTTCCCAGGGCAGCCTGTATATTCAACTAGCTCAGTATACACTGACTCACAACAATTCTGACATTTTAGACAGAGGAACATCTATCCCATAACCTGAGCCTGAGCCTTTTGATTGGAGCTGACTGAGATCGAGCCTGTGAACTTCTGTGTGCAGAGCAAATGCTCTATAGCTGGACAGTAGTCCTTTCTCTCTGCATCTTAGCAAGTCATACTTTAGCTTGCAGGTGAAGGACTCAGTGATTAAACCCTCTTCCATCTAAAAACATTGTTCTGCATAGAACAATGCTCATTTTAACTTATTGAAGGCACTTCTGCATACAGAGGCCATACTGTACTCCTTAGCTATGGTCCTTCCATCAACAAACTTTATAGTATCTTTTGTGACCCCAAAGTCCCCACCAACATGCAAAGGGGGTTGCCCATTGTGACTCAGCTCACATTACTGCTCTGCTCTGCTCTCCTTCCTGTGAACTGGACCAAGGGTAACTTTGGCACTCTCTGTATACTAGATATGTTTGGGATTATCCAAAAAGTCTTGATGTAGCGAAGTCTCTGAAACTACCTACCCTTAGAGGAGCTTCCCTGCTGCATCCCTGCAAGAGTCACTGCTCTGAGCATGCCTCCTTCCAACCAGGAGGTATATCCAGACTAATGATTCATGCGGGAATGGGGGTGGGCAGGTGGGTGCTTGTCTGATTCTTTCTCATCCACACTCCAAAAGCAAACTTAATGGGCGAAACGTGGCTGCACCTTCAATTTTAATTCATCCAAAAATGTACCCTAAGCGCTTAGACGTTTGGGATATAACTGATTTAAGGAATACAGCACCAAGTCCTGATGTAGATTGCAGAGGGGTGACTTGCAGTCTCTGTAGATTGTAAACATTAGCCGCATTGGCTCATCATGGTATGGTATGCTGTAAGCCATGTCTTAAGCCTGCTATACCCTCCTCAGCCAAGTTGCTTGAGGGGAGAGGTCTTAATGTCATGGGGTGAGGCCCTCTTTTCCCCAAGCTATTATGCTGGAGAGGATTTGGGCTCACAGCTGAAGAAGGAGGTGTCTGTGGATTTGAATAGCCGTGTTGCACCATGCTCAATTAGATCCTTTTGCGAATGAGGGCTGGCCATCCAGGGGTCACTAAAGAGAGATGCCAGCATCTTGTAGCATTGCAATTGAACCTTTTCCTTTGAAGAATTGTTGTGGGAAAGGTTGCCAGTAAATAAAAAGCCTCAAGCCTACAGTTTACAGATTGAGTGCAATCTGAATTATTTCTCTCTCTCTCTCTCTCCTTAAAAAAGAAAGCCTTCTGCTCTGCATTGGTTTTGCTTTCCCTCTTTGGCTTGGTCTTGACTGCTCCTGTTGCCATTCCCCCTCTCCTTTACCTACTATTGGTTGTTGTTGTTGAAATGCATGCTTTAACGTCTGCTGTTAACCCACTTCTCAGCCCAGGGACGGACTCGGCCATCCAGACGAATTTCCTTCTCCTTCAGCATCTCTCCACTCATTCCTAAGTCTAAAACTGTCTTTTCTATTGGCTCTTCTTCCAGTGATGAGGATGAGGAGTTGGATAGTAAGTAATCTGCCTGGGCAGAATGAAGCTGGCTTTGGGGTGGCGCTAGGCAGGGAAGCGTCTACATTTTACCTGGCTTTTCTGTCTCGTCTTTAATGCAAGTGCTGCTTGCTAAAGTTGCCTCATCCCTTTCTTTGTGCTTCTGAACTTCACATGCTGCATCATAAAAGGGATGCCTTCCCTTCGCAACTGCTTACAAACGTTGGTACTCCCAAGAGTGCTTTTGTGCTGTCTCCTGTAGATGCCACGGCGCTCAAGCTTTTTGAAAATCTGTTTTGCTGTTTCACTGTGGGTCGTTCCTTGGTGAGGAAGGGGAAGGTGTTTGCTTTGGGCAATGGTTCAACGCTACCATTGTAGTTTTGCCACATCACACTCTTGCATGTCAAAAGCTTCACAGTAAGAGTCACGGATATGTGTATGTTTTTAAACCGTGTGTGTTTGCTTGAGAATTGTACATTTGATATATAGCAGGGGTGAGGAATTCATTTGAATTATTTACTTGAGAAATTTCTTGATAATGCTTCTGGTGCATGTGATATAGAGATCCTTGGTTTGCCCAGGTTACGGATGGGAAATGGAGGTCCTGGGCACTTCTCCTAGTTAAAGTTATTCCAACACCATTATGTTTTGAGAAGTTGAGACTTTAACTGGCATGGGCCTCCATAGATGCAGTCCAGATAATCAGAACAGGTGATGATCACTTTCTTAATTTGCAGAGAGAGGCGGATAGAACTCAAAGCAGTGTTTATAATCACTTGCCTTTAGCACTTGGTCAACCACACTCTGGAGCTCTGTGCAGTTTTAAACTGTTGGTGGGGGGTGAAGCCTCTAAAGACTACAGGAATTTCAAATAGTGAGCTTCTTGCCATGAAGTCATCTTGACAATTAGCTCAAAGCACGCTCTGCTTGCGTCTCTGCTTTTGCAAGATAGTCTTGCAAAGGTCAGAGCCTGATATCCACCCAGTTTGCTGCCTGGAGGTGAAACTGAACAAGGGGCTTCTCTGTACTTTTTCTTGAGAGCTGTCAGTTTTGGGTTGCAGGCTACTTCCCAGTTATCACCAGTGATGTCATATCTGCTATCCAATAAGAGCCTGTGATGCTTGCACAGTCATGTTTGAGTCGCTTTTCTCCAGCTATGCAGGAATCTGCTTGGGATTCTGTACAACTTTTGTGTTGGTTATTTTGTAAATCATAGGTCCTGAGGTGCCAGTAGTAACCAGTTTTGGGATCCTCTGGAGGGTATCTCTGGAGACACTTGTGTTAACATCTGGAAACAAGTGAACAAGCAAGCGCCTCTTGTCTTCGTTATTCAGGACTTTGTAAAGAAAGAATGGGAAAAACCCATTCAGAGTTACTACTTTTATAACCATGGTTAATAAACCTTTAGTGGACCCAGTGGACCAATTTTCCACCGGGATTTTGCATTAGAATGTGTCATAGCCATCAAGGTTAATCCCAGGTGCAATTATTGTTAATTAAAAACCTTTTCTCCTTGTCTTTCCTCAGGTAACAGATCTTTCAGCAGTACCGGCAGTTCATTGACTCAAAGGTGAGCTTTTGGTTTCCCAAAATTAAAATTGAAGGCAGGGCTTTGTTTTGTTTTGCGAACTCTTAAAACTCTCTTCATTTCCTTGAAATAGAAAAATCAGGGCTCTCACCCAATGAAAAGAGAAATCATGCTGATTTAACTGTGCGAGTTTTAGTCAATTCATTAGTTAAGTGACTAAAACTGCGTGGCTTTGCATATGATAGGAATGGACGATAGTTCTAAAGTGGATAAATCATTGTCTTTCAGTTACTTATTTTAGATGATGTATGCCTGTAAAAGCAGATATCAGCTTTAAAAAGAGGTGTTACTCCTTCTCTTACCCATAGGGATGGGGTGGGGGTGCGCCAAAAATGGCCCTACCCAGTGCTTTTTTTTCTGGGGGCATGCAGGGGTACGCATGCTCCTAAACATTTTGTTGAATCTAAGTTTGGCCTCATGGAGGGGCAGTATTTCAATATGAGTAGGAAAAGGAGAGTACCCCTAAACATTTTTTAAAGAAAAATAACACTGGCCCTAGCTATCTGCAATCTTTATAAGTTCTTGTATTAAAATAAATTTTAAATAATTAGATTAGCCTACTGATTAATTGGGATGCAGGTGGCGCTGTGGTTTAAACCACTGCGCCTCTTGGACTTGCCAATCGGAAGGTCGGCGGTTCGAGGACCCGCCACGGGGTGAGCTCCCGTTGTTCGGTCCCAGCTCCTGCCAATCTAGCAGTTTGAAAGCATGCCAGTGCAAGTAGATAAATAGGTACCGCTCTGGTGGGAAGGTAAACGGCGTTTCCGTGCACTGCTCTGGCTTCACCAGAAGCGGCTTAGTCATGCTGGCCACATGACTCGGAAAAACTGTCTGCGGAAGCGGACAAATGCCAGCTCCCTCGGCCTGTAAAGCGAGATGAGCGCTGCAACCCCAGAATCATTCGTGACTGGACTTAATAGTCAGGGGTCCCTTTACCTTTACTGATTAATTGGGAAGAGTGGAAGACACCTTCCAAGTTTGTTGATTTTTGTGTGTGCTGATTGGCTAAATGAAACATGTTACTCAAATCTAAGGGGGCGAGAAAATCATACACCCTAAATCACGGGTGTCAAACGCCAGACCTCGTCATGTGGCCCGTGTAGCCGCCACCGGACGCCAGCCTTCACCTTTTATTCTCGCTTTTTTTTTTTGACACAAGAATGCCGCCTCTTCAGCGCATGCGCAGCAGCCTACAAGCCAGAGAACGTCTGCCCTCTAGCGGCGCCGCGGCCCCCGATGAATTTGAGTTTGACACCCCTGCCCTAAATGCTTACTGGAAACAACACAAAATGCTTTCTATTTCCTCCTCATCTTCCAGGAAGCTGTACTTGCACTTTCAGACAGCAGAGGGCACTGTGGGTATTTGGAGCATGCATATGATTCTTTGCACTTAGGATGGTTGGTTGCCTGTTCTTCGCAGGACTCCTTTGGCCTTTAAGGGAAAATGGCAACTAGAGAAGCTTGGGGGTAAAAAAAGCCTCACCTGTTGAAGGCACAACAGGCCTTGTTTGAGTTAAGAAGGTGCTGGGCCCATTTGCAATATGCAACACAGCTTTCATTAGAGTTGCCAGACCCCCCCCCCCATGGACCTTACCTTTTTATCGTTTTAAAATGTATTTACTTTATTTCATGCAATGTATATACTGCTTGACTGTAGAAAATCTGAGAGCAATTTTTTAAAACAACAACAACAACAACAACATGTGAAGCTTTTCCTTGAGCAGAGATGAAGCCATAGATAAAGCTTCACCTGCTTAATTTCTGCCTGTCAAAATATTTGCCAGGACATAATATTTATGCACCACTTTTAATTTAAAACAGGATTCAGAGTGGCTTGCAGTGAAAAACAGCAAAGATGCAACATAAAATACTTAATGGCATGCTTGGTATAGTTATCTTACAACATTTATATAATGTTATAATACAACCTCTAAGCAGCTTACAAAAAGATTAAATTGTTAAAATTATCAATAAGAGACAGTATAAAGCAAGTATTTTTTTTAAAAAAACAAAAAGTAAAATTGACAGTAAGCAAAAAGAAAAAAAAGATTGAAGTAAACTTTGGCATTCTACACATCTGGATAGGCTGGTCTAAACCAGGTATAGGCAAACTCAACCCTCCAGATGTTTTGGGACTACAACTCCCATCATCCCTAGCTAACAGAACCAGTGGGAGTTGTAGTCCCTAAACATCTGGAGGGCTGAGTTTGCCTATGCCTGGTCTAAACAAAAAGGTTTTGAGCAGGCACTGAAAAAGCACAGTCAAGGCATCTGCCTGATGGCAGTAGGTGGGGAGAGTTCCAAAATGTAGGTGCTGCCTCACTAAAAGTGCAGTTTCTTACAACTGTGGAACAAGTATTAAGTGGCACCTGTAAACGGTGCTAGTTCCACTGATCGAAGCAGTTGAGTGTGCATATATTGGGTAAGGCGATCTTGCGGGTGAATTGGTCCCAAGTTGTTAGGGGCTTCATGTATGAATAGTAGCACCTTGAACTGAACTGGGTCATAACAGTATCATTAAAAATAATACAGTGGTACCTTGGTTCTCAAACTTAATCGGTTCCAGAAGTCCGTTCCAAAACCAAGGTGTGCTTTCCCATAGAAAGTAATGCAAAATGGATTGATCCGTTCCAGACTTTTAAAAACAACCCCTAAAACAGCAGTTTGACATGAATTTTGCTATCTAATGAGACCATTGATCCAGAGAATGAAAGCAATAAACAATGTAATGCAGTCACACAATCAATCAGTAGCTGAACTGGGTTCCACACAGTCACAATGACACACAAAAAAGCCTCAAAAATGCAAAATAAATAGCAAAAACAGACAGACCTCAGCGTGGCACTCAAAATGGAAGCATGGCACTCAAATCAGAAGCGTAACACTCAAAACAGAGCTCTTTCGGCTTCTGAAAAAAGTTCGCAAACCGAAACACTTACCAGGTTTGCAGTGTTTGGGTTCCAAGTTGTTTGAGTACCAAGGTGTTTGAGAACCAAGGTACCACTGTACTGAGGAGGAGGAGGTTGCCGTTGCTGTCCCTTTGCTGCTGCCAGCAAAGAATCTACCCCAAAGGGTGGTTTTTCCTTTGGCAGATTCCTGAAAGTTCTCGCTCTCCAAACCAGCAGCCCCTCGTATCTGTGGTCTCCTTCCGCACAGGAGCAGGGTCGGTAAAGAAGAGTTGGCAGCTGCAGTTGTCATTAACTTAATGCTGGATTTATCATAAAAAAAGATGAGCGATCTAAAGACACAAATGGGCTGGAATTCTTGGTAACACAGAACAATAAAACAAAACAAAACAAAATCAGTTTCTGCTGTCTGAAGTGGGAAAGAGAAGGGGGTTCTGTGCGCCCCCTGACAATGTTGTGTCTCTTGGCTTCCAGCATCTGCGAGGAGAGCAGCAATTTCCTGCCTCCCAGCCCATCCAGAAAGGACTTGGACAGCAAAAGTGGAACGAAAGTCAGCCGCACGTTCAGCTACCTCAAGAATAAAATGGTCAGCAGTAAGAAGAGCAAAGTAAGTAGCTCCAGATGTTTGTGGCTCACTCGGCCTTGGCGGTTCGGCGCACTGAGCATGGCAGGAAGAGCGTGGAGGTTGATCTTGTGTTAAATATGAGATTCTCATAATCTGAGGTTCTTTTCCTACATAATTGCTTCCCCCTCTGGTGGAGGGTACAAAACACTTGAACGGGTGGGTGGGTGCGCTCAGTTCCAGAGTAAGGAAGGATCTCTCAGCACAGAGAGCCAGAATGGCTTTACTCTCAACAGCAGGTTTAGC
The DNA here is from genome assembly GCF_027172205.1 of Podarcis raffonei. Lineage (NCBI taxonomy): Eukaryota > Metazoa > Chordata > Lepidosauria > Squamata > Lacertidae > Podarcis > Podarcis raffonei. Next base: position 20,028,352 of record NC_070615.1, on the reverse strand, counting down.
AAATGACTCTTTCTTAACGGAAAGCTGCAGGGGAAAACGTGGCCATTTCTGATGGCTGCGGCTCCTGCCTTTTCATCTTGGCTGTCTGGTTTTAGGAAGGAGTTGGATGTCTACAAAGGAACTCTTAGAAAATATTGTGTGACGGGCACATCGAACCTGTTTTATCTTGCATGTATTAACCCTTCCTGTCACCTGCTCTGTTGGTGAAGATGTGAGACTCAGGGGAAAAGTCATACCACGTTTTGTGGCGGTATTGCATTAAGGTGTCAGGTTTGGGGGAGATGTTTTTTTCTAGAAATACGTAATACAGTGGTACCTCGGGTTACATACGCTTCAGGTTACATCTGCTTCAGGTTACAGACTCCGCTAACCCAGAAATAATACCTCGGGTTAAGAACTTTGCTTCAGGATAAGAACAGAAATCGCGTGGCAATGGCGGGAGGCCCCATTAGCTAAAGTGGTGCTTCAGGTTAAGAACAGTTTCAGGTTAAGAACGGACCTCCGGAATGAATTAAGTACTTAACCTGAGGTACCACTGTACTGCTTTTCAACATGTCATTCAGACCCCTGAGTTATTGAATGTACTTCATGGTCAGAATGAAGATATTTTGGTTATTTATTGTTAGCAGTTGAAAACTTGTCAGTATGAAGATACTATTTATTCTTAGCAGTTAGACATGGTATAGACCAGTTTTAAAAGGCTTGGAAGGGACATCAAACCGGCTTGATAGAGAATTGGTCCTAATGGAGAAAATTATCAACAAAATACGATTAGCTGAAGGCAGAGATAATCAAAAATCAATTTCAAGTAAACAGCAGGAGAGATGGAAAAAGTGATTCCTGGATTGTACCATGTCATAGTACGGGTGATGGTGGGATTGCATGGTTTGAATGTTTCCCTATTTGTGGGGGAACTTTGCCCATATTCAACTAGTCTGTCACAGAGAAGTCTGCTGGAAACTCCGTGCACAAGTAAGGCATCCCCATTCATATAAAAGCTGACTAATCGTGGCAGCTGGTGCCCATTGGTACTGGTAGGATTGGTGGCAGAGAGATCAAAGGTGCTGCAGCCAGTAGCAGGTAGAGCCAACTCATTCTAGTTCTGTCTTCATGCTCCTGGCGTTTTGCAAGGGCGACAGAGACTAAGGAAGAGGACACTGGCAGGTAGGGCCACCCCTCCAGGACTGGCTGTAAGCAAGGAAGCAGCTGGGTTGAGGCTGGCTGAGGGCAGGCTGAGGTTAGTGGGGCAGAGCACCAGTCTCCACTGTTGATTATGTATTGCCTGGAAGTGTGCCCAGCATGCACAGGGTCATCAAGGAGGTTTGGGTAATCCTGTGTATTCTGTACACCCAATAGCACCAGTAATCTGGTGCTTTAGAATGAAGATGCTTCTGAATGCTAGTTTCTGGAAACCACAGGAAGGGGGGGTGCTGTTGCACTTAGTTGCTGCTTTGTGGGTTTCCCGCACACATTTGGGTGGCTGCTTTGAGAACAGGATGCTGGCTAAGGGCTCTTCATCTGTTCTTAACACTGCCTGCACAGCCGTGTTCAGCTACAATCATAATCACATTAGTAATCAATGGGTAACCAGCTGTGCTTCTGTGGAATTGTCCTCCTATGTCTGTATTTCTCATAGACATGTTCTGAGAGTCAAGCGAGATCACCTGTCTCCTGCAACCCTTCTGCTCTTCTAAGAAATGCTGGTGGGAAGGACGTTTGTCAAGAGAGGTTTGGAAAGCTGAGCTTAACTTAGTCTTTCCCATGCGGTGTGCCAATAACTTCTCCTTTGGCAGAGCTACGTGATCGCATTAGCGATAGTCCACAGCTAGGACACTGGAAGCAGACGACTGTAAGATGAGTACGGGTGATGCCTTGGAAGGATGATGTAAAAGTCAGGAGCTTTAAAAGCAGACGTTTGTCGGGGTTGTTTTTCTTCTTAGATTAAACCTTCAAAAAACGGAAAACAAAGCCTTAGCTATAGCAATTCTTTCAGTATTAGAGCTGATCAACCTCAAATTGCAAAAAACAACAAAGACTCGTTTCGATATAAAAAGGGGGTGTTAGTCAATTAAGTTTTACTACAGTAAACCCTTTGAAATTAATGGACCTGACTTAGGGCTTATCCACACTTTCCTCTGCTCTTTTTAGGCATGGTCTGTGCTTTAAAGCTCCATATCTGAGTGTTCTTTCTTTTGCTCCAGAAACCGTTCTTTAAAGCTGAATTGGAGCAAACAGCAATCCAAGGAAAGCCCGAATTGAGGTTTGCTCCAGTTGAGCACTAAAGATCTGGTTTTTGCGGGGAAAGCTCCAGGGAAAACACACAGAGAGCTTTTAAGCTCTGCCTGGAAAGAGCGGAGCTAAAGGTAAGTATGGATAAGCCCTTAATCATGTTCATTATTTTCAGTGGGTCTACTCTGAGTAAAACTCAGTTGACTACACACAGAATTTCTTCCTGACAACTTTTTTTTTTTTTGAAGGGATTTGGTATCTTAAACATCACTGCATTGTCCCACAATTTTTCATACAATTCAGTAATCTAAAAAGGAATTTAAAAGTTAATAAGGAAAGAACCCAAAGGCTTGCGTTATTCAGCAGAACAACTATTTGATATGAAGTGGAGTTGCTGTGTATCGATAGCACTTTGGTTGCTATATACAACTTGATTGTAAAAAGCTGCCTTAGTGTGCGGGTGATGATCTTTCCTAAAGATTACAACACTGTTAGACAAAGTTGTGCAAGGGACACTGGCTTCCTTTTGCGGGTGTGTGTGTGTCTCTTGTGTGTACAGACTTCGTGAGAGTTTGTCTGAAGGTGGTGAAAGGCGAAATCCACACATGTGATGTCAGATGTGGGACAGGCAAAAGCTGTGGCTGTGAAGGAACGACCTTAGAGTCTGCTCCCAGTTTTCTCTTTGCAAGCACACTTTGCATTCAGCACTGTTTACCTTTGATGTTGAATGCAAGCTGCACAGCTTTTGGCTGGAGTCGGATCCACCTGATCTCAGGTGGTATCAGGTGATTGACAAGTGCATGGTGGAGGGTTGACCACAATGTGATGTGGCCCTTTGGGCCCTGTGCAGTTTACTGCTCCTGTTTTAGCTATTTGCTGTGGAGGTCTCAGTTTCCATTGCCTTATGCAGGTTATGCCTTTATGAGAGAACATTCAATAAACCACTTAATTCGCTTTGCACAATGTTCCATGAAGCTTGTTAGACATTCTTAAAAATAAAATGTTCAGGGTACAGCAAGTGATATTGCACGTACATATAACAGCTTAGGTCCCAGTTGCTTTATCAGTTCAATCGATTTCACAGCCAGGCTTTCTCCGGATTATAGTCAGAAATTGTTACTGTACTATACACAAAGCAAGCGATTTGTGGATTAAAAAAAGAACAATTTAAAGTAAAAGTTTCATTGCTTAAAACTGGGGGTGGGAAGACCTTTCCTCCCCCTGATGTTGCTGGACTACAACTCCCATCATCCTTTACCATTGGCTATGCTAGCTGGGGGACGCGGGTGGTGCTATGGGTTAAACCACAGAGCCTAGGACTTGCCGATCAGAAGGTCAGTGGTTCAAAACCCTTCGATGGGGTGAGTTCCCGTTGCTCGGTCCCTGCTCCTGCCAACCTAGCAGTTCGAAAGCACATCAAAGTGCAAGTAGATAAATAGGTACCGCCCAGGCGGGAAGGTAAACGGTGTTTCCGTGTGCTGCTCTGGTTCACCAGAAGCGGCTTAGTCATGCTGGCCACATGTCCTGGAAGCTGTACACCGGCTCCCTCGGCCAATAAAGCGAGATGAATGCTACAGCCCCCGAGTCGGTCACGACTAGACCTAATGGTCAGGGGTCCCTTTACCTTTATGCTAGCTAGTGTTGATGGGAGTTTGAGTCAAACAGCACCTGGAGGATCCTCACCCTTGGCTTAAACAAATTATTTATAGATTTATTACATTTATATCTGACCTTTCCTCCAAAAAGCTCAACAATTTTCCCCTCCTCATTTTATCCTCACAACAACCCTGTCATGTAGTTTAGACCAAGACACAATGACTGGCCCAAAGCCATCCAGTGACCTTCATGTCTGAGTGAAGGATTTGAATTCTTGATCTTTTGGTCCTGGTCCCAACATTATAATGCCACACTCAGAAGAATGGTCCTCATCTTGAAGCAGAGCTACATGTTGTAAGGAACCAAGGCTGGGCTTCTTCTTAAAACTGTAGCTGTGTTGAGATTTCTCTCACTCCACCCCCAAAATTCCAGTAACTTAGGGGCATGGAGCCTGCGGTACTCCAGTTGTTGGTGGGCTCCATATTGTCGTCTTGTTGGCTATGTAGGTTAGGTCTGATGGGAGCTGGAGTCCCACAACATCTGAAGAGCCATGGGTTCTCCATCCCTGTGTTACTGGATTGTGTGTGTGTGTGTGTAACTGGAGTCAAGCGTAGGTCAGCAATCATAGCAAAACACTGAGGCCAGTGAAGTTAAATCTTTATTTAAGAAACCAAAACAGCACAGGTCTAGTGATCCCAGCAGCTCGTCCCAGTAGGTCTTGCTCCAACAAGGCAGTTGTGAGGTCTGAAGGTCCCTGCCTTCTCACCATGTCCTAAAGCTCCTCCTCTCCAGGGTCTTTCCCAAGCAGCTGCAAACAGCGCCTGTGTACAGCCTCCCTCTGTTCTGCCCTCTTTGCATGTTCTAGGAGACGAGGGGTAGGGGAGCTGGTTGCAGCAGGAGGGGGAGACTCCCTGGCATCTTCCGTAGCCTGTCTCCTGACCCCACTCCCCTCTGGCACAGCTTTTTCCTGCTCACCAAACACGGTTGCCTCTTCAGTTTCTGACGCCACCTCCTCCCAGTCTGCTGCTTCTTCTCCCTCTGACCACTCATCGTTGCCCCACCACCCTTGGCTCTGAGCCTTCTTCCCCTGGGGAAGTTCCCCAGCCAGTGCCCTCCACCACTTCTCTGCACCCAGCCAGTCCATGACAGCGTCTGTCTCATCATGGCCGCCTGTGTCAGCCGCATATGCTATCCCTGTGCTAACTTCTCATGCGCACTCCCATGATGTCAGGAGCAGGGAGCTTGATGAATGCCCGCCACTTGAGGTGGTCATCATGGGCTCCCTCTAACATGAAGTCCACCATCAGTTAAAGAACTCCTGGTTGTGTTCTGACAGTTTCAACCATCACACATAGGCAGAGCTTCCTTCGTCTTGAATTGCTGGAGGCATTGGCTTTTTCTTGTGTTTTTAAATGTGTACGGGTGTCCTTTCCCCTCTTTTCTTTCTGTTTCAAGAAAAAAAACTCTCAAAAGAGGAATTGAAACAGGAAGTCTCTTTTCAGTGCCTGCTTTTAATATTGCAGGTTGCCGTTACCATCTTCTTAAAGATGCAGCTGTTTCTTTTGGAACTGGCTCTGTACCTGAAAATTGCATAGTGAGCAGTGCAAATCATTACAGTCTGCTGGTTTGCCACCAGCAATCGGAAATGATTATTAGCAAGGGTGTGAGATAAACTCTTGTTATTCTCTCTCTCTCTCTCTCTCTCTCTCTCTCTCTCTGTGTGTGTGTGTGTGTGTGTGTGTCAGAGAGAGCGCACTTCCCCTGCACTCATCTACTACTTTTTCTAAATTTCTTTAAAATCTCTGAGAGATAACAGCTGTCACCTCTCTAGCATCGGAAGGGTTAAGATCCTCTTCGAGGAAACTCGCAAGAAACAGCCCTTCCTTCTCCCCTCCCTCCTTCTCTTGCTCAACTTGTTTCTGACTTCCTTTCCCCCAGACTCCCTTACATGACAGCAGCCTTAGCAGCAAGGAAGGAGGGTTTTCTCCCCACACACCCCGCACTAACCTTATGGATGGATAGGTGTCCGGCGTTGCTCTTCTCGCACTAATATCTCTGGGAATCATGTCCCTAAAATGGAACAGATTATCCGACGTACCCCAGATCACGGTGAGGCTGATCGGACGCTGGCACTTGGAGGTAAGAGTCTGTGTCTTGCCATATAAACGAAGGAAGCGGCCTTCTACTGAAACAGACCATTGGGCCATCTACCTCAATACCTCAGTCTACCTCAAAGGCTCTCCAGGGTTTCAGACAGGGGATACTCTCAGCCATACCTGGAGGGAGATGCTAGGAATTGAATTTGGGACCTTCTGCATGCAGAGGAAATGTTCTACCACTGAGCTACGGCCCTTGGATGCTGAGGCATTAGTTGGTTGTGCCTGATTTGGAGACTGATGTCTTGAAAGTCCAGGTTTGTCTGTCCAGTGGAACAAATCCTCCAAAAACGTTTTTTTCCATTCTGGTGTGGCCTGAACTCTCATGCCATCTCTATTGGATTTGGAAGAAGATTCCATTTTATCTGCTTTCAATGATGGGTCGCGGGTTTCTTTAAAAAAACAAACAAAACATTTTTTGATGGGTGTTTTGAAAAGGCCTTTTCCATTGCTGAAGCTGTTATACACCATTTCCTGTTTTCTAACTGAAGCCAGTGTCTGCTTGCCTGCCTGCCTGTCTCTCTCTTCTCTCTCCTCCTTCCGCCCCCCTTTTCTCTCTCATTATTGGAGTGAGGCTGGTCCTAAACCAAACAAAAGCCATACAATCCCTTAAAAACAAGGGCTATGTTTGTTGGGGAATTTAGAATCTTGGGGCTTGCTTTGGTCCTGCTGGCTGAGAAGCAAAGCGCTCAGGTAAAAGATACCTTTTTAATGGACAAATGGATGCTTAAAGTCCTAAAGTGAGAGATTGTTGACTCACACAGAAGCCTCCTTGAGCCATAGGTGTTGAGAAGAAAACTTAGAATTCACGCTGCATGTGTAGGCGTCTTGTTACCCTCTTTGAGTTATCCGTGCTCTTTGATGTCAAAAGGAGAAGACGGGATTAAGCAATAATGCTACTTAGTGTTTACACAGTCTTTTCTGAGCGTTCAAAGCATCTCAAAACATATTAACTGAGTAATTCTTGCAACAGCTGCCTTCAATAAGTTGGTGTTATTTACCCTCTCTTGTTTGTTTGCTTTTTGTAAAAATTCGACATCGCACCCGTCATTTCAATTAGGCGTCTTACAAGTATAGAATAGAACAGTTCTTCGCAGTTACAATATATGGAGCCAGTGTGGCACAGAGCTAGGGAGCGAGGCAGTTCTGGGTCCAGATTGCTATTCAGCCGTGAAACTCACTGGAAGACCCTCAGCTGAAATTCCCTGTGACCAACACAAACTACCTCTCAGGCTTGTTTTGAGGACACAGTAGGGATCAGCAACCATTAACACTTAAAAGCTGTGGAACATTGAGACACCTTGGCAAATAAAAAGGCCTTTGCTTGCCAAGGATTCATTACCAGGCATGTCTCTCTGTGGGGAGAGTTCCGTGACTGTAGTGCCACCACCGAAAAGGCCCTTTCTTCAGTCTCAACTCATGTCACCTCAGACGGACAGAGGCCTCCGAAGATAATCTCAATACTTGGGCAGGTTCATTTAGGCATAGATGACAGTCCTTAGGTAACCTGGGTCCTAAACCAGCAAACAGGCAGCTAACCAGTGACAGTATTTAAGAACCGTTCTGGTATGTTCTTTCAAAACTGGTCTCAGCCAACGCTCTAGAAACTATATCATGGCCCTCCTGGATTTTCCAAATAACCTCCTACAATGCATTAGAGGTCAGGCCAGTGGTCCATCCATCTAGCCTGCATCCTGTCCTCACAGTGGACAACCAGATACTTGTAGGAAGCTCACAATCAGAACCTGACTACTACAGCATCACTCTCTGCTTGAGATTCTCAGCAACTGGCGTTCAGAAAGATATTGCCTTTCCAATGGCTATGCTTAATCTGGCCCAAGCTTGCTCTGTTCAGGAAGCGTTGAAGATAAGAGAAGTGTGTGTCGTCAGGCCACTTAGTAAGTTCATGACTAAGGTAAAATTGTAAATTTCACGATGTTAGCCACCGCACCAAGCAACTTTCTTGGTTCTAGTTCTCACTGACGCGATAAACCTCCATCTGGGTTGTACCATTTCAGTCAGGTGGAGGCCTGCGTGACAGAATGCCTCTACTTATAAAAAGCATTTCCTTTACATACAAAACTTGCATGTCAAAGACAAGGATTTCAGCCTAGCCTTTTCTGTGTAGGTTTTTGGGGTTATGCGTGCATGAGAGAGAGAGTTCCATCCTTTGAGACCCCACGTGGTTCAGCACAGATTCATGTTCAGCACAGTGAGGGAGAAGGGCTGTTTGTAAAATTCGCTTTTATTCAAGATTTTCTTGTGTAACAAACAAACAAAGGGGTTAAATCGGCAGAAGGGCTTCTTGAGGGTGAGAGTAAAGTTCCTCAAATGCTGTGTGCAGATCATGTTGGGGGGGGGGCAGGGACACAAGGTGTGCGAAAGGCAGATGCAAAAAAGAGCAAAATTTCTTCCTCATCACTGTTACTTGGGGGGTTGAAAGTGTATTTCCTTTTGCTCCAACTTGTTTTTGCAGACTGAAGGATCTCATTTGAATCCTGAGAATGGCAACGTTGTAAATTCCTAGTCCTCTGAATATTTTAAAGCAGCAGTGCCCAGTGTAGTTGTTCTTTGTTCCAGTGATTTATTGGGGGGAGGGGCTACGTTCTTCACCCAGCAATGTCTCTCCCAGATTAAAATTCACGATTTGTATCATTGATAGGAGTTCAATAGTAACGAAAGCTTCCGTGGTTTCTGAAAAGAAGTAAGTTTTGGATTGAAACCGGCTTGACAGCGAGTGTAGTTTTCAGCAACTCTTGGCAATTTTTTTTGGCGAGGGTAGCCAACATGGTGCAGTCTGGAAACTGACAGGCTCCCATCAGCCAGCCAGCATGGTCTAATTTAGGGAAGCTTTTAATGTTTAATGTTTTATCGTGTTTTTAATATTCTGTTGGGAGCTTCCCAGAGAGGCTAGGGAAACCCAGCCAGATGGGTGGGGTATAAGTAATGATATTATTATTATTATTATTATTATTATTATTATTATTATTTTATTTTTATTTTTATTTTTATTTTTATTTTTATTTATTTTATTTTCTAGTGGTCAGGGATGATGGGAGTTGCAGTCTAGCACCATCTGGAGGCATTACACAGGCTACCCCAGGGTTAAGGCCACAGTTAAAGCATCTTTGCTTAGTAGCCTCCACTACTCTCCCAAGTCATTGCATCCTTGGAATCAGGGTAGCAAACTTAGGCTCAGGATAAAACACCTATGGAAGCCACAGCAGACAAGCAGCCCAGCTCTGCTCACGTTTACTTGAAAGTAAATCTCACAAAATTCAGTGGTGCTTACTTCCGAGGAAGTGTGTTTACAGAAGGATTGATGCCTCAGACAGGCCTGGTTGAAAGAAGGATTGCTTGCTACAGCTGTATAACTTTGCATTCTCGTTTTGGAATGTAGTGCTTGAAGTGGGGCTGATAAGACTTCCCTCAGGGGTTACAGTCAGAATTGTAGGTATGTGCTGTGCTCCTTGAGACACTTAGGACTGAATTCAGAGAGACACGGAGATGCAGAATTACGTAGCATGTTACCAAGATTTGCATGTGTCATCCAGGGGGCTCAGAGCTTTTCCTCCTGAAGACTGCAGGGCTTGCCATAATTTTTGTAGCCATTCCGCTATCGCTGCCAACCCTTTCAGCTTCCCTCCTGCAGTTAACTGTGTTGCTGCCGCTCGGGCAGCTGCTTGGAACGGATAGAATTAAACAGACTTGCAAATCATCCTTTGTCCTCCGAAATACTATTAGAGGTCTGTGGCTTGACAAGTGCCATAAATATCTGCCAATTCATACTAAATATGACCGAGTTCATCAGTCATAAGAACATAATAAGGAGACTGCTGAATCAGACCAAATTGGGTCCACCTATCCCAGCATCCTGTTCTTACACTAACCAATTGGATACCCATGGGAAACTCAAAAGAAGGACTTGAGTCCAGTAGTACTCTTCTCACTTTTGATGGTCAGCAACAGGTATTCAGAGGCAATAATGCCTTACCTCTGACAGTGGAGGTAGACCATTGCCCTGTGGCTAAACAACCACTGATAGCCTTATCCTGCATTAATTTATCTAATCTCAAACCAAAAAACCATCTAAGTTGGTGGCTATCACTGTGATAGGTACCCACTATTTGTGCTTTCCAGAAGCAATTAAAAACAGTTTTCTTTGGAATGGAGGTCTTTCGTGGACTACTTAAAAAAGCATTAGAGTCAAATGAAATTGTGAGTGGGATTCAAGATAAAAGCAAGTGGAAGAAAAACGACAAGATAATCGTAATAGAGGATTTTTGGTTGTAGATAAAGATAAAATGCAGAAGAAAAGGTTTGAACAAAAGCACAGTGGAGGTGAGAGTGGGAAGTCAACTCGTGAAATAATGTAATGGTTTGATTGGAAGGTTATTGTGAAAATGTTTGAAAAAATTAATTACACACACACACACACACTTTTCTTTCAACAGGCTTTTCCAGCTAGATGGAAATATCTCTCCTGTAGATAAAACAAAAAAATTTTTTTCCTTCCAGTAGCACCTTAAAGACCAACTAAGTTAGTTCTTGGTATGAGCTTTCGTGTGCATGCACACTTCTTCAGATACTTCAGATACTTCAGAATTTTTTTTTGTTTTGACTATGGCAGACCAACACGGCTACCTTTCTGTCTCCTGTAGATGTTTGCTTTGTGTTGCGTTTAAACCTAGCTTGTGTTTTTTTGTTCTTAAAAACAACAACCACCTAGTTTAGCTGTTTTTATGATACGTTTGTAAATTGCCTTGACACACGCAAAGAAAGGTGATTCATAAATTAATAAAAGTGCAATAGTAAAAAATCTTACAGGAGTGAATGCCCACAGGCACTTGCAAAGGTAAATACTTACAACCTTGGTCATGTGGCTGATTCAGATGTGCCTCATTCTGAATGTCCACAGCCAATGACTCAGGACTGAGCTTGGTGTGAGACAGAATGGGAGGTGAGAATACCTGTGGTGTCCAGTGATATGGCTCCCAAATATGTTTTCCCTCAGGTGAAAAGTGTCTTATACACACACAGAACAAAGAGCTCATTGTCTTTGGGGTTTCCCATCCTCACACATTTATTTTCTTTCTTTCTTTTAGGAAAAAGAGAAAGATAAGGAGAAAACAAAAGAGAAGGACAAAGACTCCAAGGAAAAGGACAAGAAGATGATAAATGGGCACCTCTTCAGTGCCACTCCGACAGTGGGGCCTATCCATTGTTGCCACTGTTTGAAGCCTTTTAACAAGGATTCCTTTGCCTGTGCAAGTGAGTGGCATTTTTCTGCCCTGTGTTCTATTGTGGACAGACGTGTGGAGCATTATTTTCCAATCAAAATGTAGATGGGTGATGGTGAAATTAACAAAAGTGGCTGCCATTTTGGTCCTAGAGAGCAATTTAATAGACTCCAAATTGGTTCCAACAATAAGGCCAATTTGAACACCCAGAACAAGCCAAATTTATTTATTTTATATCTTGCCTTTACATGTTATCCACCCAACAACCTTGTGATGTAGGTTAGGGTGAGAGTTGGTGACTGGCCGCAAGGTGACCCATTGAGCTCCATGGATGATTTGGGAGATTTGAATCCAGTCTTCACCCAGCGCTAAGCATTGTACAAAGTAAACAGTAGCAAAGAAACAAGGACAACAACAAAAAATCATTAAAAAAATTTCCAGTGTTCTGTGGCGGAGTTAGAGAGTGTTGGACTTAGACCAGGGAAATCTGGGTTCAAATGAATGGATGACCTTGAGTCAGTCTTGGCTTGCAAGGTTGTTGTGGATATAAAAATGGGGGTGCTGTTCTTTGTTAGAGACCTGGTGTGCCCCCCCCTCCAGAAGTTGAAATCAGGAGGTGTTTGAATGGTTCAGTGTCAGGAGAGCTGAAACCCTTTGCCCTTGGTGTATGACATCATCGCAAAAAAACGAAAATTGGTTTTGCAGTAAGGACCATTTTCATAAGGAAGTATTGATTAAAATCCTTGCTTTCCTGTTACGATTTTGCATACCTCTGCTAATGACCTTCTTGACTGCAATGCGTTCATTTTCAATCACTTCTCACACATCTAGTAGTTCTGGTCTTCAGTTTATATGCTTACTAGTTCGTTCACATGACTGGGCAAAATGTGATGCCTTTCAGAATGTAAAATTCTGTTTAGTGATGCAGGTGAATACCAAACTGTAAGTTGTTGTGTACGGAAGTAGCCAGAGACAAATGCCCTCCTCCTTTCATTATGGGAAACATAGCACCAAAATCAGGTCAAAATTATTATTATTGTTTCCAGATAGAAAATGATGGCATTACATCTAACAAGTTAGTTTCCTGGGGGAGGAAGTGTTCAGAAGGGGAATAGAATATTCCTTGTATAGTCCCTTTTAAAACCTAAGAATTCTGACCCTTGCGTCAGGGCTTTTAAAGTCAGCATGTGCTGGGAGCCCTTAATCAAAATGGGTTTGGGTTCAAGTGAGGCTTTTGAGCAAAATAAATAAATAAAACAAAGCTATCTGTTAAACAGGCGTTGGGTTGGGGGATCTATACCTGACTCACAGGTTGTGACGCAATTCAGTATTTTCCTAATGTGTACAATGTCAAAACTGAGCCACGTTATCTCTATGGGGTATTTCCTGGTCTGAGAACCTGAAGTTGCTGGTCTGTTGCTATTGACTCAGGTGAAAATGCAAAGGTTAACCGATTAGACGTTTTTCTGTTGCCCAACCAGTATTGACTGGGGCGATGACGAGGATTATGAGAAACGAAAGTAGCTCGGCTTTCTTCGGACCCACCCCCAAAGTGTTGCATGCATAACGTAGCGCCGTAGGGCTTGTGATGGGAAGAGTTGACAACTTATTCTGATGTTCTGTGACAACACATAACATTTCTCTCCCCCAAGAAGCTCAGAGCAGAAATGGAAAAACATAGCTGAGTTAGGCAGTGTCAGCTAGTTTGGACAGATAACAGCTCCCATAAGTGCTCATCTTGCCCAGGAGCCAGATTGGCTGTAGCTGTTTTATCACAAATTCTCTATGATGGCAAGCCCAGGTGTGATGGCATAGGGCGTGTGTATAGCAAGACCAGTGCTCCTTGTGAGTTCTGTAGAGGAAGGAATGGGAAGTGAGTTTTGGGTACTTACAAATTGCAAAGGGTTCCTTTACTGGAAATCTGAGTAGTAAGGGAAGGGGGAAATGGAGAATGTCTCTATTTACTTTGATGTTGGTCCATTGGCTTTCTTTTACATCTCATTTCCCACTGAACTTGTTATTTCCCCATTCTTCTGCATTTTAAAGTTGGAAGATTTGGAGTCAGTCTTTCTTTCTGGTGGCATAAATAATTAACATGAAAGAAAGCAAATTTTAGCTGTCCCGATGGCTGCTGGGCACCTAAGGAGGTCTGAATTGTTAAACTCTGAAGACCATCACGAGAAACTAGGCAAATACTGACATGTGCTGCTGCCCTTCATTTTATACAGGTTGTGGTATTCTGGTCCATAAAAACTGTAAGGAGAACGTGGTTGCTTGTGCCAAAGCCAAAATGAAGGTAAGAATGGTCTTGTTTCCTTTTGTGCAAAAAAAAAGACAATTATCCAAAATTTTCTGTTTGTACCTAGAAATTGTATGGTAGTAATACGACCAGGATGTCTGGAGCACAGACCTCTGCTTTTTAGAAGAGCAGGTTTTCTCTGTCTTGAAAAATCTCACGTCTTCTGCTGTTTTTAAATGTTTGTTTATTCAGTATTTTTTTTCTACTGCGGAACTCAAAGTGACCTACAAGAAGAAACAAACATACATTAAAACCAGTTTAAACAGAGAAAAATATAAACCTCATTTCCATTTTGAAAAGGCAGGACTTAAACATTGCATTCCCTGAATAAGACAGCAGATAATTAAAAGTCAGAGGTCTAGGAGAAATTGTATTTGACTGTCACCTAAAGACAGGTAGATAATTTTTTGTACTTCTTGATTGTAAACCACTTTGAGGTTTGTTTGGTTATTTTTTACAAAGTGGTTTATTTAAGACATGCAAAAAGTTAAAACCACAATATGTAATGATAGCACCAGGCGAGCCTCTCTGGAATAGCATTCCACAAGCAGGGAGCCACCATTGAAAATGCCTGTTCGTAGACTGGGCACATGGAGAGAAGCCTTAGATGAGGATTTCAGGGTCCGTATCAGTTCATACTGGGGGTAGTTCATACATTGGTTTCTAGCCCTGGTTCTTGCATATGTGAAAACAAACTTTGGTTCATCATCATGGTTAGCTTGAACAAAGCAAACCATGGTTGGACATATTTATTCTGTTAATTTATATACCGCTTAACTACAGAGGCCTCTCAAGCAATTTTCAAAAGTTCAGTACAAAAGAGTAAAAATCCACTTAACCTATAGAAGCAGAATTCAGTTAAAATGTCTGCTGGAATGAAACAAAAGTCTTCAGAATACTAACAGGTTGGCTGTGTCACGTTTTAAGGGTAAATGTGGAGGTGCCTGTGTATGTTTTAAGCTCCTTCAACAAATTGTTTCTAATGCAGAGTAGCAATTCATTTGTTCTCTTTATTCTTCCCATCTCCAGAAAGGAGGAGGCCTTCTAGTCAATGATACTTCCTCGTTACCTACAGTAATTATGAGAAATAAGCGTGAGTACCTTTTCCCCTTCCTTCTTTACTTCTCACTGCAGCACCTCAAAAGTTGGCACCAGGGCTTTCTTTTCTTTTCTTTTTGTAATTATGACATAGAAGCGGTTGTATGTGCTTTAAGATCATGAGCAGAATATAAGGTTGTAGCCAGTGTTGCTCACATTACTAACACAAGCTCATTAATTTCAGCTGGTCTACTCTGGAGTAGGACTTTTCCAGCATATATATTTTTTTTTCTTACCTTGGTGGTGCATGAATTCTGAATGTTGTGCTGAAAATGCAGCTGCAAAGTTTTGTAGTTATGTAGTTATGTCTTCTTATACCACTCTTATACTACTCTTGATTGCTGCGTGTGTGTGTTGTTTAATTCTGTGTTTTTCACTTGTACTGATGTGTATTTTTATTCACGTTATTGTCAGTTGTTATAAAATTCTTACAGGCCTGTTGACTGTAACTAAAGAGATGGTGACAATATGTCCCCCTTTGCAGCCTCTCAGCCAAAGGAGAGACCTCGATCTGCGATTCTAGCCCCTGATGAGAACACCGTGACCTCCATGTTCAATAGCAGGCGATCCCAGCATAACCCTTCCCTTTCGAAAAGTGTCTCCATCCAGAACATTGCTGGGTAAGGGTCATTC
Source organism: Podarcis raffonei (assembly GCF_027172205.1). Taxonomy (NCBI): domain Eukaryota; kingdom Metazoa; phylum Chordata; class Lepidosauria; order Squamata; family Lacertidae; genus Podarcis; species Podarcis raffonei. The sequence continues at coordinate 20,013,101 of NC_070615.1, read as the reverse complement.
TTTCTGGGCAGGTACATTTGGCGCTAATAAGTGCATGGTTTGATGAGTTGAAAAGTGAATAGAGGCACAGTTCAAAGGAAGAGCCTGTGAAGAAAATCCCAGGCTTAGTTCCTGGTTATTATTATTTTGCAATTGGAAGGATTTTAAGTGGCAGGGCTGCAAGAGAACCCTGCCTGAAACTCTGGAGAACTGATGCGAATCAGAGTGGCAAGCGACTGCCTAGATGAATCAGTAGTTTTACTCCTCTGTACATGGTTTCACTTTGGGGTGGAGAAGCTACAGGCTATGGGCCATATTTGGCCCAGCACAGATTCCATTCTGGCTGTTTCTGCCCAACCCTGTCTACCTGCTGTTATATGTCTCTGTGTGCCATTATACGTAGGCTGGATTGACTACACAAAATAATCGCCCATGGGGGAACTCTTGTTGCACTGCTGGCCCATGCAGAAAGCCTCTACTTCTGCTGGTCCCAAACATTGTGCAAAGGATGGGTAGGACAACCCAGCTATCAGTCACTGGGTGTCATAATGTCAGGTGATCAACAGGAGGTTTGCCCTGCCCACCTGTCCAAGTTGGCCCATAAGGATGGGGACAGATAACAATCCGGCCCACCAAGCCAAAAAGGTTCCTCACCCTTGTAAGACAACCTGGTGTGTTGAGTGGAGGTTCACACCTTCGTATGGTGAGATGATTTAAAGTATGGATGGGGAACCTGTGCTCCTCCACCAGGGTTTACTAGAATCCAACACTCATCAGCCCTAGCTAGCATGGTCAATGGTCAGGGACAATGGGAGTTGGGAGTTTTAGTCCATCAATATTTGCAGAATCACAGATGTCCCATTCCTGGTTTTGGATACCATAACCACATCTGGACATATATGCTGTCCCCTGCTGGCAGAAGGATGTTAATAGTCGATGTGTTTGAATAATTGGAGATTTCAAGCAATGGATAGAGGGAGGAATGCTATTGGAGGAATGGGGGTTGCAGGGGAGAAGATGCAGGCAGCTGCCCCTTCCCCATCTCATATCGCACCCTCCCTGCGTTCCTCAGTGGAGACCCAGATTTCCTGAGTCAGCTGTTCAGCAAAGGTAAAATTCTGAATGGCCTGTTCTTTTCTGCCTCTTTGTCCCTCCAGAGTTGGGAATGATGAAAACATACTTTCATGGAAGTTCCTCTCTCAGTCAACGGACTCCTTGAATAAAATAAGCCGGGTGAACGAATCCATGGAGTCATTAACAGATGAAGGTAAGTGGCAGCAGTAAAACAGGCTCAAGTAGTGATCATATGAAGAGCCTGCTGGATGAGGCCAATGGCCCATCTAGCCCAGCACCCTGTACTCACAGTGGCTGAAATCAGCAAGCAAGATTCAACTGCAAGTGGTGATGTCCTTGAAAACATCCACCAAATCAAATTAGGTCTATTGTAGACTGCCTCCTGATGGACTAGTTTTACTGTGTGCAAATATATTATTGCAGGCATGTCCAACTCCCAAGAGACTGTGATCTACTCCCAGCGTGGGGGGGGATTGACGAGTTGTTGAGCTTTTTGGGGGGACGACTGACAAGGCTTATTGAGACTGATTGGCTTTGTAGCCAAATAGCATCCGGTGCTACAGCCTAGACACAAGATTATTGGCTCAGTTAGAACTAGGCTCTAAATTTAATTGCGGCTAGCAATTATGATTAGGGGTTGCACTTTTATAATACAATTCTCACACTCTTATATACCGGTCTGGTTTGCATGTCATGGTGATCCAGTGCTTATTCCTGGAGAGGCATTGCACCCACTTTGCTCCTTCCTGGTTTTTTTTTATCACAGCAAGGCAGCTGAGCCAAGGTTTGATTTACTGTATTTACTCAAATCTAACCCTCACCTTTTTTGGGCCAAATTACATCGAGGAAAATTAAGGTGCGCATTAGATTTGATGGCACATTTATATTCACCAGCAAATACTTTTTTTGTTTCGTTTCAAGGTTCTGAAAACTGAGGTGTGCATTAGATTTGATGGCTCATTAGACTCGAGTGAATACGGTACTAAGTCACCTGAGCCCAGGATCATGGTTTAGCATTTTCCTTCTTAATCACAGCCTAAAAATCATAAGCCAAACCTTCACTCCAGATTGTGAATAAGGGGGAGAGATCTTAACTACAATCCCAGATTTGAAAAGTGTGCTAAACTAAACCTTGGTTTAGTTGCTGCAACTTACTAAGCTAAAAGGATGAGGGAGAAGAGTGGCTACAATCTCCTCCTTGGGAGACCACACGTGGTTTGGGTTAGTATGTGACTGCTGCCACTATGTGGCCTGCTATCTTTTCATAGTTCCCAAATCAAATGATTACTTTTTCTGTTCAATGTCTGAGTAGGTTGTTTTGGACCTGAAAACCAAATTTCTTTGTGCGCCAGGACATAGCCCATCCGTTAATTCATTTTAGCTAGGCACAGCTAAGACACGCAGAAGGGTGTCCTTTCAAGCAGCAGTGAGCAGTGGCTGCTTTGGTAGCAGATAATTTTTTCTAAAATTGTATTCAGAGGACAAGTAAGCAGTTTCCTGCTCTCTCTTGCTGCGCGATGTGCTGCTATGCTGGATAATCCTCGTCTCCAGGCTCATCTGTTAATTGCTTTCATAGCTCGAATTTGCAGGCTTCGCAGAGCCCCTTTCAACCATTCTGTTAATTTCACCAGAGTAAACAAAGGCGGATAAATTGCACCTTAATTACAATGCAATTACATGTCATTACATAAATGGTTCGCTCTTGGAGATATACACTGTAATTGTGGATTTACTAAGCATTAACTACCAAGTAACTTATGGAAGACTTTTGAAAAACAAGGGGGGGGGGATAAAAGAATTACATGGTTACCCGAATGGAGTTTAATGGTTCTACAAACGATCATCTCAATGCTCGGTAATGTGATAAACACATCAAAGCAACCTTTAGCCAGTCAGATTTTACTGTGCAACAGCATCATGAACTCAAACCACACTGAGGGTATTCCTTCTTGCCTGCACTCAGAATGGGATAAAAAAGACCCTTCCCCCAAAATTATTGCTTGGGTGGGTGTGATATTGCTTGGGGAGGTTCCTCTTGCCCTGTAAAATGCACCACCCTTCCTTCCTCTGTTCATCTCTACTAGTTACTTCTCCAGTCCAATTCACATAATCATGCTTCCCATATTGGTAACACATAAATGCAAATAATGGCTGTAGCTCTCCTTGTTTGGTCAACTTCCAAGCCCCTGGGGTGTAAAGCTGAAGGAGAGTAAGCTTTGGTAGGAGCAGTTCAGCTGAAGAGGCTGAGTGCAGATTTTGGAGACCCAATAGAGGCCTGGACTCTACCGGGAGAATTCCCAGGGAAGTCGCAAAATGCTTGCTGACTCTGCTGAGTCCTTGGTTGAATCCTTACATCCCTAGGCAGGGCCTGATGCCTCCCAAAGCCTTGCCTCTTGAACTAAAGTGCACTAAATTGTAAGTGGTGCATTGGAATGGCCTCGGTGGTGCTCTTGTCTTCCCCAGTGGAAGATAAGCAAGCCACCGGCAGAAAGAACTTGCTGGGGTGGAGAGGATAGAGCTTCAGTGCTAGCTTCCTTGCAGATGGGTCTCTGTTACTTACTAGGAGAGAGCAGGTCAAGGTGTTGAGAAGAGTGAGGCGAAAGCACTGACAGAACCAATCTAGTACATTTTCATTGTGCTGAACCACTTCTGGGTGGTGGGTGGAACAGGTTCATGTGCTCAAATCCTGGCTCAGTAATCCAGAATATTCGTGAGCTCTGTGCACCCATGTTACCCCTTTGCTCCCACTTGGCTCTCCTGTTCATGGAAGTGGGGAAGCAAATTAGGGAGCTGCACTTTTCCTTTATGTGTGAACTGGCTTATGAAGCTGTGATCTAAAGCTGGCTTCCAGCTCTTGGTTTTTGTGTGTGTTTTTTTTGAATCCTTGAACCATAGTTTCCAGCTTCCTCTCTTGCACGAAGGGGCTGTATGAGGAAGCACAGAGGGTCAAGCTCGTCCTGGCTTATTAAGCCAGGATTTGATTGTCTGAAGCTCCCCACCCAAAAGGTCTGAGTTGCTCTTCCAAAGTTCAGGATCCGCTAACTCAGATTCTGACATGTCTTCAAGGAGGTTCTATGAATTCTGCGATTCTTAGGCTTCCTGGACAGGTGATCCTAAATTTGGGTCGCCATCTGATGAGACACCAACACCTGGAAGCCAGTGCTAAATTTTGTAGCACATGTATTCATAAAAGCATCAACCCTGCAGCTCAGCAAACTTGGGGATAAAAATATTAGGAGCATTTGTCATTCAGATTTTCTCTCTCCACTATCCAGGTGCAGATATGAATGAAGGCCAGCTCATGGGAGATTTCGAAACAGACTCAAAGCAGCTGGAAGCCCAGTCCTGGAGTCAAGTCGTAGACGCCAAGTTTCTCCGGCAACAAAAGAAGGATGTTGTGAAGCGGCAAGATGTCATTTATGGTGAGTGTCACAATTTAATGCTAAGACGACAAAATTCTGCAACCTTCGTACATTAGCAAAAGTGTGTGATTTCTCTTTTTTACATTTATTTCTTCTGCTAATCCCAGGAAGGGACAAGGTGGTATAGAGATGACTGAAGCCCCTTTCCCCCAATCTCATTCATTATTTCAGAAGGCATTCTCCCCCTTGGTGTTTTCTTCTAGAATTCATCCTTTTAAGATTCTGTTGTTTGTTTTGCTGTCCTGTTTTATCACGTTGCTACTGTTTGATGTGTGTATTCTTTGTAGATTCTTGTTGCCTTTTATATTGTCTGTGAACTGCCTCAAGAAAGTTCTGATTTCAAGTATAGGAACGTCCTCAGTTACTAAACCAGAGCTGAGATGCTTCAAGAGCCAAGTTCTGTGACCCAGGGATGGGGAACCTCTAGCTATAGAGGCAGATGTGGCCCTCCAAGCCTTTTTTTATCTGGCCTTCAGGACTCTTCGCACTCTGTGGACACACTCCTAACTAGTCCTGCTTTGCAATGCCTTTGAGTATTTCCGCCTGTGTTGAATGTGCCCTTAAACTCAGATGATTCTTCATTCTTGTTTGGATGGAGGGTAGAAAAAGGTATATTATAGAGGGGATACCAATGTGATGCCATTTGACCGTTTCTAGAGTACAATTCCCATCAGCCCCAGCCAGCATGGCCAGTGGTCAGGAATGATGGGAGTTGTGGTCGGACAACATCTGGAGGGCAACACCTTGGCTATCCTTGGTGTGTAGTTAACTAGCCTACTATATAAAAGCAAAATTAGCATGAGTTGCTCTTTTGCTTCTGGCCCATTGCTGTCATGTGGCCACTGGAAACTTGCCTAGAGGGGACTGTGGCCCTCAGGCTGGAAAAAGTTGTAATGGCCAGTGCTACATTTTGTGGCTTTTCTCTGCTTTGCCAAGCCCTTCTCTGCTAACATCCCCTGTGTCTGTCTTGCCTTCACCCCTCTCTGTGGTTCTTCAGAACTGATGCAGACGGAAATGCACCACGTCCGCACCTTGAAGATCATGAGTGACGTGTACAGCAGAGGAATGGTGCAGGAATTGCAGTATGAGCAGCAGATGGTGGAAAAAGTCTTCCCTTGCTTGGATGACTTGCTAAACATCCACACCCAGTTCTTCCAGCGGATTCTGGAGAGGAAGAAGGAGTCGCTGGCGGACAGAAGCGAGAAGAATTTTGTCATCAAGAGGATAGGGGACATCCTTGTGAACCAAGTAAGCACTGGGAAGTGTATCTGAGGGCAGCGCAGGGCACAGAGCCTGTGTTTCAGTCCGCCTAATCTGGGTTGCACATGCAGCGAACTAAAAGCCATGATTCTGCGTGAGGAATGGCAGAATTCTGCAGCCTCTGTTAGCAAATTAAGTGTCTGTTTTGCACAATTTATTCTGCCAGGTGTGAGCAGGAGCAAATAGGTATATCAGGTCCTACAGCCCCCACGTCGCTGCAAATCCTGCTCAGTAGGGCTTGAGGCAGGATCCAGCCGCTCTAGTGAAGTCAAAGGCAGTATTTGCTTTGGCAAGCAGACCTATTCGATTCCTTGCAGCATCTCTGCAGAGCGCGTGATGCATAATGATTGACACTTACATTATTTATTTTGAGATTATTTTAAACATTCACTTGATTGGAGTCAGGTAGCCATTTTAGTGAATCCAATGGAAAAACACGCAGCAACAAAACCACAATGGGAGCAGAACTGAAGCACAACAGAAGGAACGGCATGTTTACTGAAGAAGGGGCACAACCTCAGGGAAGTCAGATTGCATAATTCATAGCTCTCTGAGGTCCAGTTATGACCCTAAATGTGTAAAAGGGGCTTTAAAAAACAAAACTGTAACCCTTAATATTATGCAAAATTGTCCCAAGTTGATCACTGACATCATCGGGGGAAGGGGCACTATTAGTCTCCCATGGATCAGAAACACAGCTTTGCATCAATAAGAAGTGATGCATTCAGTGCTGTGGTCCCAGTTCTGTCAAACTTCCTCCCTCTAGAAGTCAGACAGGCCCTGTCCCTGCTAAGTTCCAGGTGTCTGGTTAAAACCATTTTATTTGTGAAGACTTTTGCATCATGGATGTTCTTCCTTTAAATTTCCAAGAGATTAAATTTCTAAGGCTTAATTTATGGGATTTTTATAGTTGTAAGACACTCTGAGACATAAGATGGTGAAAAGTGGGATATAAGTAAACAACTATAAATGAATAAAAGCATTAATACCACCGTGAGAGCCACCACTTTCATTTTCCCACAAAAAGTGCTGGGATGTTTAGCACAAACCACGGTCTGCTGTGATGTCTCAACTGAGTGAGTGGCTGATGATTAGGTTGCCTGACCCACTTGGGACCCACTTGGGGAGACTACTGGCAAACTCTTAACATATGTTTTAACTTCTGGCAGTTTTCTGGGGAGAATGCTGAGAAAATGAAGAAAACCTACGGCAAGTTCTGCGGGCACCACAATGAGGCGGTGAATTATTTTAAAGACCTTCATTCCAAGGAGAAACGCTTTCAAGCATTCATCAAGGTAACACCGGTGTTTTGCAAATGTTCTCCTGTATAGAGGTGGGGTATGGAATAGGGGGAAGAAGTATGCAGGTGAAGTTTCTTGTATATTGTGCTTCCTCCTTAAAAATCCAGGTTCTTTCACCAAAGTCAACCACATATTGCAAGGATAGGGAGCCTGTGGCCCTCCAGATATTTATCCCTGGGCTTCTAGTATCCAGTTTCTAGGCAGAATATGTGTGTGTGATCAAAGTGGGGTGAGGTAGGGATAGTTTGCAAGGAATAACTGCTCAGCAGCAGGCTAATGGTGAGGAGTGTACCCTTTATCTTTCATTTCATTCTTCTTTCTCTAGAAAAAGATGAGCAGCTCTGTGGTGAGGCGTCTGGGCATTCCTGAGTGCATCTTGCTAGTAACACAGAGGATCACCAAATATCCTGTGCTGCTACAAAGAATACTGCAGCATACCAAAGGTAGGTGAAAAGCTGCCATTTTCCACCTTGGTGAGCAAATGGCTATATGGACCTCAGAAACCTTCGCATCTTATAATTGGGCTTGTGGCATAGAAAGCACCCATTGCAAAACATTTTAGCATCCCTTTGTGCTTGCTTGCTGAGAGACTGTTGTCTTAGGATATATTCTAGGTGAAAGAAAGCTGTCTCTACAGCAGCCTCCATTTCATGGAAATGGTCCTGCGGCTTCTGAAACCCTCATTCTTCTAAGTTGTTTCTGTTTAGTTCAATTGCACAAGTGTAGGTTTGTGTGGGTCTGCTGATTCTTCATGCCTCTTCTGGCAATGATCCCTGTTTAGGCACTTGTACTGTATCACGATGCTAATTTTACCTCCATACAGTTAGCTTGTCTCAAGGCAAGCAAGAGCCAAAAAAACACTCTGGGTGTGAAGAAGGGCCAGTTGAATGGTTTAGCCAGGGGAGAGTTTGAAGGCCAGAGAGGGTTGGAGGGCTCCATTCGACCCCAAGCCCCAAGGTTCCCCACCTCAACTCTACACAAATTGAGAGAGATCTAAGTGTCACTGTCAAATGTGTGCTCAGCAAATAGCTGGGAGGGTCAGGGAAAGGGAAAGGAAACGGAAGAGAAGTTAGCTAAAGCTCAAGAGCTGGGCGAAAAGAATTAAGCGAGAACTGAAAGGTGGGTCTCCTTGTGTTTTAAGAAAACGACGAAGAACATCAAGATTTGGTGCTGTCCCTAAACCTGGTGAAGGAAGTAATCACAGCTGTGAACAGCAAAGTCAGCAACTACGAGAAGAAGATGCGCCTCAATGAAATCTACACCCGGACGGACAGCAAGTCTATCATGAGAATGAAGAGCGGGCAGATGTTCGCCAGAGAGGACCTGCGGCGCAGGAAGTTTGTCCGGGACGGGCCCATCTCCCTGAGAAATGCAGCCAGCAAACTGAAAGGTAAGTGAGCCCTGCCATCTGTATTCCCTTCCTGTCCCTGCATATTGGATAAAGGTGTAATTTGTTGGACCCTCCACGCTGTCCACATTGGGACAGTCTTAAATTCCTAGATTGCATAAGCACAGCTGCTTATTTAAAAATGTGTGCCCTGCATTTTCCCCAGTGGATTTCCAAAGGCCTACAGTACTTTAAAACTGTTGTGTTGTAAAGAGAGAGAAAAGTCAGGACCATAATAACAGCCAATAAAGCCAGCAATATTGGCATAAGACTGCAGCAGCAGCGACCATCACTTAGCAGTGAAGCCCCATTAGCCTTTTGCAACTGCAATGCTTTAATGTGCTCTCCAAACCCCAGCCAAGATGAAGCAAGGTGAATCTCTCTAGGGTGGGAGTTTGGATGTCACTGTTGCAAAGGTCCCATCCTGAGTAGCTGCCCATCAACAGGGCCTCGGGGGATGACCTTCATGCAGGGTTAACCCCCCAGGTGTTGCTGGACCCCAGCTCTTGTCATCCCTGACTATTTCCCCTATTAGCTGGGGTTGATGGGAGTCGGAGCCCACCAGTATTTGGAGGGTCACAGTTTCCCCCACCCCTGCATAGTAAGCTGCCTTATACCAAGTCAAACCATTGACCCATCTAGCTCAGTATTGTCTACTCTGACTGGCAGTGGCCTCTCCAGGATTTCAGAAGCAGGTTCCTCTCAGTGCTACCTGTAGGGTTATTTTTTTTCCTGCACAGCCATGTGATGCTTCTAATAGGTGCCACGTCCAGGTGGTGCATCATACTTGCTGGACACTTGTTATATGGTACCTAGGAAACTATCTGAATAGCAGAGGTGGATCCTAAAGAATGAATTGCTTCTTGTACAGCGTGATTCAGCTGTAATAGTGTTTAGCCCGGGGGGCTGTGGAAACCAAGTTTGCCATTGCCTTCTAAGTTGCTCCAGGATGTGCCACCTTCAGTCTGGGGTAAGGTTACCAGATTTTTTTTCAATGAATCTCGGGACACTTTTCAACTTCAATGGATTTTGTATGGGGACTGATTTGTAAATCCGGGGACTGTCCCCGGGAAACGGGGATGTCTGGTAACCTTAGTCTGGGGGAGATGGTTAAACTCTCCTTCTGGGTGAACTTTCACCCTGCAGCATATTGGTTGTCCTATAAGCATCCTGCCATGTGTCAAGGAGATTTCTCCTTTAGCTTCCAGAAACTAGTATTCTAGAAATACTTCATGTGCAGTGAAATGATGAGCTGCAAACACTGCCATTGCTGCACCTTGTGGAAGAAACTTGCTGCTTGTGGCCAGTACTTTTGGAGAAACTCCCCTTGACCTGACACTTTGGTCTTTTGATACTGATGGTCGAGGTGGGTGGATGGAGAGCTGCCTGCAGCCATGAGAGTTATACCCAGCAAAAACCACTCCTTAGAAAAACAGCATCTTAACACCTTTTCCTCTTAGGACAAAAGCATTGATGGTGAATAAGGAGAATTTGCGCTCTCCTGCCCACTTAGCCACCTCTTCCCTAAACTTCAAGGTCTCTCAAAGGACTTGAGGTTTAGAAGTGAGCAAGTGTTTGTGTGTTTTTACATGGTCTGTTGTGTTTTTCTTTGCCAGAGGTCCAGGCTGTTCTCCTCTCAGATGTTCTGATATTTCTTCAGGAAAAGGACCAGAAATATGTGTTTGCATCTCTGGTAAGATCTTTAGTACTTTCTAATCAATAATAATAATTATGATAAATATACATTTGGCTAAAAAATGAGTTACTGAATCAAAGATGATTCTTGTATTTAGTTTTTGTTTGTTTTTAAAATTATCTGCTCCTTTCACTCCTTTTTACCATTTTTAAGGAAAGGCACACAGCCTCTGAATATATTTGTTTGGGGGCAAAAAATTCCTGGCTCCTATTGTCCCTATGTACATTTTCCTTAGCATCTTTCAAATTTATTACTATTATTTTATTAAAGCATTTGCTCCCCTCTGGGCAAAGCTTACAGTTATTAAAAGAGCAAGAAAAAGCAGGAATAAAGCAGCACATTAAAACAGCAGAACTGTACAGAATGAAATTACAAAATGGGCTTTAAAAAGCTGGTTTTTAAAAATCTTTTCAAAAACCTATAAAATGCAATGGTGCTTTTGATCTGTAAGGGGGGGAAAACCTCCAAAATGCCCAGTGGGGCAATGTCTTTATTAGAACCAACCAAAATGCCACAAGATTGCAGCAAGCGATTAAGTTCCCCAGAAGTCTTCATTGCATTAGCTGACCTCAAGGCCATAACATGCAGTAGTGATTACCTAACTGTGCATTTCAAAAGTTTTGTATTCTCCTTTCTCATTCAGTCCTATCCTTTGCAGAGACACAGAAACGTATTTGGCAATCTGTGATGATGTTCCTGTGTTGGTATAAGTAAGGAAATATACTGTCAGGAAGCAACACACAGCTTAAGAGAGTCTGTTTCCAGACTCTCTGCAACACGAATGGGGCATCTGTGGCTCCCCAGATGTTGTTGGGCTCCAGTTTCCATTAGCCACAACCAGCATGACCGGTGGCCAAAGATGCTGAGAACTGGACTCCAGGAACTTCTGAAGGGCCACTGGTTCTCCTCCTCGGCTATACAATGAGTCCAATCTAAACCAACATCTAGAGCCTCATTTAGGCTCTGATTTGGGGCAGCTTCATTATATAGTAGGTGGACTTGCGTTGGACAAATCAGAGCAGTAGTGAAGAGTTGAGCCAAGATGTTTTCCTAGTCCAAATTCTCCCTACCATTAAAACCTACTGAAATGCTTTAGTAAGTCACTTGCTCTCATTCGCCACAGCATCTAAGATTGGCTGCAGGTAAAAATGTTACATGGAAAAAATACGAGAGACATTACACATACTTCTGTAAAACAAGAAAATCTTTAATAAAACAAAAACAAAAGATTGGCTGCAGGCTTGAGAAACTCCCTGCACCTCTGTGTGTGTGTTTAAACTGAAGTACTTTAGAGGGGGATATGTATTAAATAATCCATTGGTTAGGGCTTGTAGTGGTTAAGATAGAAAAGTAGGAGGCCTGTCAGGCTGCATCCGATTGAAAGCTGATTGATTTGTTTTGCTCTCTCTTCCCCAAAGGATCAAAAATCCACAGTGATATCTCTAAAGAAGCTGATTGTCCGAGAAGTAGCCCATGAGGAGAAGGGTTTGTTCCTTATCAGCATGGGAGGGAAGGACCCAGAAATGGTGGAAGTTCGCGCCAGCTCAAAGGAAGAGCGCAACAGCTGGATACAAAGCATCCAGGACACCATGAATACTATGTAAGCAGCTGGTGGTTGGTCTGTGGAATGCATGGGCATTGTGTGTGGATTGGCTGTGTCTCTGTGGCAGGGTGGCATCAAGGTGGAGGCTGCCCTGGAGCATTGCACCAGTATTTGAATGCTCAGGGACCCACATGTCCCCTTTTGATGGCGTTGTGGTGCCATGTTGAATGGAAGGACCATAGATTTGGTAGAGCATCTGCTTTGCATGCCTTCCTCAGCAGCTCCAGCTAGTGCTGGGGCAGACCTCTGTTTGAAACCCTGGAGAGCAACTTTCCAGACAGGGTAGTGAGGGTACTGAGCTAGACAAGGGATGCAGGTGGCGCTGTGGTCTAAACCACTGAGCCTCTTAGGCTTGCTGATCGTAAGGGTGGCGGTTCGAATCCCCAACACTGGAGTGAGCTCCTGTTGCTCTGCTCCAGCTTCTGCCAACCTAGCAGTTCGAAAGCTTGCCAGTGCAAGTAGATAAATAGGTATCACTGCTGTGGGAGGGTAAACGACGTTTCTGTGCACTCTGGCTTCCGTCATGATGTCCCGTTGTGGCAGAAGCAGTTTAGTCATGCTGGCCACATGACCCGGAAAGCTGTCTTTGGACAAATACCAGCTCCCTCAACCTGAAAGTGAGACGAGAGCCACAACCCCATAGTTGCCTTTGACTGGACTTAACTGTCCAGGGGTTTTAACCTTACTGAGCTAGATGGACAAACGGCCTGATTCAGTTATAAGGCAGCTCTTCCTGTGTTCCTAAGCTCGGTGTCCTTGCATCACATTGAATAAAAGGGAGGAGTTCCAAAATTTCTGGCCAGCTTGAGCATTCTACACGCTGATTGTTGTTGTAAACTATTAAACAGGACTATATAGTAAGCAGGCATGCAAAAGACACAGATCCCTTTGTTGGAAAAAGGTCTATGTGTAACTGAGCTGTGTTGACACCGTTGTTAAAGTTAATGAGGTATACAAAAGCAATTCTAAGATACACTAATCCACTGCATTTCTGCAGTTTAATCATCAATCAACCACTTTGCTTTTTTAGCCGCAGGCTGCTAAAACTGAATTGTTATATAAATAAGTAGCATCTGTACATACAGCTGAGTATCTTGTCTATATACAACTTTAAATGAGCATAACACTAAATATGACTGATAGTGTCTTACTGTAAAGTTAAATAAACCAGGAAAAGATGTACCGCCAGACGAGAATTCAGTACAAATAGCAACAAAATACACAAATTACTAAATAATGCAAGTTACAAATCCATCCAATGGACATCAGTAGGCAAAATTGGCCACCTACTGGCCGACTTACTGTAATGTTTGTTAAAAGTTTGCTTATATTCAAGTCCAGGCATTCTAAACCTTGACAGAAATCTTGTCGCCTCTGCAAAGAATGAAAGCCTTTTCCTCCCTCCTAAAACATTTGCTTCCCACTGACACCCCAAATGAGCACTTCAGGGGTTTCAAAAAGGATGCAGAGATGTTGATGTTTTTCCTGCCCTGTTCTACTCTGTTTTGGCTCTCCCTGCAGGGATAAGGAAGAAGATGAAGGCATCCCTAGTGAATCGGAGGAGGAAAAGCGAGTGCTCGACACCAAAGCCCGGGAACTGAAAGGTAAAAACAACAGAAGCTGTGGCCAAAACATTTGCCTAAAACATGCCATAAATGTGCAGAGCTGGGGAACCAATGCCCATCCAAATATGAGAGTTCTAAGCCCAACAGCCCCAACCACTGTGGTCAGTGAAGATGGCACTACCTGGAGGGCCACAGGCCTTTTAGAAGCTACCCAGTAAACTTCACAGTGTTTTGATTCCAAATGCCCTGTACAGAGACCCAACCCGCTAGTTATAGCACTGCACTGGCTCTTAAACCTCTCCTCACTTACTCTATATTAACTCAGTTCATATGTAACACTGAGCCAAACCATGGTTTAGTGTGAATGTGCCGGGCTCCCAGAGGTAGCTCATTGTGGCCACTTGGTTCCTCCTCCAGTCTTGCTCCTGTGAGCTGAACCACAGTTTTGTTTTAACTTGTCATCCAAACCCATGCTTTGTCTCGCTCGAGATAAACCTTCTGAAACTAAACCTAAGCCAGCTTTTGCAAACCTGGCGGTCTCTGGATGTTACTAGACTACAACTCCCATCAGCCTCATTTGTTAGCCAAGCTGGCTAGGATGGGTGGGAATCTCTGTCAAACATCTGGAGGGCTCCATGCTGTCTACACAGTTCTTAGCTGGAAGGAATAATAGTCTGACTAGGTACAGTGTTGGTTTGCTTTGCATCAGTTTGCCTTGCCCTGTCCCCTCATTTGAAAGCATCCTTTTCCCATGGTAATAACTTTCTGTGACCCGAGTTTCTCTTGATTCCTGCGATTCCCTGACTTGCCAGAAGGTGGGGCCTGGGTCTCAGTGATTGCGAGTCCCACCGAGTCGCCGAGGCACATTCTGTGTTCTGCAGCAATTCTTCGACTGACCTTCCCCTTCTACCCCACAGAACAGCTCCATCAAAAAGACCAGCAGATTATCACACTGCTGGAGGAGAAGGAGAAGATCTTTCGGGACATGACAGACTGCAGCGGGCACGAGGACAGCTCGGGGGCTAGGACCTTGTTCCGGGCCAACACGGAAGAAGCACCCAAGGGGGAAAGTGTGATGAAGAGTGTGATAACTGAAGGTAAGCTTCCATTCACTGCCCTCTCCCCAGAAGGATTTGTATATTCACCTGTATATTCAGCCTTAGCAAATGCACAGTAGCTCAGGGGCGGCAGTGTCTGCTTCCAGGTTCCAGGTTCAATTTTGGCGTCTTCAGGTGAGGGCAGGGAGCATCATGCCCTGTCTGGAGGCCTGGGAGCTGCTGCCAGTCAGTGTAGACAATCCTGAGCTAGCATGCAGGGATCTAAACTGCAGCAAAGGTGAGACAGATCTAATGTGGCTAGACAGATTTAATTCAGGAAATGAAGTTGGAATTGGTCCCCTGTTTTGTCCACCACTTTGCCCCAAGTCAGGGGGCATAGTCTCCCAGCCAGGACACCTGGGCTTGGTGGCATGCGCACCCACATACCATCATTTCAAATCTCTCCTGAACCCACAACCCAATTCATAATCCCTTAACCTTCATCCTTTTCTGAAACTTAAGCCTAAGCCAGCTTGTGCCAACCCGGTGTTCCTCAGACGTTTTGGACTCCCAACTCCCATCAGCCCTACCTAGCCTGTTGACTGTTGCAGTTATTAGATGTTGCTGCTCTTGGGGAGTTTTGTTTATAGGGAAAGTAAAGACTGATTGGGGACGCGGGTGGCACTGTGGGTTAAACCACAGAGCCTAGGACTTGCCGATCAGAAGGTCGGCGGTTCAAATCCCCGCGACGGGGTGAGCTCCCGTTGCTCAATCCCTGCTCCTGCCCACCTAGCAGTTTGAAAGCATGTCAAAGTGCAAGTAGATAAATAAGTACCGCTCTGGCAAGAAGGTAAACGGTGTTTCCGTGCGCTGCTCTGGTTCGCCAGAATGGCTTAGTCATGCTGGCCGCATGACCCGGAAGCTGTACACCGGCTCCCTCGGCCAATAAAGCGAGATGAGCGCCGCAACCCCAGAGTCGGTCATGACTGGACCTAATAGTCAGGGGTCCCTTTACCTTTACCTAAAGACTGATTGTCGAAAGGTCCCAATACATAAGCACATTTATGTTGGCTAAGGCTGATGGGAATTGTAGTCTTAACACTTCTGTAGGGCACCAGCTTGCCAAAGTCTAGCATAAGCATTTATAATTTCATTTGCACGTGTTCTTGCCCTGTTTCTCGTGCCTCAAGTCGCCCTTCCTCCTTGTCTCAGTGCAGATTGGGAGTTTTTCTGGGTGCCAGGGACTTTTCATCTTAATGTTACTCTCTCTGTAAAGCCCTGTGTGCTTTGCAAGCATTGGATGAATCCTCATGATGTCTAGCTTGAACGCAGGTGACTTTGCAGACTCCCATAAGTCACCCACCACTGCCTTCACAACTTAGTTTCTTCCTAACATTCAGATCTGCCTTAGCAGGTTAGCATGGATGGAGTTTGGTCATATAATCAACTTCTTCTGGTTGCTTGCTTCTTCTCCTTTCAGTTGAGCTGTTGCAAGGGTTGGTGAGCAGGAGCCTCGGAAGTGCCCTTGGGCAACAGATGAGCAGCCTCACCTTGGAGCAAGAGGGCGTGGGACCCGTCTCCCTCCCCAGGAGGGCAGAGACATTTGGAGGATTTGACAGTCACCAAATGAATGTCTGCAAGGGTGAGTATTACCATGGTGTTCCCTAGAATTCACACTGCTTTTGCGTTGGTCTTCGCATGCCCATCTGTTCCTGAACCTGCATCCAAGGTCTTAATTTTAATTTGCAAATTCCTGAAAAGTTTCGGTCTGGGGTACCTTAAGCCGGGACCGCCTGAACCCTTTTGCTTCAGCTCGATCGCTGAGATCACCTGGAGTTTTGCTCCATATTATTTCCAACAGTGATTTCAGGGTTGGCAGGGACCATTTCTTTCATGGATGACAGTATTTTTAAATTCCTCCTGAAAGTCAATAATGAGGGAGACAGACATATCTCACCCAGGAGGCCAATCCACTAATAGGGGGCTGCTACAGATAAGGCCCTTTCAACTGGACATACAAAACTTTTTTCTTTCTTTTTTGGTTTCTGAATGTACACAGAACAAAGAATCCCTGTATGGTGTCACCCCCTGCCCCAGGAATATTCCATGTATATGCAATGCAAATTATACAGTCAAATATTAAGCATGCTTGTATAATACTTAGAGTTGGTTGTACAATTAAAGTATTGTCTGTGCTCCATCTTAGCAGATTGCCTCAGAATATCGCCACTATTTTCTGAAATAGTTAGTGACCTGTAATTCTAGATGTGTGTTTGTGTGTGTATGATTGCTGTGAACTGCTTTTTAAAAAATGATTTTTACAAATATAAAGAAAGTGGAGGACTTCCTTTCAAACAAGGATGTGGAGAGGTGATTCTAGACTGCCCTCAGCTCTACGGCTGGAATATTGCAATCATTCTATGTTTTTTCCTGAGCCTAAGGAACTCACGTTAACATCTGACTTTTCAGGGGTGGAAAAGGTTGAAGGAGACGATGTGCAGGATCTTCGGAGGACAGAGTCGGACAGTGTTTTGAAGAAGGTATGGAACTGAGGAGGGTCCTTCACTTAACAGTAGATGCATTGCCTATAGGGCTGTCAATGGCTACTAACCGTGACAACAGTGCTCTGCCACCAAAGTCAGAGGCAGCACTGCTTCTGAATACCAGTTGCTGGAAGCCACAGGAGGGGGCGGGGTGGGGGAGTCCTCTAGCGCTTGCAGGTTTCCCACAGGCACCCAGTTGGCCACTGTGACAACAGGCTGCTGGAGTAGGTGGGCCATTGGCCTGATCCAGCAGGCCTTTTCTTGGGATGTTCTTATGTCCATTCCCTAGCATCTCCAGCTGTTAAGACCTTGGAGTGCATCTGCAAATTGGAAGAGACAGTGTTGTATCCAATGTGCCAGAGGTCTAGAAGGCTGCATATTTCATGAATCGCTTTCCTATGAAACACCTCAGAGCAATTAAACAAAAAAACACCCCATGAACAGTTGAAACAGCAGCTGCATGTATACAAACAATTTCATATCCAACAGAAATACAGACTGGGATAAAAGCCTTCACTAAAAAGGCACATTTTTTAAAAAGGTCTCTGTGGTGATCACCCAGGGCCCCCGGACGTTTCACGGTCTATTGACCCTGTGCCACCACTGCGATAGCTTTCTTCGCTGCCACCACCCCGCTTCTCACAGGGACACACGGAGTCCAGACAGTTGTTAACATAAACAAATAATCAAGTTTATTTTTAAATGCAGGAACAAGTGTATGGTTCTAGTTTATTTTTCTCTTGTCAGTTTCCTAATCTTAGTTCCTAACAACTCCAAACTGAATTATTCCCCATTGTCTATCTGACTCAACCTAACAATTCCTCTCACTCTCTCACAATACAACTTGACCAACCCCCTGCCTATTCCATCCTCTTCCTTCTCCAACACCCAAGCCTCAACTCCCAACTGACAAACCTCAACTCCCGACTCCCAAGCCTCAACTCCCAATTGACAAACCTCAACTCCCAACTCCCAAACCTCAACTGACTTTCAAAACCTCCCACTCTATCTTTTACTCCCCCCTTGCGTTCTCACTGGCCAATCACATCACACCCATTTTAACCCTTTCCTTGACCCATCCTAGGAGGCAAACGCCACAGTCTCCCATGTGGGTGCCCACCCAGACAATTTCCTTGGGGCTCTTTCTGGCTCATTCAGCAGGGCCTTGTTTTTCCTCCTGAAAAACATGAACTTTGAGGCCTGATATTTAAACAAACAAAATAAAAAATAATCACCGTTCTGGAAAATTAAAACCCCTTCACATAAAGCCTTGTTTTTAATTATTTTATTTTATTTTGTTCACACTGACTGGCAAAGAGTGTCCTTCCAGCCCTGCCTGGAAGTTGAGCGTGGGACCTTCTGCATGCAAGGCAAATGCTCTACCTCTGAGCTGCAGCCTTGTCTCCCCTTTCTAAAGAGTTTCATGCAAAATGGATTAAACACCCGATGCGAGGCATGGGCAGGCAACTTGTGGGCCTCCAAATTTTGTTGGGTTCCATCTCCCCACAGCTGCAGGCACCGTGGCCAATGTGTCAGGGATGATGGGAGTTGTAGTCCATCCATAAGTGGAGGGTCACAGGTTGTCTCCTCTTGGGGATCAGTGTTGCTGCCTGAGGCTGACTTTGATCCTTGCTATCTTTCCTTTGCCTTGTTCTCATTAAGACTGTCTGATCTCTTCCCAGGGAGGAACAGCCAACTTGATGTTTGTGCTGAAAAGGAACAATGAGGTAAACATTCCTGTTCTCACTTGGCCTTCTTTGCTGAGGAACACAGCCAAAGGAACCTGGTCTCTGCTTTTCAGGATCATGGTTTCCAAAGCAGCATGCAACGCAATTAAAAACAACCAAAACATTTTAAACCAGCAAGGAAATAGCACAAAACCTCAATATCCAAAGAATATGGGTTCTTCCAGATGAGGGTCTAATCTGCAGATGGGTTGTTGCAAGAAGACTTTAAAATAAATAAAAAATAGCAGATATCCACACTAAGTTTGTGGAAGGGGCAGGATATGGGCTTGCATTTTGATGCCAAACACATTGTGTGGACACTGCAAAACAATTTTGCATGCATAAGGAGCACCCATCTCACAATGAACACCAGTCCAGAACACTCTGTTGTGTCAGATGCTTGATCAGTGCTACAGAGGCTCACTTGAGGTTTGCTAATGGTTGATCAATAGAGTGTGCTCTCTCTTCTGCCCCTCTTGGGCTAAAACACTGCAGCAGATCAGTGTCGCCAGTAACTGAATCAGCAGCTGACATCAGTTTCTTTCTTTCCCCCCCTCCTTTAGCAAGTTCTCCAGAGCATCACTCACCTCCACAGCTTGCTGGGTATGTTGCAGGTAAGTAACTCCCAGGAGGAGGGGGTGGGGAGGAATACTGCCATTGGCCATTGGCCGAGGGCTCTTTGCCGCGTGGATTCTCTGCTTGCACAATGCACCATGTAATATTGGCTTAAAGTCTTCACAAGCCATATCAGAAGGGATGGGGTGCTTGGGCTTAAACTAAGCTTCCCTCTGCTAGTATACTTGCTGGCAGGATGTTGGGGGAGCCCTCAGTTCCAGCAAAGGGTCCAGCGAAATAAAGGGTCTCTCCCAGAAGCAGGGATGATTATGTGCAAGGGAAGAGCATGGCATTGATGTTGTCAGGTACAATGCCTCTCAAGCCAGCCCCGTTGCGTGGAGAGGTCCGAAACAGAGGGAGCTGCCTCATACCCACTCGGGCCATGGGCACAACTAGCTCTGTCTTGTCTACACCATGGATAGGAAATCTTTTGCAAGCCGAGGGCCACATTCCCTTGCTGGCAGCCTTCTGGGAGCCACATGATAATAGGGCCAAACTGGGCATGGCCAGAAACACACCACTCTTAGTCTCCATCCAGGCAAATAAGAGGTATTATCACAGTTCAAGGACACATTGCAGCCAGGCAGGAACACTAGAGGAGGGTGCAGGGCAGGACCAGAGGACAGCATGGTGCAGTGGTACCTCCGGTTAAGAACTTAATTCGTTCTGGAGGTCTGTTCTTAACCTGAAGCACCACTTTAGCTAATGGGGCCTCCTGCTGCTGCCGTGCCGCCAGAGCACGATTTCTGTTCTCATCCTGAAGCAAAGTTCTTAACCCGAGGTAATATTTCTGGGTTAGCGGAGTCTGTAACCTGAAGCGTTTGTAACCCGAGGTACCACTGTATAGGGAAGTGACATGGCCTGAGTAGAACCCCAAGTTCAGATATAGAAGTCTAGAGAGCCACATATGGGCTCAGGTTCCCCATCTCTTTTCTACAACACCTGGTCGTGGCAATCCAAGGAAAGGAGTCTCTTCCTGTCCTTTCAGAGAAGCGTCTCTCCGGGCCCTTCCTGGAGAGAGCAGGGGTTGAACTGGAGGGCAGGGCGTCTCCTGCATGCAAAGCCCCGAGCTCCAGCCTTCCCTAAGCCTTCCCTCCCTTCCACAGGCTG
Source organism: Podarcis raffonei (assembly GCF_027172205.1). NCBI lineage: Eukaryota > Metazoa > Chordata > Lepidosauria > Squamata > Lacertidae > Podarcis > Podarcis raffonei. The sequence continues at coordinate 19,992,782 of NC_070615.1, read as the reverse complement.
TTGTCGTGCAGCAGGACACCTACATTGAGGACCAGAAGCTTCTCCTGACGGAGAGGGCCCTGACCCGCAGCTCCCTGCGCCCCAACTCCCTGATCGAGCAGGAGAAGCAGCGCAGCCTGGAGAAGCAGCGGCAGGAGCTGGCCAACCTGCAGAAGCAGCAGGCCCAGCACCAGGAGGAGAAGCGGAAGAGGGAGCGGGAGTGGGAGGCCCGCGAGAAGGAGGTGGCGGAGCGGGAGGCCCGGCTGGCCCAGCGGGAGGAGCAGCTCCAGAAGGGGCACCACAGCCTGGAGAAGGAGCAGGAGGAGCTGCAGCAGAAGAAGGCCACCTACCAGCTTGATCTGGAGCACCTCCGCGCAGCCCAGAAGCAGCTGGAGAAGGAGAAGGAGCAGCTCAAGAGGGACATGGAGCAGATCTCCCAGCTGCGGGCAGAGCCCAACCGCAGTCCAGTAAGTCACCTTCTCACTCTAGTTTTTGGCAAAGGCAGGTGCATATAGGAAGCCACCTTGTACTGAGTCCAATCCCACTGGCCCACATGAGAAGACTTGAGCCTTTTCTGAAACCAGACCCACCTTCTAACAGGAGACCCGTTTTGGTTCTTTAAAAAAAAAACTTTGTATATGTATGGCTGTAGGGCTGCAGCTGTGACCCATCTTAGACCCAGTGCTGGGTCCTTACTTACCAGTTGAAGCCCAGTGGGGCAGCCCTCCAGGGTTTCAGGGTAGGAGATTTCACCAGCCCTACTTGAGAAAGCAAAGCTTTTCTCCCTCTCACTTAACACTAGATCCTGGGAGCATCCAAGGAAGCTGATTGAAGGCTTCAGAACAGATGAAAGAAAGCATCTCTTTGCACCGTGCATATTAAGCAGTGAAGCTCACTCACACTGGAGACAGTGATGGCCACCAAGTTGGATGACTTGGAAAGAGAATTAGACAAATTCATGGGGGAGAAGGGCTATCAGTTGCTGCTAGACGAGATGGCAGTGCTGTGCCTTCACAGCTGGAGGTAGTCATGCCTCTGAATATCAATTGCTGGAAACAGCAGGAGAGGAGGGTGTTCTTGTGCTTGGGCCCTGCTTAGTTTCCCACAGGCCATCCTGTGATCTCTTCCTAGTGGAAAATTGTTGCGGAACAGATTGCGCAGCCAAATCACCTGCAGACTGCTCATTGCAAAACAGTGTCACACTGGCTTAAAACATCCAGAAGGCGGCCTTTTATTTTCATGGCGGGGAAGGATTGCTCCTATCCATGTGGTGCCTGGACTGCTGGTGCCGCCGCCACCACACCTGTTTCACTTCTACCACTTGTTTTGCCTCCTGCCTTGCAGCTTTCCAACCAGCACGGCAAGATGACCAGGACACCTTCCCTTCCCGTGCCCGACGACTCGTCTTCCAGGCAACAGGGCCATTTGGAGAAAGAACTGTCTGCGTCGCCCAAAAGGAACAGCCTCACAAGGACGCACAAGGAGAAAGGCGCTTTCCACCTGCTTGGCACGACGACGTCGAGCCAAGCCAACAAGGCAGCTGACGGACAGGGTCAGGTGCAGAACCGCCTCTTTGGCTTGGCCAAGCCAAAGGAGAAGAAGGAGAAGAAGAAGAAGGGCAAAGGGCACCGTTCTCAGCCAGCCGGTAAGAAAAGGGCTCTTTCTACTTGCCAAGATGTCTTCATGTCTCTTGGAGCCAAGGGAGTTAAGACACATGAGACCTCCTTCCACCAGCTTATCTGCAGTGGTTGCTGCTGCCCACTGAGACAGATAGGGCAGAAGGCTGGGAGGCCCAACAGGAGGTGGTGCCAGAGCCAATTAATTCTAGCTTTGTCCCCATCTTCCTCTTCCCTGCTAAGTTATACAAGGGCAACACTGAGACTTGAGGAGGAGGAAGCAAACAGCCATAGTTACCCCCTGAGCTGGTTGTAAGAAAGAAGGCAGACAAGTGGGGCGCTGGCTCTGGGCAGACTGAGGTTAGTGGGGCAGCGCCCCATTTGCCATAATGGACCAGCCCTCACACCTGGAAAGGAAGCAACTATGTGGAGCAGGGAAGGAAGAGGCAGCAGCAGGCAAGCCCTGTTTGGACACTTAGAAGAAATAAGAAGTGGGGAAGGGGAAGAGTTGCCTTTTAAACGATGCAGGCAATCTTCTCCAGGGTCCACTGGCGGAGGAAGAGGAGTGCGGGGGGAGCGCACCGCCCCCGGCAGAGTGATCCCGGCAGGGTGCCATTGTGGCTGCCCCCCCCCCCCGCGCTGGGCGCCCCGCCCCCGCAGGCAGCGTGCCCCGCCCCCAGGATGCACGCCGCCCCGCCTGCTCTCTGCCCCCCGGTGCCGGAGCATGAAGCTCTGCCACTGCCAGGGTCATCTGATTCTCAGGGCCAGGATTTGGGTGCACCATGCCTGATGTGAACTGCTTGCAGTTCTTTCCTCTGGTACGGACAGGAGAGAATTGGTTCCTCTGTAGCTCCTGACGTGCCTTGGAAAGGGAATCAGAAATCTGCCGCTACAACAGCCTGTCACTACTGCCTGCTTTGAAGGCACAGGTTTGTTGCCCAAGGAAAGATTCGTTGCGATACCCAGTGGTGGGGTTGAAAGCAGATCAGGAGCACCTTCAAGGTTGCATTTGGAATATTTAATTTGGGCATTAAGGTCTTCACAGCTATGAGCAGGGAGAGCAGGGAATACGTGCCCCTTCTGCATGGTCCTGATGTCGTTTGCTTGTGATTTCCTTCCCTTGTCCAGAGGCTCAGTCGCCAGAAGCTGCACCGGAGGGCGAGGAAATCTTCTGCTGACCCCACTGTTCCACCTCCTGCAAGGATGAGGCTGCCCCGTGCTGTGCCCTGCAGAGCGCTCCCCAGCGGCTCTTGTCTGCCTTGAACTGAATTGTCCTTGCAGCGCAAACCCACCTGCGTGCCTACAATTTGCAGCCTGCTCCCAACTGCTGGCTCTGCCCGTGTCCTGGATCCATGACCTTTTTAAAAGGCAGCAGGGGAGGCAAACGCTTCGGACTCTGGGTGTGGCCAGACTGGGCGGGCTTGGTTTTGGCTGCACGTGTCTCTCTGAAAGGAAAAGAAAGGAAAGGAAAAGCATCCATTCTGTGTGCAATGCTGGCTGTTAAGACAGACACTCCCTGCTTCTGTTTTCATCTCCAAAGATTGGGAAAAAAGTGCATCCTGGGTGGCAGCTTGGCTGATCTTCTATTGGGGAAGTCCACCAAAAACCATTGCCCTCTATAGCAAAAGCATGGGGCTCTTTAATGCAATGTTTTCTACATTGCCATATATATAGATAGTACTGTATATATACTTATATATAAATATAAATATAGAAAATGTAGCTGTATATCCGTTGGGGTATGCTTTAATTCTGTACAGAAAAAGCTGGCTGAGCTTAGCTCTTCCCTAAAGGTTTAGCTGAAACTGTTCAGGGACTGTGTTGATATTAAATATCTCTTTACTTGTTGGCACTCTGTTCTAGTGCTTCTGTCACTGGCAAAAACACCTTCTCCCCCAAAATATCCATCTGTGTGTTGGGGAATGGACTCAAGGCCACGTAGCGGCAAATTGGCCAACTCAGTTAGGAAGGTGGTTTCCCATTAGAGAGGCTCTGAGGACCTGTTTGCACACAGAGTAAGTTGTGCCACAGGATCCACACACAGGTGCATTGTGGGAATACTGGAGGCACTTGGCTGGTTCACAGTTCCAGGGACAGTGTCAGGGATCTTCTGCTTGATAGAAGCAAAAGTGTAAGAATGGATTTGAGCTGGCTAAGGCTACCAAGTCGGAATGAAATATGAACAGGCAATCTTTGAAAATTGAGAGAGATAGAGTGTATGTTTTAGGGACAGAGAAGGGGAATCTGTGGCTCTTGAGAAGTTGCTGGACTCCAGTTCCCATCATCCCTGACTGCTGGCCATGCTGGCTAAGGCTGATGGGAGCTGTAGTCCAACAACTTCTTAAGAGCCACATGCTCCCCATCCCTTCTTCAGAAGCCACTTCAGGAAAGCCGCAACAGGCCAATATTTAAATCACAACTACTCTCAAGTCCCTTCTAAAATGAGCACAAGGGAAGAACTGACTCCCTGGCCCAAGAACACCTCCTTTCCCAGAATGCAGCTCTCCCATCTCAGCCTTCAGTATTAATAGTAGTTTCAACTAGAAAGCCACTAATTCACCATAGAGATCACTGACTGCTTTTGCCCAAGAGATGGTTAGAGGCAAAAACCAACAGCAGCCCAAATTCTTATTTCTCTTCCCTTGACTTTCTGCTTTCTGCTTTTCTCCAAATTTGCTGGTTCATCTCTTTGCTAGAAGTGCTACCTTCATAGCCATTTTGAAGGGTGTTCAACTGGCGGCAACTTGGGTGGGAAATGAGCCATATAAGCAGAAGTGCAATGGCCTTTCATTTTCATGCATAGCGGAGTCCACTGTAGCTTCTGAACATTCCTCATCTGGTAAGGGGAACTTGGCGGGTGAGCAAACGCTGTGACCTTCCAATTGCAGTAGGACTCCAACTCCCATCAGCCCCCTACTTGCACAGCCAAATGGTCAGGGATGATGGGAGTTGTAGTCAGACAACCGCTAGAGGGCCACAGTTTTGCCACCTTCAAGAATTGCAAAGTTCCAAATCTGGCATCACAGTTTGCGTCAGTGCAGACCATCATTTTGAGGTGGAAGAGATAAATAATGCCCCCCACAACTGATAAAATGGTTCCTTACAACATATGAAAATACTTGGATTTGTTTCTCGGACTTAGCACCATGTGATATGGGTGAACCTTTGACAATTCCCTTTGCAACTTGAACCCCGTGGGTTGGGGGAATCCATTCATGGCAAGTTTCCCAGCTTTTAAATGATTGGGTGGCTCAGCCTTTAGGAGGGTTTGGTGCATAGTTCTTCCTTCTTTTCTTTGTGGACTCGAGTTAATTCTTCTGGCCATGCACACTCCAGTGTTTGAGTCACAGACTGTGCATCCTTCACTCTGGCGAATACAAGCAGAGTGAGTCAGGCCAGATCCAATGACTTCTTGACTATTTGGCGTTGCTCCACCAGTCACACTTAATGGGTGCACCTGCTGATTCCTGTACAGGTGATGCTTTATCAAGTTCAGAAATGCATCCTGTGAGATTGGTGCTTTCTGTATGGAATCTCAGAAAGCTGTTTTTCCTTCTGCAAAGCAAGCGGTGACCCTGAGTGGGTGAAGAGATTAAACTGCATCCTTCATTGCACTGGGAGCAAGAAGGCAGCAGGGCAGAGAGGGATGCAGCCCCAGTGGAAAAAATTTTGGAGTTGGTGTGTGAAAGGACTTTCTCCCTAGCACCTTGTGCCAATGCAAAAAGAATTGTGGAACAAGCTGGCAAAGTAGTTCCTTATGTGGTGATGCCAAGGGAAGATGAAAGGTCCCCTGTTATGATATTTTTTAATAATATAGACTCCCCAGAGATTACTCCTGTAGACTGGAGAAAAGGGCACAAATAGTGCTCTCTCTCGCCTTGCCTCTGCCCCGCCAAATCCTTGAAGCATTTTGAAAGCTTCCTTTTCCTACCACGTTTTCACACTTATTTTTTAATGAAAGGTTTGCACTATTGTCCTGATGCCTTCTCCCTTTAGAGCGTCTCAGGATTTGTGTTGTTGTTTTTTTTCCATGCAAGAATCTTGCGCGGAAAAACAGAGAAAACTCTTTAACAAGCCTTCAGTGCTGGGACCGCGGCAGGTACGTCGGGTCTGTCTTGGCCAGCAATGGAGAACCTCCCTCAGCCTGGCTGAGTCCGAAAGCTCTCTAAGCAATTCACTCTCCAAAAGCACAGCAGGAGGCAGCTGTGGAGGTCTACTTTTTATTATTGTTGTTACTTTAATTATTTTGTTGTTGTTGCTTGTTCTCTTGACTGCAAGCTGGGCTTGCCATAAAATAAATAAATCTTTCTGTTTGTTTGAAAGAGATCTGGATTTAAAAAGAAGAAGAGAAAAACGTTTACTGAGCTGTTTTTGCTTTGAAGCTGGGCTTGTCAAGCCCAAAGTGGGGTTTTTTGCTTATGTAAATATTAATTCAGTCACCGATAAATTAAAAAAATAACCTGTAGAGCATTGAATGCAATTGACCACTGCTAGGGAACAACCTCTAAAACCCAATGTCTCTTTGCCACTTTTCAGAGATCTAAAGGCAGGTTGAAGGCAGATCACTTTCGGTGCTGCTAAATGAGTTTTTGCAGGCTGGGGTAACTTTTTTTTCCTTAAGCTGTTTGTCCAGAGGTGGCAGTGAGAGAAAATGAGCATGTATAAGACACAGAAAGCAGAGCCTGCCTGGAACCACCTTCATTCCTCTCAAAAACTATTGTCCCCAACTTTATTTAATTATAGCAGACTAGTTGTTGCTGCTCAGCCTTCTACCCTCCATCCCCGTCTGCGCTTTACAATCCGGTTTTCATCCATGCAAAGGACCACAATCCACAGTGTCTATATAGTTTCCCCTTTAGCAATGCAGCTCAGTTTTAAAGCTCAAGACGAATGGTTTAATCTAGTATTATTAATGTCCGTGGGTCATTGCATGGATGCCGAGAGGCACCAGAGGCTGGGAGCAAAATGGAATGCCATTTCATGTGGTAACATTTTAGAAAAAGAAAAGTTTCTAAAAGTCTGCTGCAATTGTTCCTTTTCTTCACACAGAGAGGAGTCCGGTGTTACATACATGTAAAAAAAAAAAGGAGATGCATTTGTGTATTTAAATAAAATCTGTAGGTGTTCAAAGGTTCCTTCTATTCAATTATTCTCTGGTTCAGCTTTCCTCAATCTGGTTCCTTCCAGTGGGGGTTGTTGTGACCCAAACCATCTCAAGGCCACCAGGTTGGGGAAAGCTGAATTATATATGGTTAAAACAAAGGTATGATAATTCCTTTCTGACAGTGAACGAGTACATTTGCATACTTGCCAGAAAAATGTATTATAATGATGTTGTCCACGCATTTGGACTTTCTCTCTCTCTCTCTCCCACCCGCCCCACTATCTAGGCTTGTATAAGGGTACCTGTTTCATATTTCTGGTTGAAAGTAATGTTTAAAAAACACACTTTAAAAATAGAAACATACAACAGTGAAGAGGGTAAAAAAAACCACCAACAACCTAAACTGCTATATGTTAATTTGTAATTATGTAAAAAGTAGGTTACTGATTGTAAAATTTTACAAAGCTCCCCCCCTTGTAATTTGCAAAAAAAGAAGAAAAAAAATCAGATTTTTGTAATAGCTTTTATTTATCTGCCTTCCTTATTAATTAATGAGAGCAATTTCTTGTAAAGTCGTTTCCCCCTCCCCTCTAAATAAATCTTGGTTTTAAGTCTGATGAGTTTCTGCCTGCGTGTGTTTGTTTGTTCATATCAAATCAAACTGTGTTGAATGAAAATTTTCAAAGCCTTTCCTTTGAACGCCTGGATAAGATACTTCATTTTCTTCCCATGCAGCAAAGGAAGAGAGGAAGGAAAATGTAGGTGCCCAGAGTGAGGGTGATAGGGATGCCTTCATGAGACTCTGGGTAAGGAAGAAATAAAGAACATAACAAGAGGCCTGCTGGATGAGGCCCAAATGTCCATCTAGACCAGAATCTTGTCTTCATCGTGGCCTTGGGGGGGGGGGGGAGCTGTCATTGGCAGCCATTTTGTGCTGGCACCTACAGCACCTTTGTCAAAGAATATGATATGGGCACCTCATTTCTTCAACCAAAAATAAAAGCATTGCCTATGGGCCTCTCTGCCTGGTCGCTGTGGGAACAGGGGGCTGGATGAGATGGGCCTTGGGTGTGATGTATTAGGGCTCTTCGTAAGTCCTTATGGACCACAACAACTCCCCACAGGAAGAGTGCTTAGGCCCTAGGAAACTGCCTTAGGTTCATCAGTGCATCTGACTCTGGACTGCGTCTGAATACCAGTCCCTGTGGATCACAAATGTGGGGTTTTTGCTCTTCTTGTTGGGTTTCCCAGAGGTTGGCTGCTGTGAGAATAGGCTGCTGGGACTTTGGTCTAAACCAGCAGGGCTTTCCTTATGCTGAGCTCTTGGCTCAGTTCCATTCTAATGCTTCACTCCTTTCCCTTGTGTGTAACCTGGGTTAACCCCTTGAGCTGGGTTTTAGAGGCCTCTTTTTGTCGATGGAAGGGAGCCAGTGGTGGAGCGCATCACCTTTGCCTAGGAGAGCCGAGGACACGAAGAATGCTGGCAGCGTGAAGACGGGATTAGTTCAAGCAGCCAGCTGTTGGGTTTGCTGGAAATGACAGCTGCTTTGGTTGTGACCGTGCCACAAGTTGCTCAACTTGGGATTCACATGGTTGTTTCGCGAGGCAGTCAGTCCCTAGCTTTGCTTCTTCTAATGGACCCTGATAAAAGGGAAAAAATGAGCGTGGACAACGCCATTTTGTCCTCCGCTTTTCCATGTAATTCTTGCACAGCGTAGGACGTTCATACTTTAGAAACCCAGCGCACAGAGCAAACCTTGAAATCGATGAATTTGCAGCCCTTCTTCTCACTGCTGCCTGGTAATGAGCTGGCAAAGTTGGAGACTAATAGGCTTGGGCTATGAATTTTCACTGCTGGTAATATTCATATTTTTATTACGAATCTCACTTTCACTCTGTAACTAATGAGATGGATTTAATGTCCTGCTTTGGGGCCTCCACGGTCAGTATTCTTGGTGTCGCATAACATGCCAGCACCCTTAACTAACTAGTTTCCAGGATTATTTGCCAGGCCGGGGGTGGGATGGTGGCAATGTCTATTGAAGTAGTCTCATTGTGTTTTCAGTGTACAGTGGTACCTCGGGTTAAGTACTTAATTTGTTCCGGAGGTCTGGTCGTAACCTGAAACTGTTCTTAACCTGAAGCACCACTTTAGCTAATGGGGCCTCCTGCTGCTACCGCGCCGCCAGAGCCCGATTTCTGTTCTTATCCTGAAGCAAAGTTCTTAACCTGAAGCACTATTTCTGGGTTAGCGGAGTATGTAACCTGAAGCGTATGTAACCCGAGGTACCACTGTATGTTACAAATGGGGCCTAGTACAGCAACGGCCACCTCATGCTTCTGTGCATCATGGGAGATAAATTTGAGCAGGCTGATCTGACAGGACAAGATGCCTATATTCTGCTACACTCATGTCCCAGGAACGATGCCAGAGATTGATCCCTCTTTTCAGTCAACTTGGATGCAGCGTCTTAACAGACGGACTTGGGGCATGAGAAAGGGGTAAGCAGTTGACCCCGAAAGGCAGACAACCCATCATTGTTTACAAAATGCTCTTTGTTTTCAGCCTGGAGAATAAATCTGGAGCTGGTTATTAGCATGCAGTGTTTCTTTCCCCCTCCCCAAAGCATTAACCAAAATGTCCCTCAGGCTGAACCTTATTATTCAGCTATCGCAAAGGCTCTTTTGTGCCCCCCTCCTACTTAATCCCTTAGCAACAGACTGTGGGGGGCTACTCTTGCTTTTGCCAATCGCCTCTGAATTGGATTTTTGGGCCAACACCAGTCTAAAGATTAAAGAGGAACAAATAACTACTCATTCTTTTGTCCTTCAAAGTGATCCAGTAACACCCCTCTTCTCCCAACCTTCTCCCTGCCAGGGCCTTTCAAGGAAGAAGAGAAAAACTAGCTTTAAAAAACCCAAAACGTGAATCTGTTGTTTGTCTTTTGCAATGCACCCACGTCTCCTTTCTGAATTGTTATTTTACCTGTGCAATTATCTGATTGTGCATTTTAATTATGGATATTTGTAAACTGCTTAGGAGCCTGTTTGAGCATTCAGTGACATATAAATAAATTTATTGATTTATTTGTGTTTTGTAAGATTATAAAAACAAAACCCCAAACACATAGGTGCTTGCTTAAATTCTTTGCAGAGGAATGTTAATCTTTGCAATCAGAATCTTGGAAATTAAATATGTTTGCATGTGTTTGAATTCCTTTGCATAATTTAAACTACCTCTTCAGATTTAGGGTGTTTCTTTTAAAAGAATAATGCATTCGTATAAAATAAATAATTACAAAGAGAGGAGTGCAGAAGTAGCTCCATAGAAGAGGAACAGAGAGGGGATCCAAGAGATCCAGGAATCTTAGGTGATATAAATGGTCCCCCCCCCCGCTCCCATCCCCATGTTGTCTTAACAATTTTGTAAGGTACGTGAAGCTGAGAGACGGCCCAGGTTTTCCCAGTAAACGTCAGAGCCGAGTAGAGATTTGAACCCGGGTCCCTTTCCTACTCCATCCTAGCCCAGCTACATGACACAGGCTCCCATCTTTGCAGCACAGGAGTGGGACACTTGAGTGACATTTGTAGGGGGTACCAATGACAAAATGGCTATTGTAGACCAGGCAGGGGTAGGCAACCTAAGGCCCGGGGGCAGGATGTGGCCCAATCGCCTTCTCAATCCGGCCTGCAGACGGACCAGGAACTAGCGTGTTTTTACATGAGTAGAATGTGTGCTTTTATTTAAAATGCATCTCTGGGTTATTTGTGGGGCATAGGAATTCGCTCATTATTATTTTTCAAAATATAGTCTGGCCCACCACATGGTCTGAGGGTGGACTGGCCCATGGCTGAAAAAGTTTGCTGACCCCTGTTGTAGAGTGTGTGGCATAATATAAAATGGAAACCACACTAAAGGAGGAGATCAGAGGACGAAAGGATGCAGTTGTCCCATCAACAGGAAAAAGGAGCTACCACCAAGCTCACTCACAGAGAAGCTATTTGACCTCTTCGGAAAAAAGGGTGGGTGCCCAATCCTGGCATCTGGTGAAATGTGGACACATTTAATGCATGATAGGCTGTGTGCCGGTGCAAACAGGAACAGAGTAGGGGGAGCCAAATCATGAGCTGTGTATTTTTGAGGGCATATTTCATGGGTGCTGAAGGAGGTCCTGGCAGGGACAATGAGGCGTTGTGGGCACCAGGGGAAGACCTCAAGGGTGCCCCTGTGCCCACAGAGGTTGCCTATGTGCAAGGGCTTAACTCTAACCCTCCCAGGTTCTGCAGCAGGGCCTCAGTATTTGTCCCTCTTCCCACCCAACCTCGCTTTTGCCAGTGTTACACTGCTTCGTTCAATTTCTGCGGCGGTGTTTTGCAGGCTGTACCATACCAGGGAACAGTGTGTTTGTAATTACGGCTTCACTAGCCCTGTCATTATCCCTACATGAGGTGTACTTCAAAAAGAAGCAGCCCCGTCCAAAGCAGACAGCTTCCCAAAGAGCTTTTATTAAAATTGTCGGAACTCCTGGGGAACCATCAAAGTAGTACAAAGGAAGACGTGCTTCTTTTTTCCAAAACGACTCAACGCAAATCTAGCCCTTGCAGAGGTGCCTGTGCTTCATTCATGTGGTGCAGCCGAGAGACGAGTTTCTGAAGTCCTCGAAAGGCTTCCTTTGTCTGAAGAAAGATGCTGAGGCTTTTCAGTCCCTTCCCTTACTGGGCTCTCTTCCAAACCCAGCCAATGCCAACATGGCACCCGTGTGGCACTGGCAAAGCTGCTGCCATCGAAGGATGTCCACAGTGTGTAGCTCCCTTTACCTTCGAGCGAACCAATATGATTTGCTCAGGCTCCCCATCAATCCATCCATCCATACTTCTTGGAGCAGCCTGACATCCCTCCCCATACTGAGGCAGCGAGAGGAATGAGCCCTGTGGAAGGCAGTAGACAGCAAAGCCAGTAGCCACTTGTGCAGATTCCAGTATCACTACTGACATACAAATTCAGTGTCGCTATCTGTGGGGAGAGAGGGAATAACACATTAATAACCTGACCCCACAACTACTTATGTGCTCCCTTGAGTCCAAAGTACCTGGAGGACACCCGGATGGGGGGAGGCCTCTTGTTTCCAGAAAGGCTTTTTGGACAATAAACTAAAGCTTGCAGGAACCACCTCAGAGAAATGGACTGCCCAATCCTCGTTCTCTCAGTCCGCCTCCCAGTCACCTACCAACAGTGGGACTATTTACTTTCCTTCTCCCAGCTATCTGATCTCACGTGTCAGCGCAGCAGCTGGCGATTTGAGCACCAGCAAATCGAGCTGCCCTCTGCGAAGCAAAATGGCACCAGTCCAGAGCTAGCCCTCCATCTTGTGTCCAGAGATTAGAACTGCATAGCAACTGAGTCCCGTTGCTAGGGTGGCACCTTATGTATCTCTAAAAGAAGTTGTCAGAAGACCACGGGGATTTGCATTAAATGTGCTCATTTTTTAGCCATGGACAAACCCCTGGAAATAATTACTATAATATAAATGGAAATGCCCATTTAAGGAGGACTCTGACCAGGTGCCCTGTTGGCCAGCTCAGTCTGCTTTTCAGGTGCAAACTCTGGATGTGCAACCTAAAGGCCCCTGATGCCTCTTCCCTTCTTTGATGTTTTATTCTGTTTTTTCTGTTGGGAGCCGCCCAGAGTAGCTGGGAAAACCCAGCCGGATTGGGGGGGGGGAATAAATATTACCTCAGGTTGGTACCTCAGGTTGAGTACTTAATTCGTTCCAGAGGTCCGATCTTAACCTGAAACTGTTCTTAACCTGAAGCACCACTTTAGCTAATGGGGCCTCCTGCTGCTGCCGCGCCGGCGGAGCACGATTTCTGTTCTCATCCTGAAGCAAAGTTCTTAACCTGAAGCACTATTTCTGGGTCAGCGGAGTCTGTAACCTGAAGCGTATGTAACCTGAAGCGTATGAGGTACCATTGTACTACTACTACTACTACTATTATTATTATTACTGTTACTATATCTCAGGGATGGGTGACCTGTGGCCCTCCAGATGTTGATGGACTCCAGCCCCCATCGCCCCCAGCCAGCAGGGCAAAAACATCTGGAAGACCACAAATTTCCCAAGACTGTTTCAGAAGTTACTGTGAGGCCTAACTCCTTGTTGCAGCATTTAGATTTTCAGGACTATGTTGCTTCAGGACCTGTATTTTACGTTTTTGGTTACCGGAGCTTGCTAAGATTTTGATGACTGGGCTCTTTGCAAGTGCTACTCTTTTTCATGTTTTTAATTATACGTCTTGCCATTTTACGTGTGTGTGTTGTGTCTGGGTTGTTTGCCGCCTTAAGCACAGGCAGAAGAGCTGAATGCCCCCCCATCCATTTAGTTTGTTTAGTTCTAACAAACTAAAACTTCTCTTGTTCCAGTTGGCATAATTCCATTTTGCACATGCTCAGAGTCACTGGGCTGAGGGGGCCAGAATCTTTCAAATCAAAAAGCTGGCAACATGCCGTTGATATGAACTGTTTGAGTGACTTAGTAAGTTTGTGAAGGGTACTGAGAGTTGTGAGAAGACCCCTATTCCCTTCAAAGAACTACAATTCAGAGTGTGGTTTAACAACCAATTCCTCTTCCTGGGGAACCCTGGGAATTGTAAAGTGTGAGGCTAATGGGTGTGTGTGTGCCTCCTAAGCACTCGCAGCACCCATGACAAACTACAGTTCCCAGGATTCTTTGAGGGAAACCATGACTATTTAAAGTGGAAGGATACTGCTTTAAATGCACCGTGCAGATGGGGTTGAATGCTGTATATTCTGTGGCTTCTGCGGGGGATTGCATGCCCCTAGTACTCATCAGACCATTAGGAGTTTATTTGGGGTTTTTTAATGCAAACTAATATATCTTCTCTCCTGCCAACCTAGCAGTTTGAAAGCATGTCAAAGTGCAAGTAGATAAATAGGTACCACTCCGGCGGGGAAGGTAAACGGCGTTTCCGTGCGCTGCTCTGGTTCGCCAGAAGCGGCTTAGTCATGCTGGCCACATGACCCGGAAGCTGTACGCCGGCTCCCTCGGCCAATAAAGTGAGATGAGCGCCACAACCCCCGAGTCGGCCACGACTGGACCTAATGGTCAGAGGTCCCTTTACCTTTACCTAATATATCTTCTGCATACCTGGAGAGTTCCCTGGCACATTCAGAAACCCCTATCCAAGATGATGGGCACAGGAGCATCGTGTTAGGAAGGAGTGGGGTTGCCTTTTTTTCCTTAGTGCTGCGTAAGAGTACTCTGTGCTGGTGCTTGTGTCGTACCTATGATTTCAATCCAGGCTTGGCTAGAGCTTGGTTTGCACAACACCTTGTTTCCAAAAGGCAGCCACTCCCACCCAGCTTGGCTTGATAAACAGGCTCTGGAGACAACCATCTGCTCAGCAGAACCAGCCCGTTTTCTGTAGCCAGTCTTCTCCCACCCAGGTTACAGAGGACATTCCAGTTAATTCCTCCTTGCGAGGCAATGCACCTCAGGCCCGACAATGTGGATTCGCAGCAGCTGAGGAATGTTGAGGTGACGATTGGCTGAACTGCTCTGATGTCAGAGGCAGATGGGGGTCCAGCTTTCGTTGGCGGAACTGCTCTAAAATTAAAGGTCCTCTGGCTCTTTGTTGGATGAGCTTGTGTAGAAGCTACCAAGGAGTAGAGCAGGTGAGGAAGGGTAGAAAAGGAGGAGTCTGGAAAAGGAAGAGGATGCAAGACAAAGGGAGCCTAAAATGGATGGAAAGGGAGAGGAAATCTGGGATGCCAAGAGCCGTCAGTCACACATGTTGAAGTCCCTGACAGCCAAAGAACTGAGTAACACAAGATCCCCCTCCATCTAGGTGAGGACTGCTGGAGGCTCTCAATGGATACTAGATGGGGAAGGGCTGTAGCTCAGTGGTAGAGCTTCTGCTTTGCATGCACAGGGTCCCAGGTTCAATCCCCGGCATCTCCAGGTAAGACTGGGAATGTTCCCGGCCTGAAACCCTGGAGAGTTTCCTCTGTCAGATGCAGTATGCTTTGGCCAACCAGTATACCTGAAGGAGCATCTCCACCTCCAGCGTTCAGCCCAGACACTGAGGTCCAGCTCTGAGGGCCTTCTGGCGGCTCCCTCCCTGTGAGAAGCAAAGTTACAGGGAACCAGGCAGAGGGCCTTCTTGGTAGTGGCACCCACCCTGTGGAATGCCCTCCCTTCAGATGGCAAGGAAATAAACAACTACCTGACTTTTAGAAGACATATAAAGGCAGCCCTGTTTAGGGAAGTTTTTAATGTTTGATGAATTGTATTTTAATATTTTGCTGGAAGCCACTCAGAGTGGCTGGGGAAACCCAGCCAGATGGGTGGGGTATAAATTATCATCATCATCATCACCATTATTATTTTATTATTATAATTGCTGGAAACCACAGGTGGTCAGAGTCCTGCTTGAATGCTTCCCATAAGCATCTTGCTGGCCACTGTAAGAACAGGATGCTGGGCTGGATGAACCTTTGGTTTGATCCAGCTGGGCTTCTCAGGGAATGGAATCAGATAGGACACAAGTTGGTACATTAAGCAGGTTGCTTGCTTTCACAGCCCCAGAGGAGAAAAACAAGATTTCTACAAATGGAGAGAGGGAGGGAGGAAGCAGGTGAGTTGCGTGGTTGGATCATGGGCAGATCCAAATGCAGAAATGTGCCAAATGAACTGGAAATGCCAGAGTACCTCACTTGCCAAACAGTCAGCTTCTTGCAGAGTTTCACGGCTGGCAGCTTTTCATAGCAGATGAGTCACGGGGAGCCGTCTATAATTAATTACTCGTGGTGTTTGAACTCCCTGAGGCCCATGGGTTGCTTAACTGTAAATGGGTTGATTGGCAAAGGAGCCAGAAGTTCAGCACCACAGCCTCACTCTTCTTCTAAGCTAGGCCAACAAAATCGTATTAGTTTGGCAAATGGTATTCGAGGCCAACCTTTGCTAACCTGGTGCCTTCCAGATATTTTAGCCTGCAACTCCCATCCGCTCCCACCGATTGGAATTGTGGTCACCTGCAAAACATGTGGAGGGCACCAGGTTGGGGAACGCTCGTTTAGCCTGTGGTTTTTACATAGTAAAACAACAAGCGAAAAGGAGAGTTTTATTGTAATAATAATAATGATAATAATGATGATGATGATGATGATAATAATAATAATAATAATAATAATAATAATAATAATAATAATTTATTATTTATACCCTGCCCATCTGGCTGAGTTTCCCTAGCCACTCTGGGCGGTTCCCAATCGAGTGTTAAAAACAATACAGCATTAAATATATGTACAGTGGTACCTCGGGTTACATACGCTTCAGGTTACAGACTCTGCTAACCCAGAAATAGTGCTTCAGGTTAAGAACTTTGCTTCAGGATGAGAACAGAAATCGTGTTCCGGCGGTGCGGCAGCAGCAGGAGGCCCCATTAGCTAAAGTGGTGCTTCAGGTTAAGAACAGTTTCAGGTTAAGAGTGGACCTCCAGAATGAATTAAGTACTTAACCCGAGGTACCACTGTAAATGGAAGAGGTTGGAGGTAATCATGTGAGCATTGAGGACAGCAGTGGGATGGTGAGCCAATATAACCTGAAATCCATTTTTATGGAGCACGAGCAGCCAGTTCACAGCACAGAAATCTAGGACATCGTGCTGTGTTTGGAAAGCATATCTGGGCTTTACTTTCACAATGTTAATCAGAGTTAATCCGCAGAATTACTGCCCGCGCAATAAATTAGTGTCACACGACGTTCTGGTCAGCAAACGAGAATTCATTCTGAAATATGATCTAATGCGATTAACACCAGGGGAAAGGCAATCCAGGTCACATTCCTCCTTTATAGCCAACATTATTACATATATACATTACAGGGGCAATGGTTCAATTTGTCGATATCATCATAGATTATTCCAGTCTCTTTTTGTTTTGTTTTAAATCACTTCTAAAGAAGAGAGAGGACAGGCTTCTGGGGGTACTGGCAAGTGCTGATCCAATTCATGCAGCAGCTCTTGGAGGACAGAAGGTATGGAGAAGTTGAATGGATGAATGCTTGCTGGTATTACAAGGAACTCAGGGAGCCAGTTTGTCAGGGAGAATGCCAGTTAAGGCAGAAGTTTGAAAACTCCAATCTGTCCCCACCACAGCAGCAAGAACTTCCAGCAGGGAGCTTGCTGCTCATCTCTGGCTCAGATTTACAAACCTCCAAGTAAGAGCTTGAAAGGTTAGGACAACCTTCCCAGCCTGGTGATGTCTAGATGTTTTCAACTACAACTCCCATCAGCTACTGGCCACACTGGTCAGGTCTGATGAGAGTCGTAGTCTGAAAACAGGTAGAGTGCCCCTTTATTAAGAAGGTGTGATTTAAGAGTTGCATATCTTTTCACAACAATGTTTTGCTTTGAAATGGAGGCCCTCTCCTTTGCAAAAAAAGGCACAGGTATCCTATCTGACTCTGCCAATATCATTCCTGCCCCAGTACTAATTGCAGGGGACAAGCTCTGCTTGTGAAAACATACTGGACGCTTCCCGTCTTGCTAGACTGCAACTCCATCATGGATGAACGCTGACTACACTCGTTGGGGCTGATGGGAGTTGGTGTCAAGCAACATCTAAAGGGCCAAAGCTTTCCCCATCACTGACGTTAAAGGTATGTGTGTGCGTGTATATACATGTAAACGGTAAAGAAACAGAAGTGTATATTTCAGCAAACACTTCATCACTGTTTTTCCAGCTGTTTCAACTTTGATTTTTCACTGCTCTTTGGCACAATTTTTGCTGCTAATCTGCATTGGGGACACAACAGTTTTGCTTATAAAAAGCCCAAGAACCTATTTGTCAGCAGAGGTAGCCTGAAATCCCCAGTAAAATCTGGCCCAAACATTTAAGGTGTAAAACTATGTCATTCTCAACCCTTTTAGGGCAGAGTATCCCCTTGAAGGTGGTTTGAAAACCTTGGTATTTTGCTGTTCTGGAGGCTTCCCATTCTGGGACCTGAAGTTATTGAGGGAAAGTGCAGGGGCAGAAGGAAAGCATAATTACAAACTAATATGTATTGGTATGTGAGAGCATTTTGTGACAACTTATACCCAGCTGAAACAGCTTTCCTGGTGGAAACCTCTGTTAAGAATGGCGAAAGCTTGGGCCTTTTTCTTCTGGAGAAGAAAACCACCAGCCATTATCCCCAGCACTGACTGCTGCTGATACAAGCATCCTGGCCCTTCATTACGTGGGACGCAGCTGCATGGCAGGCCCATATAATTAATCTCCGGTGTGAAAGCAGCTCTTAAGGGGAAGCCCTGTAACCCGAGCTGGAGAAAAGATGGACTCAATGCGTTCTGCAGCAGTATTTAATAGCTAAGTAGTTAATTAGATGCTGAAGTGGCTGTGTCAGTTGTCAGGCAGTGCTGCGTGGAGGGGAGGGAGTGGGCAGGGGCAGCAGCAATGGGGTGTGAAAGGACTGGAGGCTGGAACTGGGGGAAACACAGGTCAGTCCCATAGCAGCAGCAAGCAGCTCTTCATGGCAGAGAAGACCTCTTCTTTCTGTGTTAGAACCGCAAAGAGGACAGCAAGCTTAACCAGGCCTTCTCAAGCTCATTGATGTGGTTGGTTTATATGGGGAAAGACAGTCCTTGATGGAAGGCAGTTCTGGTCTATTTAAGGCTTTGTAAGTCAAAACGAGCACTTTGAATTGGGCCAGTGGCGTAGCGTGGGTTGTCAGCACCCGGGGCAAGGCAAGTAATTTGCGCCCCCTAACCCGTGGATTTTAGTAGGGGCAGAGAGCTGCGAATGCGAGCGAGCGCCCCCCAGATGTTGCGCCCGGTGCGGCCGGCCCCCCCTGCACCCCCCACGCTACGCCACTGAATTGGGCCCAGGTACCAATTGGCAGCCAGTGCAGCTGGGCCAGGACTGGCGTCCTGTGCTCAAAACATCTTGCCTTGGTGAATTGCTGAATTCTGAACCGGCTGAAGTTTATGAACCGTCTTCAGTGACAGCCTAACATGTAATGTGTTGCAGTAATCTGGGAAAGAAACCGTGTTTTAAATGTGTTATAAACATGCAACACTACTAGATGGTACAGGAGGGTTAAAAAAAAAATCAACACAATTTTCCATAGCGTTTTTCTTTTCTTTTGTTATAACGATTTAATTTCTGACTTATTTATAGCGGGGTTTTATCCCGTGTGTAGACTCACCCCTAGATGTTACCAGATGACAGAAGTTAGGCTATCCCTGTCCAGATAGGTAGGGGTGCAGCTGGGCTACCAGCCGAAGCTGATGGAAAGTGCTCTCTGCCAACGAGCCAACTGAACCTCAAGCCACAGCAAAGAAATGTAACCCCCTCAAAAACTGGCAATCACCAGGGCATTTTTATTTCTGCTTGGAATGCTTTCAGCACAGTTCCTATCCACCCCACAAAAAAGTCTCTAGTTGTTGCTTTTATAAACTCACCCTAGAAAAGTTGAAGGCCTGTATAATTTCTCTTAAAACAAAAAAACTCAAAAATAAATAAATAAATGTTTGTCATGGTACCAGAGCAAAGACGCCATCAAAATACACACCTTTGCAGGGTTGTCACATCTTTTATATTTGTTAAGCTTCTGGGGTTCCTGTCTAGAAGTCCATGCAAAAGAGGAATCTGCAGGCATCAGCAGAAACTTCCGTTAAGATACCTTACCTCCTCAAGCTCCTCAGTTCTCGCCTGCAGACTGTGTGCCTCAAGCCGGCAAGTGTTTCCAAGTGCTAACAAACGCTGTTGGGATGAGAGAGTAAGGCACAGTGGTAATGCAGTTCCAGGTGTCCGAAGTCGGGTCGTAACAATCCAGCGTCTTGCACCTCTGGGTCCCAAAGTAGCCACCCACCACATAAAGCTTGTTCCCAGAGGCCAAAGCGTGGCAGGACATCCGCTTGGCCGTCATGTCCCCAATCCGCGTCCACTGGTCCGTTTCGCAGTCAAAGCGGTAGGCGGAGGCCGCCGTGTACTCCGTATCTCCACCCATGATAAAGATCTGGCTACCCAGGACGGCGCCCGCCGTGTAGCGCCAGGGCTGGGGGCACTGGGCTTTGATGGTCCACCGGTTCTCCACCGGGTCGTAGCACTGGACTTTGGACACCATGTCACGGTGGATGCTGGTCCCTCCAAAGACGTAGAGCTTCAGCCTCGCGCTGACGACGGCCGCGTTGCTGACGCCGTCCCTCAGAGGGGCCACCATGGTCCATTTGTTGGCGAGAGGGTCGTACTTCTCTACCTGCTTCAGTGAAACAGAAGGAGAGGCTGGGAAGACCCCAGCCACCGCGGTGTGTCCGCCGACGACGTAGAGGCAGTTTTCCAGTTCAGCCGAGCCATGTCCAAAGCGAGCGATAAGCATTGGGGCAGCTTTGGACCACTCCTCATTCACTGTGTCGTAGACCCAGACATCCTTGGAGACCCCGTTTTCGGAGCCCCTGCCTCCAGTGATGTAGACTTTGCAGCCAATGGCGCAGGCGCTAAACTCTTTTCGAGGGCTGGGGAGGTCAGCTTTGGGGATGATCTCTTTCGCCTTGTGGTCTACTTGGTAAACCTTGTCACACATAAACGTCTGGCCCCCTAAGATGAGCAAAGTGTGCCCAGCCTTCCGAGGCCTGGCACAGGGGCTGGTGACCACCCCATCGTTCTGCAAGATCTTCTTTTTACACCAAAGAGCTTCATCCATGATTTGCTTGTTCTGGTCTTCTGCTGTGATCAGCTCCTCGTAGGTCATGGCTTCCTTCAGGCACTCGGAAGGCAGCAAGGCCAGTCGCACGTGCTTCAACATCTCCGGGAGGAAAGACTTCCTCTTGTCCAAGTCATGCTTCACCCATTGCATGACTGCCTTGAAGACCTTCTCCTCATCCTCAATTTCCAGCTCGTCACTGGAAATCAAGTCCAGCAGGGTGTCCTTGGAGAGGTTATTGAAATCTTCGTTTCTGTGGACTGTCTCAAAGTTGACCAAGCACATCCTCCAAGAAAGCTCATAGAGCCTCTTGCACTGGTGAGCATCTGAAAGGACCATCATGCCCAGACAGTTGGAAGGGTGCAGGTTCTTCTCAAGGAACTCGGCAGCTGCATCCCTGATGTCCTGGAACTGCAACATGTCACCGGCTTCCAGGAGGGACTCTGCATTCTCCTCGTTGATTATGATCTTGGAGGAGTAAGCATAGTCCAACAGCAGCTCCAACACCTCCGGGTGCAGGCTATCGTCGAAATTCACCTTGTCGCCCAAGCTCTCGCGAAGGCCGTTGCTAAACATGGCTTCGAAGTACCTGCTGGCAGCAGCAAGCACAGCCCGGTGGCATGGAAAGGACTTATTCCCGGCCCAGAGGGTGACGTCAGTGAACTTGCAGTGCTTCCTCATGGTGTTGAGGTGAGATAGGACACAGTCTGGATGGGAGGCTTTGTGGAACAGCAAGATGTTCATTGAACCAGTACTCGTTCGGGATTTACGGTTTTCATGGACGCTGACGGACATGACTACTGGACTGCTATCTGTAGGAAAATGAACATAGAAATTCTGAGTTTCAGAGGAATGAACAGATTGGCACCTATTGCTTTTTCTCACCTGAGATCAGCAATGCAGGTCCACCTCTACAAAAACCAAGAATCATGGAACATGGGCTATCAAGACCCAATGTGGCAGAGTGCTTAGAAAGTTCAACTAACAGTAGGGAGACCCAGTTTCAAGCCCATCCTCAGCTGGAAAATTCAGCAGACAACGTTGTACTAGTCACAGTGTCTAGTCTGCCTCACAAGCTTGTTGTGAGGATAAAGTGTGGGGGGCCGGGGAGACACACATTTTGTACGTTACAAAGAGCCATTCAAGAAAATGAGCCAGAAACATGTATTGCATATTGCCCCAAACAAATGCAATGTTTTGTTTCTGTGGAAGTATGCCTCCAATTATGAGGTGCTGAGGGTGAGCATCTGGGAGAATGACTCAATCTATCTCCATCGGTCAAAAAAATTTTAAAAATTAAAAACTTGTCCAGTAGCACCTTAAAAAGGTAAAGGTAAAGGGACCCCTGACCATTAGGTCCAGTCATGACCGACTCTGAGGTTGCGGAGCTCATCTCACTTTATTGGCCGAGGGAGCCGGCATACAGCTTCCGGGTCATGTAGCCAGCATGACTGAGCCGCTTCTGGCGAACCAGAGCAGTGCACGGAAACGCCGTTTAGCTTCCCGCCGGAGCGGTACCTATTTATCTACTTGCGCTTTGACGTGCTTTAGAACTGCTAGGTTGGCAGGAGCAGGGACTGAGCAACGGGAGCTCACCCCATCGCGGGGATTTGAACCACCGACCTTCTGATCGGCAAGTCCTAGGCTCTGTGGTTTAACCCACAGCACCACCTGCGTCCCTTAGTAGCACCTTAGAGACCAACTAAGTTTGTTCTGGGTATAAGTTTTTTGTGTGCATGCACACTTCTTCAGATCCAACAGTGACATCAATGAAAAGCAGTTATCTACATCATGAACAAGAGCCGAATAAAAATCTGCATCGGGGTCTGCTGTCCCTGTAAATCCTGCCACCTAGGCAGTTGCCTCAAGAGTAGGCCAGCCCTGGTTGGGGCCTTAAGTCCAGCTGAACTAGGAATAAGCTTGTCAGCTGGAAATCCAGTGCAGCCTAAACTGCTTATCTCAGTAGATCTCGTCATGGGATTGCCCCCTTCGGCTAGTTATTTACTCTCTAAACTTCAATCCCTTCATCTGCAATATGGGGGATCACAATACTGACTTAAATTAACAGGGTTGCTGCAAAGATTCCAGTTAGGAAATGCTTGGAATACTCGAGTGTTTCAAATAAAGGTTTATTATTCATCATCCTTGCTATTAAATTTATTGTTATTTTTATCACTTTATTATATTCTTGATTTTAATTCTACTCTGATTTCCAGCAGTTAATAAATCAGAGACTGCACCCTTTTGACATGTGCTCTGCTCAGTTTTGCAATCCAAACACTGAAAAATCCTGTTAACATAATTTTCTCAATTCTAACTGTACATGAAACGTGGGGTGTCAGGAGGGATTCATTTCGCAAGAAATCATTCTTTTTTTTTCAAAACAAATATGAAAATAAATGAAAATTTCACACTATTCTCCCACTGGACGTTGAAGAAAAATAAATCTATACTCTGCATGCAGACAGGCGCTCATAAGTCTGGTCAAGGGAACAGTATATTCAGAGGAAAGGGCACTGGGCTGTTCTTGGCTTAGCCTGGGTCATGCTGGCTTTGAGTGGAAGAAGAAATTACTGCAATTTCCAGGCAGGCTGTTTGGCTTCTTTATAAAATAGGTGGCTATTAGCAGGGTGCAGAGATTTAAGCCTGTGTTTCTGCACAGTCTCGTGCTCCCAATTCTGCCAGACTCATTTGCTTTGCAAAAAAACAGGTTTAAGCTCCCATCAGGGAATTGGATAGGCCTACCTGTCTACCAACTGGTTTAAAACAAACAAATAACTCCCAAAGCCGCCCGCCCAACTAGATGGTTATTTAGAGTGTTTTTGTATGGGTATGACAGTCTTCCATCTCTTGGCAAGCTACACCCATAGCATAACAATCTTCAGGCTAACACAACATGAGTTAATGGAACCCCATGAACAGCTGGCAAATCGACAGCTACATCTCTTGAAGCTACTCCACTGAAATTGTCCTCCATCTAGAAAGCAAACATAGCAAGGTCGCAAGGTCACTGCATTTTCACCTCACTCTATCTCTAAGAAACTGAAGGTGGTGCACACATGGAAATACAGTGGTACCTCGGGTTAAGTACTTAATTCGTTCCAGAGGTCCGTTCTTAACCTGAAACTGTTCTTAAACTGAAGCACCACTTTAGCTAATGGGGCCTCCTGTTGCCACACCGCCGGAGCACGATTTCTGTTCTCATCCTGAAGCAAAGTTCTTAACCCAAGTTAATATTTCTGGGTTAGCGGAGTCTGTAACCTGAAGCGTATGTAACCCGAGGTACCACTGTATAGGAAGCTGTATTCTGAATTAGACCATGAGTCCAGCTAGCTCAGTAGAGCCTACACTGACCTACAGCTGCTCTCCAGGAATTCAGGCAGGGAGACTTTCCCAGACCTACCTGGAGATGCTGGGGATTGAATGTGAGGCCTTCCACATGCAGGGCAGACACTACCACAGAGCTATATCCCTTCCCCAAAAGAAAGTCCCTTCACACACACCCCATTATCCTTGCAACAACCTTGTGAGGTAGGTCAGGCTCAGAAATAAGTGTCTGTCCCAAGGTCACCAGGTTAGTTTCCACGGTTGACGAGGGGTTTGTCTGTCATGGGCTTTGGCCAGAACAGTAAACTTATGAACTAGGACAGATGAGGGATTTGAAGCTGGGTTTCTTCAATACTCCCAGTCACTACGTAACACAGGTTCAGCCTCTGAAAGCTCCATCTAAAATATTTCAGACAGCAAGGCTTGGAGAGATGTTTTTTAGTACGCATCTTTTATTTTCTATTTTAGTATGCTTTAGTGACCGATGTGTAGAAAACCAGGGTACAAATAATACTTTGGGGGAAGCCATGACTTTCTAAGCAGGGACACAGGTGGCGCTGTGGTCTAAACCACTGAGCCTTGGGCTTGCCGAGTGGAAGGTCAGCGTTTTGAATCCCCATGACGGGGTGAGCTCCCGTTGCTTGGTCCGTGCTCCTGCCAACCTAGCAGTTCGAAAGCACGTCAAAGTGCAAGTAGATAAATAGGTACCGCTCCGGCGGGAAGGTAAACAGCGTTTCCGTGTGCTGCTCTGGTTCGCCAGAAGTGGCTTAGTCATGCTGGCCACATGACCCGGAAAAACTGTCTGCAGACAAACATCAGCTCTCTTGGCCAATAAAGCTAGATGAGCACCACAACCCCAGAGTCGTTCACAACTGAACTTAACTGTCAGGGGTCCTTTACCTTTTTTAAAAATGTCTTTCTAAAGTGGTATAGTAGCGCTCAGTGCCGGATTTATGTATAAGCTAAGCAAGGTATAGCTTAGGGCCCCACTCTCTTGGGGGCCCCACAAAATATTAAAGGGGAAAAAACTGAATGTACATTTCCAAAATATAAGATAAAAAACAAATAAAATAAAATCTATATACAGCAACAGTGTTTTGTGTTGTGTAGGCTCCTATGATGTACTGTAAGTAATGGGCCCTGCCTGCTAGCCTGCTCCCTAAAATATCACTGGTTTCAGTTCAACAATTACTTTGATAAAATACATATTTTGTTATGTGCAAATTGCTTTAGATACCTATTAGGTCCATAAATTACCATATAGCATATACTCAACACAAAAAAGTGACCATCTGTTGTTGACAAAGGACAGCTGGACATAGAAAGGGCCCCATTACCTTCAGTAGCTTAGGGCCTCATCAAACCTAAATCTGGCCCTGGCAGCGCTTAAATGTATGGCATGAATGCAGCCCAGGTCATCGGTGCTCCCATCTCCTCTATGAAGATATGACAAATTGCAACTGCAGTCAGCTGACCATGCTCCCCACCCTTCAGGGCTTGACAAACCCTTTTGAACTCTGCCTGCAGAAATAATATTATTATTTTTCTTTAAAGGCAGCAGTGCTGGGGAGTGTTTTCCAGCCACAACACATTGCCAGCAGGCTGTGCTCGGTTGGTGGGTCACGAATTGCGCAGGCCCACCTGGTGGTCATTGGCTCCTGGCAAGCCAGGCCTCTCACCTGCTGTTCTGAGGTGACTCATCTGGATTCCAGACATCCTTCCACTTGCTACAACAAGGCCTTGCCAAGAGTTATTTACCCACATAAAGAATTCATCCCCAATTTGGGTTTGTTTTGCTGCAAATTGCCCACATTGCTCACTCCCGCTGACTAGGATCTAGCTCAAGGGAACAGCCTATTTTATTTTATTTTTGGCCACACATGCAAGAAATAAAGAGGAAAATTACAAAGCTAAAATCCCAGAATAATAATTGAGGGGTGGTTTCCCCTCCCTTTTTCTCCCTCGCCTTCCTGGTACACATTCCCAGATGATAGGTAAAGAGACTGGTGGTTTCAATTATAATGTCTCTGGGAATGGAAAGAGACTCAAATCCCTGGGGAAGAAACTTGAGGGGGATGGGTCACTGGTGTGGGGCATGAATGGGGAGATTTCTGGAAATTTCTCCAGTACATTTTTTAAAAATGCATTGTTTCAGTAAAACTAGCAGCAAGGCAAGAACGAAGGCAAGATAAATAAAAAAATGGACAACTGGAAGGAATATAATGCCCATCAAATCTAACTTGCTTTTATTTTAGGTCAATAGAGTATTCCTAGGAAACATGCAGTTTTTCAGGCGTGCTAAAATTACTATGTTTGCAGTGCCTTCACCCCGCGCCCCCCCCAGCAAATATAAATAATGTAAGGGAAGTGTTTGTTATAGAGCTCAAATACCTGAAAATATTTACAAGTAAAGCTTTGAATTTGTTTGCTTATAAAATTTAAACTGCATGCATCATGCTTTACTAAATTTCCCACCACCAAACAAATATTTCAATTCAGCTCCTTCTCTACCTATCGGGAGAGTTTTCCAGATACACAAGGAAAAAAGAAGCATTGTGTAAGTATTCCTTTCCTGCTCACCTAACTTTTACTCCTTTACAGGTGGCCAGCTGAGTGCTATTTGAACAAGCCTGGCTCTATGTGCAATGTGCATTATTGGAAAGCGCTTCTGGCAGGACTCTTTTGGCAAGATTGAGGTTCCCGTTGCTACAGAGATAATCAAGCCCACCAGAGCTCTTGCTTCTGCTACTGAAGGGCTGATTCTGGGGGTAACCAAGAGTCATCACGAAGACATAAACTCTGAATTAAAAGTTTGGGGCTTAGCCCAAGATTTGATGGATGTGCGCAGATGCGAGAGGTTTTAGCATCACCAAAGCAGCAACAAATGAAATATGTATGAATCTACTCAAAGGCATCAATTTAGGCATCTGCCTCCTCAGGCACCCACACAACCCAGTAAATACCTAGGCTTGTGCAGAGAAGTGAGTTAACCAACGCTTTCATTTTCCCCAGCATGCAAAAGCACCCACTTAAAGCTTTCACTTTCCTGTGCTGATCCCTGAAGGCTCGGAGGATTTGAAACAATTTAAAATAAAACACACTGTTAAACCTTGCAGAGTGGAGTACGCACTGCATACTTTTATTGCCTCTATTGCCTTTAAACTAGTCTGAATCATGACGGATTTGCAGATGTGGCACTGAAGCCGATCTGGGTGCAAAGGCATTCAGCTGATGTGACGCAAACGATTTTCACCACAGCACACCAGTGCATAGTAATACTTGAAATTAATAGGTAAGAAGGTAAAGGATCCCTGGACGGTTAAGTCCAGTCAAAGGTGACTATGGGGTTGCGGCGCTCATCTCGTTTTCAGGCCAAGGGAGCTGCCGTTTGTCCACAGACAGCTTTCCGGGTCATGTGGCCAACATGACTAAACCGCTTCTGGCACCACGGGACACTGTGATGGAAACCAGAGCACATGGAAATGGCGTTTACCTTCCCACCGCAGTGGTACCTATTTATCTACTTGCACTGGCGTGCTTTCAAACTACTAGGTTGGCAGAAGCTGGGACACAGCAACCGAAGCTCACTCCATCATAGGGATTTGAACCGCCAACCTTCTGATCGGCAAGCCCAAGAGGCTCAGTGGTTTAGACCACAGCGCCACCCAGCCAAGAAGTCATCTTGTCAAGCATCCAGACACCCAACAGTGACCACTCAAATGCCTCCACAGCTCAGTGGTGTAGCACCTACATGCCACAGAAAGGGCCCGTGTTCATAATTGTGTTGGGAAAGCCATGACTGTTAAAGCGGAATAAGAATGCGTTAAATGTGTGGCATGGATGTGGCCTCTGTCTTGTCAGGATTCTGTTGCTATTTAGTAGTTCGCATTCCAGGCATGGGCTGCAGTGTTTGGAACTTTTTTAGTTTAGAAAAAGAAGTGAATATGTTATGACATAATAGAAGTTTATAAAACTGCATGGTATGGAGAAAACAAATGGAGAAAAACTTTTCTTCCACTCTTGTAATATTAGAACTTGTGGGCATCCGGTGGATGTTGGAATTCAGGACAGATAAAAGAAAGGACTTCTTCACACACTGCATAGTTAAACTATGGAACCCGTTCCCCCAGGAGGCTGTGATGGCCACCAACATGGATGGCTTTAAAAGATGGTTGGACAAATTGATGGAGAAGGTGGTTATCAATGGCTGATAGCCATGATGTCTATGCTCTACCTCCATGGCTGCAGTAATGCTTCTGAACACCAGAATGCTGGAAAACACAGAAGAGGGAAAGTGTTCTTCTGCTGTCCTGCTTGGGTCAATGTGAGCACAGGATGCTGGACTAGATAGGTCGTTGGCCTGATCCAGCAGGCTCCTCTTGCGTTCTTACGGTTTAGGACATGAACAGCCTCTCCTGGTTCAGATGTTACCCAGGAAACGGAGCTTGGTATCATCAGTATATGGGTGCCACCTTGTCTCATACCTAGCAGGTTTATATCAATATTAAACAACAAAATCATCCATGGTGACACCTGCAGATCAATTTTCTGTGGGCCAAGGCAGTTACCCAATACTACTCTCTGTAAGTAGACAGAAACAAGGTTGCCCACCCTAGTTTTAAGAGAAGGGCAACTAATCCCTGCATCATCATTTTTGGCTGCAGAACCTTGTTTTCCCCCCTGTCATGCAAAGTCAAACAATTATATAAAATCTCAGTCTATTAATCAGGCAACAGCCTCACTGATGCGATCCAAGTGCTGTGTCTGGAAAAAAACAACCCTCCCGAGGCTTGGTTCCACAGCGGATTCCTAGCCAGGTGTTGACTTTGATCAATCCTTAACCACTTGATGATATTCCACCCATTGAGTTTAGTTTGCAAGAGGTGGAGTTCCCTTAATGTCTGCCCTCGTCATCCTGTGTGGCATTTAGCAGCTTCTCCTCTGGAGAGTGACTCAAGGGGCAAAGTGTTCTGTAAACACGAGAGCTAATTATTCACCTAATCTGCCAAAGATGAATATGCCGGAGTTTGAAGCCACCTGGTTCAAACTTTTGGGCAGGGATCAACAGCAAGCAAGATGCTACGTTGGGGAGCAGAGGGGGAATTTTGCTGAGGACAGCTAGAAGCAAGATGACAAATACAAATAAGATAAGGGAATAAATCCTTCTGTCAGCACCGCCTTTAATTGCCATTTCAATGCCAGCTTGCATTGTACAACTTGTATGTTGTACAGGATGCACGCTAGCACATTCAGCCAACATGTTGCAGGCACAGATCTACCTACTTGCCTTCCAGTGGGAATCCCCACCTCACCCCACCCCTGCCCCATCTTGGGTGACTTGTGCACGGAATTCCTGTTTCATTGAATAAACACATGGGAGGAATAATCATCCTCAAACATTTCTATGCTACTTTCAAGTGTTAAAAGAACTTCACATGCTTTTCTAGTTGCAACCCTTATTACAGGTTTGGGGAATCTCGGGCTCAGGAGGCCAAATATGACCCTCAGGATTTTCTTCTGGTAACACCCCCTACATCCCTGTTTTATACTCTCCTTAAGTGGTGGGTTGCTCGGTCCCTGCTCCTGCCAACCTAGCAGTTCGAAAGCACGTCAAGTACAAGTAGATAAATAGGTACCGCTCCAGCGAGAAGGTAAACGGCGTTTCCATGCGCTGCTCTGGTTCGCCAGAAGCAGCTTAGTCATGCTGGCCACATGACCCGGAAACTGTATGCTGGCTCCCTCGGCCAATGAAGCAAGATGAGCGTCACAACCCCAGAGTCGGTCACGACTGGACCTAATGGTCAGGGGTCTCCTTTACCTTTTAAGTGGTGGGAATGTGTCCTTGAACTCTGACAATGCCTCTTCCTTGCTTGGATATAGCCTATAGGCCAGTGGTGGCAAACCTATGGCACACATGCCAGAGGGAGAACTCAGAGCCCTCTCTGTGTGCACATGCGCCATCACCACAGTAGAGCGCCGGAAGAAGGCAAGGGCGGTGTGTTGAGTCCTCAGCTCAACTTGGGCAGCCAAGCAGCCACCTTCCTCCTCCTGCTGCTATGAGGTTGAGGCTTTACACATCCTCTGGCCGGGGCCAAAGGGAGGCCCAGGGCAGGGTGCTCTGGGCCCCAGCAGCCTCGCCACGCCATGATCGCCTCCCACTTACTGGCATGCTTCTTCACCGAGCTCAATCACAGCCAAGTGCAGCAGGTGAGGGTGTGCCCTGGGACACGCTGGACACCCTGCGTAGGGGCCAGTCGGGGCTGGGCGAGGGAGCAGGGAAAACACTGTTGGAATTTATTTTCTCTACAAGCTGCTCCGGCTGCTGCAGAAACAAATATTTTATCCTAACACTGAAGATGAGTATCTCATAGAGAAGACAAACCCGGTCTCGTGGCGGTGATGTCAAAACATATTAACTACACTTACCTTCATGAAGTCAAACAAGGGTGCTGAGAATGGGTAATTGTTGGGTTAATGAACGGCAAAGAGATCTATATGCATCTTCTCTTTCAATGCAAACACTGAGAGAGAATACCTAGACTTCACACAAATTCCCCAGATACAATGCAATGCAATATGGTAACCAGGTACTTCTTTCTTAAGGGCGAAGTAGGAGTCAGAGTAGTGTCAGCTAATGCAGATTATGCACCAATTCAGGTTAAATTGCCTTGTTGGCATTTTGTGATAAATAAGTGGGTTTGGGGTTGCAGTTTGGGCACTCGGTCTCTAAAAGGTTCGCCATCAGAGCTATTGGGCAAAGATAATTTTTGTATCAATTACTCCACCCTCTTTTGCCTCTGGCCCCTCTCACCACTCATGTGGCCCCTGGAAGGCTGCCACAGAAGGGAATGTGACCCTTGAGCTGGAAGAGGCTCCCCAACCTTGCCTCACAATAACCAAGGGCCTTACAGATGTTTTGGACAACTCTCAGCATCCCTAGTTAGCAGATGGGAGGCCAGAGGCTGAGAGGAACAGAGGCTTGCCTAAGGATTCCTAGTGAGCTCATGGCAGAGGCAGAATTCAAAGTAGGGTCTTCCCGATCCATAGCTCAGTCTTTTGGCCATCGTGCTACACCAGCTCTCTGGTGTGCCACATGTTCTTCATTTTTAAGGGTGCTGATGTTATACAAATATCAACCCTGCTAGACTTTCCTGGAAATCTGAGCTTCATATATGTGCCCAATTTCAGTTTTGTGGGTAGGGTGAAATAGGGTTAGGCAAAGACGTCAATTTCAGTTTCTCATTTTTCTGAATCTTAAATTCAGTTCTCCATATCCATATGAGATTTTTTTTTAAAAGAACTTCCAAAAATTCATAATCATTGTAATTTCTCCTAATATACACGTTTGTATGCTATTTCCTCTAATATGCTGCACTTTTATACACTAGTGTATATTTTTGTACACTTTACTTGGCTGGAGATTGGCACTGAAAAGGTCAGAGACCTGCAAATTTCAAAAGACAGCCCTGTTTCAGTTCACATACTGTTTCAGAAAGTGTCAAATTTTCCTTCAAACGTGAATTGAATTTCTCCCCCATCTATGCTGTGGAATAGCCGTGATCATTTTGAGGAGTAGGAGTAAATCTCTCTATGTATAATATAAACCTCTGTCTTTATAATGCAGCATAAGAACAATTGGCACCTCTGGGACATCCAAAGGTCATTGATACACCCAGCCTCCAGCTGGACATTCCCACTTGCTCCATCCCACGGAGGACCAGAGCCTTTAAAGAGGGAATCTTTAGTCAGAAACCAAATCATCTTCCTCCAGGCCTTTCTTGCAGCAACACATTTCCCCGCGGGCCACTGCAGCTGGTTGGGCCTAAACAGATGTTTGTTGCTAATTACACCCTCCCAGTAAACATTTAGAAAGGGAGGAGTAAAAATAGCAACTTATACTTAGCACGAAAACAGGGAACTGATGGTGGCAAAACTCCCAGAAGCTGCCAAAAATGGTTTTGAAAGAAGCATCCCATCCCATTTACAAGAAAAGATATTGTACCTTTATAGGCGGGGGCTGCCAATTAATTTTAGGTAGGGAATGTCCTCAGTTCCGCAAGGCTAATGCAAGACAACCAGAGAAGAGAGGGTGGCGCTCCCTTGGCCAATGCTCTCCGAAAAGGCCGTCCTGGCTTACCCTTAGCAGCAAAGGGTGTTCCCCCATTTGTATTTTAAGCAGCACAAGTTTGGGTGTAGCCAACCTCGCCTTCAGTCTGAGCAGCTTCCTTGGGCTCAAATGAATGCACTTTGTTAAGCTCTTTAAGGATTGTAGCCAAAGCAATGATTTAGGTAGTCTTATGGAACGAAGATTAAGGGACACGGGTGGTGCTGTGGTCTAAACCACAGAGCCTAGGGCTTGCCGATCAGAAGGTCGGCGGTTTGAATCCCCATGACAGGGTGAGCTCCCATTGCTCGGTCCCTGCTCCTGCCAACCTAGCAGTTTGAAAGCTCGTCAAAGTGCAAGTAGATAAATAGTCGTCCGCGACTGGACCTAATGGTCAGGGGTACCTTTACCTTTACCTTTATGGAAAGGAGAAAGAACCCCATTGAAAGAAGAATGGATATTGAAATTGATGAACTATGCTGAAATGGCGAGACTGACTGGGAAGATCAGATACCAAGAGAACAAGAATCTAAAAAAGAATGGATTATGTTTGTAGAATACATGAAGGAGCACTGTAAGCACCTAAAAAAGTTAGCAGGATTGGATTAGCACTTGTAATATAATTTGATAAAGGACATCAACGAGGAAAATTAATAGTTTGGATAAATGTATTTAGACGCAGAAACGAGAAGAGATAAATATTGGAAACCAGGGAGAAGAGTGGGGTAAAGTCCAGGGGTTAGAAGAACCCCCATAAAGATACTAGGATTGTGGTGTAATGCAAAGAATAATGTAAAAATCTTTTTTTTAAATTTTTTTTATTAAAAAAAAGATTTAGGTAGTCTTAGAAACATTTTACAGACTGCAGTTGCTGCAGGACCACCAGGGAAATGAAATAGATGGTGTATTTTAGTGCAGGGGTGAGAAAGCTGTTTCAGCAAGAGGGCCACACTGCCTCATGGGCAACCTTCCAGGGGCCTCTGCTGGGCAGGCACAGAAGTAAAAGCACATGAAGCAATGGATAGAACTCTTGCCTTTGTGTACTAGGTTACATTCAAACCATGCAAAAATCAGAGGTTGCTGTACACGTCTCTCTCTATCCAGGCAAGAAAGAAAGAAGTGCTATCATAATCTCAGAATACTTCCAGACAGGAAAAAGCATTCAAGGAAGCAAAGCTGCTGAAAGGGGGGGCCTGGAAAGAAAGGGGTGTGACATTGGGAGAGTCCCAATGGTCAGAGAGACACCAGGGGGCCACATTTGGACAACCGCCCCCAGCCTGAGAGTCATGGGAACTATAAGAAAGAATTTTCTGGCACCTTAAGCTTCCATGGGTTACGGACTAGAGTCCAATTCACTAGATGCAAGTGGATCTGATGAAGTACAGTCCACAAAACCTTGCACCATAATATATGTCCCCCTATCTAAGGTGCCAAAATACCCTTTGTCCGTTGCACTGAAACACAAGTAATAATACCCCTCAGGAAATGGAAACAATAGTTGGGTGAGCACATTCAAAACTCTTTAGAAGAGATCTGCACCCCTGAGCTGCGCTGCTGGGGATCCTCAGGGAGACGATGGAAGCAAAGAGGGAAACCTCAATTCTGTAAGCAGAAATGCTTTTTCATGTGTGTGCAAATGAGGCATGTATTTGTACCTCTAGGGACTTTCTTTTCAAAGTTTGCTCTATTGTTGATTCAAAGTCAGGAACACTGTGCTGAAGTCTTGCTGCAATGCAGCTCCAACGCTTTGATGCTTTCAGCTTACTGACCGTTGCAAGTTGCCATTGTTTTTTCGGAGGCATTAACAATGTCCAAGTCCTGTCTGGCCAATGTACTGAAATAGCCAGGAATATCTATTTCAAAAGTATGTATTTAAACTCTTGTTTTGCTAATCTAACAATCACCAGGTTTCTTTTAACTGCTGTTCTCTAGCGCAAGGAACCTCTTTGTTTTGTGTTTAAGACTGGAGACAGATCTAAGATAATTGCTGGATTTAGTTTTCAAAACCAGGGCATCAGATGTTGTGTATTTCTTCATCCAGCACAAAGCCTGGCTATTGGTCCATCTCACTCAGTCCTGTTCCCAATGACGGGCAGTGGCTTTCCAGGGTTTTAGACAAGGAGATTTTAATAGGACCAGGTCTAGGAATTGGACCTGGGACCTTCTTCATGCAGAGCAGATGTTTTGACACTGAGCTACAATGCTAACATGAAGCTGTGCTTGCTGAGGCTGATGGGAAATGTTGTCTAAAACAGCTGGAAGTCCCCAGCCCGGGAAAGGCTGGCCTATTCTAGTAAGCCTGCTACTTCTTCCCACACTCTGCCTTAAGGCCATTCGCTTTAACACCAATGAGTGTCTCCCCATCATCTGCTTCCCTTAACCCCCCTGCTGACAAAGAGTTCCGGATCTCAAAAGCTTAGAAACACAGGAAGCAGCCTTATACCAGTTCACATCATTGATCCACCTCAAACCTGTATATTCCACAGTCAGCGGTTCTTCAAACTGACTGCCAGCAGTTTTCAAACAGGAGTCTTTTCCTGCTCTTCCTAGAGATTCTGGGGATTGCACCTGAGACCTTTTGCATGCTAAGCAGATGCTCAGCCACTGAGCAATGGAGGCCTTGCTCTCTGTTCTCTGATATTTGCAGTGGTCTAATTAAAGACACTACCTTACTATGGAATTTCTCAGGGGGCAGTGGTACATAGGTACCTTTGCTTTTGTGTGGTTCAAGAGGCTGTGAACAAGATCTTGGCAAAGCATGAAGTTGAAAGATACTCTTGATCGGAGCGGCACACAGCACTTAGGCTATGCCAAAGGCAGTGTTCGAAATTAGCCAGGCACCAGGTCTCAATCACAGAGCCTAGGGCTTGCCGAGCAGAAGATTGGCGGTTCGAATCCCGTTGCTCGGTCCCTGCTCCTGCTAACCTAGCAGTTCGAAAGCACGTCAAACTGCAAGTAGATAAATAGGTACCACTCCGGCGGGAAGGTAAACAGTGTTTCCATGTACCGTATTTTTCCCTCTATAACACGCAGATTTTTTCTCCTAAAAAGGAAGGGGAAATGTCTGTGCGTGTTATTGAGCAAATGTGTGGTCCCTGGAGCCAAAAAATCAGGCAAAAATCAAATCGCGAGTCACGGAGAAGGGAAACCTGAAAAGAGGAAGCGGCTGCTTTCCTGCATTCTGCCTCAGGGTCTTACTGCCCACCCTCCTCTGTTTCGTTGCTGTGTTTGCTCAAACGGAACAAAGAGCAGGGAAAGCCCCTCCCCTCCAGGCAAGCAGAGGGGAAAGCAGAGTGTCGTTCCTTCTAATTCCTCTCTGTGCTCCGGTGCTGCTGGGGGAGAGGGAGAGAGAGAGGGAGAGAGGGGGGGAGGGAGAGAGGGGGGGGAGAGAGAGAGATGGCTGGCTTGGGTGGGGGGAAACTTTTGCCTTTCTTTCCTCCCTCCCGTTAAATCCCTCTCCTGTATTCTTAGCCAGCTGCTTCTCTGCACACCCCTCTAATGTCCCTTCTTTGTTTTTCCTTCGCTCCCCACTTAAAATGTGGTTACAAAGCATAGATCCACATGGATCCTCAGGATCTTTGCATTGGGTCACCCCAAATTCACCATCAGATCACATAGCATGTCCATGGCTACAGCCTGCCCCCCCAAAATCATGCACCCATTGTTGCCTGGGGCTGCAATGGTGCAAAAACGTGGTTAAAAAGCATAGATCCACATGGATCCTCAGGATCTTTGCATTGGATCACCCCAAATTCACCATCAGATCACATAGCATGTCTACAGCCTGCCCCCCCAAAATCACACACCCACTGTTGCCTGGGGCTGCAATGGTGCAAAAACGTGGTTAAAAAGCATGGATCCACAGGAATTCTCAGGATTTTTTCATTGGGTCACCCCAAATTCACCATCAGATCACATGTCTGTGGCCACAGCATGAAGCACAAAAATGATACATCCAATGTTTCATTCAGAATGTTTTTTCCCTTGTTTTCCTCCTCTAAAAACGATGTGCGTGTTATGATCAGGTGCGTGTTATAGAGCGAAAAATACTGCTCTGGTTTCGCCAGAAGCGGCTTAGTCATGCTGGCCACATGACCTGGAAAAACTGTCTGCAGACAAACGTCAGCTCCCTCAGCCAGTAAAGCGAGATGAGCAGCACAACCCCAGAGTCGTCTGCAACTGAACTTAACTGTCAGGGGTCCTTTACCTTTACCTATCAACCACTTGGGGTCATGAAGAGTTGGACACGACTAAACAACAACAACAAATCAACCACTTGTGACCACGCAAAGATGCCTGGGTGCCAGGATGGGGCCTGACATCTCCACCATTTGGGGATCATTGGATCTGGACTGTTTTCACAAACTACAGTGGTACCTCGGGTTACATACGCTTCAGGTTACATATGCTTCAGGTTACATACTCCGCTAACCCAGAAATATTACCTCGGGTTAAGAACTTTGCTTCAGGATGAGAACAGAAATCGTGCTCTGGAGGTGCAGCAGCAGCAGCAGGAGGCCCCATTAGCTAAAGTGGTGCTTCAAGTTAAGAACAGTTTCAGGTCAAGAACGGACCTCTGGAATGAATTAAGTACTTAACCCGAGGTACCACTGTAATACCCTGTCCTGTAGAATTCTATAGGTTATATTTTATCTGCACAATCAGAATGAATTTCTGGAACCAAATTGCTTTTTCTGTGCAGCCTGAGCAGGAGCAGCTACCGTTAAGAAAAAGAGGTCAGAATTGGCCAATATACCGTATATGTGGACTCTCGCTGGATCAAGTGACTTTTCTTCTTTAAGTTCTCAAAGCTCTTAACCTAGTTCAAGGCCATCTGAACTTTAATTGAGAATCAATCAGTGTCAGTCCATCATCTGAAAAATAAGACTTTAGTGCCATCTTGCCCCAATTTTGGCGACTGTAACCTTGGTTTTAAGAGCCATTTGGTGCCTAGCTTATATATCTGAGTTTCTAACACTGGAATGGAAAAGTGTTTGTGCCACAATATGACTCTAGTGGTCCATAGGTTAGGAGGCCACAACACCATGCCCTCCCCCTATTTCACTCTGGCCTTTATGAAGACCCTGCCTAATAAATCAAAGGCACCCATCTC
This sequence comes from Podarcis raffonei, assembly GCF_027172205.1. Lineage (NCBI taxonomy): Eukaryota > Metazoa > Chordata > Lepidosauria > Squamata > Lacertidae > Podarcis > Podarcis raffonei. The sequence continues at coordinate 19,955,818 of NC_070615.1, read as the reverse complement.
CGCCTCTGGAATGAAGGGCAAAGGCAGGCTGGCCTTTGGCCGACAAATCAGAATTTAAAGCCTCTGCAAGTTTGCAAAACAGACAAGTTGCAAAAGGACTGCCCAGCATTGGCAGAAAGGGCTCCTTGGCCAGCTGAAGCAGTGCTAATTGTCACTGTGGGGATGTAAACTTGATGAGGAAAGACGCATTGATGTGATTGTGGTTAAAAGTCAAGTCGGTGGTTGTGGGCTGATGCAACAAGTTGATCCCAAATGCTTCCTAGCAGGCAATCCAGCAGAACAGGGTCCTGTTAAGCAGCATTAGAGCAATTTAATTTACTGTTGGCGAGGGAAAGGAAGAAATGCAACTCTCCATAAACAAGCTTCAACATTTGCACTTCCAGTTCACCTGCCCTTTTCCTACAGTACATCCAGCCAGCAGATTCCCAAGCATCCCTGGCAACAGCTGGAGAGATGCAACCTAAATAAATGCAAGCCTCATCTATTTGGCTTGGGATTGTCCGCAACGACTCAGATCTCCTGTTATTTGCTGCTGGATGTTTTCCTTGTAGGCTTAAATTCTTGGCTGCTCCTGGTCTCTAATGATGTAAAAGTCTTCTGTATTCTACCCTCAGGCAATCTGGTGTGTGATGTGCAATGCTGCACCTTCCGAACCATAAGATTTTCAGCTTTTAGTAAAATGCAAGGCGCTAGTCCTCAGGACTGAGGGGATGCATGAATCACAAGGGCTGCCAGTCATCTAAGAACTCTGAAGGTGTACATAGTTCCAACAAGTCATTTCCCCTGGAAGGCAGAAACACTGGTACTGTTGCTTTCTCACGTGTATTTGCCTGCACATCCAGCTCTTAGTCAGATGCTTAGATCTGGGCCTTTTCAGCTGTGGCACCATCTCCCAGGGAGCTGCTGCTTTGGTACCCTTCTCTATTCTGTAGTATGTTTTTGCCATCGTGTGCCCTTACTTTTCTCAGGCCTTTTAAAATACGGTTTTATTCTGCTGCTCTTACACTGTTTTACAGCTTTTGCAGTTTTCACAAGTCAGTTTTATTGTTCCATTAGAAAAAAAGGACACAACAGACATTCTCTGCAAGCTGCCTTCTTCAGGAATACTGACGGGAAAGATTCACCTCTTTTAAGTTAGTAGATAAAACAACAGATATGGATAAAACAGAGACACATGTCTACATTGTACTCAGGCTGCAGAACTAAATATTTTAGGCCCAAAATCTTGCTCAACTTGGCACAGAGGCTAGATTTTCAAGCACAGAGTATATACCGTTCTGCGGCACGTCCTTAATTGTAGCCTGTCCACACATTTAACCTGGTGCTGTCTATCTTGTTCTACTTGCTCCCGACTCTGATTGTTGCTTAAGAAGTTGATGAACCAGCAAATTGCTTTGGAATTATGGAGATGAGGCTCACAGTTTGTGCTTTAACTAGATCAAAGGAAGCACACTGGTGGAGAGAAGGGAGCTTTTTAGTCAGGGTGGCCCTGGTTCAGACCTCATCTCAGGCACGAATCCATGGACTGCCTCCAGAAATTGATAGCAGCTCTCATGCTCAACCTCCCCCCCCCCCCGGTGATTTCAGAGTCGTCATGCTCACTACCTTACAGGATCATTGTAGGGATAACTGAAAAACTATAGCCAAGTGTTAAAAATGCAGCAGTTTCAGTAATACATGCTAATCACAATTTCTTTTTTAAACAACAACCTTTGTATCCCATCCTTCAGCTCAAGAGCTCATTAGCATACGTATCTCTCCATCCTCCTGCCAATACACCCATTTTATTTGATTTATTCAAAGCCATTTATAATATTTTTAAAGATCTCTAAGCAGTATACAAGAGAAAAGCAAAGACTGTCATTAAAACAGAAATGGAACAACAACAACAAAAAAAAACTCCAACAAAGCAGCAGCATCTTATGTTTCATGGAAAGCCTGGACAAAGAGATAAGCTTTTACAAGACAGCTAATAGTTGTTGCCTCATGTATGGCAGAGGGAAGGGCATGCCACAGACCAGGGGTAACAGCTGGAAATGCCCATTTCTGTGTCACTGCCCTATGATATTCTGTAGAGTGCTGTGCCACGAGTAGAATTTCCCCAGATGACCCAAGTCAGTGCTTCCCAAACTCGGGTCTCCAGCTGTTGTTGGATTACAACTCCCATCATCCCTAGCTAGCAGGACCAGTGGCCAGGGATGATGGGAGTTGAAGTCCAAAATAAAAATAAAAATTGGAGATCCAAGTTTGGGAAACACTGATCTAAGTGATCTTACAGGTCTATACAGGGGCAAGGAGTCTTTCAGGCAACCTGGTCCTGAATTGTTGAGGGCTTTATAGGTTAATAACAGGTACCTTAAGCATGGCCTGCTAGCTGATCAGCCACTGCAGTTCCTTCAGCGCAGGTGTAATATGCACATCCAGGTGTTCCACTTGACAACCTGACCACAACATCCTATTCAAGCTGCACCTTCCAGACCAATCCCAAGGGAAGCCCCACAAAGTGCATGCCTTTTATCCTCATGTTAATTCTCTGAGGTACATTAGGTAGATAGGGAAGGACTGCCCCAGGTTCAGCCAGTGAGATTCATGACCAAGTGGAGACCTGAACCCTCACCATTACAACACACTGGCTCTTAGTGTGGAGACAATGAAATGTACATGCGCTGATGTACAGAGTTTATGGCTGGATGTTCCGAGCCCATGCACACAAGGTTTGCTCCCACGACCAACTAAGTGTGTGTAGTTTGGGGCTGGCATTTGCCACTATGATCCCGTTTCCCTCTCTATATATGGGTTCCATTTATCCAGATTAGTGTTGTTTGTGAAACCATTCCAGGCTGGCTTCAGGTCTGGTCATGGCACTGAAACTACCTTGGTCACCCTGGTTGATGACATTTGTCAGGGGAGAGGAGGGAGAAGTGTGAACCTGCTCGGCCTCCGTGATCTCTTGGTGGCTTTTGATACTGTTGACCACAGTATCCCAGTTTTTGGATTCTACATGCTCTAATGGTGGAGACTGATACCGATGAACCGGACGAATAGAGATATGATCAATGGCTTGACAACATGACAATATTAGCAACATGTGGACAAACTGCTTATGGATGCAGACTTTCACTAGATAAATATAATGATATTTGGAATGAGTTTATACAGAATATATTGGGGTTTTTTTATATGTATTAAATGTATTAAGATAATAAGTTATACACATCTTTATGGAAATGTAATTGACTTCCCCCCCTTCTTCATTCTCACACTTTTTTCTCTTTTTGGTCACTATGTTTTTATAAATGAAAATCTTCTAATAAAGTATAAATCACAGAAAGCCATCATGAGATCTCGTTTGTATCCAGAGGTACCACTGTATTGTGTTTTAATGTTGTAAACCACCCTAGGACCATTCCTGCTCAGCCAAGAAACTAACAGTGTGACGTTGGGTCAGTCACAGTCTTTCAACCTAACCCTACTTTGCAGGGTTGTTACGAGGAGAAAATGAGGAGGAAGAGATTCATGTATGCCACATATGATATACCTAGAAAGCATCTTAAAAAGCAGAGGCATCACCTTGCCGACAAAGATCCATATAGTTAAAGCTATGGTTTTCCCAGTAGTGATGTATGGAAGTGAGAGCTGGACCATAAAGAAGGCTGATCGCCGAAGAATTGATGCTTTTTAATTATGGTGCTGGAGGAGACTCTTGAGAGTCCCATGGACTGCAAGAAGATCAAACCTCTCCATTCTGAAGGAAATCAGCCCTGAGTGCTCACTGGAAAGACAGATCCTGAAGCTGAGACTCCAATACTTTGGCCACCTCATGAGAAGAGAAAACTCCCTGGAAAAGACCCTGATGTTGGGAAAGATGGAGGGCACAAGGAGAAGGGGACAACAGAGGACGAGATGGTTGGACAGTGTTCTTGAAGCTACTAACATGAGTTTGACCAAAATGCAGGAGGCAGTGGAAGACAGGAGTACCTGGCGTGCTCTGGTCCATGGGGTCACGAAAAGGTGGACATGACTAAACGACTAAGCAACAACAAAAAATAGGAGGAAGAAGCTGACATCTCATGCCATCTTCTAGTCTGGTGATAAGTGGGAAGGGAGGCAGACTGAGGTTGGTGGGGCAGTGCCCCATTGACCCTAAAGGACTATCCCCCACTGCTTATAGGCTGCCTCGAGGATTGCAAGCAGCAAGCCCCAGTGTTGGGCACACTACTGTAAACAGGATGGGCCTTTAGTCAGATCCAGCAAGACTTGTAGGTTATTAACTGGCAATGATTCTCCAAGGTTTCAAATGTGGTTTTTGTTTTGTTTTCTTTGCCACTTCTTCTGCAAGAGGTGCTTTCTTATAAACTGGGGGTGTGTCAGAATCTGAACCTGGGCCCATCCCAACACAAGCTGCAGCACTGTGCTGGAGTCAGGAGGGGATTACTGCAATGCATTGTGCACAAGGATATCATTAAAAAAAATGTTTGGAAACATCCACTGGTGAAAAATGTAAGAGCCCTACAGAGGGCTCTGCATGATTTTGCTCTCGTGAGATCTCAGTGGACCCCGAAGCCACCACAGCCTCTTCTCCTCCCTTCTCTTGCAGAGGCATCAAGGGGTGCCTGTCCGCCCAAGTGCCCCTTGGATTCTGCTGCCTGAGGCAGCGGCCTCCGTCTGCCTCATGGAGGGGACGCCATTCACCAGTGAAATTTCAGACCTAAGTTAGTCACATTCGTTAACATAAAAAAAAACTATATTGGAAAATGTACTGTTGGAAAATAAATCAAGATAGCAGGGATAAAGGAAAATTCCTGATGTGAGGGAAGAAGTATGTAAAAAACAACAACAATCATAGCCTAAATAGCAAGCAATTCAAACTAAATTAGCCTAAATCAGGTGCTTCTGAAACAATGACACACAACACACACACAAAGGTTCTCTGGGTGTCACTTTCCAGACAATCATTCTTTTTTTTACTAGCATGCATGCCCTCCAAAGCAAGATCCATTGTTTGCTGCTGAATAAGATTATAAACGGCTTGGCTAAGTGCTGCAGGAAATGGGGGCTTTTTGCAGTAAACAGCACCCTGTGACCCAAATATCACTTTCAGTGTATTTCTAGCTATATGCAATTAATAAACAAACACATCCAGTTACAGTAGCTAAGCTTCCTGCAGTCTCTTAGTCTCACACATATAATCGCCTGATATAGGTCACACAATATATCTTTTCTGCCCCACCTCCATGCATGTGTGTCTGTTTTGATATATCAATTATCTCAGAAGAATTTGGACAACAAAAAATAACGGTGATCGTGGATTTTAAAGCTGTGTCTTAGCTCAGCAGACAAAGACCACATCATTCCAGAGTGTCATATACCAGCATCAGCAGGAAAGCTAGGTATTTAATGTAGGGAAGCAGCAATCCGTGACCCTAATTAAGGTCTCCCTGGGCGTTCAAATGCACTCAAGAGAGCAGGAAAGGGTTCTGGAAATAATTATGTTGCAGTGCACATCACCTTCTAAAAGCTGTTCTGTAAAGTCTCTCTCCTCTCAAAACCACAGACACACATTAAAAGACACTCATATAGAGCACGCATCCGTCCACAATAACCCCACATTGACTTTCGGAGTATATTTTAAAACAACCAGCTCAAGAAAAAAGATGGGTGTTAATTCAACAACCAAAAAAAAGCTCACATCCCATACTGCGAACCGTAGTCTTGTCCTGGTATTATCCTAACCTCATATGCCATCATATAACTATGCAGTAAACAAAGGAGTTCATGTTTTTAACCCGAATCCGCAAGAAAACGTTTCCCTTCCAACACCATGACTATATATTAAAAAAGATGTCAATGTTTTTAAGCTGGCATGCATTAAAAAAAATGTTTGCAGGCCAAAAGGTTTGCATCAAAAGATAAAATAATCGGGATGGGGGTGAGAATAGAACCCACCTCTAGTTTTAAACTCAGACAGCAATACTGATTTTGGACACGTTGCGGGTTGTTTTTTCAAAGTCTGGGTTTTTGCGCGCTCTCTCTCTTTCTCGCCCTCCCTGCCTTTCTGGTTATTTCCAGCATTATTTGCAAATTGCTTAAACCCTCTTCGCGAAGCGTGGCAGGCAGCGACTAGCAGAGCCCTCTCTCCGAACCCCTGACCTCTCGCGCGGGCTCGTCGGAGCTGGATTGTCCAGGCTGGGCTCAAAAGCAACCTGCTCAGAGGTAACAGCAGTGACCCCACTTGGATCTCGTTTGCATCCAGATCAGCGCTCTGTATGTTAACTTCTCCAGTACCGACTCTTCCCTCCGGTGTGACGCCTCTTCGCCCCCAAGAAGGATGCTTCATAAAAGAGCGCCTATCAAAAGTACAGTACTCACCTTCAAGATCTCTCCAGGATGATGGTTCACTTTGCAGATCACGGTAGATTCCCCCCGCTGATTAGCACTCATGCCCTCTCCCCCGCCACTTAAAAGTAACTCATTCACATGATACAAGGTAATGTAATGGGGGGGGGGTTGATCAAAGTAACTAGTTTCCCCAAACAGGAGGTGGAGGTTGCAGCCTACGGTGCAAGGCAGCCAATCAGAAGAAGGAGCATTGTGACGAGTGACCCGGCCGCACCAATCGATGCGTCTCCTGGGAGAGAAAAGGCGAGTGGCTCAGCGCTTTGATTCACCAATCAGATGGCGGGGAAAAGATTCTTGGGTGGAGCTGTAGGATTGGTCTGGAAGTCTCCAAAGGGGCGGGGGGGAAGCAAGGAGTACAGTACAGTACAGGCTGGTTGTTGTTGTTTGCATTAAAGGTGTAGGCGCCTCTAAAATAGAATAAAATCAGTGCTGGTTAGAGGGTAACATAAATCGGGGCTTCTATCTTGAGACGGGGGATTTAAATGTCAACATCCCCTTTAAAAAGCAGGTTTTGATTGCATATTTTTTATTGCATAATTCAACAGTTTTAGTCAATTTGTGCACATTTGCAATCAAAGCAACCCGTAAGCTTAGGTAACTGCATCGACTTGCATCAGTCTCTTATTACACTTTTTTCTCTTTTCATCCCTTCCTTCTGTTTCCCACCCCTCACTTTGTATTTATTTGTTTATTTATTACATTTACATCCTGTCTTGCTTCGGAAGAGCCAGTGTGGTATAGTGGTTAAAAGCGGTAGTCTCGTAATCTGGTGAACTGGGTTCGTGTCTCCGCTCCTCCACATGCAGCTGCTGGGTGACCTTGGGCTAGTCACCCCTTCTCCGAAGTCTGTCAGCCTCACTCACCTCACAAGAGTGTTTGTTGTGGGGGAGGAAGGGAAAGGAGATTGTTGGCCTTTTTGAGCCTTCCTAGGGTAGTGATAAAGCGGGATATCAAATCCAAACTACTATGTGGCATGCAAGGCTCCCTCCACACTCCTCAATTCATCCTCAAAACAACCCTGTGCGGTAGGTTATTTTATTATTTATGTCATAAAATTCATATGCTGCTTGATTGTTTTTTTTTAAACACACACACAAGTTAAACTAATAAAGTTATCAATAAAAATATTACGAACAAAAATTTTAAACATTCAAAAATTAAAATCAACCATAAACTAAAAACAGATTAAAACACAAATCAATATTCTAAATAGTTGGCTAGACTATATAAGCTAGGCTGAGAGACAGCCCCAGTCCAATGTCATTCAATGTGTGCTTCATGGCTGAGTGAGGATTTGAACCCTGGACTCCCAGGTCCTTGTACAGTGCTCTAGCCACTATACCACACTGTCTCTCTGACAGACTGTCATATATCCTGACAATCCTTGTTTTGCCCTTGGCAAAAGTCCCTATTTTCCTGGCACTTGTCCCTGGTAGATTGCAGTGCTTCTATTTCCACTCTATTTCTGTGGGTAAAAAAGGTAAATGGACCCCTGACTATTAGGTCCAGTCGTGGCTGACTCTGGGATTGTGGCGCTCATCTCGCTTTATTGGCCAAGGGAGCCAGGGTACAGCTTCCGGGTCATGTGGCCAGCATGACTAAGCCGCTTCTGGTGAACCAGAGCAGCGCACGGAAACGCCGTTTACCTTCCCACCGGAACGTTACCTATTTATCTACTTGCACTTTGACGTGCTTTCGAACTGCTAGGTTGTCAGGAGCAGGGACCGAGCAACGGGAGCTCACCCCGTTGCGGGGATTTGAACCGCCGACCTTCTGATCAGCAAGTCCTAGGCTCTGTGGTTTAACCCACAGCGCCACCCACGTCCCCTTATTCTGTGGGTGCCTTACTACAATTTTGTCAGAGTAAGTTGCTAGACATGTCATTGTTAGGGTCCTCTTCTTCTCTTATTATTATTATTTATTCAACTCATACACCGCCCTATACCCGGAGGTCTCGGGGCTGTTACTAGCATCGCCAGAAGTTCAAACTCTGAGCCAGCGGCAATTTCAGCATTAGACGGAGTTTATTTTTATACCTCACCTTTCAGGTTACAAATCCTTCCAAGGTGGCTCGTGGCAAAATATGAAATAATAATGGTAATAAATATGGCTAAAAGCAATATCAAATACGATGGTGTTAATTAGCTGCTTACCCTCCCCTTTTCAGATAATTTCTGCCCAACTGCTCCAGTCTAGGAAAGATCCATCGAGGAACTTAAATGCAGCGGTTGTTAATTCTGAGAGCAGATTCAATGGGCTGCCCCTCAAACAAAACCCTTGCCTCAGCAAACTCTAGCTAACCCAGCCTGCCATCCACATCCATGGATAGGGGAAAATTTATAGCGGCTGTCTGCAGAGAAAGCCAACTAAGGAAATAGCTGCAAACCTTTCAGAAAAGAGCCTTGTCTCCGAAGGGGCTTTCTTGCCCCATGATGAGTAGATACACCCTGGTGCGGCTCTTGGACTTCAGCATCGCCGCCCCTTTTTTGCACCAGTAAGACAGAGCGCAGGATAATAAAGCCCATCAGATTCACTTAACTGTGAGCTGTTTGCTCTTTGCCATCTCCGAATGGCTTCCCCAGGCGGCACTGTTAGGACAAAAGATTGCCCAACAGCAATTTTAAGAAGCATGGAGATGCTGATGAGACATTTTGCCCTGAGTGCCTATTTGCAACTGTTCCCAGGACTGTGCTTGGAGTGCATAATTCTCAAGGGAGCAGCCTTGTCAGTTTGAAAAGCTGCCTTGCATTAGGGGCCAGTCAGTTTTCCTTCTAGGCGAAATGAAATGTCAATTATCCCTTCTCATTGTGAGCAGCAACAAGAGCACCTGATGATGTGGCCTTATATGTTACAGAAGGTGGAGGAGACCTCTAGATATTGCTGGACTCCATCTCTAATTATCTCAGACCATTGGCTAGGCTGGCTGGGACTGGTGACAGCTGGAAACCACAACAATTTAAAAAGATCCTGTTGAATCAAGCCAGTGGCTCATCTAGTCCAACATCCCATTCTCACAGTGGCCAACCAGATGACTGTGAGAAGCCTTCAAGCACAACCTGAGCCCAAGAGCATTCTCCCCTCCTGTGGCCTCCAGCAACGGGTATTCAGAGGCATACTGCCTCCATCACTAGAGAAATCACATAGCCATTAGGTTGAGTAGCCATTTATAGCCTTCTCCTCCATGAATTTGTCTAAACCTATTTTAAACCCATCCAAGTTGGTGGCCATCACTTCCTCCTGTGGGAGTCGGTTCCATAAGTTAACTATGCACTACATAAATAAGTACTTTCTTTTATCTGGAGGGCCCTGGCTTCTCCACTTCTGTATTAGAGCATTTTTGGAAGGAGCATCAACCTGACTGATTTTGCCTGCTTCAGTAACCTTGCCAGTCCTGGTTGAGTCCTCCATTGAGGTAAGTTGACCTTCCTCAACCTGGTACCCTCCAGATGTTGTCACATGGTCATGGTGATGTCTTTCAGAATGTGAAATTCTCTTCTACGATATTGCTAAAGAAGTAGCCCAGATGCATTTTGGTTTCTGCCCATTTCAGGAAACAGAACACCAAGATGGGGTTGTCATGAAATCTATTCAGGATGTCATGAAAGAGAGTAGATAGCAAAAAGGCATCCAGGCCCTTGACTTGCATATTGTTACGGGCCACTCCAATCTCTACCGAATGGGGAGAGATTCCAGGGGTCTTCCTTTAGAAAAACGAGGCACAGCGGAGACCGTAGTGTCTTTAAGATATATGGTTTTATTTACACATATATGCATCTTAGCTTTGCTGGAGGGAATGCAGAACAGTACGCCCCAAGTTTGTCTCTTGTTGCTTCTCCCATAGCTTCAGCAAGCTCGGGTCCAGAGCAGAAGCCAGCTCCCCAGTCTCTGGGTACAGCCTTTCCCAGGCAGCCCGCATGGAGTTCTGCCCCGCACTCCCTTCTCACTCTTTCCAAAAACCACATGCAGAAGGGCACTTTCCCCCTGTGGTGACATCATGCCCCTTGTACCCTTGGCAACCTGCCCCTCCCAACTCTTTTGTCTTTGCCCACTACTCAGGGCAGGGGGAACAACAATATTTGCATTGTCAGCCAGGCCCATTACTCTGCTCTCTTTGTTTCTTAATGGCACTTCTATCAGGCAATCTCCTGAACAGGGAAACCGGTATAGCCTGTATTTTTACACTATGCCTGGCATCTTCTGTTAATACTCCAGATATAAGCTAAATTCTAACATTTACTAAATTCAACACTTCAAGGGGACCTGCCCTCCCTTTAACTCATAACATCATCCTGTGAGCATTCAAATACTGGAACAATGGGCCTCCCCAGCCTTGACCTTGCAGCTTTGCCCCTGCACTGTCCAGGTTAGTGGCAGTGATGCTGGTGTTGAGAGGACAGCTTCACCCCACTGCCTCACCACTACAGGACAAAGACAGACACAACAAAGCACTGAGTTGCCAACTTTAAATGGCATTTCTCCTCTGCCTCTATGGCTGCAAGCACATTGCTATTAAATATAGAACCAGGAGCACACTTTCACATGCAAAATGACTGAGAAGGCATAACAGATGGCACTGGAGATGGAAATCTGCATCTGCTCTCTGTAAGAGCTGCTAATGGGGAACTAATTAGGCATTCACAAGGAGTGTTCCCCCTTGACTTTGGGACAATGGCCATGTTTATATGATGGGGGAGAGCCTCTAAGGAGGATGTTGAAAGTAATCAAAGATTGACATTGTGTTTGGGCCAAATCACACTGATAGCTTAAGACTAGCAACTGCATTGCTTTGAAATGCATGCAGTCTTCCCACGCAACACAAATTAGGTTTATTTTATTCTTTGGGGTGTGGGCAGCAAAAGGGTAGCCCGCTTCCAAGGGGAAGATTTTAGCATAATCATTCCCTCTGCGGTGGAAAACAGCCTCCATTCTTCTACAGACACCTCTCCTTTTCTGATATCAGTTCCAGATAAATTACTTAAATTAAGGCTTCATCCACACAGCAGTTTATTCCTTTTCCCTGATGTTTCCCTGTTAATTTCAACATTATATTTGAGCTTTTGCATGGTGTAAGAGCCACTTTGGGAAATCTAGTGGAATACAGTGGAAGTTTAGCACTTATTTCTGTGTTGCTAGCTTCCAGGAAAAAAATTAAATCTGTTTGCAGCCCCCTTAACCCGAACATCATGGGACTTAAGTGATGAAAGGGGCAATATGCCAACATACAGTTATTTCCTGCCATTTTCATGGGTGAATCATGGGGCAACAGAAGTAGGCATGTGCGGTAAGGGAGTGGAAGTAGTGAGATTCTAAGACCAGGGGTAGCTAACACCTTCCAGGTGTTGTTAAGACCCCAACTCCGGCCAGCATGGCTAATCATCAAGGAAGATGAAAAGTGCTGCCCGACAATATCTGGAGAGCCAGAGGATAGTTGCCACCTTGATCTTATGTGATCAGATTTTATGTTGCTGTTTTTTTTAAAGGCTGTGGAAGAAAAATATATTTATTGCATCTTGCTTTTCTGTCAGCTGGCCCTAAATCAAAAGAACCAGTCAGGTGGACTGCTGGCAACTCTTACTTTGATGAATTTATTTGTGTACTTCTGCAGCTCATACCTTTAGGGGGATTTCCCTTTTGCTACATGATGAAGGAATTGTTATTTACTGGAGAGAGCCCTCTAGTGAAGGGAAAAAATCCTAGTCTGAAACTCACAATTTAGAGGCTATTTCACACTGGATTCTCTAAGCTGCAGGTATGCTTGAGAACACAACTTTTTTTCTGGGTAACTGGTGCCTGATGCAATTACTTTGTCATTACTTTGCTGCTTCCACTGTGGCTATGATTGGAAGCCCACTTAGAGGGAAGCAATAGACATTGGGGAAAGAACTTTGTTTCAGATTAAGATGTAAGAGCTTTCTGTTTCTTCAAAGGCGTAGGCTGAAACAAAACCCAGGTTTACAAATGCACACACGCAAACAAACAATCTGGAACATTAATAAAACAAAACCTCACCAATCTTTGGGGCAGAACATCGTAATGTAAGTTGCTCCAATGTTACTCAACCTTGCAGAGCAATTCCATATGTGCCTATGAAAGGGTTAATCTCAATACTATCTGCACCTAAGCTAACTTCTGCTTTTGTGGTTAAGCAGCTAGCAAAAACCGCAATTGCAAGCTGTGAGCTACTTCCTCTTTGCAATTACTTGAGCTCTGCAAACCAGGAACTACTCTCTGCACATGCTCTTTGCTGCAGTAACGCAAGAGAGGAACACACAAACAAGGGAAGGAGGGGGGCTTAGCTAGCCAGATAGCCATATACCATATAAGGAAATAAGCTTAACCTTGCTAGCTGATTGGAGAATTTGAAGAGGTGGGAAGAGATGGGCAGACTCTCAGGTATAAAGATGCTTGTTTATTTGTATCTATGGGCCAGTCTTTTGGGAACGATCCCACTGGCCACCTCTGTGCACAGATTTCAATAAAACTTTTTTCTCCAAAGAAGAATCTTTCCTGGTGCTTTTTGCTCTCTCTCTTCGGCCCTGGGGACGCAGGCAAACGATTCCCTGGCAAGGATAAGGCTTCAGCCTTCATTTTGGTGCGTTGGCCGGGAAATCGCCCCACCCCAGGGGGCCGGGGAGGGCCAGGCCCGACCTAGGTGAACAGCCCCGGACCGGCGTTCGCGGCTCCAAGTGCGCACCCCTGCCTGTTGGTGGGGGGAGCCGGCCACACCGCTCCGGAGTGAGACACCTGGTCGAGGGAGAAAAGAGGACGGCCGAAGGAGGGGTCCGCAGCGGAACAGGTAAGCCCTAAGGGAAAGGGCGTGGTAGGAAGCCTGGACAGCTTCACCTGGCTGTGAGCAGTAGAGTGCCGCCAGAAAAGGGATAAAGGGTCTGGCTGTGAGCAGTAGAGTGCCGCCAGAAAAGGAACAAGGGAACTGGCCGTGGCAATAAGGTGCCGCCCCGCCAGACAGGGACGGGAAAAGGGAAAAGGGGAAACAGAGGTGGCAGTAGAGTGCCGCCAGTAAGGTTGGGGAAAGGGGAAACAGAGGGAAAATTATTTTGGTGTGTTTTGTGTGTTGCATGTTGGAATTATATTAGGGTGTGTTTTGTATGTTGCATGTCAGATACTCCAGTGGTTGAATTGTCAAGTGTGGGCCGGGGCTTAGCGTCCCCTTGGCCGAGCGATTGCAGGGCTGTGCATTTCTTAGCAACGTGAGTTCGCCAAGTCACAGCCTGTAGTGGTTGGTGTGTGAAAGGATCTTAAGCCCGGTTAGGAGCGGAGTATCTGAAGAAAAATGGGGTCTGGGGCAAGCCAACGTAGTCCTCTGAAATGCTTTTTAACCAACTGGAAAGCAGCTACGAAGCATGATGATTGGGATCAAATTGAGAAGAGAGAGGATGAGGACATTATGTGAGGTTGATTGGCCCACCCAAGGAACTAATTGGCCCTTGGAGGGCAGATTTAATTTGCAACTAATCAACCCACTATATCAAAATATCTTGAACGTCCACCCAGACCAGATCCCTTATATTTCTACCTGGAAAATCAATGAAGAAAAGAATCCACCGTGGCTGAAAGCCTGCCGAGGCGACGCCCCACAAAATACAATTTGTGCAGTCTGACCGGCAGGGAAGTCAGAAAAGCCCCCGGTGATATCAGAGCCGGAAGGAGAGGAAGGAGAAGAGGGGGAAGTCATTAAACCGCCGCCACCCTATGCTCCACCAACTGCCCCTCTAGCGAATCCCCCAGGCCCAGGGCCCCAGGACCAGGGAGGAGCCGGCCCTCAGCCTGAACCCTCCAAGGTTGATGAATTAGAGAGCGAAGAGGAAGAGAATGATGAGGAGTTTATGAAGGGACTAATTGAGTTAGCAAAGAAAGGAAAAATGTGGACACAGTATCAGACAATTGAGATTGCAACAGTATGTACAACCCTATGTGAAAGAAGTGGATGTTAGTTCCCATTTGTTAGCAGCAACCAGGGCGTCCCTCCATAAGTCCCATAAGGCACAGAAAAAGGGTGGGACTGCAATGATGCCTCTACGCAGAGTGTATGACCCACCAGGCCCCCCAAGACAGGGTGGGGAAGCACCACCATGCACTTATACAGTCCAACATGTGCCTTTTTCAAGTGCTGATGTGTGCAATTGGAGAAATTAGAACCCTACCTTTGAGGAGAACCCAGATGATATTGCCATAAAGGCTGCCTTTGTAGCTCAGGCAGCGTCCGATATTCGCCCAAAAAAATAATAATCCAGAAGCCTGAGGGGTGCATCGGCCATGGGCTGGAATAGATGTTGGAAATAGCTCAAACCACTTGCAATCAGAGAGATGAGGAGGCCCAGAGAAAAAAGGAGAAGTATCAAACAAGGAAGTTGATGGCATTACAGGCAGCCACCCCCACCCCTCAGGAAAGAGGAAGTGCCCGGGGAGGAGGGCGAAGCCGTCTCGGACGGAATCAGTGCGCCATCTGCCGACAGGAAGGGCACTGGAAGAGAGAATGCCCTATTCTATTATTAGGAAGAGATTTGTTGGTAAAGTTGCAAGCCCAAATTATTTTTAAAGCCATCGGGAGAAGCCACAATGTCCATTATGTCACTTGGGGAACTGGTTGTGGAGGCACCCCTGAGGGAGTACTGGCGCCTCATGATGGTAAAAGAAGAGGAGGGACCCATCCCCGCCAGTATTCTGGAACAAGTGAACCCCCCAGGAATGGCAAAGAATATCCCACCAATAATTGTGAAGCCCAAGCCATTTGTCAATCCTGTTGCAGTAAATAAGTATCCCATCCCACGAAGGGCGACTGAAGGAGTATGGGTGCATCTAGAGCGACTGCTCCAACATAGGATCTTGAGGCAATGCCAATCACAGTGAAACACCTCTTTTGTTACCAGTGAAGAAAGGAAGCAGGCTATTATCCTGATACCAGAACCAAAGAACTGCAGGGAACTCCGTGGCTTTCTGGGGTCTGCAGGATTTTGTAGGATATGGATATTTAATTACAGCATCATTGCCAAGCCTCTACATGAGTCAACCAGAGGAACTGAGAGAGACCCCTTTGTTTGAGGCACAGAACAACAGCAAGCCTTCGTGGATTTGAAGAGGGCACTACAGCAAGCCCCAGCGCTTGGCATCCCAAACCCTGAGAAACCCTTTACTCTATTCGTGGATGAGGACCAAGGGACAGCGAAAGGGGTTTTGTGCCAAAAATTGGGAAGCTGGCAACAGCCAGTGGCATACCTATCTGAGCGCCTGACGCCTACAGAGCAAGGTTTACCGCCGTGCATGAGAGCAGTTGTGGCAGTAGCCACCCTACTGAACAAAGCAGACAAATTTACTTTTGGCCAAGACACAGTTTGTGTGACCCCGCATGCAGTCCCAGCTCTGCTTGACATGAAGGGTACCTATTTCCTCTCCCAAGCAAAGATGATGAAGAATATTTTAGCAGGCCTGACCTCAAAGATGAAGCAAACCCCCACTGGCCTTCATGGTTTGTGGATGGAAGCAGCTTTGTTAAGGCTGGACAGCGGAAGGCAGGCTATGCAGTGGTAGCCTTGGAAGACCAAGTGATCGAAGTGCAGCCACTCCCGCCTGGAACGTCGGCCCGGCTGGCATAAATAACAGCGCTCACCAGAGCCCTGACCCTAGCAAAGGGACAGAAGATAAACATTTATACTCTAAGTATGCCTTTCTGACTTTACATGCCCATGGAGCCTTATGGAAGGAAAGAGGTTTGCTTACCTCCAGAGGAAACCAGGTGGCCCACCCACAAGCCTTATTGAACCTTCTGGATGCTGTATGGGAGCCCAAGGCAGTGGCAGTTATCCATTGTTATGGACACAAAACTGGACTAGGAGAAGTGGCCAGAGGAAACCGACTAGCAGACAGGGTGGCCAAGGAAGCAGCCCGGGAACCAGCTCCCGCGTCAGTTATTGGAGCACTGGTCCCTGGAAGGATCTTGAACACCGCTGATAAGCCAATATACACCAAAAGGAGAGGGACACTGCAGATGCCCAGGGGCTGACCATGTCCAAAGAAGGATGGTACCTTACTCATGATGACAGAATATGGATTCCAGAGTCCCTTTCTCGGCAGATTACTCAGAGATACCATGAGTCCACCCACATGGGACCAGATGCCACAACCAGACAGCTGAAGCAGTGCTTCTACATAGCCCACCTTTATCAACTGGCAGCCCAGATTTCCAGGAAGTGCCCGCTATGTCAAAAGAATAATCCCAGAACCGGACCCTTGGCTCCCCCGGGGATTCAGCATAGTGGAACTGCACCCATGGAAGACCTTGTTGTGGACTTCACTGAATTGCCCCGCTATGGACTACCTAGGTCAATAGGATCTGACAATGGACCAACCTTTGTCCACTCAGTTTTGCAATAACCCCCCATGCTAGTCAAAATGTGCAGTTTAATAATTATGTGCAGTAATTCTCCCGAGATTTTCTCTCTTTCTTAACAGGTGGACCCAGGCCCACTGCTGACCTCACCCCTTGGGTCCACCACACTTAAGTGAAGAAGGCTATTTTAGATTGGACAGTTACACCAAATCCTGATGATCCTCTGAAGCTAACCATCTCCAGAAGAGCGCCAGACGACTGGACAAGTGGATGGGAGGGACGCCCGCGGGCAGCGTCCCCAACGTAGAGACTTTTTTCCCAGCAAATTTTAAGGCACCGCCAGGACTTTTGATATTGGGGCCAGAACTCTTTGATATAGTCACTCTGTGTGTCAGGCCTCTGCAAGGGTGGATATATATTCCTGTGGGTATATGTTAATATATGTAGAGGGAGAAGCCCCTTTCGGATACAGTGTGTTGGGAAGAAATCATGAGAGTATTAAGCATCCACAAGGACAGGTGGGAAAATTGGTTAAGATAATAGGCTCCTCCTCAGAGAGGTGGGACACAACCTCCCAAGAAGCAAGGCAGCTGATAGAGCACGAGTATCAGTAGGCCCTTCAGCAATAAAATAGATATGTCCTAGATAATATTTCAGCCACCATTGATCACATGGAAACAATGATAGCCAGGAACCCGCTGAAAACTACAGGAGGTGATCTATGGGGTTGGTTATATTTCTGGCTGCCTCATGGCAGTTGGCTCAGGCATATTGTGGTATTATTAGCAGGGCCGCTATTAATCCTTTTGCTTCTTTGCCTCTGTATACCCTGCTTGGTGCAATGCTTACAAGGTGTGATGCAAAAAATAAAAATAAAATATCATGGCCCTTATTGTTCTCCCCCAGGATTATAAACCCAAGAGACCAGGACGAACCTAGGAGATAGGTTGTCCAAAAGAAGAGGAGGGAATTGAAAGGGTTAATCTCAATACTATCTGCACCTAAGCTAACTTCTGCTTTTGTGGTTAAGCAGCTAGCAAAAACCGCAATTGCAAGCTGTGAGCTACTTCCTCTTTGCAATTACTTGAGCTCTGCAAACCAGGAACTACTCTCTGCACATGCTCTTTGCTGCAGTAACGCAAGAGAGGAACACACAAACAAGGGAAGGAGGGGGGCTTAGCTAGCCAGATAGCCATATACCATATAAGGAAATAAGCTTAACCTTGCTAGCTGATTGGAGAATTTGAAGAGGTGGGAAGAGATGGGCAGACTCTCAGGTATAAAGATGCTTGTTTATTTGTATCTATGGGCCAGTCTTTTGGGAACGATCCCACTGGCCACCTCTGTGCACAGATTTCAATAAAACTTTTTTCTCCAAAGAAGAATCTTTCCTGGTGCTTTTTGCTCTCTCTCTTCGGCCCTGGGGACGCAGGCAAACGATTCCCTGGCAAGGATAAGGCTTCAGCCTTCACCTACTCAGAAGTAAGCCAGAGTTCAATGGGGCTTACTCCCAGGTAAGCACTGCAGGGTTGCTGTCTAGGGCATCTTCCAGTGGAAAGATTGGGTTGTCATATATCAAACTGTGAAAATCAGGGCAGAAAAGTTGGGCTTTTTTGAGGCCTAAATTGTTGAGCTTTTTAAAGTTTTGCCCAAAGTTATTTGCCCCCAAAAATGAAGTTTTGGAGCTATTTTTAAAGAAAACCAGCAAAACCGACACTACCGACATGGGTTGCCATACGTCCGGATGTTCCTGGACGATTTCTGCCTGGACACTGCTTCCAACTGTGGTATTCCGGACATGTCCGGGAAATTCTGGATACAGTGGTACCTCCTGTTGCACAAGGGATCCGTTTCAGAACTCCAGTCGGATCCCAAGGAATTTGTAACTGGAGGTGCCACTTGTGCACATGTGCGCGGCGCCTAAAGCACTTCCGCGCATGTGCGTGTGGCGAAACCTGGAAATATACTTTCGGGTTTGCCATGTTTACATCCTGAAGGATACGCAACCAGAGGTGTGCATATCCAGAGGTACCATTGTATA
Organism: Podarcis raffonei; assembly: GCF_027172205.1. Classification (NCBI taxonomy): domain Eukaryota; kingdom Metazoa; phylum Chordata; class Lepidosauria; order Squamata; family Lacertidae; genus Podarcis; species Podarcis raffonei. The sequence continues at coordinate 19,937,033 of NC_070615.1, read as the reverse complement.
TGGTTCAATCCCTGGCATTTCCTGGTAAGACTGGAAGAGACTCCTGTCTGAAAGCCTGGATAGCTTCTGCCAGTCAGTGCAGACAATATGGTGCAAGATAGACCAATGGTTTGACATGCTATAAGGCATCTTCTTGTGTTCCTATGACACTGGTATTCAGTTGGTGGATCAGAACCCACAGCTGGTTGTCAGCTGATGTAAGGTGGGTTACACCAATAACACCACAATGTGTGACTTCCCCTCTCATCACAAGGGAGAAATAGAAAAGACTGGGAGAAGTAGAAAGGCGGGGTGGATAAAAAGTTATATACAGTAGAACTAATATAGCTTTCAGCTGTCATTATTTCCTCCACAAATACAAGGACTGGTAGTCTGGTGTGGTTGCTGTGATATCTGGCTCCCAACTGCTGATTTAGGTTACACAAAGATTTTTGTGATGTAACAGGTTTTTTTAAACAGGGTTCTATACAGTCCCTGGCAAAGATCTAAGCACAGGCCTGCAGCAGGGTTTATCTAGTTCAAAGGAAGACAGGGAAGGAGAACTGTAGCTTGGTATGGGTGCTGTGATGTCTGAATCTCTCTTTTTTAAAAAATAATATTTATTAACAGTTTAAAGGGTATAGAAGAGGGAAAAAAATAATCCCCCAATACAATACAATACAAAAACAAAAACACTACATAACACTGACATTAAAAACATTAAATTAACAAAATACAACAAACACAATTTAAAACACATCCATTATTTCAGTATCTTATCTTTCATTCACTTATTTCCACGACTTCCTCACACCTCCCTTTTTGTATTCCACTTCAATTAACTGTTTCAGCAAATCCTCTCCATCTTCCTCAGTTTTCTGTCCTATAATTTATCTTAACTTATTATAACCTTATTTTTTCCCCTTTAATACATTGAAAATCCATTTATACTTAATTCCTCAACTACTGATTCAGGTCACACATAGGTGTTTGTAATGTACAATAATGGTTTTTTGTGGTTTTTTTTAAAGGGGATTACATACAGTTTGTGGCAGTGCTCTAAGCACAGGCCTGCAGTAGGATTTATCTAGTCTAAAGGTTTTATCTAGTCTAAAGGATTTATCTAGTCTAAAGGAACAGAGTGAGAAACCTGGAGACTGGACTTTTTCTCAGGACAGCGTGGTGGGATAGTGCTCAATTAATTCACTGTGCCTGACCACAACACCTGCTAAAAAATCTCACTAGAGATCTCTATTTCCGCCCTGACCCCTGAGCTACAATCCCCAGGGTTCCCTAGGAAGAAGGCACAACTTTTCTAATTAGTTTTTTTCTTTTTCTTTTTTAAACTTTATTCCAAAACCGAAGAAGAATTACAAACATCAAATTCAAAATCCATATTCGTTTTGTAACATAAGCCTATTACATAGTTGACTAGATTAAAATATACCTAATTGCTATAGACTTCCCTTTGCTATATATAAATGCAATGCAATTAGAAACATAATATTAGAAATTTTTATACCCCCCACTCCCCTTCACCCATGTGTGATCTCAATATTTTTTTTAACTTCTTCCATCTTGTTGTGTTGTTGTAGTTTAATAATTATTCAATTGATTCTTTTATTATTTCCTTTATTATTCCCTGCACGTTTAACACATTATCTATTAATATTCCAGTTCCGGAACCATATTTTTTCATGTATTCCTTCACTCCATCCCAACTTTTCTAATTTGTTTTGTAAAGTGCAAATATGGCAGGTTTTCCTTTAAATGCAAACTGAATAAAACTTCTCCCCTATATCTAGCCGCGAGGTCATGGAAAATTCAAAGACCACTAATTCAGGGCGTTGCTATGCCCAGAACCAATTTTGCAGGCCACCCTATCATTTCCTCCCCTTGCTCAGCTTCAGCTATGCTCATGTTCAGAGGTCTTATATTGTTATGACAATGCGTCCCTTTCTTTCCCTCTCCCACATCTTTAATTGATCTCCTTGGTTTGCAGTTAATTACAAGGTGCTGGCTCTTCCACTCTGCTGACCATGGCGTGGGAGCCAGCAAGAGCAGGCCCCACTCCTCACGGTTTGCACATTGGCTGCTTTGTTAGCCTTCCCAGCCGCTGATTTCTTAAGGAATGGTTATTAAACACAAAAGGAACACATCCATTAAGGGTGCTGCACTGGAGAGCAGGGAAGGGCCGCTGAGAGGTCTCAAAGGAGGGTATGGGCAGTTGGGTGGGCAGTGAACAAGTTCTGCATGGATGGAAGCAGAGTCGTTATTCATTCAGCACTTATTTATGGGACATCATCTCATCCAGATCTGTTCCACTTAAGTGCTGATCAAATTGAAAATCTAGGTTTTTTAAGCATGCCTGCCATGACATCATATGTGCGGCAGTCCTTTAAAAATTTACAAAATTTATTGCACCCATTTTAAAGATGAGAAGGGCACCATGAGCTATGAACCCACAAGCCATTGTGATATTTGTGGGTTCTTCCTGTCAGCTCCAGCTTAGGTTGCATCAGGGCACCCTAGAGAATTAAAAGAGAGAGAGAGAGAGAGAGAGAGAGAGAGAGAGAGAGAGAGGTGGTAGAGGAGTGGAATTCAGTTCTTTATGGGCCTGCATGAATATCTGGATGCTTTTTGGTCGATTTCTTGAAGGGCAAGAGTTTCAAAGACTGGACATTGTGACAGAAAAATATCTAAGCTCTTACAGCCATAATCTGTTTGTTGCTGAGTTAGCCAGGGCTCAGGGATGGAGCTGTGCTTTCTGGGCAATGGTGATGCCTCTAAAATTCTCCCAGTAGCACAACTCAGCTGCAACTAGGGACGGATAAATATGTCAAGATTTGTTTCTCTCAGGTCCTCATTTTCCCAAGCTTAAATTCAGATCTCCACATTTCCATATCAGTCTGCATTAAAAACATAATGAAAATTCATCGGGATTTTAGTGTGAATCTTTTGCAAAGCAATTTCCCATAATATAATGCATCTGGTATGTTATTTTCACTAATATATGCATTTCTAATGCATTCTTTAGCATGTGCACTTTTGTACAAATTACTTGGCTGGAGAACAGCATTGCAAAATTCAGGAAAGTGCAAGTTTAGAAGGATGGTTGTGTTCTGGTCCATGTAATGTTTCAGAAAGTAGAAATTGGGTAAATTTGCCTCTAAACAGGAACTGACTCAAATTCCTTCTTCACCCTTAGCTGTGACACTGGACTACCCTGGGCAATCCCATTGCATCTTTACTTCTTCCTTCGAGATGGTGGCAGCAGGGGTCAATGCTGCCTTGGAGCTCCTCACTCTCAAAAGCAGAGAGTGAAGAAAACTCCAAACACGGTGTTAAATTTTTTCCAAGGCATCCTTCATCTCTTCTTGTGGCACTTCAGTGCACTGTGGCAAACAAGTCTGGGGTTTGCTTAGTTCAGGGCTTGTGTCACAGTGCTGTCTGGTCCCTATTGTTCAACCTATGGTGATGGTGATGGGGATGGGGAACCTGTGGCTCTCCAGATGTTGTTGGATCACAGCTGCCACCATCCCTGACCAATGGCCATGTTAGCTAGGAATAATGGAAGTTGAAGCCTGACAACATCCAGGGGCCCAGAAGTTTCCCCATTCCTTATTTCAGTGGTACCTTGGGTTACATATGCTTCAGGTTACAGACTCCGCTAACCCAGAAATAGTACCTCGGGTTAAGAACTTTGCTTCAGGATGAGAACAGAAATTGTGCTATGGCGGCACGGTGGCAGCAGGAGGCCCCATTAGCTAAAGTGGTGCTTCAGGTTAAGAACAGTTTCAGGTTAAGAACGGACCTCTGGAATGAATTAAGTACTTAACCTGAGGTACCACTGTATAGCATAATTGTCCATGTTGCATTGGTAATGAAAATCAAGCGGCAGACCCCTACACCGCAATATCCACAGGGTTGGATAACCCATGGGCCTTGGCCTAATTTAATGCAGGTGAGTGTGGAGAGAAGGAAGGTAGATGTAAGGAGGTGGGCCAGCTCTTCTCTCCATCCCACCTCAGCAGTCAGCAGAGCAGGAGAATAAGAGAGCAAAAAGGGGTGGTCCTGCACCCTAAAAACAGATTCCGGCGCTAAGCCCTGGTAAGCTCTGGCATACATACTATAGGGCAAGGGTGGGGACCTTTTTGAGCCTGAGGGCCACATTCCCTTCTGGGCAATCTTCTGAGGTCCACATGGGTGGGGCCAGAGGCAAAAATGGGGTGGAGCCATGGATGTTATTTTACCTTTGTGCAGTAAGCTAATTTCTACATGCGTGCGTTTCTGTTTTCCATTCAGGCAAGCAAAAGGCAAGGCTGGAGGTCAAGAACACATTCCAGCCAGGCAAAAGCACTCAGGAAGGTACTGGTGAGGGGCGTGGCTGAGGAGATGCAGCCTAGGGGCAGAGTCCACAGGGCCAGATAGAGAGGTCTGGGAGGCCACATTTGGGTCGGACGTTCTCCATCCCTCCTCGGGGGAATGCTAAGTTATCACATCTCCATGCAGGTCTTCAGTTCTGCTTCCAAGTCATTTAGCCATGAAAAAAACAAAGCCCTGTGAAGCTTTTGCTGTATTGTGACTGATCTGTAGGTGTCGTTGTAGCTCTGTGCTTGTGGATGAGCAAGAATGCCCAGCCGTTCCTATGGCAACAAGTTTACTGACGGAAGGCTTCAGGGTGCTTTATTTTGGTTGAGGACCTCCACTTCCCTCCCTCCTTCCCTCCTCCATTCTCTTTTTTCATGAGTCAATTAGGGTGTCTGCTTCCTCGAATGGGAACTGTCGCTGATGTGCGACTGTCAGACAGGGAGAAAATGGGCCAGACACTGTCCCAAATGGGGTGCGTGTCAGGAGACTTCATAAGGTGAAAACTGTCTCTCCGAACACAGCAAGAGGGCAGCCTCTTTATGTGACAAATTGTCCCCCTCATGCTTCAGATTTGGTCAGGGCAAGGTAACAAGGGTGTCTGGATGAAGGGTTGTGAGACGTGGCACTTTGGTCTCTGAACTTGATAGCTGGGAATCTACGATGCTGCTGTTTCTCTCCCCCAAATCCCTCAGCGTCCAGCACACAGCCTGTCTTCCCTCAGGAGTGCAACTGGAAGGAGAGAAAGCTCTCTAGGGCTAACAACCCAATTAAAGCAGTAAATCCACCATACGCATTTTAATGGATGAATTAAATGTGCATTTGACAACAAACAGTTCAAGGCGGATGAAACAGTGTGTGAACATCATGCCAGGGAGGCAGCTAATGCCATCTTGAGAGCGCCACTCCCAAGAAGATTCGGGCTATCATTAGGCCGAGTGAGGCAATTGCCTCAGCAGTGGTGGCTGGTTCCCACAAGGACTGGTAGGGTGGAAAGCAGGGAGCTCAACAGTAGGTGGCGCCGGAGCCAATGGCAGATGGAGCCAACTACCGTATTTTTTGCACCATAACACTCACTTTTTTCTTCCTAAAAAGTAAGGGGAAATGTCTGTGCGTGTTATAGAGGGAATGCCTACGGGTGGCATGCCTACGGATTTTCCTCCTCTAAAAGCTACGTGCGTGTTATGGTCGGGTGCGTGTTATAGAGCGAAAAATACGGTAATTCTGATTCTCTCCCCATCCTCCTCTCTGATGAGTTCTACAAAGCACAACACTGAGATGAAGGGGAAGGAAGCTGACATGCAATGCCACCTCCTGGGCTGGTTGTAAGAAAGAGGGCAGGTCGGTGGGGGCTGACTGAGGGAAAGATGAGGTTCTGGGGGCAGTGCTCCATTTGTCCTAATGGACCAGACTCCACTGCGCTTTTGGTGGCAGATCTGAAGGGCAGCAATAGTTGTCCCCCCAGCTATTCCCCAGAGCGATGTATTTCCCAGGCCTGCTATCCAGCCTCTAAACTAGACTGCTGGCCTCAGGTGTGCTGGAGAAGGCAGGTTCAGCTGCCTCTCCAGTCAGCTTCTCCACATGGAACGTTGCCTCAGGCAGCAAAATGTCTTGGGCATGGCTTGCTTCTAAGATGGCACCATTTTGCTTCCTTGGGTAGGATAGTGATCTGTGTCCACCCCTTCCCCAAATTAAGCTGCATCTAAGGCTGGCCAAGTTACATTGCCACCTGAGGCAGAAAACCCCACCAGGGCTTCTCTGCCCGACAGTACAAATACAATACAATACTTATCAATGAAATCACTAACAGTTTGCTGCCCTTTCATATCATTTAAAAGCAGCTGCCTGGTGGTCCTTTATATAACCTGAGATTGGCCTCAGAGGCTCTGTTGTATGGTTTGCCCACAGGTTACGGTTTGACAAAGGCAGGGCCTTTTCAGTGATAGCCCCTCATCTTTGCCCAAGAATTTTGTGTCTATTGCTTTAGAGTTTTAAGCAGTCTCTAAAGACCTTACTGATTTACCACGTTTTGATTGTAGATGGATGTCTTGCTGGCTATATGATGCATGTATGCACACATGACAAATTGAGCACATTGCTGGCGTTCGTATATAATGATACACATAGGTGCACATGTTTGATTCTCTCATTCGTGTAAGAAAACAACATGTTATGTGTTATCCTGATAGAATGATAATCTAAGCACCTAGTTAGCTCTCAGTCTTCAAAGTGCTTCACATTCATTTCCTTGTTTTTATAACTAATGACAACCTTGTAAGGTAAGTCCTTATTAATATCCCCATATTGCAGATGGGAAACTGAGGCTGAGAGAGAGAGAGCGTAGCTTGCTCTAAGGCCACCTAGCAAGTTCAAGGCACAAGTGAGATTTCAAACTGGGTCCTGCCTGAGTCATAATTTTGCCTCTTAGCCATGGCTGCATTTTCAAAAATACAACTGGTTTCTTGCCGGGGCAATTAGACTTAGATTGATGTCACACCTTGCCGCATGTAAAAACCACTTATCCAAAGAAGTGCCACACATACAATCACGAGAGCAGGCTGCCCTGACTCCAAGCTATTACTCAGTGATGACTGGTGCCGATAAGGACAGAAAATGGAGGGTGTTACTTGGCAAGATTCTCCTTGAGTGTGTGTTTTGGAAGTGCTTTTCGCAAAATGCCATCCCAAAGTGTTGGCAAGCAGAGTGGGTTGAGCAGGGGTAAGCGAATTTGTCAATTTCTATATCAGTTTCTCATTTTTCTAATGCTCCATTCAGTTCATTCAGATTTTCATATCCATATGCATTTTTTTAAAGTCCTCATGAAAATCCACCAGCATTTTAATGCAAATTTCTCCTATTATACACATCATTATTATTTTATTTATTTATTTTCTATACCACCCTCCACCCAAGGATTGCAGGGCAGTATGCAATATAAAAACATAAAAATGCATACCATGATAACAAACAAAAACAACATTGGACTCAGCTATACAGCTGCAAATGTACTGTTTTAAGTGAATTATACTAATGTGGCACTAGATGACGAAGGTGAGCTAATGGCAAATTCAATATATATTTTAAAACATTTTTTTAAAAAGCATTTTCACAGTGTTTTTTATATATGTGTAGATTCAGCCATTCCGCCCCCCCCCCCCGCTCCAGTTTAAAAGGCCATAGATTGCTTACTTAGCCAAAGGCCTAGGAACTGTTTGAAGCTTTCTTGGTCCAAATCAATTCTTAGAATTGGGCCCAGAAACTGATCGACAACAAGTGCAGTTTTGGCCAGGATTGGTGTTATGTGTTCAAATAATCGTGCCCCAGTGAGTAAGCTGGTCGCTGAATTCTGCACCAGCTGAAGTTTCTAAACCATCTTCAGAGGCAACTCCACATATAATGCATTGCAGTAATCTAGCTTAGAGGTTACCAGAGCATAGATGACAGAAGTTAGGCTATCCCTGTCCAGATAGGGGCATAGCTGGGCCACCAGCCAAAGCTGATGGAAGGCACTCCATGCCATTGAGGCCAACAGAGCGTCAAGCGACAGCAAAGGATCTAGGAGTACTCCCAAGCTATGTACCCACTCCTTCAGAGGGAGTGTACTCCCATCAAGAGTAGGCAATGTCTCATCCATCTGGTCTGGGGAATTACCTACTAACAGTGCCCCAGTCTTATCTGGATTGAGCTTCAATTTGTTGGCTCTCATCTAGTCCATTACTGAGGCAAGACAATGGTCCAGCACTTCCACCGCCACACCTGCAGATGAAAAGGAGAACGAGAGCTGTGTGTCATCAGCATATTGCTGACAACATACTCCAAGACTCGGTATGACCCCACTCAGTGGTTTCATGTAGATGTCAAACAGCACAGGGGAGAAAATCGGACTCCAAGGAACCCCACAGTGCTCCATGGGGCCGAAGAGCACTCCCCAAGCATCACTCTCTGGAAATGACCATCCAAGTAGGAACAGAACCACCACAAAGCGGTGCCACTCACCCCAACTCGGATAACCACTACAGAAGGAAACCATGGTTGCTGAGAGGTCAAGGAGAATTCACAGGGACACGTTTCCTCTGTCTCTTTCCCGACAGAGGTAATCATACAGGACAACAAAAGCGGTTTCTGTGGCAAAACCGAGCCTAAACCCTGATTGAAATGGATCTAGAAAATCAGTTTCCTCCAAGAGTGCCTGGATTTTTTATGTGTGATTCTCCTAATATACACATTTTTGCAAAGCAGTTTCTCCAAGTATGGTGCATTTTTGAATGTTATTTTCACTAATATATGTATTTTTATGGACACTTCCTCTTGTACACATTACTTGGCTGGAGAACAGCATTGCAAAGCTCTGAGAAGCGTGAGGTTTGCAGGATGGCTCTGTTTCAGTTTGTGTATTAGGCTGAGTAAAGATGAGGTGGCTCTGCTTCCTTATAGTTACCCTTCTGAGATGATTGGGCACAGAGTCTTCTCGGTGGTAGCACCCCCACGATGGAATTCCATCCTCAGAGTTATCTGTTTGGCGCCAACTCCTAACTTTTATGTGCCGCATAGAGACTTTTTTTTTAAAAGTTCTTCACAGAGCTACAATTCCCAAAGTTCCATGAGAAGAGAAACCGACTGTTAAACATCTCTGAGAATTGTACATCCTTGCACAAATTAACTGAAACAAAGTCAGCATGTTGAAGGTCACAGGAGAGAAGCTTCGTGATTGCCACATCGATCAGTCTGTCCAGCACCCACAAAAGAAGATGTTTTGGGGATGCTTCAGTTATTATGGTGTTGGAAGCCTGCAGCCAATAGAAGGAATGATGCGCTTGCCACAATATGTTGAGGTTCTACGAAAGAGAGTTATTCCAGAGCTGGAAAAGAGATATCCTAACTGCACTGGGCTATTGCAGTAGGATCTAGCCCCCTGTCACACATCGAAAGTGGTGAAGAAATTCATGACAGAGCAGCAAATACAGGTACTTGATTGGCCAGGGAATTCCCCAGACGTAAATCCCATTGAGAATTTGTGGGCTATATGCAAAAGCTGCCTCCGTGCTGTAGACTATATGACTACAGAGAAGCTCATTTAGGTGCTGATTCAAGTGTGGTACAGGGATCCGAAAACCAACAGTGACTGTTTGAAACTAGTAGACTCCATGCCAAACCGTGTTGAAATGCTGCTTAAAAATAGCAGAGGTCATATGTACATATATGTGAGTTTTGTACATATATATGTGAGTTTTGTACAATAAACTACTAAATTCATTGTTGGTTTCAATTAATTTGCACAAGGGTGTAGCTCTGTGAGGGGAATAAGGGTCTCCTAACAACTCTCAGGCCTTAACAGACTACAGAATCTCAGAATTCTTAGCCGGGGGAAGGCATGACTGTTTGAAATAGTATCATAGTGCTTCAAATGTACCGTATTTTTCCATGTATACGACGCCCATGTATAAGACGACCCCTATTTTTTTGAGCCCCAAACTAAGAAATAAATAATTGCAACATTTGGGGTATAAGACGACCCCTAGTTTTAAACTTAAAAGTTTTTTTGGGAAATATAGCCTTATACATGGAAAAATACGGTATGTTGTGAATGTGGCCTGGGGAAACACCACAGAACAACAAATAAAATGGAGTTATGTGTGGACAGTCCTGTATAAATCCACCATGATGGCTGCATTGGTGACATGTTACAGAATACACCCGCAAGGAAAGATCAACCTGGAGGCGCCCAGAGGTTTCAGCAGCCCAGATAAATTAGCATGTGCAAATTTTATGCACACCTGGGTCCTCTCCTGACCTTATTTTTGACATTGTGTTTCCTCTCCTCTTTTGGTGACGCCGCCCCAGATCTTGTTCTCTCATACTTTGAATGTCTGGCTGCTGAGACAGTCAACAGTTTGGGCTCCTTGGGTCTCTGTTTTGTTTTATTATCAGCGGTTGTGCTCCGTTGCTTAATTAAAAGCAGAGGCATCCGTTCCCCCCTTGATACTCCTGTTTAGTTCCCATGCTTCAGGCTCATCAGGCTCTGAAGGGAGCCCCTGATCCTGCCTGAATGCCAGCTTTTATTTTCTTGTTAATTGCCAGCAGGAAATTTTGCCTGCGCTGTGCTTGGGGTTAAATTAATTAGAAGCTGTTTTTGAAGGCAGCAGGCTTAGCTGGGAGGTGGCGGATCATGGGGCAGGCGAGAGTCTCGCTTATCAGAACATGTTGCGCTCCTCAAAAGTGGCTTGGTGGACCCATCCTTGCGATAAACAAAGGCATAATTACATTTCAGTTCATAAAATTAGGCTTTTATTCTAACAGCATCAGAAATGGGCTTGTGTGTTCTTTTTTACATATTCTTTTATGGGCCATGATATTCTCTTGGGCTGAATGACATGGTTACCTCCCTTTTTTTTCTAGCAAAACTATACAACCTTTGACTGGCCACAATAAGTACGGCCCATCATTTTTAAAAATATATATGTTTTATTAAGGTGATTTAATTTAAAAGTAGTAAAGTGATACAGAAAAAAGAAGGAAAAGTGAGAGGGAGAAAAATGACAACAAAGCTACATATAAAAGCGAAAATATGCAAAAAAACACACAACAATGTATATTTCCATACATTCTTGTATAAGTTGGCATAGTGTTATTGTACTAATGCTTATGTAAATGCTTATGTAAATGTTAATAGCCTATTGCATTTTGCATAAACTCATCCCAAATGTTATTGTATTTATCAATACAGCATCTGTGCCTGTAAGCTGTGTGTTCATAAATTGCCAGTGATATCACATTGTCATCATTGACTGAAGGGTATCATATCTTTATTTTTCCAATTCCTCAGTATCAATCTCTTGGCCACCATTAGGGCACAGAAAATCCATTTCCATTGTCCCGTTGATAATTTCCATACTGCAGGTATATAGTTCAATAAAACATTCTCTGCTGAAAAATTTAACTTTTTCTGCACAGTTATAGTGATACCACATCTCCAACACTGAGCTATCTTAGCTAATCCTTTCTTATACAATCGTAAAGGAGTCCAATAAAAAGTACGTTTCCAAGCAGAAGTCAAAGTGTTGGTGCTGACCTTGAAAGCCCTAAACGGCCTCGGCCCAGTATACCTGAAGGAGCGTCTCCACCCCCATTGTTCAGCCTGGACACTGAGGTCCAGCTCCGAGGGCCATCTGGCGGTTCCCTCCCTGCGAGAAGTGAGGTTACAGGGAACCAGGAAGAGAGCCTTTTCAGTAGTGGTGCCCGCCCTGTGGAATGCCCTGCCACCAGATGTCAAGGAAATAGACAACTATCTGACTTTTAGAAGACATCTGAAGGCAGCCCTGTTTAGGGAAGTTCTCAGTGTTTGATGTTTTATCATGTTTTTAATGTTCTGTTGGGAGCTGCCCAAAGGGCTGGGGAAACACAGGCAGAAGGGTGGAATATAACTAACTAACCTTATTGTTGTTGTTGTTGTTGTTATTGTTATTTTCTGTTGTATTGGTCTTAATTTTAAATCTAATAACACCTTGGTATTGAAGCTAATACATTTTCCCACTGTCTGGGTAATACTGAAAGTTCCAATTCTTTATTCCAATAATCTCTTACAGTCTGCATATTGAACTTGTGTATTGTTAATAGATACCGTATTTTTTGCACCATAACACTCACTTTTTTCCTCCTAGAAAGTAAGGGGAAATGCCTGTGCGTGTTATGGATGGAATGCCTACGGGTGGCATGTCTACGGATTTTCCTCCTCTAAAAACTACGTGCGTGTTATGGTCAGGTGCGTGTTATAGAGCGAAAAATACGGTAGTTTAGCAACCCCCACCCCAGTTTTTGCTCTTCCAAACAAGCAGGACCAAGGAGGGATGGGGTGTGCACTGAACTGAGATTGATGGGCCAGAAGTTGTGTGGAGACGTCTCTTTTTTATTATTTTCAATTTTATACATTTCAATAATTTTACAATCATTTTACTATTTCAAAACTTGACTTCCTTGACTTCCTTCTCCCTCTTTCTGTGGTTTCTTAAATTTATTTTTAATATTTTCTGCATATCCAAATTAACTTAATTTGCTCATTTATTCACCTACTTTAAATATATACTCTTATAAAACTGCAGGTTATTACAATAATTTTGCCAATGTTCCTTATCTGTTTACAGTTTATTTGTAAACCATTCCCACTCTTTTATAAAAAGTTTGTTATCTTGATTTTTCCAGTAAGTTTCGCCATTTCTGCATATTGTTTTTGTATCCATTCATCTTTCTCTGGGACTTCTTCCTCTTTCCATTTTTGGGCAAGTAACGTTTTTATCATTGGTCTGTTTCAACTTCAAAGGCTCCTAGAAGTTCCTTATCTCCCACTTGTCACTGGCAAGGTGATTGATTTACTTGCCAAGGCAAGTAAAAAAGGACAAGTCCCAACCATCCCATCCTCTGCTCCCACTAAGGTAAAGGTAAAGGGACCCCTGACCATTAGGTCCAGTCGTGGCCAACTCTGGGGTTGCGGCACTCATCTCGCTTTATTGGCCGAGGGAGCCGGCATACAGCTTCCGGGTCATGTGACCAGCATGACTAAGCCGCTTCTGGCGAACCAGAGCAGCGCACGGAAATGCCGTTTACCTTTCCGCCGGAGCGGTACCTATTTATCTACTTGCACTTTGACGTGCTTTCGAACTACTAGGTTGGCAGGAGCAGGGACCGAGCAACGGGAGCTCACCCTGTCGTGGGGATTCGAACTCTGCTCCCACTCCCACTACATGCAGCAAAATAGCAAAACAGAAAATGGAAGAGGCTAGGAAAGAGAGAAAGATGGCGCTAGAGAGTTTCATTGCTGACACCCTTAAGGAAATTGTGTCACAGACTAAATGCCTGAAACCAATGCGAGATAAATTAACGCAGGTAGATGTCAAAGTTTCAACCTTAGATCAAAACATTACTGATCTTAAGGAGGAGATATCCAGCCTGAAAGCCGAAATGGCTCAGATTCAATAAGATGTAACAGAAATAAACACGTGAGTGGAAAATTGTGAAAAAGTTTCGCTCTCCATGAAGCCTTGGCAGAAGCCAATTATAATGTTCTGGACAACAGAATAACAGTCCTGGAGAACCAAGCACATAGACGCAACTTTCACATAGTTGGTATTGGCGGGAGCAACATTCCTGTTTGCTAGAACCTGCCTGAGACCCTGCACCCGACCTAGCCTGGTTTCCTGCCTTCTGTCCTGCCTGGGTCCTGTCAGACTGACTCCTCGTGGAATCCTTGGATTCGGGACCGGACCTGGACCAGGGTGCTTGGGTTAACCCCCGGGCCCAGCACACTCTGCCACCGGCCTCCACATCCCCAGCAAGCCACCACCTGAGGTAGCTGCCACACTCTGCCTAATGGTAGAGCTGGGTCTGGTAATTTGCTTCCTTAATGGTTTGTGATGGACTTTCAGACTAGTTTTTAAAATCAGTCAACAAATTAAGGAAGGAGTCCAGTTCACCTGCCCCCCCCCAATAAAGGAATATTATTTTGGAAGTGGAGGGAGGGGAAAGAGACTGAGATAGTTCAATGCTTGATTTTGGGTTAGGATTTTTAAGGCTCAAATTTCCCTTTCAAAAGATAGGATGGGTGCGTAATGGATATTTTCAAACCAGAACGAGCTGGAGAGACTCTGCTTTCATGGCAGACATGTAAACGTGTTGGATACGCAGATTCCTAGGTACCTCCTTTCATCAATCTTTGCCTGTCTTCCTCTCTGAAAGAGCATGAACATCTATTTCCCTCCGAAGTCTCAAAAAACACATTCATCATCTCTCTTTTTTTGTGGGGGACAAATCTCTGGGGATGTCCGACTCGGTGTATCCAGACTGAGGAAGGAGAGAGTAGTTTCTGTTTTTGATAAACACCGCCAGCCCTAATTGGCCAAGGCGATCCACTCTCTGTGTATTAAAAACTCCAGAGGATGCGCACTGATGCGATCATATCACATCCATCACCTTCATTAAGCTTCCTCCCATTGAAATGTTTTTGCCGTGACAAGCCTTGCACCGAGGCGAGAGCCTTGGTTGCCTCTCATTGGCATTAATAAAATAAAAAAGCCTGTTGCGTTAATAGAGTAAACGGATGGGGGTGGGGTGGGGGTTCATTCCCCAGTATTCATTCAACAATGCTGTAGGCATGAGTAGGTTATAAAATCACTTTCTCGAGATTAAAGGCAACTGTACGCCAGAGACAGCTCAAACATCTTTATGACATCCTCAAATGTGAAAAGGGTTTTTTTTTTTAAAAAAAGCCAGGTTGGGTGTCCCCCCCCCTTTCTTCCATGAAAGGAACAATTGAGAAGATTGTCATAAAAAGGGGACTGTGTCAGTTGTGAACTTTACTGAATCAAGCCTAATGCAAAATTCATGCTGAGGTGTCACAAATGAAAGGCAGTTAATTAATCCAAGTTATATGGGGCGTGTGGGCAGCAGTCGTCTGTCTCTCCGTTGGCACCCGCTTCCTCCTTCCAGATGATAAGAGGGCTGGCGGTGCCCTCTGTGCCAACGCAACGTAGCTGCCTCCTATCCCTCTCCCCCCTGCCCCCCGCCTTACACAAAGCTTCACATTTGTTACGTGCAGAGTGTAGGGAGGCTAAGCGAAGCATGATGATGCCTCTCTCCAAGTGATCAGAGTGTGACACCGAGATAACTGCATGCCATCCGTTTATATTCCAGTCATGCAACAGAAGGCACCTCTCTGTTCCTTCGGCACAGCCTGCAGGCTTCCAGGCTAAATTTCCTGGCTGGGCAGGGAGGGATGGAAAGGGAAGACCAGACACAAAAGATTTGCAACATCCCCTGCCTGGCACTGACCTGTGGCTAGTGCAGGCAGCAGATTGTAAATACTTCTTACCAGCTGCTGGGAATCACTAGTGGGTTGTTGCATTTGGGTCTGGAGCATGGGTGCCAACTTGAATAAAATGGTTTTTTTTGGGGGGGGGAGCCAGGTAAGCCCTGCCTTGCATAATTGATCACATGATGCAGTGCACACACACCATTTGAATAGCAATGCCCATCAACTTTGGGGAGGCCCGCCCTCTCAAATATTTTATTTGGGGCCCCCAAAGGGACCTCGACCCCTTAGGAGTTGACTTCTATGGCCCTCAGGCAGGGGTTAGCAAACGTTTTCAGCAGGGGGCCGGTCCACTGTCCCTCAGCCCTTGTGGGGGGCCGGCTGCTTAAAATGGTGGCCGCTCAAGTGCTGCTGCTTCAGGTACCAACAAAGCCCAGCCCCCTCCCTCCTCTAGGCAGGGCAGGGAGAAGCCAGAAGGAGGGAGGGAGGAGGGGCTGTCACCGCCGTGTCAGGGAGAAGGAGGGAGAGGGAAAGAATGCGTGTGCTGGTGATCCACGCTGCGATTCCCGGACCGTCCGAGGGCCGGATCCAGAGGGCAATTGGGCCTGATTCGGCCTGCGGCCCTTAGTTTGCCTACCCACGTCCTCAGGCATCTGACTGGCCATTGACTGGAGAACAAGGTTTTGCATTTGCAGGCGAGAAGTGGCAGATGAGAGGGTCTGCTTAGCCCTTTCCCCACCCCACTGGTTTTCCTGTGCAAACCCTCCCCCGTCCTCCTCCTCCCACTTTGCAAATCCTCCCCCACTGATTTCCATTTCACTGGATATACTATCACAGCTCAGCGAGGTCAGAGATCCCCCAGCCAGTCATGTTTCAGGGTCCATGGGATGCCAGCTGTCAGACTGAGTGATTGGTGTGGTTGAAGGTAGGCAAGGGGTCATCTCAAAGGCAGACGACACAGGTAATGCAGGCAGGCAGATGGTTCTCAGGTTACACAAGGAAGTTGTACAGTGCTGAAGGAAGCAGGGTCTGGCCTGGATTTCAAGAACCTGTAGGTCACGATTTCTAGCTAGCAGAGGTACGTGACATCAGGATGTTGGGAGGGGCCACGGTAGAGCCAAACATGGCAGCCACATGGCTTCAATGGCCAGTGGCTCCTCCTCCTCCTCCTCATCGCATGGCCACTGGCAGGAGTTTGAAGGAGGTCTATCAAGGCAGCAGGATGTCTTTTATCCCACCAAAGTCTCCTGATCGAGTTGGGCTCACAAGCTGCAGCAGCACAGTTTCCGGCCATTATCAGGGTGGCACTGCAGAGCAGCAATGGGCATTCCTGTGGCTTCCCCTGCCCCTGAACTGCCCTGGGATGAAGATAGCAAGGGCCTTGGGTACTGCTGCCAGATTTGCTGCAGAGCCTGCGACGCATGCAGCCTCGCATCTTTTACTGGCTGGCTTTACTTACCGATGCTTTAAGAGAGTTCGGCAGAGGAGGAATTCAGTTAATTGGAGGCTTCCCCCGAGGAAAAGAGGCTTCAGGGGCAAGATGCATATTGAGACCGATGGTTGAATGATGGGTATTTTATGTGAGGCGGCCATTTGCGCATGTTACTAAGAAGAGTGCTTTTTATGGGATGTACATTTGGCTCTGTACTGAAGAGTAATTGCAGCTAAACAACCCATAAAAGAGAGATGTGCAATTTCTGCAGAGAGCTACTTGGACTTGCTGCAACCTTTTCGCCTTTAAGTAGTAGCGCCTGAGAATAATGAGTGGCAGAATCCAGTCTGGTTCATTAATAAGATCATGGGGCAGAGTTTCAACAAATTGTTATGGCAAGAGCCATAATTCTTGGGTACCATGGCTGCCCTTTCATTATTTTGGATCCATCTATCTATCTATCTATCATCTATCTATCTATCTATCTATCTATCTATCTATCTATCTATCTATCTATATCATCTATCAATCTATATCTATCTGTCTATCTATCTATCTATATCTATCATCTATCTATCTATCTATCTATCTATCTATCTATCTATCTATCATCTATCTATCTATCTATCTATCTATCATCTATCTATCTATCATCTATCTATCTATCTATCTATCTATCATCTATCATCTCTATCTATCTATCATCATCTATCTATCTATATCTATCATCTATCTATCATCTATCTATCTATCTATCTATCTATCTATCTATCTATCATCTATCATCTCCTTATGGCTGCATGACTAAATTAAGCAAAATAAGAGATATTATACAAATTTGCTCAATTCACACAATCTACGCAGGAAACAGAATTCAGATTCTTGTGGTATATAATTTAGATTGCTTTTGTTGTTTGGTTGCTGATTTCTCAGTTGTTTTTTTTTTTTGCAATATACACAAAGATTTAAAAGCACACAACTGCACAGAAACAATGGCTACAAACCAAGGACTAATTAGAGCACAAATACTTTTAAATCAAACCATGACCGGCCATGCTGGCTGATGGGAATCGTAGTCCAAAAGCCCTAGAGAGTGGCAAGTTTGGGAAGGCTGTCTTAGAGCATGAATTTGCCATGGGAAGAAGGAACGGCATCATTAACTCTATTTGAACATCTTATGCAATGCTTTTCAAGGTTCTGTCTTGTCCTGCCTTGTTACAGAGAATCTTCCCCCACATCATCTTATAAGAACAGGACCCCAGGTATGTCGCAGTGGAATCTGAGGAGCTTTGCAGAGGCCGCGTGCAGTCTATGGGAATGGGCTGCACGGTGGTTGCCTGGTGTTCTGAGTCTCAAACACACACAGAGGCAGGAGGTGGAGCCGGGGAGCTCAAGGGACAGTCAGGTTAGGAGGTGGATCCTGGTGGGATAGGAGCAGTCAGTATCACAAGATGCTGGAGAGCTCGGTTGTTTAGAGCGTGGTTGTGGCGTTTGCCTCCTAAGTGGGTCATGAGGAAAGGGTTAAAATGAGTGTGATGTGATTGGCCAGTGGAAACTGATAGGAGGAGTTAGAGTTAAAGGGGGTGTTGCTTGGAAGTCAATTGAGAGTTGGGAGTTGGAGAAGGAAGAGGGAGGATATAAGTCTGTGGGTTGGTCGAGTTGTGTGGTGAGAGAGTGAGAGGAACTGTTAGGTGGAGTCAGATAGATAGATAGTTGGGATAATCAGTTTGAAGTTGTTAGGAACGAATAGGAAAGTTAAGGAACTAAGATTAAGAAACTGCCAAGAAAAATTAACTGAAACCATAAGTTTGTTCATACCTATAAAATAAACTTGATTATTTGTTAATGTTAACAACTGTCTGGACTCTGTGTGTACCTGTGAGAAACGGGTTGGTGGCAGCGAAGAAAGCAATTACAGTGGTGGCACAGGGTCAATAGACCGTCAAACGTCCGGGGGCCCTGTGTGATCGCCACAGTGGTGCTGGTAACGCCAAGGTTGAAGGTTTGATCCCCATAAGGGACAGCTGCATATGCCTGCTTTGCAGGGGGTTGGACTAGATGATCCACAGGGTCTCTTCCAACTGTATGATTCTAAGACCTAATGTTGGGTTTTAAAAAAAGATAAATTAGCTGCAGTGGAAGCTGGTCCACTAGGGCAAATGGGCCATTGCCCTCATGCAACATGGCAATAGAAGACTTAAGCGTCTACACCAGGGCTGGGAACCCTTTTAACCCCAAGGGCCACTTTCCCTCACAGGCAGCCTTCCAGGGGCCACATGCCTATGATGGGCAGGGCCAGATGTAAAAGAAGGTGGAGCAATGGATGCGGCGCTTACCTTTTTGCAGCAGGCTGTGTTCCAGCCATGCAAAAGTAAGTGCACGCTCCATTGTCCACCCAGGAAAGCAATGAGCATTATCACAGACTCCACCCGAACTATACATTTCATGCAGTATCAAACCACTTTCAACAGCCATGTCTTCACCCAAAGAATCCTGGGAAATGTAGCTTGTTAGTGGTGCTGAGAGTTCTTAGGAGACCCCTCTTCCCCTGCTTGAGTTGCATTTCCCAGAGTTCCATGGGAAGAGAAAATGATAGTTAAATGACTCCAGACCATCCAAGTGTCTCTATCTTTTAGGGATGTCCCTGATTTACAGAAGGCATCCCAGTTTCTGATTTGGTCCTTGAATGTCCCGCTTTTCCTTAGGACGTCTCTATTTTCATTGGAGAAATGTTGAAGGTTATGCAGTTATCCGACCCGAGCCGTCTGAAGGCAATCCTGTATAGAAAAGTTTTTTTTAAATGTTCAATGTTTTATTATGTTTTAATATACAGTGGTGCCTCGCAAGACGAAATTAATCCGTTCCGCGAGTCTCTTTGTCTTGCGGTTTTTTCGTCTTGCGAAGCACAGCTATTAGCGGCTTAGCGGTTTTAAGAAAAAGGAAACAAACTCGCAAGACGTTTCGTCTTGCGAAGCAAGCCCATAGGGAAATTCGTCTTGCGGAACGACTCAAAAAACGGAAAACTCTTTCGTCTTGCGCGTTTTTGTCTTGCGAGGCATTCGTCTTGCGAGGTACCACTGTATGCTGAATGTTATGTACTGAAGTTCTCACCCTGGGCCAGCAGGGGAATACCGTAGATAGTTATGCAAATAAGGGATCGAAAGTGACGTTCAGTGATTGGATAGTTTTAGAAAATTGTTACAGTTACGTTGTACTTGAGCTCTATATAAGCAGGCTGACTGAACCCTTCAGTTCTGTTCTGGCCTGTGAATAAACAAGAGCTGCTTGAAGAATTGCTGTGTCGTCTGATATGTTCACCCACAACTTAACACTGAAGGCTGCCAAAAGTGGCTGGGGCAACCCGCTAAGAAGTGTGGGGTATAAATAGTAAAATCATCATTATGGAATGGGATGTCCCTATTTTCATCAGAGAAATCTTGGAGGGCGTGCAACTCTGGGAATTGTAGTTCTGTTTGGGAAATCAGGGTCTCTGAAATTCTCAGCACCCTTAACAAATGACACTTCCCAGAATTCATTTGGGGAAGCCATGACTGGTTCCAAGTGGTATGATGCCAATTTAAATGTATAGTGCAGATGGGATCAGAATTCAAGCACACATTCCAGCAAGACAAAAGCAATTAAGGAGTGCTCAGAAGAAGGCCAGAGGCAGGTTTGACATGGAGGAGGGTGTCTCAGTTGGAGAGGCCCTCAGGGCCTGACACTCCACACCCCTGATATATACCTGCCCCTTTTCTAGAGCAGTTGAACAACTTCCAGCTAGACGTTGTTTTAAATCGACCACAAGATGGCAGTAGCGATTAAAGCATTGGCCACGCTGGGTTGTTTTGCTGATTGTGCCTGACACATTCAAACCTAGAATGTGGCACGTTTTGCAAGAAAAAAGCCAGAACGCTTCAAAGGTTGAGCTTCCTTGAGAATTCAGACCTTATGTCCAAGTAAGAGTCACATCCTCAAATATTTCCGTGACCAAAGAAACAAACTGGCTCAGGAGAGAAATGAAGACACTCGCAGAGCCTGACTCCATTTTCTACATCAGATATAAGTATCATTTCCTTGCTGAGCGCTAGTCTTGACTTTTAGCACAATTCTATCTATGTTTACTTAGATGTAAGTGCCAAACTGTTTAATGGATCTTGCTACCAGGCAAGTATGCATAGGATTATAGCCTTAACGTGATAAATGATGTGCATTAATCCATTCCCCCCCCCCCCGAAGGCATAAGGCTGGTAAGGTTTTCTGTTCAGCAATGGAGGAGGAATGGCCTGAAACACATTTATATATGGATTTGAAGTATTAATACTTAATTGGAGGGGTTGGACTGGATTGCAAGGGGTTGGAGTGGATGAACCTTGGGGTCCCTTTGAACTCTTCAGTTCTATGACTATATTTTTATATGGTTATATGGACACGGGTGGCACTGTGGGTTAAACCACAGAGCCTAGGACTTGCCGATCAGAAGGTCGGCGGTTCGAATCCCTGCGACGGGGTGAGCTCTCGTTGCTCGGTCCCTGCCTTCCTGCCAACCTAGCAGTTCGAAAGCACATCAAAGTGCAAGTAGATAAATAGGTACCGCTCCAGCGGGAAGGTAAACGGCGTTTCCGTGTGCTGCTCTGGTTTGCCAGAAGCAGCTTAGTCATGCTGGCCACATGACCTGGAAGCTGTACGCTGGCTCCCTCGGCCAATAAAGCGAGATGAGCACTGCAACCCCAGAGTTGGTCACGACTGGACCTAATGGTCAGGGGTCCCTTTACCTTTTTATGCATTGTTACATGTACAGTTGTACTTTGGAAGCCGAACGGAATCTGTTCTGGAAGTCCGTTCGGCTTCCAAAAAATGTTTGCAAACCGGAACACTCACTTCTGGGTTTGCGGCGTTTGGGAGCCAAAACGTATGAATGCCAAGGCGTTCGGCTTCCAATGTACGGCTGTATATGTTTAGCTGTTAGTTCATGGTTTGACTTGGTATAAGGCAGCTTCTGTCAAGGCTAAAGTCAGATGCAGGTCAGCACAAAAGATGTACCAAGTGATAAATGTTTAATGTTTTTAAAAAATGCATATATAAGTGAAAATAACACCAAAAATTGCATCCTATTAGGATAAATTGTTTTGCATAGATTTGTATGTTAGGCGAAATTGCATGGAAACACTTGTATATTGGGAGAAATTTGCACTAGGGAAAAAAATGAAAACTGACATTGAAATGTGGGGAACTAAATGTAAGATGCCGGGGGGCAGGGAGGGAATCAGAGAGAAGCAAAAATCAACAATTTGCCCATCCCTCTCCCCAGTCCACAGTTTGAGAAATGCTGCCTTGAGGAATTCCAGAATCACAAAAGGATACAGTGGTGTGTATCTTCCTCAGGCTGATTATGGGATGACCTGCTTTGTTCTGGAGCTTGCTTGTCAACCTAAACACTATCACCATCAGTTTAAAAACTACACGCCACCTTTTATACAATCTGCAGGAAACTCCCTATTAAATTTTCACTCCACCTCCTTCTGTGCCTCCCATTATTCGTCTCTGGCGAACAAAGTTAGTGCTGTAAAGGATCTTTTTCAAGAGAGTAGCAAAGTAAGAAAAGGGATTCTTTTGTCTTCAGGAATAAAAAAACCCACACCACCCTGTTGCTGCTTTTGAACAACTTCCTTCAACGCGGATAAAAAAGGTCTTTCATCTGCCTTTAAGTGGCTCCATTTTAAGCATGAGTCAGTCAGCTTTTCAAAGTTAATACAACTCGATCAAAAACTGACTTGGCTGCAGCAACTGCTCATCCAACTAGGATTTCATCTGAGATTGTGGGCGGCTGGGGGTAGGGCTGGGGTGGGAGGGGGGAAGATGAAGGAAGCACCCAAAGAAAACTTCATCAGCTGTCAAATGTTTTTCCAGCAAAGGGAGGATGTTTGGAAACCATATTGAGATTTAATCTGTACAAGAAAGGCATGGAAGTTGCAGCTGCGCCTGAGTGGGCACATGAGAGTTAAATAACAGTAGGAAAGGGGAAAAGGCTAAATCATCCATTGTTAATGACGGGGGAGAAATTTGGTTCAGACCTAATTTGTACTTCCTGGACCAGTACACAAATTCAGCTATCTTTTGAAATTTGTGCTTCTTTGAATTTTGTGATGTGGTTCTCCAACTGGATATGTAGAAAAATGCTTATCTTAGGAGAAAGTGTGATAGCCTTAACCTCCATGAATTTGTCTAATCCTCTTTTAAAGACATCTAACTTGGTGGCCAGTAAGTGGTAGACCTTCACCCCTTCCCATCTCTTCTTTGCAGCAACGCTCTCCTCATATCAAGTAGATATTCTAGGACAGTCTCTTCCCCACTCTGTCATTTATGAAATTACCAGAAACTGGTTGGAATAAACCGAGAGAGAATTCTTGTAGTATCATTATTAGTTAATCACCCAGACCAAAACAACTAACCTCTTGACACCAGTTCCAGAAACAGAAACCAAAAGACAGAGGAAATTTAGCATTTTAATTAAAGGTATATGTTAGGATGGTGCTTTGTGGAGTAGAACTATTTTTCTTCGTCGACCCCTAATTCAATGAAACTGTTCAATTTCTAAAACTGGGTTCATATCAGTTGTTTTCACCCAATCCACTTCTGCTTTTGTCCTATTTTGTTGCTGTTACAGCTGTGTTGATTTCAGAGAGGGCAAGTGAAGCCTATGCAGAGTGAGGGCAATGCTTGCTGGACAGATCAGTTTAGAGTGAGGGCAATGCTTCCTAGACAGGTCAGATCAGTCATCTGTTAGCTGAAGCTGACTGCGAACCTTGGAAATCTATTGCCAAAGAAGGTCTGGCACTGGCGGAGAAATGGGGGTGCAGAGGGAGTGGACCGCCCCCGGTACCACTATTCTGGTAGGGTGCCATTGCAGCAGCCCCCTGGACATGCGCCGTGCACTCCCTGTGCGCTGTGCGTCACACCCCACAGGCGGCGCATCATGCCCCCAGAACGCGCATCACACCCTCGCGGGCGGCGTACCATGCCCCCGGATGCGTGCCACACCCCTGGGATGCACGCCAAGCCCCCAGGATGTGCGCCACGCCCCAGGGCTTCCAGCCACGCCCCCGCCTGCTCTTCGCCCCCAGTAGCAGAGCATGCAGCTGCGCCACTGGTCACTGGCAGATGTCCCTGCCAGCACCTGAAGAATCATTTTCTATGTTCAGTAATAGGGCTTAAGTACTGAGCGTTTACAAAGAACTGCTGGTAGCCGACCCATTTTGCAGTGCAGTTGACAAAAGAAAAGGTTGAGGAATTTGGAATTTATTCATGCCGCTTTCTACCCAGTATCTGATGGTGGTGGGTAGGATATGATGAATTTTGCCTGAGCAACAACACATGAAATCACACTGCAGCCAGTAACCGAAAATATGAACACGGGCTGGCTGGGTCACTGCATAACTGCCCCATATTTTTTAGTTTAAAGCAGAACTTTCTGTAATCGAACACCGCTCAGAGGAGAAAATTGAAAGATCCAAAGGGCAGTTGTGGAACTGGGTGATTTTTAGAACCTAGTCTTACATGGTTTACGAATGGGTTGGTAAAACAGCTATGTCTGTTCTGGGAGTGGGATGGATTGACCACAATTGCCCATGCATTGGTAACAGGGCCTTCCTGCCTATGAGGCAAGGAAAGGCGACTGCCTCAGGGAGTTGGATCCACTGGATCTAATGTCCATCTCTCTTCCACCCCCCCATTCCAGATGTAGATCTTCTCACACTCCTGCTTCCCTGGAGGGGAGGGGGTGCTATTTGGGGTTCGCCTCAGGTGCCAAAATATATTGGTCCTGATTTGTAACCTTGTGGTTGGATTACTGCAATGCACTCTATGGGAGGTCACAGCTGGGGCAGAATGTAGTGGCTACGATGTTTTTTTGGGGGGCAAACTACCGCCAGCACTTATCACTCCGCTTGCAGTGGCTGCCAATGTGTTACAGGGTCATGTTCAAGGTGTCGGTACTAACAGCCAGTGTGGTGTAGTGGTTAAGAGCGGTGGACTCGTAATCTGGTGAACTGGGTTCGCTTCCCCGCTCCTCCACATGCAGCTGCTGGGTGACCTTGGGCTAGTCACACTTCTTTGAAGTCTCTCAGCCTCACTCATCTCACAGAGTGTTTGTTGTGGGAGAGGAAGGGAAAGGACATTGTTAGCCGCTTTGAGACTCCTTAAGAGGAGTGAAAGGCGGGATATCAAGTCCAAACTCTTCTTCTAGCATAGAAGTAGGGCTGGGAGGGACTCCTGTCTGAAACCCCGGAGAGCTTCTGCCAGTCAGTGCAGACAACACTGAGCTAGATGGACCAATGGTCTGACTCAGTATATGACAGCTTCTTGTGCTCCCTGTCTCTAGGTTCTGTTCCACAGGAAGTAGAGAACTTGTGTGGTGTAGTGGTTAAGAGCGATAGATTCATAATCTGGGGAACCGGGTTCGCGTCTCCGCTCCTCCACATGCAGCTGCTGGGTGACCTTGGGCTAGTCACATTTCTCTGAAGTCTCTCAGCCCCACTCACCTCACAGTGTGTTTGTTGTGGGGGAGGAAGGGAAAGGAGAATGTTAGCTGCTTTGAGACTCCTTCTGGTAGTGATAAAGCAGGATATCAAATCCAAACTCCTCCTCCTCTTCTTCTTCTTCTGTGGGAAAAGATTTGGGAGCATTCAAATCTCCTCATATTCTAACCACCACCCCACACAATTCTTAGTGGCCCAGACTTCAAACATCAGGTTGTCCATTCTGTTTCCGAAGAGGACTTCATTGCTCTACCAAAGAACCATACAGAATGCTGTTTTGACTTCGGTTCAGTCTGAACCACGAAAGAAGAAGCGCACACTTCCACAAGCGTGCGCACGCAATAGCAAGTGAGCATATTAAGCATGTTAATATCAATTATTAAAGCCGTCATCACAGCTAAACTGGCAGGAACATAACCTACATAATTGGAACCAGCGGGAAGTAGGTGTCAAGGAAAGAATGACTACGGCGGAGACGAGTGCCAGAGGAACTCCAGAGGGTTCCCTTGGCTTGTTTTTCTGATAACAAGCGCCCCCCTCTTTCGCTTTCCCCAAAAATGTGAATTATTCCAGCGCTGAACTTAAAGAGACTTTGCAGACTATATGTTTAAACATTCACAGCCAGGGAGCAATAGTGTAGTTTGGCCATTTTAAACTCTGGACTTAGTGAGTTATATGCAACATTAGGCCTACTTGGAAGTTAATGAAGATGATTAGCTTAAATCCGTCAATTTCAATGGGTCTACCATGAGTATATAGCAGGTGAACATAGGAAGCTGCCTCATACTGGATTAGACCACCGGTCCATCTGGCTCAGTTTTGTCTATACTGGCTGGCAGCAGCTTTCCAGGGTAGCAGACAGTCCCAACTGGAAATGTTGGGGATTGAACCTGAGACCATCTGCATGCAAACTAGAGGCCCAGTCAATGAGCTGTGGCCTTTTTCCTAGGAAGGGAGCCAGGACTGGAGCTAGCTCAATATTATTTACTCTTTAGATAGCAATATGTATTACATCACTTCCAAAGCCAGTGTGGTGTAGAGGTTAGGTTGTTGGGAGTGTCAGACTAGAACCTTGTAGGCTTGGGTTCAAATTGCCATTCCATCATGGGAGCTCCTTAGATATGACATATACAGTGGTACCTCAGGTTAAGTACTTAATTCGTTCCGGAGGTCCATTCTTAACCTGAAACAGTTCTTAACCTGAAGCACCACTTTAGCTAATGGAGCCTCCAGCTGCCACCGCACAGCCAGAGCACGATTTCTGTTCTCATCCTGAAGCAAAGTTCTTAATCTGAAGCACTATTTCTGGGTTAGCGGAGTCTGTAACCTGAAGCGTATGTAACCCGAGGTACCACTGTAAATGTGATAGATCAATAAATATATGGTAAGAACATATGAAGGGCCTGCAGGATCAGGCGAATGGCTTCCCTATTGTTCTCACGGTAGATGCTCAGATGTCGCAGGCAGGACCCGGGTACAATAGCATTACATACTCTCCAACATTTCTCCGATGAAAATAGCAATGTCCTATTTAATAATAATAATAATAATAATAATAATAATAATAATAATAATTTCATTATTTATACCCTACCTATCTGAATGGGTTGTTCCAGCCACTCTGGGTGGCTTCCAACATACATCAAAAACATAATAAAACTATACAGGGCTGCCTTCAGATGTCTTCTAAAGGCTGTATAGTTAGTTGTCTCCTTGGCTCGGGGTGTGTGTGTGTGTCACATAACTCCATACCCTCCGATGAAAATAGGGACGTCCTACCATACCCTCCAACATTTCCCCAGTGAAAATAGGGGCATCCTAAGGGAAAGTGGGATCAAATCAGAAACCGAGACAGCTTCTGTAGGTAAATCTGGGACCATCCCTGGAAAATAGGGACACTTGGAGGGTCTGGCATTATCTCCTTCTGTGGTTTCCCATTACTGCCTCCGATTGTGGAGGCAGAACATAATAAAGCTAGTAGTCACGGTTAGCCTTCTCTTTCCATGTTTTTGTCCAGTCCTCTTTTAAAGCCATCCAAATTGGTGGCTATCAGTGCCTCTTGTGGCAGTGAGTTCCGTAGTTTAACTCTGTGCTGCATGAAGAAGGGCTTTCTTTTATCTGTTCTGAATATTACAGCATTCAGCTTCATTGAATGTCCTGAGTTCTAGTGTTCTAGAGTTCTAGTTCTAGAGGGGGAGAAAAGCTTCTCTCTATCCAGTTTCTCCATGGCCTGCATGATTCTATCCAATTCTATCATGGTAATGAGGCATCTGATCAAGGCCTGTATTTTAAAATGAGCTTAAAGATATATATTTGCAAATGTTTGTATGTTTCATGCCAGGCAGAAAAGCAGCTGGCTAAGTACTTTGGCAGTTGTTTATCCTCCTGAACAGGGCCCCCCTGATTTATAGCAGGAGACAAGTTTCTCAAAGTTTTAAAAGGGAAATACAGGCTGGGAGCAAAGGTTACACTGACCCTACATATTACAGAATACAATCAAGCTGCAAAAACACTAATTAAGAGTTGGTAAATAGTAAGAGTTATTGTTTAACAGAAAATAATACCATGTGCCTCCCATCAGACTCTGGCCATATTTTCCTAAAGTTAAAGGGCAAGAGCTAATGGGAAAAGCAGCTGGCTGGGAAAGAGGGGGTGTAAACTGAAGAGGCTTCTTTGAAGCTGTTTTTACTGAGTTCCTTTTTACTTTGAAAAGGCCTTTTCTTCTAAAAAGCTATCTATGTTATGTATGAGATTTGTTGGCTTAAATGTAATTATGCAAAGGATTTAGAAAGTAAGAAATGTTAGATTCTTATGTTAGATTCTTATTTCATTGATGGTGTGTGAGAATGTGAACCCAAGATCTCTGTTTAGATAGAATGTAATACCATGAGCCATCTGTTTTAGCCATTTGTTTTGGAATGCAGGGGCAACAGGGGCAAAAGGTGATCTGGTAATTAAGGTGCCTTGTCGAGGCAAATGTAAGATATATGGCTACTTGTCTGCCATTTATGGATAGAAGGAAATATAGCTCTTTGTCTCCCATAAAAGGTAATAGGAAATGGGTGTATCTTTTATGATTGGTTCTAGCAAACAGCCAATAGGAATTTCAACCAGGCTGATTGGACAGAGGCAGCCAAGGGCGGAGCAAGGGGGCTGGGCTGAGGAAATATAAGTGCTGGCCATGAGGGCTGGAATGGGCAGAGCTTTGGTAACCATATACCACTGTGTCTATCATTTATTTGTCTGACAAATTATTATTTTAATTTCTCTATTGCTGCGTTGAATATTTCATTCCAGCTAAGCGTTAACCACAAGCAGGGTGCTACAGTAAGGAAGCCCAGCTGCCTTTTGGGTGCCCTCTGCTCCTTCTGCTGACCAAAGCCCTGAACTGCTAATACAAAGTCTTACCCTGCTATCACATTGGACACCTGCACATTATTGCTAGTGCTGCTTTTTCAGCTATCATTATTAACTACAGCTAACCTTGCTCCTCTGCCTTCAGTTGTTCTTAAAGATCATTTTTACCCTGTTCTTTGGCTGTAAGGCCCCCAGAGGGGCCTGGAATTGCAGAGTTGGAAGGGACCCATCTAGTCCAACCCCTTTGCGGTGCAGGAATCTCGACTGAATCTTACATGGCCAGAATGGAATAATAGAAAGTGATTGACTAGTAAGACAGTTCCTGCCCTCAGAGATACAGTCTAAAGCAGGCATAGGCAAACGCTGGCCCTCCAGATGTTTGGGACTACAATTCCCATCATCCCTAGCTAACAGGACCAGTGGCCAGGGATGATGGGAATTGTAGTCCCAATCATCTGGTGGGCTGGAGTTTGCCTATGCCTGGTCTAAAGGCACGGCACACAAGGAAAAAGAGATGGGGAGGGACGAGGGGAGGGAAAGCTCAGGCGCCTTTTAATTTTGCATTCGCAGTTCTTTGTTCTGTACACTTGGTTTGAAATTCTGTGATTTTTAAAATCTGTGTTTTTAAAATAATATTGCGATGGATACTTGCATTTCATCTGTGCTTTTCGATAACTGTTTTACACTTACACTTGCCTAAGGCCACCTTGTGAATTCCTGATGGAGGCAGGATTTGAACCAAGGACTTCCCGAGTTTGTAACTGAGTCTTTAACTGTGCTACATCAGCTGCCTAAAGGAGCCAGCAGTTTTTTTTTTTAAACCCAATAAAAAGCAGCAGTCGAAAGTCATTGTCTCGACAGGTCAAAGGCCCGTTTAAATAAGATCTTCACATGCTTGCAAAAGGCCGACAGAGAGAGGGATAGAGAAAGATTTCTAAAGTCTAGGCACAACCACTTAAAAGCCTCTATCTTAAAAAAAGAAAATTTTGGCAGATTTAAAAAGGCGCAGGAACCGAATCACAGAAAAAAAGGTGGCAACCATCCCATTTAGCTGCAGGCTGCAAATAAGCAGAATTGCCCCTGATATGACCTTGCTTTCCTTAATCCAAAAACAGCTTCTGCTATCGTGCTAGAATATATTTATTAAATTAAAACAACAGCAGCAACTCACAACCTTACGGGCACCAACGTGAGGTTGGAATAATGTGCTTAATAGCATCTTTCAAATCTTGTTAGCGCAACTTGAGGAGTGGAGAGTGTCAGTAAGTGAGCCTGATAAGAATTTAGGTCCTGGTAGAGGGTGTAAAGGCGACATTAGGTGAATGTAGATGGAGGAGGAGGTCTCCACTATGCATAGACTGCCTGGCTGAAATGGGCACTGGCTTAGTTACATGGGCTGAATCCTCAACTATCCCTTGGAGGGGATCAGGAAAGAGAAAGCTAGGCAAAAGTGGTGCCTTGCATACAGCTGGATTCTGATGGCATCAGCTTTTTCAGCCTAAGCCCCAAAGGTCCAAATGGCAGAGCAGAATGGCAACCAGTCTATCTATCAATCTATGGAAATGAGACATGCAGCTAGGGGTGAATGAATCTGTCGATTTCATTTTCTCATTTTC
This sequence comes from Podarcis raffonei, assembly GCF_027172205.1. NCBI lineage: Eukaryota > Metazoa > Chordata > Lepidosauria > Squamata > Lacertidae > Podarcis > Podarcis raffonei. Next base: position 19,906,949 of record NC_070615.1, on the reverse strand, counting down.
CCAGTCTTAAGTTCAGTTTGCAATTTGCAATCACACACACACACACACACACACACACACCCTGCGAAAAACTGTCAGTGAAATTTTTAGTGAAGATTCCTCCCAATAAACACATTTTTGCATCCATCATGCAGTAACATAAACATTATTGCAACCCACTTCCCCCTCGTGTGTGTGTGTGTGTGTGTGTATATGCATTTTTGTACACAATGCTTGGCTGGAAAACGGCATCACAAAAATTCAGAGCAGTGACAATTTCATGGGATGACTGTGTTTCAGTCTGCGCATTGTTTCAAGAAGTACAAATTAGTTAGGTTCTTATTAAAATGCAAACAAATCTAGATTTCTCCCCCACCTTCAGTTGGCAACCTGCATGTTTATGCATTCTTAACCAAATGGGAGGTTTATAGGGCATTTTACAGTGTGTTTTAACACTAACTACCCTTTTACTTTAACTAAATGCTTTTGTTGCATTGCATATATATTTCGGAGCCTAATGTACGAAGGAAGAGGAAAAGCCATAAACAGAGGAAGAAATATGCTTTAACAGGAAAAGTGGGGTGTTTCCCCCCTGTTCTCATCTAATGTGTACAAAGAAGTAAGTTTTACCATCACCATCAAAATAAGTCAAAAGTTTTGTTTTGTAGAAAAAAAAGAAGCTCTTGGGATGTGGGTAGCCATGTACAGTCATGACTTCCCTCAAAGAATCATGGGAAGTGTAGCTTCTTAAGGGTGCTGAGAGTTCCTAACCATCTCACAGAGGTTCAATTTTCAGAGTGATTTAAAAGTCAACCCCTCTTTCTTGGGAACTCTGGGAACTGGAGCTGTGTGAACAGGGTGTTCCAAACGAGTCTCAGAACCCACAAGAAACTAGTCCCCAGGGTTCTTTGGGAGAACTTATGATGCTGTTTTCTTTTTCTTTTTTAAAATAACTTTTTATTCAAAATTAAAACAAAACATATGATCCAGAAACATATCATCCTTATTTCCCCCCATTTTCCTCCCTCCCCCTCCCTCCCCCCACAGAACCCACCCCCAACTTCCCTCAGTTCCAGTCTTTGATTTCTCTAAAAATGCTGTTTTCTGCATGTTACACAGTTGTATAAATCCTCAAACTATTTAGCTGATTATTATCAATAAAAAGTTCGTGAATGTTTATTCAAAACCAGCCAAGGAGTCCAGTTCGCTTTGTTGCGTCTTCAGATACTTTGTAAAGGGTTCCCATTCATCCTTAAAGCCACAGTTATCCTTGTTCCATAGCTTGTATGTCAGTTTTGCCAGTTCTGCATAGTCCATCAGTTTCTCTTGCCATGATTCTTTAGCTGGGGTTTCTTCAGTCTTCCATCCTTGTGCTACCAGAACTCTCGCGGCCGTTGTCGCATACATGAAGATGTTTTTCAGCTTTTTTGGCAGATCTTTCCCTACAATCCCTAATAAAAATGCTTCAGGTTTTTTTAACAAATGTTAAATGGAACATGCTGTTTTCTACTGAGTCAGTCTTGCCTGGCAGCACCTGTCCAGGATGTCAGTCTGGGATCTCTCCCAGCCCTACCTCGAAATGCTGGGGATTGAACACGAGACCTTCTGCATGGCACATTCTCTGCCTCTGGGCATGGCAATATATTCATATAATCCAAGGAATGTCTTCCTGGATGGTGTCAACAAGAGAAGAGGTATTCTCCGCAGAACAAGATGCTCCCAGCCCCCAAAGATAATGCTGTTCTGTCGGCTTTATCTGTGTTTTTCAGACGCTATGTCAGGACCTAACATCTCGAGTCCCCAAATCAACTTGAGTTTCTCTAGGAGGAGAAATATGGGTATTTCTTCTCAGTCTGGCTCCCCCTTGTTGTGGAGCAGCCTGATAAAGCTATTCAACTGCACCCGCTATAGCAAGCGCGTAAATAGTCTGGGTGGTTTGGATGCGGTTGGCATACCAGAGGGTTGATTAACCCGATCTGAGAAGACTGGTGCAAACTGTTTGGTACCCAGCAATAAGTGCTGGATGAGTTTGATAATGTGCTCCAGAGCCATGAGGCTTCGGTACAAGCTAAGCGGGTAATTGCATCACCTGGGACTCGGAGCGCGTTGATATCTCCGCTACGGTAGGTCTGCCTGTCGAGCATCAAGCAGGTATTTTGTTGGCCAATGTGTATTAAAAGTCCAAGGCAAGGTTCGGTTTGAAATTCAGGGCTGTTTATCACACGAACTCAAGGAAGGAAAGCACACGTGGGCGTAATGCTTTGCAATAGCAGAGGATAGCTGTGACTGGATACCACGAGGGGTGCAGGAAACACATGAAGACATGAAGCAATGTTACACAGGGAATGAGATGTTAGAAATGGGATGCATTGCACAAACTGTTGGCAACCTGCAGCCCCCAGGCTAGTTTCAAAAACCTAGTTGGGGGTGGGGGAAAGTAGGAGAGAGATAGGACCGTCAAAGAGAGGAGGGTGGTCCCCGTAGGTGTGAGGGAGAAATGGTAGCAACATCGCTGCCAGGAAGGGAGGTCTATGGTGGCACTGTTCCCTGCTGGCTACTCCTGGCTGCACCAGTTTTCTTTCCCTCAACCCATCTTAACTGCCACCCAGTGGCGGAGGAACCCTCTCTGGCACCTGGGGCGGGATGCCAAGGGGCAGGGCAAACTGCCCGGTGGCGCATGCGTAACGTCCGTATGGACTGCGCATGGTTGGCATCTCATATGGACTGCGCACTCTCGGCAGCGCATACGGACGCTGCACGAGTGGCACCCATACTGACTGTGTGCGTGCCCTCGGCCGCTCTACAGCTGGGAGGAGGCAGCGGGCCATCTTGTCACCCCCCTGAGTGGTACCCGGGGCGGACCGCCCCCTCCGCCCCCACTTCATACACCCCGTTGCCCCCTCATGATTACAACATTCTGAAGGCTCACCAGTCCCTCTCAGACTGTTTTGTGGGGTTAAAAAAAAGTTCTTTTCCATTTAACTTTTAAAAATCCACAAACCACTTCACAGATGGCCTCAACAACAAAGCTGACTGTTGGAAGGTTCAGGGCAGATAAAAGAAAAATACTTCTTTATGCAAGGTGGAGTTAACCTTTGGAACTGACTACCACAAGAGGGAGTGATAGCCACCAACTTGAATGGCTGTGAAAGAGGATTGGACAATTCATTGGGGAGAAGGCTATAAATGGACCCTAGCAATGATGAGTATGCTCTGCTTCCATGGCCGGAGGCAGCAAGGCTTCTGAATACCAATTGCTGGAAACCGCAGAAGGAGAGATTGTTCTTGTGCTCGGGTTCTTGTGAGGGTCCCCCAAAGGCATCTGGGTGGCTACTGTGAGAACAGGGTGCTGGACTAGATGGGTCATTGAGCTGATCCATCTGGTTCTTCTTCTATTCTTATTTATTTTATTTATTTTTATTTATTAAACTTACATACCACCCTTCATCCGAAGATCAGAGGGTGGTTTACAGTATAAAAACGCAGTATGAGAATACAAAATGCATAATGAAGGAACAAATAATAATAATATAATAATTTATTATTTATACCAGCCACTCTGGTGGTGGCTTCCAACAAAATATTAAAATACAGCAATGCATCAAACATTAAAAGCTTCCCTAAACAGGGCTGCCTTCAGATGTCTTCTAAAAGTCTGGTAGTTGTTGTTCTCTTTGACATCTGGTGGGAGGGGATCCCACAGGGTGGGTGCCACTATCAAGAAGGCCCTCTGCCTGGTTCCCTGTAACTTGTTCCCTGTAACAAACCAATAACACCCCCTCCACAGACACATTTAAAAGACCATAATCAGCCAAAGGCCTGGTTATAGAGGAATGTCTTCACCTGGTGCCTAAAGATATGTTATGAAGGCACCAGGCAAGCCTCTCTGGGGAGAGCATTCCATCAATGTGGAGCCACTACAGAAAAGGTCCATCGTTGTGTTGCCAGCCTCTGGACCACAAAGAGGGGCCTCAGGTGATGACCTCAGGGTCTGGGTAGGTTCATATGGAGAGAGGTGGTACTTGAGGTATTGTGGTCCTGAGCCATTTAAGGTTTTACAGGTCAAAACCAGCACTTTGAATTGGGCCTGGAAACTAATTGGCAGCCAGTGCAGTTGGGTCAGGATTGTCTTGTCCCCGTAAGAGACCTGGGCACTGAATTCTGCACCAGCTGAAGTTTCAAAACCGTATTCAGAGGGATCCCCATGTATAAGGTGTTGCAGAAATCTAACCTAGAGGTTACCAGAACATAGGCAACAAAAGTTAGGCTATCCATGTCGAGAAAGGGGCTCAGCTGGACCACCTTCTGAAGGTGATGGAGGGCACTCTGTGCCACTGAATAGTTAATACCTAGAGATTCCTCAAAGTATGGTCTAAACCACTACCTGATCTTCGCAACAGGGAATTTAAAGTTATATCTAGGTGACATCACTTTCCAATAACAAATAGATAAATGTATGTTTTGACCTTGAATGGTTGCACTTATGGTATGTGCCTTTTTTAAAAAAAGCAAACAAAACTCTTCTCAGACTGCCCTGATGTGAAACAATTTTCTTTTCTCAAGCTTTGTTAAGCCTCTTGTTAAACGTCCCCAGGGGATCACCTCTTCACATTTCAAGTGTTTAAATAGTATAAAATGGAGAGATTTGCGAGTTGCAGTGTCACTCCAGGAGAGTGGAGGACACTAATCCCCAAGGATTATGAAAATTGGAGGAACCTGACCCAGGAAGAAACAGAATTTGAGGTTAAATTGTACTTGCAAGTCTATTTTTCTGTAGCTTGTCTGTCTTCTGACACTTGGTTGTAATGAGGAATGTCACAGAATTCTGCTGGTGGCAGAAATAGAAATTGCTGCTGTTTGTGCTTTTGCTTTTTTGTCTGGAGTGGAAATCAATTCATTGAATACAGTCAGTATCCACACACACACACACACACACACACACACACACACACACACATTATTATTTTTTAAGTCTGCAAGCGATTTGCAATTAATGATATATTTTTTAAAAAATGTATTGACTTTTCCTTTACATTGAAATGGATGGTTTGGAAATATTTAAGTCATTATTTACATTAAATTCGTAACTTGCATAAGTAACTACGTAGGTTGCATTACGGCAGTGGAGTGGAAAGTGGATATTCATCAGCATTTCACTGTGAATTTCCCCCTATAAACACATTTTTATATGTCGTTTTGACTAATGTACACATTTTTGGAAGCAATTTACCCTAATATAATGCACGCTTCTACAAACATGCAAATTTGATGGATTTGGCTTTAAATGGGAACCGAATAGAATTCATCCTTATCCAGCCTTGTATTTTACAGGTCTCATCCTCAAATCTCCCTTTCCTTTTTTTTCTTATTACAGCTAGTTAGAGAGGTTCCTTCAGACTGCATAGGGATGAGTGACACACGATCTATCTGACAGTTGACAAACATTATGGCATGCCCTCTAGAAATGAGCAAAGTTCACATTGGGAACTATAAACAAGATGCATAAACCCCCATGAGGATGATGTATTGGAAAACATGGCATCCATGGAACGTTTGGTACTCACTCAGTCAGAGCACCCCAAGTTTAGAACAGAATCTTATGCCCGTTTTGGAGACGCCATCTTGATCCTAGTGCATGCATTCTGAGAAGGGAAAGAATCTCTGGAATGGAGAGGCGTTGAAAGTGCTTCCTTTGCTACATTTTGGGTCTGGGGCCAGGCCAGCTAGAGACCAGCCAGCTCAGCTCCTCCTCGGTCAAGAGTAGCAACTTGGAGGGCAAGATGAGATTATTTCACGAACATTTTTTGGCAGGAGCTAAAAACAACTCCTCTTTGGGATGATTCCCCACCCCCCACTGGGGAGACATGCTCCCCAATGCTGATTTTATGATTGGTATATTTCACACGCCTGTCTGAGTGGAGCCTGAGAAAGGAAGACTGTCTTATCTCTCTTCCAGTATGTTTCTGTGAAACTGTACTTTCACACTGTTCTGTTTGTTCTTGGAGCTAGAGAGAAAAGATGCCATGATGCTGTTGTCTGTAAATATTCTGTAAATAAATAGTAGTTTAGAACTACGATGCCTCTTTCTTTTACAGTCATACCTCATGTTATGTTTGCTTCAGGTTGAGCGGAACGGGTTACTTCCAGGTTTCATTGCTCGCGCATGCGCAGACACGTAAAATGACGTCACGCGCAAGCGCAGAAGCGGCAAATTGTGACCCGCGCACGTGCAGACACGCAGACACGGGTTACATTCCTTTCAGATTGCGAACGGGCCTCTGGAACGGATCCCGTTCGCAACCAGAGGTACCACTGTACTGTGTCAAGAGAGAAGGCTAGTGTGCATAAATCAAGTTGGTTTATGTCGCTGGAGCGCCCTGGAGAAGAAGGGGATGCCTTTTCCAGAGCTATGCTCACCGGAGGATGCTTGGAGATTGGGGGCGGGGCTGCTGATAGCCCGGAGCACTCTCCCAACAAGTTCCTTGTGAAAATGTTCCTTTGTTCATTTACACTGCCCTCACCTGCTCTCAGATGCCTTTAGTTGCCTTCAGTGGAGTCAGATCTGATCCTTTCTAGTGTTGCAACAACAACGTTGTGTTCACTGTGAGGCTGGACCTAGGCACATCAAAAAAGTGATTCAGTTAAACGCATCGTAAACTTCATACAGAGGGAAATCCCGTTGGCAAAAGACGGGACTCCACAGCGCCCTCTGGTGTCACAGTGTTATAATGGATATAAAGCGCCTTATCTTTAGGAATGTAGCTGAGTCCTGCGATTCCCAATTGGTGAGATGTCACAATCCTGGGAGCACTGCTTTCACTCCCTAGCACCCTCAGGGGCCATCATATGGCTACAACTTATTTGCTACAATATGTCGGGACATTGCCCTATTCCATGGATAGGCAAACTAAGGCCCGGGGGCTGGATCTGGCCCAATCTCCTAAATCTGGCCCGCGGAAGGTCTGGGAATCAGCATGTTTTTACATGAGTAGAATGTGTCCTTTTATTTAAAATGCATCTCTGGGTTATTTGTGGGGCATAGGAATTCGTTTATCCCCCCCCCCAATATAGTCCAGCCCCCCACAAGGTCTGAGGGACAGTGGACTGGCCCCCTGCTGAAAAAGTTTGCAGACCCCTGCTATTCAATACGTACTCCCATGTGATTAAGGACTGTCTGAGCACTTATGCTCCAACTTGATCACTCAGATCCTATGATGGAACACATCTTATGGTTCCCCTCGCTGTTGAGGTTCTGCCAGTCTTCACTAGGGACCAAGTCTTTACTGCGTCAGGCCTTGTTCTGTGGAACTCCCTGCCACCAGAGGTTCAGCAGGAACCATTCCTGCCGCCTTTTAGATGTCACCCGAACCCAGTGCTATTGAGACAGGCCTTTGAAAAAGCAATTTTATTTTAACCAACTGGTATTTATGGATGCCTTCATGCCATTGTTACTTATGTTTCAATCATTGGTGTAACTTTATTTTAACATTAAATTGTTGTAACCTTGGCATGGTGTAACCATGTTGTTGTTGTTTTTACAAAAGTGTTGTTTATAGGAATAAATCATCCAGAAATGACTAATTAAGCTGCAACAAGGACCGGGGGACAGATGCTGGATGAGCAACAACAGCACTGAACATGACTGAAAACAGTGAATATGTGCACCAAATATTTTCCAGGGGAAATGTCTTCCTCACCACTGAATTTGGCTTGAAAATCAAAACGGATGCCCATCTCATGCAGCTCTATAAATCAACGACTTCAACTCACTTGAGAATATGATGGGAACATAATGCACATCTCAGGGGACAAAAGAGTTCTTATTTTCCCTGTCCTCTCTCCATACACATTTAAATTACCCAGGCGCTTCCTTTGTGCCTAACTTGCACTGACATCTCTGTCTCTCTCAACAATGCACTACGATGGAAACCATTATTTGACTGAATTCACTGCCAGGCCTTTGAGAGGCACCCAAGAAAGCTTAGCCGCTTGTTGTATTCAGCTTCTTCTGCCTTCCCAAGCCCAGAGGTGGGCTGGTGGCAAGTGGAGAGGACCAGATGAGCGGATCCCTCAAATCAGTGGAGCACTTTTGAATCCTCCAGGATGAACAAGGGGATAAAAATGTAAGATGCTATCACCACCCCTCTTATGAATAGCATAACATTGGTCTCTCCTGATACAGTGGTACCTCATGTTACATACGCTTCAGGTTACATATGCTTCAGGTTACAGACTCCACTAACCCTGAAATAGTGGTTCAGGTTAAGAACTTTGCTTCAGGACGAGAACAGAAATTGTGCTCCGGCGGTGCGGCGGCAGTGGGAGGCCCCATTAGCTAAAGTGGTGCTTCAGGTTAAGAACAGTTTCAGGTTAAGTACGGACCTCCGGAACAAATTACCGTATTTTTCGCTCTATAACACGCACCAGACCATAACACGCACGTAGTTTTTAGAGGAGGAAAACAAGAAAAACAAAATTCTAAATGAAATAGTGGATATATGATTTTTGTGGTTCATGCTGTGGCCACAGACATGTGATCTGACAGTGAGTTTGGAGTAGCCCAATGCAAAAATCCTGAGGATCCATGTGGATCCATGCTTTGTAACCACGGAGGAGGGAAGGAAGGGGAACCATGGATCCTCTGCTCACGACTGCAGCAGATCCCCCCGCCACCCGCAGGCATTCGCTCCATAACACGCACAGACATTTCCCCTTACTTTCTAGGAGGAAAAAAGTGAGTGTTATGGTGCAAAAAATACGGTAGGTACTTTACCCGAGGTACCACTGTAGTTGCTTTGCTATTTGGCTCTTCCTGCCTAGACAGCTTTTGAACCAAGTGGGGCAGAGACTTTGTCTTTCTAGGGGATGAAGAGGCCTCTCAGAGAAAGAGAAGCAGCGGCGTATTCCAGAGTTAGCGAAGAAAACGGCTTTCACGAAGTCAAGGAAAAAGTTCACTCCATCAACCCTCTGCTGGAGTCTAAACAACTGTCAGCTGTCTTTTAAGGAAGAGACATCGGCTTCTTCTTTTTTATCTAATTGCAAATTAAAAAACATAAACCATCTCCAGCGCGGGGCTAATGCTGCATCAAATCAATACAGTAATTGTGCCGAGGCAATTGTCAGGGAGGTGGGTGGCGCTCAGCACCTGGCAGAGAAAAATAAGGCGGCCACCGAAGCAATAGGCTCCGCGCATTGTGTGCGGGGGAACCGGGTTGAATGAGCACATTTTGTACTGTATGAGTGGCTGGCTTCCTCTATTACTCGTGATAAATGTAATAAAAAGAAAGGGAAGAAGAGGCAGAGATGGAAATATTGTTAATGGCTCTTTTTTGTGCCGGCGAGATTCTTCGTAAAAGGAAAGTTACTGGAATCAAAGTGAGAGGCGGGAGAGAGATTTTAATCTCATACACTGCCTCTCGTATTATCTCCCGCTGCTCAGGCTGCAGCCATTAGAGGGGTATTTTTTTGGGGGGGGGGGGGCGGGAGGGCAGGGTTCAGCTTGTTTAAAAGTAATCTCATATGGCCACATTCACACCATACATTTAAAGTACTATACCACTCCAAACAGCCAGAGTTCCCAAAGAATTATGGGAGCTACAGTCACACATTCCAAGTCTCCCAATTTTCCAGGGACGGTCCTGGAATTACAAAAGCCATCGTAGCTTCTGATTTAACCGGAATGTCCCTATTTCCCCTGCCAGGGCCGGCACCATGAAGCTCAGGGAGGAGGATGAGTTGGTGCTTGACTCAAGTGGTGGTAGCTGTAGCACCAGTGAAGGAGCACCCCATGGCTGCCACTGCCGGCCTCCTCCCTTGGGCAGCTTGTAGTGGCTGCTGGAAAAGGGGTGAGGAGGAGACGTTGCCACTGCCAAGGCCCATTCTCACATGACGGGCCAGGCAGATGGCAGGGACTCCCTTGGAAGGCAATGGACTTTCCTTCATTGGAGGTTTTAAAGCAGAGATTGGATGGTGATTGGGTCATGGATGTTTTAGTTGAGATTTCGGCCTTGCCAGGGATGACACTTGGGATGCCTTTCAACGCTACAATTCTATGATTCTAAGCAACCAGGTCCCCCACATGCCCCCAGAAACCTTAAAGGCATTTGGCGGCAAGCTCTGAAATCTCGCCATCAACCCTGGTCACTCTATATCCCGTCACCTTTTCTTTGCACTGTGCAATGATACAAGCGCTTGAGCCATCTGATACCCGAGAGACCTTAAGACATTGACATCAATTAGCTCCTTCTCCTGTGGTTATGTAACAGGAAGCATACAGCTACATGAAACACTATTTGACTATAAATATACAGCAGGAGATCAGATGGTGAAACTGTCACCAGAGCTCTGGCAGATGACCACCTCAGACATCTGCGGCACAGTAAAGCCTTGTGAGATACAATGTCATCTGTCATTTATGTTCTTGGCAGTGGGTGGACAGAGAATGAGTATTGCTGAGATTTGCAGCTGGTGTCTTGTTTGGAAACAGAGAAAGCACTTAACTATTTTTTTTGCGGGGGGGGGGTTGTTTGCATTTGGGGTGCTTATGTGAAGTGAGCGAACTGGTAATTCCTAGATCATAACCCTAGACTGACCACTCTTAATGGTGAACAGTCAGGTGAAGAAGGTGATGGAGGTGGATCTATAGATCCAAATCTCAGCCAGGTAGAGGAGATGTCCTCGAAGTTGTCAGCTTTCCCCTAAAAGGTAAAGGTAAAAGGGACCCCTGACCATTAGGTCCAGTGGTGACCGACTCTGGGGTTGCGGCACTCATCTCGCTTTATTGGCCAAGGGAGCCGGCGTACAGCTCCTGGGTCATGTGGCCAGCATGACTAAGCCGCTTCTGGCGAACCAGAGCAGCGCACAGAAACGCCGTTTACCTTCCCACCAGAGTGGTACCTATTTATCTACTTGCACTTTGACGTGCTTTTGAACTGCTAGGTTGGCAGGAGCAGGGACTGAACAACAGGAGCGCACCCCGTCGCGGGGATTTGAACCGCCAACCTTCTGATGGGCAAGTCCTAGGCTCTGTGGTTTAACCCACAGCGCCACCCGTGTCCCTACTCTTTTCCCTACTCTTGCTCTAAAACCAACTTGATATTGGCTAGAAACCAGCAACTATGCATTGGGCTGGTTAATTTAAGTCAAATTCAGTCTCCTTGGCACCTACCTCCAACTTTTTCCCGCTTTTCTTGCTTTGTGTGCAAATGCAAAGCTTCCTGAACATGAAGAAACTGTGCTGTTTGCCAGTGTTCTGTTGCTGACACATTTACCCCAGAGGGAAAAATGTTGGCGAACATTCTGAGACTTCACAGCTGCTTATTCAATAATTGGGAAATGGAGGGCGTAAACAATCAACGCCCAGTTTTTAGCCTGTTTTAGATATAAGATCTCTAGTGAGTTCACAGGTTAGGCATGGCAAAGACTGAATCAAACTGATGAACTGACAAACATTCCTCCCCCCCACTTTCTTTTTGTGAGCTATGGGCTGATGGCAGATGCTTCGCATTAGCATTATTTAGACATTAAGAGACCTATAATTGGAGATGTAACATGTGTCCTCATCATAGTTGACCTTATTTATGGAGGGATCTGACATCTGAATGTCAAATTTGCATGCATGACTTTTTCTCCCCCTAATAACCACTTGAATATGCAAATAAAGCAAAGGGTTGCGAAAGAATAAAGATAAATAAAATAGCTATTTTGATCATCTCTGGAAAGATTTGTGTTTGCGTGTTGGATGTGGGGACTAGAGCTGTGATTAGATCCTGTCACTTAATGAGCGGGAGATTGAAGAAGGAGGAGACATTTAGAGATATGAATCCTGAATTGTAAGCAGCCTGCCTGCTTTAAACCACAGCTTATGCAACCACAAAGAAAGGTGTGACATTAAAAGTGAAGACCAAATTCTCCTTTGTTTTGAGCAGAGACTGTGAACTTCTGTGGTGTTGCTGGGGAGGGGAAGACAATGACCAAACAAGTGGTCTGGGGATTGGAGGTGGTCGTTTCCCAATAAAGTTGGCACGCTGCACAAACAAGACATTATATTCTGCATACGGTGCACACTGAGATCTTCTTTTTTTCTACATAGTCTACACACCATCTGGATCTATTGTAGATTTTATGCCCCCTGAAAAGTGCTTTTTCACAAAGCAGTTTCATTCTGAAAAGAAAAGCTCAGTGCAGATGGATTCTGCATTTCCCTCACTTGTGTGTCCAGTTGATCCAGTTGTGTGTGTAGCCACTTATGTTTCATTTGTGTGCATCCACACCTGCCCAGTGATGTTGTGGGTGGGTATATACCAAGATCGAAAGCACCACTTCATTCACCTGGGGAAGAAAAAGATGAGACTCACCTAAGCAAGGGAAGGGCTTTCAAACACATATCATGTACCGTATTTTTCGCTCTATAGGACGCACCAGATGATAGGACGACCTAGTTTGGGGGGGGGGAGAAACAAGGAAAAAAAATTCTGAATCCCAGAAGCCAGAACAGCAAGAGGGATCTGGCTTCTGGGATAGCCGCTGGGATAGCTGGTCTAGCTTTGCGCGAAGCCTCCGCAGGCCACGGGGAGCCTTCATCCCCATGCCCTGCAGAGGCTTCTGGGACAGCCCGAGAAGCCTCCGGAGGGCAGCGGGACCTCGTGCGGCGCTCCAAAGGCTTTGGGTTCCTTTCACTGAAGCCAGGAGAGTCTTGTGCACCGACCCCTCTCGCTCTCCAGGCTTCAGCGAAAGCAACGCGTAGCCTCCGGAACGTGGAGGGAGCACTCCCTCTGCGCTTTGGAGGCTTCGCATTGCTATCGCTGAAGCCAAGCAGCCTGCATTCGCTCCATAGGACGCACAAACATTTCCCCTTAATTTTTGGAGGGGAAAAAGTGCGTCCTATAGAGCGAAAAATACGGTAACTGCACTCACCCTTGTGGATGGCAAGACTTAGATTCAATCTAGGCTGAAAACAGCATGCTGAAGAAACTGAATTTTGGTGAAGTGTGAATGGGAAAATAAAGCACCAAAGGAGACGTAATGAGAGTTTGACCTGTAATGGGAAAAGGAAACTTGGCAATACCTTGATGTCTGCAAAGACCTAATGCATTTGCTTCCCATAAACCAGGAGTAGGAAAAAATTACCACCCACTCCTGACAGGCTGTGCCACAGGACTTACACCCAGCAGCATGTGACAATTAGTTTTGGTCTATGTTTAGTGTGTGGGTCACAGTTGTTAGCTTTCATGTCCAAAATGTCAAGGGAAATGTGAGGTGTCTTAGATGGAACTGAAGGGTGCTAGAAAACTGAACCGGATGGATGTTTACACCTTATCCTTAGTTTACCAGACTACCCTTGTGCCCCTAGAGGACAGAAAATGCAAGCTAAATCTAATTTCTTATCCATTCTTACCTTGAGGGCTAGATTTGGTCCCTGGGCCTGAGGTTCCCCACCCTGGCTGCAATGGAGCTGTGCATATAGGAGCAGCCTTAAAATAAATAAATAATTAAATGGCTGGGATTTCAGAGGAGGTGAGCAGGTTTAACTCTCCTCCCAAAGACAGAATAGTTACCACTTCCTGAAGTTGAAGATAATGCTGCAGCGAGGACAAATCCTGCTTATTTATTTTATTATTGGGGCCACCCCCCTTCTTGCATTGCTCACCAACCCTGCCTACCCCCTACCAACCTCAACCCCTTTATTTTTCAATGACTCCCCACCCCTACAGCTGCTTCAAGGCCCCCCGACATAGCCTCACAACTCCTCTGAGTCCCTGCTTCCCTGCTTTATTCAAATCTCTGCTGTTGTTTGAATCTGTGGTTTTCAAAACCTGCTTGCTCTTTTGCTTCCATCCCTTGTCCTCCAATCCTCCAATGGGAGCTGTGTGATGCCAGCCTTACATTTCTATGCATATATGAAGATATACACGCCCCACCTTTCTTCCATGACAGAACCCAAGTTGACATATTTGTGGTTCCCTGGTGGGTACTGACCATATCTAGACCTGATCCGGACCTACTTATGGTAGTTTCAGCAAGGTGGTGGCCTCAGGTGACTTCAGGCCAGTGCCTGTAACTTGTCACTACTCATGTTTGAAGAGGGTGTGTGTGTTAGACCTCTGGGTGGCCCCCTGCTGGGTTGTGAGCCTTAGCAGATGTCTGATGATGCTGGTCCTGACATGGCCACATTCTCAGGCTTTACTCCTCTATTTTTAAATTTCTGATATGGGAGATGAAGGAGCAGAGCTGGCGGGGGGGAGACTACCCACTGCATCTTCAGCAAGCTTTAGTGAAACTGCCCCATGTGGGTTTGACTTTGGTGTCAGGCTTCTCATTGTCACCTGGTGGACACATATTTTCCTGGAGGCTAGATCCTCATCCTTCAGTACAGACAACAAGAAGGCAGCAGAAGACTTAGGCAGCCCTTTGCACCTGCCCCAAAGCACTTAGGAGAGGATGAATATACCAGTGGGGAAAAAGGCTGTGGAAAATTGGGCCCCACCCATTGTCAGTGCATTTCAAACGTTCTGCAGCCAGAGGTCGAGTCAAGCTTGCTTGATGCCTCCCTGTTCCACCTTCCCTGGCTGGAAGTGGAAATGGTGAGGAGGGCTGGTGTGGGGATGAGGGATAGGGTGCCTACTTTGTCATTCAAGGACTCTGGTACCAGGTCAGGGCCAGGCATGGTACTTACTGGGCTTCCTCTGCAGTGAGAATGTTTCATCTCAGCTTATGCATGCCAACTGGAGGCCCCAAAGACCTGGGCAGCACATCACATGAAATGGGCCCTAAACATGTTCAAAATGGCCTACGGAGCATGTGGGTTTGTAGCAAACAAGTGTTAGTGGCTTAAGAGGAGGATCAAAGTCTTTATTCCCTGTCTCCATTGGGGTTCTCCTTGCTTCAAGGGAGTGATCTGGTGTGAGACATTCTGCCCCTGGGTCAGAGCTGTCGCCACTCACCTGTGCACCGTCATCTGGCACTAGTGGTCTGATTTTGGCCTGTGCTGACTTTGGCCTGACTTCAGTTGGGAAACTCAGACCAAGCTACAAATCCATCTGTTTGACTCACCTGTGGAAACAGCTGCTGTCTCCAGGATAGCTGCCCTGGCAGTGATGGGCAAACTGCCCTAAAGAAATGGGAAGTTGCTGTAAAGCAGATCAGACCAATCATATCAGGCACCCTGACTGGCTGTGTCTCTCTAGAACCTTAGGTAAAGGTAAAGGGACCCCTGACCATTAGGTCCAGTCGTGGCCAACTCTGGGGTTGCGGCGCTCATCTCGCTTTATTGGCCGAGGGAGTCAGCGTACAGCTTCCGGGTCATGTGGCCAGCATGACGAAGCCGCTTCTGGTGAACCAGAGCAGCGCACGGAAATGCCGTTTATCTTCCCGCTGGAGCGGTACCTGTTTATCTACTTGCACTTTGACGTGCTTTTGAGCTGCTAGGTTGGCAGGAGCTGGGACCGAACAATGGGAGCTCACCCCGTTGCGGGGATTTGAACCACCAACCTTCTGATCGGCAAGTCCTAGGCTCTGTGGTTTAACCCACAGCGCCACCCGCATCCCTTACTGAACCTGTTACTGGAGACGCCAGGGATTGAACCTGAGACCTTCATCATGCAACACATGTGCTCTGCCACCGAGCTATGGGACCTTTAAGGACCATACATCCACTGCTTCTGATTAGGGAATTCCAAGGGGTCTCATTATTTCCATGGGCGCAACTCAGCATAAGTGGATAGAGAAAAGATGTTCTCTTTCTCTCATAACACTAGAATTTGTGGGCATCCAATGAAGCTGAACGTTGGAAGACAAAAGAAAGCATTTCTCCAAGCTGTGCATAGTGGAACTGTGAAACTCACTCCCACAAGAAGCAGTGGTGGCCACCAACTAGGATGGCTTTAAAAGAGGATTGGACAAATTCAGGGAGGAAAAGGCTACCCATGGCTACCAGCCATGATGGCTGTGCTCTGCCTCTACAGTTGGATGCAGCAATGCTTCTGAATACCAGTTGCTGGAAACCATAAGAAGGCAGGGTGCTCTTGGTCTTGGGTCTTATTTTGTGTTTTCTCATAGGGATCTGGTTGGCCACTGGTTGGCTGGACTAGATGAGCCACAGGTCTGATCCAACAGGTGGTTCTTATGTTCTTATGAAAACTACTGCATTGCGTTAATGAGAATGTTTGTGCAAACACTAGGCTATTAATTGCATTTTAAAAAATTCTACAGTACGCATACAATGATAAAGGAGTAAAGAAGGATGAGGCTATTTTGTGATCAGATTCATAAAAGTTATTTACTATTCTTGATGTTAATAGCTTAATCGTAATAAAGAAAACATACATAAAATATATATTGATTTGTCCTATGTTTTTTCCAATAGTTAATACAAAGTAATCAGTTATGTATGTATATTAGTTTTCTGTATTCCTTGCTTTAATCTTATATCTTGTATTAATTTAGACATCATTGCGCAGGCAAATATTTTATTCTCCCATCCTTTTATTCTGGGGATCTGTTCCTGCCTTAGATTTCCCCCCCCCTGCTGTTGAATCGGGGGGCAAAGCAGAGTTTATCTGCCAAGTTTGGAAGGTATAAGCCAGTGAGTTGCTGGCTCTTGACTCCCCTTCCCCCACCAACCTTTTGCCATAAAAGTCTAGGAATTGAAAATATAATGGGCTATTCATCAAAAACGCTAAGAGCTGTTAAATCAGTGAACTGTGTGAATATACATTTGTTCCTATTAGGTGTTGAAAAGCGAGAGCCTTGCGTACAGTCACTGCATGGAACATAGCTCATTCAATACATAATGGCCCACAGGCTCTGCGACACACTTGCAGATCTCTATATTGGAATCTGTATCTGCTTATCTACACCTCTATCTATACATACAGCTTTATCTTAATTTGCACTTGTATCTATCTGAAAACTCCCCTAGGTTATCTCAAAGGATGTGTGTTTTAAAAAAATATAATTGAAGTAGATGATTTGCTGAAAAGCAGGGAACTTGGGTTCTGAATGTCTGGCCTTGATCTCTGTAGTTGAGGTTGCAGAGAATAAGCAGATTGTTCCATTATGCACTTTCCCATGTGACCGCCAATGCAGGGTTCAGTTTCTTTGTGAGGAGGGAATACAGATGACTTAGGCTGCAGTCGTAACCCCATTTACTTGGGCGTGTGTGGAGGAGGTAAAGAGAAATTCGATTCAGTTTGCATTTAAAGGCATATCTACCTAATTCACTTTTTGAAGCGATATGTGAACTGAAACACAGGTTTCCTCCACAATTTGCGTTTCTCTGAATTGTGCAAGTAAGGTATACAAAAATTCATATATTGGTGAAAATAACATATGAAAATCCATTACATCAGGGGAAATTGTTTTGCCAAAAAAGAGAGAGTATATTAGATGAAAAATGTGTATGAAATAAGATTTTGTATCTGAAATATGTATATGAAAATTGCTGGCTCCCCTGGGTTGGCCTGGTTTCTGCTAATAAAGAGTTACCGTATTTTTCGCTGCATAAGACGCACCAGACCATAAGACGCACCTAGTTTTTGGAGGAGGAAAACAAGAAAAAAAATATTCTGAATCTCAGAAGCCAGAACAGTAAGAGGGATCGCTGCGCAGTGAAAACATCAATCCCTCTTGCTGTTCTGGCTTTTGGGATAGCTGCGCAGCCTGCATTCACTCCATAAGACACACACACACATTTCCCCTTACCTTTTAGGAGGGAAAAAGTGAGTCTTATAGAGCAAAAAAATCGGTAACTTCATGTACTCCATGTGATTTATTGCTGGCTGGCTCCCTGACATTGTGAATGAAAGGGAGGCTGCAGGAATGCTGGTGAATGTTGTCTCCCCAAAAAGAGTGTACCCAATCCCCCAAAGGCTACAGAGAATACTCCTGTATTACTAGGAACCCCAGCTCCCCAATGCAATCAAAAGTTCTGTTTGGTGAACTGTTGGCTCAGCACTAGATCTAAATGCGGAATGGCTATTCTAAGCTGTTACATTGCTCTGTGTCTCAAGTGTACAGACTGTAGGCTCAAATCACTTTATTTAAAAGTGGTGTGTGTGTGTGTGTGTGTGTGTGTGAGAGAGAGAGAGAGAGAGAGAGAGAGAGAGAGAGAGAGAGAGATATGGGGGGACACTTTTATGCAAGCTGGTACTAGTGGCGTAGCGTGGGTTGTCAGCACCTGGGGCAAGGCAAATAATTTGTGCCCCCTAACCCGTGGATTTGCGCCCCCTAACCCTAACCCCCAGATGTTGCGCCCGGTGCGGCCGGCCCCCCCTGCACCCCCCACGCTATGCCACTGGCTGGTACCACTGCTATAATGAGTTAGAATTATGCAACCACAAAAGCACTGTTAGAATGTGCTGTTGTGGGCATAATCCCCTCAATTTAGTCTTTCTCCAGAACTAGGCCCTTTAAATCATGCAGAGATAGTCTCCCTCTCATTCTTGCAATAAGAAATGAGGTCGTGTTCCTAGACATCTATGTGAGCAATCACCTGGGATTTCCTTAGCCCTCATAAGCATGTGCTCGATTTGCTGCCTGGCAGTTGATGGACAACTTTTGGCTGACAGGTGATTAATTGAAAAGGTGCCCCAGTGAAGGACTAAATGTATTTGTCCCGGGAATCCTTTGGAGAGGAGAAATTACTTATGCAATGCAATATAATGAAGTTGTCGTATTCTCTTTTGACAGCTGGAACAGATGCTTTTATGGCCGTCTAATTGCTTTGGACTTTTAAAAACAGGAGACTTCTGAACTGTTAACAACAGTTACGGCATGCCTTTGGCATATGCAGACCTTTAGAAAACACAAGAAAAAGCTAGGTCTCTGCCTAGAACAGCTTACAATCTAAATTTTGATAAGATCAAAAGGGAATAAGATCAGAGGGAAAGAAGGGTAAGGCAATGGTAATTTGAGGAATAATGCACGCAAATGCAGTTGTACATACTTAGATTCAACTTCTATCCAGCAGAGCTATGGAACCTTCTTTTTTTTGGGCAATTTAATCTTTATTGATTTTAAATATTGAATCCATTCACCACAAAATGAACAAAAGAAAAACAAAAAACAAATCACATCAAATACAAATAAAATGTTACATATAAAATAAAGTTCTTCTGTACGTTGAGTCTTCCATCTTCCTCAGTATGGGTCCTTCGTTTCCTTGTTGACTGCATATTGTATGACTTTTAACTTATCATAAATTATCTATAATCTTTGTAGCATATGACACTGCAGAAGTTAATCAAAGCATGTCAAAGATTTCGTATGTGAACAATGTTCTTTTAAACATAACCTATATATATATCCCATTCTTTGTTAAACTTTTGGTTTGTCTGGTTCCTAATTTTTCCTGTCATATTTGCCAATTCTGCATATTCAAATAATTTCATCTGCCACTCCATTTTAGTTGGTATTTTATCTCCCTTCCACCCTTTGGCTATCAGCATTCTCACGGCAAGTGGTTGCATACACGAATACCTTCCTTAGTTCCATGATACCTAAAAGGAAGGCTTCTGGTTTTTTGATGAAAGTTAATTTGAACATTTTCTTTAGCTCATTATAAATAATTTCCCCAAAGTTTTTTTAAAAAAATCTTTTTACATTTCCACCACGTGGTACTTTGTTGAGTTATGGAACCTTTTTGGCCTGGTGGGACAGAGATCTCTGCGGACTAATTTTGACAGGTGGGTGGGACAACCTACCTGTCAATCACATGACACCAGATGATTGACAGGCAGGTTATCCCAGCCATCTGCCAAAGTCCTCTGCACAGTGCTTCCGAAGTACCTGGCATCCAGCTGGTTGTGGAGCGCTTGGGAACTGTAGCACAAAGGGCTTTGCCAGTCCTGTGGCTCAGCACAACACCCAGCATAGGCAGAGATCAGCTGCATGCTTGAGTTCCCTACAAGAAAACTCAGTTGCACAGGTGCTCCAGCTGCCATCTCCACCTAGCTCACATAAAATGGCAGGTGTAGGGCAGGTAGCCTTGGTTTGAAGGGAAACTGCAGGGCCTAATTTGGCCCAGGGGCCAGGAGTCCCTCATTCCTGCTGTGCAAGTGGGATTAAGCCAAAGGATGAAGAGGAAGATTGGGGGGGCGGGATTGAAGGCGTGTGTGGAAATAGAGAGAGGTGACGCTGCAGATGCTTCATGAGAGAGTTCCTGGCTGAAAGGGCAGAAGAACATCAGCAGAGCTCTGCTGGAATACACCAAAGCTTTTTTTCTGGCCCAACGTCCTCTTTCCACAGGGATCAGACTATGGGAAGTTCACAACCAACACATGAGGGCTGTAGCCCTTTCCCCACTGTGGTTCCCTAGTCACTGGTATCCTGAACATGGGCATTCATAGTGGTGAGTAAGTGGGGAATAGGTAAAGGTAAAGGGACCCCTGACCATTAGGTCCAGTTGCGGACGACTCTGGGGTTGCGGCGCTCATCTCGCTTTATTGGCCGAGGGAGCCGGCGTACAGCTTCCGGGTCATGTGGCCAGCATGACTAAGCTGCTTCTGACGAACCAGAGCAGCACATGGAAATGCCGTTTACCTTCCCGCTGGAGCAGTACCTATTTATCTACTTGCACTGGTGTGCTTTCGAACTGCTAGGTTGGCAGGAGCAGGGACCGAGCAATGGGAGCTCACCCCGTCATGGGGATTCGAACCGCTGACCTTCTGATCGGCAAGTCCTAGGCTCAGTGGTTTAACCCACAGCACCACCTGCCGCATACAAAGTGGGGAATAGCCTCCACCAGATAAACCATAATCTCCAGCTTCCATTAAAAAAAGAGAGTTTCCACCATTTGTAGAACCTGAGTCATAAGACAAAAAGTATAGGTGTTGCTCATACGTTTTTGGTGAGTAGTGAGCCTGCTCAATGTCTTACTTTGCCTCCCACCTAAGAAAAACTCCTGTGGATGCCCATGATCTAGTAGCCCTAGGTAGTCTTTTCCTCCATGAATTTCTCTTATCCCGTTTAAAAATAGTCTAAAGTTGGCGGTCATGTTGGAGTCAATTCCTTAGCCTGTTCATTTATTTCATTTATGAATCATGTACTATAAAACATCCCAAAGAGATTTAACAGGAGTTGAACTCTGCACTGTTTGTTGGCATACTTTCTTTTCCCTCTCCTGAATCTTCTACCATTCATCTTCATTGGTTGACCCCAGGTTCTGACTTTATTAAAGCACCTCTGTCTTCTTTCTCCACACAATGCATACATTTATGAACCTCTGTTTTGTCTGCTTTCATGCCTAAACTAAATAGGCCCATATTAGCGGCCCATTCCTCTACCTTTTCTAGAATTGCAAAGTCCTTTTGGTGATGTGGCATCAAGAACCGAAGCCTGGATTGCAAGTGTGGCACCATTCAATCTCCTTAAAGGTTCAGGCTTTTCTGACCAACATTCTTATGTTCTTAAAGGTTTAGGGTTTCCTGAGCAACAGATGCCACTTTTCTGACCAGATTCTTTGTTTCTTCGGGCATCACAGAGGTATTAATTGTTGTTTGTGCACTGTCTGTGTAAGTGTCTGTGGCATGGATGAGGGGCCCATGGTCTTCCAGATATTGCAGACTACAATTCCCATTAACCCTCAACATTGGTCATAGAGGTTGGGAGTGATGGGAGCTGAAACCCAACCATACAAGAAGAGCCTGCTGAATCAGGCCTGTGGTCCATGTAACCCACTATCCTGCTCTCACAGTAGTAAACCAGAGTTCTATGGGAAGCTCTTGGGCTTGCTAATCAGAAGGTCGGCAGTTTGAATCCACACGACGGACTGAGCTCCCGTTGCTTTGTCTCAGCTTCTGCCAAGCTAGCAGTTCGAAAGCATGCCAGTGCAAGTAAAGAAATAGGTACCGCTGCGGTGGAAAGGTAAACGGCATTTCCGTGCGCTCTGGCTTCCGTCACAGTGTTTCGTTGCACCAGAAGCAGTTTAGAGATGCTGGCCGCATGACCCGGAAAGCTGTCTGTGGACAAATGCTGGTTCCCTTGGCCTGAAAGCGAAATGAGTGCCGCAACGCCATAATCACCTTTGACTGGACTTAACCATCCAGGCGTCCTTTACCTTTACCTATGGGAAGCTCATAAATGGAACCACATAAGAATCATGAAAAGACTCTGCTGGATCAAGCTGGTATTGGAAGATGCAGGACAAACAGAATGATGTACTTCTTTGCACAGGGCATACAGTAGTTATGCTATGGAATTTGCTTGCACAAAAGACAGTGATGGCCCCTAATTTAGATAGCGATAGCAGCAGCAGCAGCAGCAGCAGCAGCAGCAACAACAACACCCCGCCCATCTGGCAGGGTTGCCCCAGCCACTCTGGGCAGCCTCCAACACATATAGAAAAACAATAAAACATCAAACCTTAAAAACCTCCCAAATCAGGGCTGCCTTCAGATGTCTTCTAAAAGTTGTGCAGTTCTTTATCGCCTTGACATCTGATGGGAGGGCGTTCTACAGGGTGGACCACTCCCTTACAACTCAACATTTCTTTGATTCTAAAATACTTATCCAATAATATATTAACAAGGACAAGCATTACTCACTCTATTAAAAGAGGAGCATCACTACATGGGGGATATCCAGGACAAAGGCAGCAATCCTATACCCATTTTCCTGGGAGTAAACACTACTGAACTTAAATGTACTTGCCTCTGAGTAGACATGTATAGAATAGCACTGTAAATCAATGTTTCAGCGCTCTCAAGAAACTGTGTACCTGGAAGTCATTGCAAATACCCAGGTGTGGCCTAATAAGTCAATTCTCTATTTTCTCTCCCTGGGATAGCTGCTATTTTTGAATTTTACCCCTTACAGAGTTTTTTAAAAAAAGTTTTTAATTGATAAAATGTTGCCTTGAAATTTAGATCTTTGCGCACATACCCTCCCATTCTATCCGGGAAGCAAATACGGCAGATTTATGTTCCACCGTAAAACCCCAGTCTTGTTTATAAATTGCTTGAGATTGATTAAGCAATAAAAATCCTTTTAAGACAGAGAGGTAAATCTGCCAGCTAATTGCTTAGTGCTTTACATTATAACCTTGTTACAGTGCTATTCTCATTGTGGGGCTGGACAACAGAGCTATCTGGACCTCATGAGAAAATCATGCTGTGCAGGGAGGAAAATAATCCTCAGTGATGTCACAGTTAAACTACACCAACAGATAACGAATGGGTCAATATAAACAGAGCTGGCAAAGCATTTAACACAGAGAAACAAATCTTTTTCTTTCATTTTACGTACCAAAGAAATTGAGTGAGAAAGTGTTTCATTTCCCTCAGTTGTATATATTACCTCTGTATTTGAAAAATCCCGTTGCCAGATGACTAGAGATAAATGATACAGATTAAGAGATGGTGTTCTGAGTTGTAGCATTTCTATTTCGTAAGAATGCACAAGACTCTGGTGGAATCTACACACATATAAAAACGCTGTGAAACTGATATTTTTTTTAAAAAACATTTTGAAAAATACATGGAATTTTGCATTGCTCACTTTTGCCATCTAGTGTCACATTTGTATATTGCACTTTACAACACATTAAAAATGTTTTATTTGCAGCTGTGTAGATGAGTCCTACCTCTCTCTCTCTCTCTCTCTCTCTCTCTCTCACACACACACACACACTGCATCTTTTGACTTTCTGCATTTGATTATGGGTACTGTAGCTGAGTGTGGCTGCATTCACACAGCTGTTTATTCTGTTTCCCCAATGTTTTCTTATTTATTTCCATATTATATTTGAGCTTTAACACAAAAGCCACTTCCAGAAATACACCAAAATATAACACAAGGCTGCATCCACACAGCAGTTTATTCCATTTGCCCTATGTTTCCCTAACGGTTAATATCTGCATTATATCTGAGCTTTCACACAACATAATATAGCACAAGTTTAGCTCTAATTCCTGTTTTATTTGCAAAAAGATTTTTAGAAGCCCTTTTTTTGGGGGGGGGAGGAGGATAATTTTTTATATATACATTTTATTTTTCATTTTTTTAGATTTTTTTCTACATAAATATAATGCAATATTTTGCAACAAATATATGTATTTTTACTTCCCCTCATTCCCTTTGTGGTTTCTTATAATTTTTAATCTATAACACTGCATCTCCTTCAATACTCCTATTAACAATTCTTCCCTAGTTATTGTTTAACATTAACTGTTTGGTTTAAGTTAATCCTGTCTACAATAACATTTAAGATAATCTGCAATTTCCCCCAGTCTTTTATAAAGTTGTTTTCCTCTTGGTTCCTATTAGAAGCCATTTCAGCATGTCAACAATATATAATCTAATAAATAACGCTGATAATAAATAATAATATATGGATATATTTCTTACATTATTTGGCAGTGACTTGACACACGATCTGCATCTGATGCCAAATCAGTGATAACTTGCTTGAGGTAGCAAGAAATGCTAAAAGCACTGGTTGTTTTGTTTTTTAAAGAAATAAGAAAAGCTGCTGTTAAACTTGCCTCAGGTGAAGAGGTTTTTTATTGCTTCTGATCTCAAGAACTGTGTAACTTGAGAGATTGGCGTGTAATTCTAAAGATGTAGAACTCTGTGTCAAAGGCCTGTAAAATATCCATTTTTTATTCTCCAGAGGTGGACCACTATGAGCTAAATGCGGTCTCTCAACAAATTGAAACCTCTTCTCAATCTATGCGAATTATATTGTTATGATTCCGGGCTTTGTAATTTGCACTCTTTATTTTGTTCCGTTCTTATGTAAACTACCTTGGTAATATGGCAGGAGGGTAGTATAGAAATTTCGCAAATAAATAAAGGTGCTGTTTCATAAAGGGAAAACCTAAGAAGTTGGAAGTTGCAGGTCCACTGTCCACATATCTGGACATTTGCCAGTGCCTCAGTGCACTACTCATGGCACCCACCTTGACACCCCCTTTTTTCAAAGCCCCCCAAAATTGCCAACCAGCAAGCATTTTCATCTCCAACACAAAAAGTAAGGCTTGTTTAAGGCTGCTTATTTGTTTACAGTACCACATGCAGCTCCAGATGTTTGGATAACTGAATCTACAGTGTGTATAGCGAGGTTTGTGTGCTCATTCCTTGTGTTTGGATAAGTGAATTTTTCTATAATGAGTGTTTGGATAGCAGGACCTGCATGTACATGTTTTTTTTACTTTGTGGAAAGATGTTTTTAAAACAACAACAAGAAGTGGGATTTTTTAAAAAATATGTTATTCCTCCTCCTCTCACCTGAAGTCTGAAATGGTACAGTCCATTCTACCACCTCAGGATTCTCTCCCCCCCCCCACATTCCTGAGCAGGTCTTACTCAGGTACTGGAGCAATTGAAGTTTTGCTTCAGGCCTGCCAGTTTATAGCATAAAAGAGATGACAACACCAGAACAATACCCCCCCCATCAAAAGTGGCCTCTCCCAGGCATTTGATCAGAAAGGTGAGGCTGAGGGTGTTAAGCAGATGGTCTACAAAATGGCGCTCAGATGGCTAAAGCTTCTGCTAACAAATAGCTAGCCTTTAATACTCTTCCCCCCGTTACCCAGAGGTCCGTAATAGTTCATTATGAACTCGACTGAAATCCTGCCTCTGTTATGGAAAGGGTCAGGCTGACCTCAGGTGGATCATGCTGGAGGGCAGAGAGTGATGATGATAAAGGCTTCACCTTCTGGGTTTCTGCCTGTGAAGTACCTGCTAAAAGCACAGACCACTTGCAAGTGCGGAAAAAAAGCTCAGGAATTTTGCAGCAGGGAAACTTTTCACTCAGCGAGCCACTCACAAAGCACAGGCCTGGATTCTTTTTCTCTCTCCATCTCTGACTTGCCCATCTAATCTCGAGGAGTGCTGAAATTGGCTTTCCAGAAATAACTTCAAAATGGTGTGGAACATGGACACCAGTATATTTTCTTACCCGGCTCGTACGAGGGTCTCATGAATCTTCCCAAGACGACTCTGATGACAAGGAGCACCTGATTAACTTGTCTGAACAGAAAGCGGCTTAAGGTCTCTGTGGCTGGCTTCGGTGACAAATGGGAGACTCTTCACCTCAAGGAATCGGGAAGCAGGAGCAGCAGCGATTGCTGTAAACAAGTATGTAGATGAGCCTCACAGATACACTTCCATAATGTCAGTGACAATAGAACAGGCACCAGTTCTTCTCATTTCCAAACAAAGTTGCATTGAATATAGTACAGTGGTACCTCAGGTTACATACGCTTCATGTTACATACGCTTCAGGTTACAGACTCTGCTAACCCAGAAATAGTGCTTCAGGTTAAGAACTTTGCTTCAGGATGAGAACAGAAATCGTGCTCTGGCGGCGCGGTGGCAGCAGGAGGCCCCATTAGCTAAAGTGGTGCTTCAGGTTAAGAACAGTTTCAGGTTAAGAACGGACCTCCAGAATGAATTAAGTACTTAACCTGAGGTACCACTGTATAACCAACTCTCCCAGGAAGAAAAATGCCTCCTCATGTGTTCTTGACAGTGGTTTGAACAGCAGAAATCAGCTGGAAATGAAACAGTTTTGGAATCAATGTTTTTTTTTTACCTGCTAATGTCTGTAGATCAAGCCATTCTAAAAAAGGACACAGTTAACATTGGCAGACTGAAAAGTTAGCAATGATAGTTGCACTAGTTCTTCTGTAGGGGTGGGGGAGAAATTCAATTCAGTTCCCATTCAGAAGTGAGGCTACCCAATCTGCACATTCTGAAACAATAGGTGAACTGAAACACAGCCACCCTTTGAACTTTGCACTTTTCTGAATTTTGTAATGCAGTACTCTAGCAAAAGAATGTATGTAAAAATACATACACCAGGGTAAAGAGTGCATAAATATGCATTATGGTATGGAAATATTAGGGGAAATATGCTTTGCCAAAATATTTACATTAGGCAAAGATGCATGCTAATTAAGTATATTGGGAGAAATTCACACTAAAATGCTAATAATTTTCACAAGGCTTTTAAAAATAAAATAAAATTGCAAAGTGATGTGGATATGTGGAGAACTAAAGAGTTGGGCAAGTCTGTCAATGTCTATTTCTCTCTCTTATCAGTTTTCGACAGACTTGCCATCTCTACTCTTCAGTCAAAATAACAAAGAAGCATTGTTCCATGTAAAAAATTCTTTTAAAAGTCCAACTTTAAAAGTTTATCCTATGTTTTACTTCTGCTGAAAGTTAGACAGCAAGCAATTAGAGGTGATGAGGGAGTAGTAGTAGTAGTAGTAGTAGTAGTAGTAATAATAATAATAATATTTTTTTACATAATTCTAAGATGTTTACAAGTATAAAAGCCAACAGCATAAACATCAAAATTAAAATACCACCCATAAAAATATACAGTAAAACAATAGCATTAAAATCGTATGTTGAGTACCACTCCTGTGCCTTTGCAGTCCATCATGCTGACATTTAGCAGGGAAAACCTCCTCCTTGAATAGAGCTAAGTAGTAGGAGCTTCACCTCCTAAAATCCTGTGTGCCCACTTGGTGTTAGATAGGCCAGTGTAGAAGAGAGAGTTGCAGCTGGGTACACTTGCCCCAGGTCTTGGAGGGCTAATCTGGTTAGAAGGCCCTGCCAGGGACAGACTGCTTTTTTGTTTGAGTTTATAACTTTATTCTAAAAAGACATCTACCCTGGGCCTCCAACAAGCTCTGCACGGTCCTGCTATTAGAAGCACAGGAGACTGGGCCAGTAAGAAACGGATGTGTCTGTATGCAGAATAAGTAAGAGATCGGATTCTTGTTACGTTTGGAGTTTGCAACCGCTTCCTGCTAATAATGTGGCTCAAATGTGGAGAGCTGATTGTCCACTCTCAGGACCTGATTGCAAGAGCTAGATGGCGAGGCAGAAGCCCGAAGAGAAGAGCAGAGCAGTGTGCCGTTTGTGGGGAATGCTTGCCAGTGATGGGATAAATGGCTCCCACTCAGAACACAATCACCTTGGCTAGTCAGACATTTAAGGGTCCTCTGGTGCTCTCAAAAGAAGGTTGGTTTCAGAGAAGAAGTAACTTCTGCGGGGAGCATTTAGGAATTAATGGATGAGGCAAGTAGGTGGCTCACCCACCTGCCAGGCTTAATGTGGCTCATGCTGGTAAGCTTGCACATTCTCTCTTAGTATAAAGTAGCTCTCATTTTCTACAGTTGTTGTGCCGCATGTATAGGTTATGGGGGGAATCGGACAACCAAGCTAACCATGCAGAAGAATGTAAGAGTAAGAGTAGTCAACATGGTGCCCTCCAGATGTTTTTGACTAAAACCACCATCATCCCTTAGGATGTGGGTGGCACTGTGGGTTAAACCACAGAGCCTAGGACCTGCCGATCAGAAGGTCAGCGGTTTGAATCCCCGCAACGGGGTGAGCTCCCATTGCTCGGTCCCTGCCCCTGCCAACCTAGCAGTTCAAAAGCACGTCAAAGTGCAAGTAGATAAATAGGTACTGCTCCGGCGGGAAGGTAAATGGCGTTTCCGTGCGCTGCTCTGGTTCACCAGAAGCGGCTTAGTCATGCTGGCCACATGACCCGGAAGCTGTACGTTAGCTCCCTCGGCCAATAAAGCAAGATGAGAGCCGCATCCCCAGTCGGTCACAACTGGACCTAATGGTCAGGGGTCCCTTTACCTTTACCTTACCATCATCCCTGGCTTTTTGCCATGCTGGCTGGGACTGATGTTATACTCCTCAACATCTAAAGGGCACCACTTTGGCTACACCTGATATACACGTGTTATGATTTTTCATAGTAGAGGAAAGAAGGCTATCTTTAGAAAAAGAAGTTTTGTCAAAATAAGGGGAACAAAAGGATCACCAACTTGCACTTCTCCCCTTAAGATTCCCACTGGCCCTTGGAGGGCTTGGGAGTCCTGACAACACTTGAGCATCTGTACCAATGTCACCTTCCCATGACCTTGTCTATTTTTCTGTCTGGCAAGGCCAGGGGAGTAGTCATAATGAACAGTGGGCTGCAAAGCGTTGGGGTGGCCTAGATGGTCCCATACTATGTTGCTCAGCACTTAAAATGCAAAGTCAGTGTCTTATGAGCAGGGACGTAGCATGGGCTGCCAGCAACCGGGGCCATATGGAAGGTGGGTGGTAGGGAGGGAATTAGACAGAGTATGCATGCACATTCAACTGCCTTACGGCATCTGCATCACCCAGGAGATTGCAGCTGCATAGATAAGAAAAGAAGAGATGTTCTGTTGTTTGGAGAAGTCACTTCCTGGTTTGCATGGAAAAGCCATTTTCAATGGATCCAAGTGATGGAAGCACGCAGCTGTATTGAGACAGAACTGTATCGAGACAGCAATTTTGTGCCGGGGCAACTGCCCCTGTGGTCTCCCCCATGCCACGCCACTGCTTAAAGTCATGTGGGGACCCAGGTGGCACTGTCTCTAAAGGATTTATGGCCTCATGTCTCCCACTCCCTACATCACCTGGCCTTTCTATAAAAAATGCTAACTCTAGCAAGTTGTGATTAACTCTTGCAGAGCTCTACTCTATTTTAACCACCAGGAAGTGCTATCTATGTCCAGGTCTGTGCCTGGGCACCTTTGAAGACATCCCAAGAGGAAATTTGCAGAGCATTACACCTAACTCTTCATAATACAATGGTATTCTGAATATGTCCCAATACAGGCCCTCAATTCCACTTTAGCTAGAATTCAGCTGTTATCCTTAATGGAACTGGGGGTTTTCAGTTTCAGTGGCTAAGGAGCCAGTAGTTCTGATCCTGTTCTTTGGTGTCTATGCTGCCAAGTGGTAAAGTTGACTAAAGCTGGAAAGATTCAGCTCCAGCTTCCACAAGCACTTCCAAATTAACTAGAATTCACAGCAAGAAGAGGGGGAGAAAGGAAACACAGTATTTTATTTAGCGCCCGTAATAAAAGTGTCTATTTTAATAAAAATCAATGACGACTTAAAATACACAATAAATGTTGCAACATTAATAAAACATGCTACACATTAAATCAGTTTACTGTGCGACTCAGGCTTCTATTTACAGCCTGCATTTCAGGCTTGATCATGCTTCCAGCCGAGAGTGAAATGGTCTAAAACAGCTGTCAGAGGGAATAAAATTAATACAGTTGCAGTGCAAATAAAAGCCGGTGAAATCCTGAAGGGAGGCCTCCTTCCAAGCTCAGAATCTGCTCCCAGACACAGTGAGCGTGAAGGGATTGGCTGTGACTCGGTGGTTCTAATTAAAATTTCTATGGCAATTCTTGTAAGGCTGAAAGACGAAACAACTTACGTTGAGGTCAACCCCTACCCAGTCAGGGAAACTGCTTTCTTTTTCGGCTCCTGCCCTGGGGTAGCCACTTACACACTGTCTGAAAAGAAGAAATGCACCACACCCTCCTTGATTTGCATAAAATGAGCATGTATAGAAGCAATTACTATAATTTACCGGTAAATAGACATGCAATGCATTTCCACCTGAGTAGGGCGGAGTGTGACCTGGTAATCTGCGTGTCTGGTCAGTGGAAGATTATTCCTGCTGTTTGGGTAAAAGCTGTAGCTCAGTGGCAGACCATCTTATTTACATGCAGAATCCCTGGCAACACACGTTTGGAGTGTCATTTTTGGGAATTTTCCTTAAAAATAGCTCAAAAACTACTTAATTTTTCTTTTTTTTTCAAATCTGCCAAAAAAGCTCAACAACTTTGCCGTATCTCACCATTTGAAATATGGCAACCCTAGGACTGAGTGGTCTTCCAGGTGCTGCTAGACTACAACTCCCATAATCCTTGACCATTTGCAACAAACAGGCTCCCAGATGTAAAAAGAAGTGGTTCTGGTTTTGTCCAGAAGAGGGCAGTAGTAAATAACCCGGAACTTCATTCATGGTACATTGCTGTTTTTGGGCAAAAAAACAGAGCCCAGTTTTTGGGCTTTCAAAGAAGCACATATACATGTTGCTAATTTTAATGACTGCAGCATTTTCCCCACTGCAAAGCGGCTGCATGGGACAAGTGTTTTTGTCTTTCTCTCCTTTGGCTTGGTCTATCTTGCGTCCCCTGTGCAGGAGCACGTTGAGGCTTGCAACACAGATTTGGCTGCACTGTGTCAAACACAATGTAAACACGATATAAACCCTCTGGCTAATAGATAACGGCTGCAGATTCATGATAACAATCACCCACCTCAGCTATCCCTGAGCATGTTAACAAGGTCAGCTGAGCGACAATCTTTCTTTGGCGTGTTTTCCATCCTCTAAATCTCTGGTGGGGAGCCTTTTTTCAGCCTGAGGTCCAGTTTCCCTTCTGGGAAAACATCCAAGGGCCACATGCCAGGGGTGGGCAGGGACAGAGGCAAAAGTTGGCAGAACAATGACCTTTGTATGGTCGGCTAGTTTCTGCACAGACACACTTCCTCCTCTCTATCCTCCATTTAGGCAAGCAAGAAGCATTGCCAGAGTTCAAGGACACAGCCCAGCCAGGCAAAATCACTCTAGGAATATTGAAAGTGACTTGGGGAGAGGGGGTGTGGTATGGGGAAAGTCCTGAGGACTAGATAGGGAGGCCTGTTGGAGATTATGTATAGTGACTGGGAAATGTGCACAATTCACTCTTCATGGGCAGATTATGTGCACATTCTCCACGAGTTTTGGTGAATATGCATAATGGCTGGTTGCTTTTCAGTTTAACCACTCAAGTTGCATTTTCCCACACCTGTTCATGTTGAAAGGAGCTTTAATCTAAGGGACATCAGAGAGAGTTACATCAGGAAAAAAGAGAAGGCAGAGGCAAGGTTATGTTCTACTGTTGTGGATTTTACTATTATCTATTTATGACAAATATTTGAAACCTGGCCTTCGTCTCTGCAGATACCAGGGTGGGGTAGAGAACATAAATTAGAACCAAACAACCAAACACATAAAATAAACAATGAGCACACTGTCTAATGTAAGTAAAAGTGACTACAGGCTAGAAACATTTGGTGAGTGCATTCATTTCAAGGCTTCCTAATTTATAGGACTAGTTTTCTTTTCTTTTTTGGGGTGGGGGAAGCTTTGCACTTTGAGAGTTGAATTTCTCCCTGTTCCTGGCAGGATTCAAAGTACTGATTATAAACTACAAAGCCCTAGTTGGCTTCGGCCCAACATACTTTTGAGTCCAGTTCCTACCATTCCATTCTCTGCGTTCCACCAATGGAACTCTTTTAATGGTACCATCAGTGCATCAGATTTAGTCAACATAGTCTGCTGCTTGGCCATGGACACCGTTCTCGCTACAGACCCACCAAAGTCAGTGTCTGAAAATGGCAACTGAACAAAGGCAGCTGCTATCCTATACCAAGCCAGGCCATTGGTCCATCCAGACCAGTATTGTCTGTATGTATTCTTATTCTTATTAAAAAAGTGTGCCTAGACATCTCATTCTTGCGCCCATAACCTAGGTTTAAGGTGCCATTTAGCTTCTGGCTTTCATATCTCAGTTTCTAACACTTCTCCTCAGCCTTTGATTCTACTTCCTTGCTCTCTCCCTGCCTTGCTCTAGGAGGGGAGACGGTGGAGAGCCTCGCCCAGAGGCTGAAGGCAGCCAGATGTGAACCCACTGATTCCAGTTATCTAACTTTCTCAAATTTTTCAAATTCACTTCTGCCGCAATTTGTGATTTTTTTTCAAAAATCCGCCCCCAAAATCTCCAGCATTTTAGTGCAAAATTCTCCCAATGAACACATTTTTGTATGCAGTTTTGACTAAGGGACACATTTTGGCAAGCCCTTTGCTGTGATATAATACATTTATCTATATTATTTTCATTAACATATGGGCTTTAGCCCCCCCCATAATATATGCATTTTGGCACATATTTTTTGATTGGAGAAGCGCATCTCCAAACTCAGAGAAGTGCAAATTTTGAAAGATAGTTGTGTTCTGTTTATTGGTTCAGTAATTGCAAATTAGGCATTTTCTCATTAAAATGTGAACAAAATCAATTTTCTCCTCCATCCCTAGGAGGACGCCAGCCAGGCAGTGACTGCTGTTGCTGCCAGTACCAAGTGTGCCCCCCACCATGGTGCAGACCCCAGGTCTGTTGCTCCTATTCATCCCCACCAACCCTCTGTAGTCAAAGCTGGTGTTCTTCCATTGAGTTGTTCTCCTTCTCCAGAACAAGGAGTGAATTTCAGCAAATGCATCTAGGCTTGCTCAGCTCTGCATGCAGGAAGTGTGGGGAAGATATAATTCCTCCAGTCCCTCTTTCCTAGTTACTTATAGCTCCCTTAGCTCCCCTCATCCTAACTTTATGCTATCTGTCATTCCATCTTCATATGATGACTTAAAGCTTATAGATGCCCTAAGAAATAGACATGGCCAGGAATTAATTTCGACGTGCATAATTCCCACCTGCCTCCCCAAACCTGGTGAGATTTATGCTTCCCAATTCCCCGTGGTGAGAGGTGATCTGCCGAAGCCGTCTGTCTTTTCTTTATGATCCCTCTTAAACTTTTATGTTTTCAAATATGGTCTGGTTATGAGTTAACAATACTGGAAAGATCAATACCTGAATC
This sequence comes from Podarcis raffonei, assembly GCF_027172205.1. Taxonomy (NCBI): domain Eukaryota; kingdom Metazoa; phylum Chordata; class Lepidosauria; order Squamata; family Lacertidae; genus Podarcis; species Podarcis raffonei. The sequence goes on along the minus strand of NC_070615.1, from coordinate 19,873,475 downwards.
CGTCTAGGAGAGCTCTGACACACACACACAAAAGGATGTTCATAAAAATGAATGTAGTCGTAAAATGATTATGAGCTCCATTCTCTCTTACCCCCCCTTTATCTTTACTCCTTGATTTGCACAAGCGCTTATTGTGTATACCTGGAGAGCTCTTTAAAGTCTTTACACTTGTCCATATTGTTACGACTTTACTGTTCCATAGGGCATTCGTACATTTTCACCTGGATTTGGGCCAAGGAGCAATTTGTTTGCAAGAAACATTTAATAGGGCTGTAGATATTCAAAGTCAAAGCATCAGACTGGTACTAGTAGATAGGGTTTTTATTTTAAAGATAACCATAAAAATACTTTTTGTAGTTGATAGCCGGCCCAGAAACTGTTTGGTTCACCAAGTCAAATGCAGCACACCAGGCCATGTATTGTGGCCAGCCAATTGCTTAAACTCTGTCCCTGCTGCACCAATTTTGCAGCCCTAGGCACAAAGCCAGAATGGTTTCCAATCCCCCTTGCAGGCTACCATTCATGACTGTTGGGTCACAACTGTGCAGCCCATGAAGGTTATTCCACTTCTGCTAGTCACAGGATGGAGGAGTGAACATTTAGCAAGTGGCAAGGTAAAGAAAAAAAGGAGAAAAACATTATGTGGAAATAAGTGTGAGAACTCTTAATTTGTGATTTGCAAGAAATGACAAGAAATTCCATATTCCCTTCTGTTCACCTTCAAGCTTTTAATCAGTTCTACTTCATACCAAATCATTAGTATGCATTCTATTGGTAGCTGCTAAGGTAGCATGGGCCAGAAAATGGAAATGTCAATGAACTCTAAGAGAAAGAGAGTGGTCGATCTAATGCATGGGATTTGTGGAAACTGATAAATTAACCAAGCTGCTTCCAAAGGAAAAAAGGAAGGTTGTAGAACAGTTGATTCCCCCCCCCCCCCGAAATATGGAATTGTTTTGTTGAGTAATGGAACACAAGATATGGAAATTTGAGATTGGAAAGAAGTCTGTTTTTGTAAGATATTTTTGTTTTCTTAAGCAACAGCCTGGATAATATTTCTACTTCAGTAATGATACCATCGAGTAAAGGGGGCTTGATCTACACGAACAGGGAAAACGCTATTAAAAAAATCCGCTATAAAAAAGCTCTCAATGCAATTTACCATTGGCGACGGATCACTGCTCTACAGCATCCTCTGGTGTCACATTTTTATAACACGTTTTTAACACTATAATTGCCCAGTGTAACTGAGTCCATGGACTCCTCTGTTTAACTTATGCTTCTTTGATCAGATCTGAGGCCTTGGTCATCATCATCATCATCATCAAGGATGAAACTTACCAAGAAGCTATCTTGTGTAGCCTTAGGAATGGGAGCCTAATTTCACTTAATCTTGCCTTTTCTCTGAGTAGCTTGCGACACTGTACATGGGTTGGTATATTTTGCCCATATAACTACCCTGCGAAGTACGTTGAGAGATAGTGCACAAGGCTGTTGTATGAACCAAACGACCCTCCCCTCCTTCAAATAAATTGGCATTCATATCAATCAAATGTATATTAAAATGCTTTTTGTCTTTGGTTGGTGGGAGGCCTCTATTCCCTACATAGAGCTATGATAGGAGATTTTGCAAACAACAACAACAACTTTTATGTCTGGATTTTCACTTTTTGAAATATGGCAACCCTAAGCTGCTATAGTTCTCAGAATAAACAGCCCTCTTCCCAGGTAACTGAGAATTGCTGATGTGTGAAAATAGGGCCTCCTAGCAATTCTCAGCTCCCTTGACAAACTACAATCCCTAGGATCCTTTGTGGGAAGCCATGACTATAATACTGCTTTACGTATATAATGCGGATGGGGCCATAATGACAGACCCTCCTAGCTCTCTCCTGGGAGCTTTATGTATTTATGTATACACAGATGATATGGGACATGGGTGGTGCTGTGGGTTAAACCACAGAGCCTAGGACTTGCCGATCAGAAGGTCGGTGGTTCGAATGCCCACGACAGGGTGAGTTCTCATTGCTTGGTCTCTGCTCCTGCCAACCTAGCAGTTCGAAAGCACGTTAAAGTGCAAGTAGATAAATAGGTACCACTCCGGTGGGAAGGTAAACGGCATTTCCGTGTGCTGCTCTGGTTCGCCAGAAGTGGCTTAGTCATGCTGGCCACATGACCCGGAAGCTGTACGCTGGCTCCTTCGGCCAATAAAGCGAGATGAGCACCACAACCCCAGAGTTGGCCACGACTGGACCTAATGGTCAGGGGTCCCTTTACCTTTATACACAAATAAATGCAGTATTTAAAGACTGGTGCTTACTCACAGTGACTTTTTTTGGGATGCTGCATCAGCTGGAAAATGGTTCCATGCTAGAAAGAGATATTCAGAATTAGCCAGACCCATTATTCTGTTGAGCTGATGTGAGAACTCCTCTGTGATGAGAAGAACTCACACATTGTGCAGCTATTTCTTCTCTGGTGGAATTGCATATGGTTAGCACACCAGGGGCTTGTGTATGTGAAAAAAAGATGTGAAGTGTTCTGTCTCACAGCAAGTGTTCCCCAAACTATACAGCTGACAAATTAGGCATAGTTCATGGACTGGATCCTATCTGTAGGCACATAGCCTATTCATTAGCATTGTAAGAATGTTCATTGGGTGCCAGAACACAGGGGTGATGGGGTTGGCAGGGACCAGCCAAGCAGTTAAATAAATAGAATTTACTTCCAAGATTTTGTGCCCATGACCCACACACCCCCTCCCCCCCAAAATAAGATTAGCTTATCATAAATAGGTCTTCTAACTGAAACTATTTCAGAAGTCATCTGACAATCAATCTGTCAGGGTTGAAGGAGAATAAATTGAACTTTGTTTAAAATGCTTATCTGAAACCATCAAACCCCTCTGGCCCCAGTTATTGTAGGGATTGAAGGTGAAAAGTATTTCATCTTTTCAGTGGGAGATCAAAGCTTCAGCAACAGCTGTCTATATATCTCTGGTTTATTTCTGAATTCCACTTCTAATGAGAAATCCAGACATTGTTGTCCAATGTAGAAATGATACTCAATAGAGAATCAACCTTTCAACCCTGTTGTTTTTCCTGGTTATTAACTGGAAGATAATTAAAGAAGGACATTCTGGCTTGACATCACCTTACATGCAAATGCAGACACCAGTGCAAGAACTGAAAGTGCTGTTGGCCGCCCTTTAAAGCCCTAAATGGCTTAGGGCCAGGTTATCTGAAGGACCACTTATCACCATATGACCCCACCTGCATCAGCATCAGGTGTTCCTCTCTCTGGACTGCAGTTAGTTAAGTTCAGATTGGCAAGTACCAGTTGACAGGGTCTTTTCAGTGAGCACAATTTCATATATTCTGTTGCAAATCACTAAAAACCAGCTCATATGATACTTTCCCCTCTTGCTACCTCAAGTGGATGCTAGCATCCTGGCAGGCTGGTTGCTGTTGCTTACTGCAACGGAGAGGGTCGAGGCAGCAAGGAGGTCATTGCAGTGCAAATGCACTGGCAGAGGCACTGGATTGGTTCTGCTGGGGTGTTTGCACCATGCCAACCTCCCCATTGCGTCAGGTCTCTTACCTCTGGTAAGCAACAGCAGCCTACCTGTTGCTAGCCTGGCAGTCCTGCCCTACCTAGTGAGCTGCTTCTGTTTGCTCCCCTACCTGTAGTGGGAAATAAATGCATGGTTATCCTCCTTGCACTGCCTCTGATGCAATAACAAGAACAAGAACAAGAACAAGAACAAGAACAAGAACAACAACAACAACAACAACAACAACAATATATTATTTGTATCCTGCCCATCTGGCTGGGTTTCCCCAACCACTCTGGGTGGCTTCCAACAAAGATAAAAAATACATTAAAATGCCACACATTAAAAACTTCCCTAAACAGAGCTGCCTTCAGATGTCTTCTGAATGTCAGGTAGTTGTTTATCTCTTTGACATCTGATGGGCAGGTGCCACTACCTAGAAGGCCCTCTGCCTGGTTCCCTGTTGCTTTGCTTCTTGCAGTGAGGGAACCACCAGAAGGCCCTCAGCACTGGACCTCAGTGTCCGGGCAGAACAATGGGGGTGGTGATGCTCCTTCAGGTATACTGGGCTGAGGCTGTTTCGGGCTTTAAAGGTCAACACCAACACTTTGAATTGTGCTCAGAAACGTACTGGGAGCCAATGTAGGTCTTTCAGGACTGGTGTTATATGGTCTCGGCGGCCGCCCCCAGCCACAAGTATAGCTGCTGCATGATGTCACCATATATCTGCACTGTTGATTTCTGTGCCTACATGCTTTGAATTCCTTCTGCATATTTCCTGTTAGAAAATTATGTTCCTCATGAACACCTACTGACATTGGAGGTGGGGGAAGCATGTTGGGTTAATGGAGAGGGCACAGTGTGTTCTTACTCTTTCCGCAGATAGGGGAGCAAACAATATAAACTGATTCAGCCCTGATCATCCATCAACTGATAGACCACACTGAATATGTGAATTAGCCTTGATCTAGAACACTAGGTTTCAACCACTTCAGATCTGGGACCTGCATTTAGCCCCCAAATGCAATTGGGAGACACTTTATAATTTCTTTCCATATGTGGCAGTACTCATGTTGCAACTTGCCTTGGGTTAGGCTGCAGCCCAGTAGGGGGCCAGGTCTCTCCAGTTGAGAATCAATGATCCAGGGAACCATTAAACTTTCAGGAAATGGAAGACTTATTGGGTATTTTGGAAGGTAGAATAGATTCCAATTCCAGTAGATTCAGACAGCTGGCATTCCCACAATGGAACTAGAATTAATGGCATAAGTAAATGCTATTACTTTGAGGCTGTCAGAAGAAAAGCCCATGATGTAGTTGAACTGGGTTATGGTCCTGCACCGCATGCCACTTTCCTTTAAAATATATATGTATATGTGCAAAAATATATAACACTGTGGAAATTGATAGTTTCACCCAGTTTTGCTGACAGGTGCAATTACCACTAGCACCAGAGAGGGGTGCCAGCAAAACAGCTTCTTTAAGCTGCCTTTAATTAGCTGCAAAGTCATTTTTCGTCAATGGATTAATCACTGCAGCATGCTGAGTGCTAGCCGGGCTTATAAAATATGTTTTCAAAGGGCTTTTCCCCCTCTCCCTTCCTTTCCTTTCTTCCTCTGCTCATCTCGCAGCATTGTTCCTCTACACTTCTTCTCCCTTGGTTATTACATAAAATTCTTTTATTAGACATGCTGGGCCCTGCCAGGGTGAGACAAAGCCTCCGAGATTGACCCTGGAAGCACAGTTGACAGCTGTGTTAATTTCTCCAAGTCAAGATTCTTGCAGGATGCGCAGAGTGCAGTATTTTTAGGAGAACTTGTTTTTAATATGCCAGCTTGGTAAGACAGATCAAAGCAACGGAAACAAGGGAGACACAGGAGGCAGATAAAGGGGCAACCATCCTGTGAAAGGAAGACTTGGTCCACATTTTTTGGGGGGTGGTGGCAGCAGATATTATGCTTTCCTTGTAATCTGACATTGCATGTTCAGCACATATCTGCAAAACTGGCTATCTGAATAGTATGCCCAGCAAGTAGTCCGACTAAGGTGCTCTGCTTCACCGTCTTTCTAGATATACACCTGGTCGTGTGGAAGCTTTTTCATCCTGAGGGCCACATTCCATTGTAGGCAACCTTCTAGGGAGCACATGCCATTAGTGGGTGGAGTCAAAGCTAAAGCAATGAGTGCCACTCCTGTCTTTGCACTGTTGGCAATGTAGCCATGCAAAAGTCAGAGGTTTCTACACTTACACTCATCTCTTTCCATACGTCTCTCTAATGTTTTTAACATTATTATCAAGGCATTTAGCTCCTGCCATCAATGGGGCTTTACAGAATAATATGAACAAAATACATGTCCTTGTTCCTGAGAGCTTACAATCTCTCTCTCTCTGTGCACCAGTACATTACTCCTGATTATGTATTTATCAAATGGTAGCTGCTAATTTAATTTAATTTAATTTAAATATATTTATATTCCACCTTTCTCCCAAACTGGGACTCAAGGAGGCTTGCAACTTTTGAAACATAGTTATAAAAAACAAAGTAACAAAACCAAACTAGTTAAAAAACAATAGTTAAATTACATCAAGAGACATTTCAAACCAGCAATTAAAATACAGTTTGCCCCAATAGCATCCCAGTGATCAGCATCATCTGTACCTTAGTTTTGTAAGGTGTGTCTGAATAGGAAGGTCTTAGCCTGCTGGTGGAATGAAAGCAAACAGGGAGCCAATCTAGCCTCTCTTGGGAGGGAATTCTGCAAGATGGTAGCAGCCACAGAAAAAGCACTCTCTCATGTCACCATTAATTGTGTTTCTGTTGTTGAAGGGACTGAGGGTAGGTGCTCAGCTGAGAATCTTAGCAACTGGGCAGGTTTACACAGGGAGATACGATCTTTCAAGTAGTCTGGGCCCAAGCCAGATAGTGCTTTATAGCTAATAACCAGCACTGTGAATTTTGCCTGCTAGATCTGGGGGGCCACCTCGCTTTGTTAAGTTTCCCACTGAGTTCTGGGGGATCTGATGTCGTGTCACTTCTGGACACTGTGGGAATTCAAAATGGTGGGCATCTTCTGGGACTCAGCCACTGTTGCCAGGTAGGCCAGGTTGCTCAGTAACCTGGGAGTGGGCACTTGGAGGAACCTTGTAAGAGACCTTCTCAAACCTGGGGCTTGCCCTCAGCCTTAGTTGTTATTTTTCTAACTGACTTGTAATTACTCAAAGCTTATTCATCAAGCATAATTGTCTAGAGGAAGGCTAAAAGAAAAAGGGAGAGAAAAAAAGAAAAGCATTGATCAGGGTTCTTACATAGCCAGGCTTGGATGTAAGTCACTTGGGTGCTCTCAGAACAAAGGCTTCGAGAACAAAGCTGAGAACAAAGGTGGATGGAAATATTCCTCAGGATGTAAGTCTGTTATCAATCGTGTTATGGCAGGATAGAAGTGGTGGGAAGTGATGAAGCGTCTGACGGTGGTTTATTAAGGAAATATCTTCTGATTGCCCTGTTTCTATGTCTGACTATGCAAAAGACTGAGTTTGAGCTGTGATTCTGCAGGAGTGCAGGGAAAGCACACAATGTGGAACAGGGCACAATGTCCAGCTTCCAAAAAAATATCAGCTTTTAATGAAAGTGGAAGTGCTTGCTGGATCAGACCAGCACCCAGTTCTCATGGTGGCCAACCAGAGGCCTGAGCATGCTTCTTTTTACCTTTGCAATCCTGAGTAAACTGACAGTTGGCATGGAGTTTTACATGACAGGGAGTGAGGACTTAAGTGTTGGAAAACACCCTGGGGTGTCCCTGCAGCCCCCGAGCTCCAAGCATCCTCCGATATGCTCAGCTCTGGAAAAGGCATTTCCCTTCTTCTCCAGTGCGCTTCAGCGACATATACCAAATGATATATGCACACTAATCTTCTAGCATAACACAGCAAGAAGCGTGAGACATTGTAGAGCTAATCTACGTATTTATATGCACACTATGTACAGACAAAGGAATCATGACGTTTTCTCTCTCCAGCTCTGAGAGAGGAACAGGAAACAAGTAAAAGCAAAAGTACAGTACAATAGTACATACAGCGGAAGAAATAAGACTGTCTTCCGTTCCCACACTCTCCCAGACAGGCATGTGATTTACATCAATCTTATCTGCAGCATCGGAGGCGTGAAATACTAACATTAAGGTCCCTGCAGCTGCTCATTCTCTGGCCCAAGAGCAGCCCATATGATGATCTCCAGAGGTTTGTTGGACACACCTCTGTGTGTGTGTTGGTGTTTGGTCTTGGCTGTGGAGGGCAGAGGATCCACCCACCTGCTTCTGCATACCAGAGCAATGAGGGACGTAAGTGGCACTGTGGTCTAAACTACTGAGCCTCTTGGGCTTGCCGATCGGAAGGTCAGCGGTTCGAATCTGCTCGATGGTGGTGAGCTCCCGTTGCTCTGTCCCAGCTTCTGCCAATCTAGCAGTTCGAAAGCACACCAGTGCAAGTAGATAAATAGGTACTGCAGCCACGGGAAGGTAAACGACATTTCCGTGCACTCTGGCTTCCATCACGGTGTTCTGTTGCACCAGGAGTGGTTTAGTCATGCTGGCCACATGACCTGGAAAGTTGTAGGCGGAAAAACGCTGGCTCCCTCGGCCTAAAGTGAGATGAATGCCGCACCCCACAGTCGCCTTTGACTGGACTTAACCATCTAGAGTTCTTTTACATTTTACCTTACCAGAGCAACATAGGAGATCTTCTCCATCCAAGCACTGGCCATTGCCAGTCCTGCTTAGCTTCAGCATGGTTGCTGGATCACAGATTGTGCTGAAACCTTGGAAAACCAGAATTGTGGCTGTCTAAAGTGTTCCGTGGCTGGGGGATAGGACTTTGCCTGCTACATAGCCATTGTGTTCTGATCCTGTGAAGGCAGTAAGGTGGACAAGTTTTTGCAGCACCACGGAGAGCTCCTAGTGAGCAACTTGCTCTAAAACAGGCAGGTCCAACTCCCAAGAGACTGCGATCAACTCCCACTATAAAAAAAACTGGCAGTGACCTGTCCATTGGATTGACCAAAATTGTTAAGCTTTTTTTGGTGGGAGACCCAAACTTGTTGAGTTTTTTTTTGGGGGGGCAATCAATCAGGATCACGCCTTAGTTAATCCTTCCTCACCCAATTTTTATCCATTTCTCCCATAGGGGATTCCCACTGAACCATCGCCAGTCAGTGTTGACAAAACTGAGTTAGATGGACCAGTGGAATAAGGCAGCTTCCTAAGTCAGACCATCTAACTCAGTCTTGCCAACACTGACTGACAGCAGCTCTCTGGTGGTTTCAGACTGGAGTCTTTTCCATCCTTACCTGGAGATCCTGGAGATTTTTGCATGCCCAGGAAAGATTCATAATATAACAAAGTTCAAAGCTGTACTAAAATAGATCCACCATTTGGACCTGACAGCTCAGGTTTGAATGATTGCTGGGAGCCCCCCAAGCTCTCTCTTCTCAGCTGCTGACCAGCCTACTGACTTGCCTTGATTATTGATTAAAATCCCTCTACACACCTAGGCCAGTTCATGTACTGCATACAAGATAGGCTGCAGCTTACAAACAGCTTTTTTTTTAAACAAAGCATGTGAAGAGCTCTGGTTTACTAAGCCTGCAGGACTCCTCTGCTTGCCAATGTCTAGGGCCCTGTCAATCTCCATGTGTCTCCAATTTCACTAGGACAGAAGCAGTCGGAGCAGACTGGCCTCTGAGGGCTCTCTGGAACTGATCAGCAGGTCAGCTGAGAATGTCTGACAGGCAGGCAGCCTCGATCGCCCTCCCCTCCTTCTTCGCAGGCTTTGCCCAGAGGATCTGAGGTTCTCCTCTCTTTGCCTTTTCCTCCTGCTGCCATCACCACCCACCCTGCACGCCTCCGGCTGTGCACCCAACACCCGGACCTTTCGCAGAGCACTTTGCTTAATCCCTCAGATTCTTTATATAGGAATTAATCTCTCCGTCACAGTGGGAGACCACTACAGGGACAGGAGACCAGGGGGCGGGCTGTGTGTATGTGAAGGGAGAGTGTGAGTGCCTGTGTGTACATTTATCTCTTGCGTGGAGGTCTAGAGTTGCATTGCTCTGGTTTTTTTACTTTCTCCTGCTCTGGAGTTTAGCTGCTCTCTCTGAATCAGGCCGAGGACTGTTAGCAAAGCAATTGTTGGAATTGCATGCACCGCTAGTACTTAGAGAGTGAGCATAGAGCAGCATGGCTGAGCAAGAAGTTAGTGGCTTGCAAGTTCTTCTCTCTACGCTTCAGGTAAGAGGACTTCAAAGTAACTGGAATGGGGAGACCCCTGTTGGTTCTGTCTTACTCTCTCCCCTCCCTCCTGCCTGCCTCCCTCCTGTCTCAAGGTCAGCCATAAGAATTGAATGGATGTACCTGCTTTGATATTTAACACCTCCCCGCTGTCCAAAATCAGATTGGGCGCATGGAATGAGACTGTGAGCACTGAACCAGGAAGTCTCACCCATGCCATGAACTTATCAGGTGGCCAGCTTAGGCAAGTGCCTGTTTCTCAGCCCTCTGTCTGCAACACAGAAAGAATAATACAGTACTGACCAACTTTGCAATGTACACAGAGTGCTTTTTGTACATTCAGATGCTGTGTAAATATTAGGCAATAGATTGTTTGCACCGAAATCTTTTCTTGCAGCAGTCCTAGCTGTTCTAAGTCTGCTGCAAGTTTGGGATTTGTTTTGGGTTTCAGAACAGAAAAACAAATGATTTTTACCCTCAGTTTATGTATTCAGGTCTAGCATTCCTTTTTTTGTTTTGTTTTGTTTTAAAAAGCAAGTGCTAGAAATCAGGCTTGAGTTTGTAGCTGCATAGAATGGATGCTATTGTTGCTATTTACTCCAGACACCTGAAGCCTAAGAATGATTTCTGTATATGTAAGAACCTTTCAACAGAATTTTCTCAAAAACAATCTCTCCTATGTTGGTGAAAGCCCAAAGAGAGGTTGAACCTTCCAACCTGCAAACAGAAAGTGGATTTTTGCAGTTTGGGAATTAAGGCTCATGCTGGTTATGCTAGCATCTTTGACATCTTGGATGTGACACCTTCCAGCAGCTGCTATGGAGGGAGAGGAGCATCCTAGTTTGCACTAATGGAGCTGTAGCATGTCTGTCATTAAGGCAGCAGCATGAAGGCAGTAGGGATGCGGGTGGCGCTGTGGGTTAAACCACAGAGCCTAGAACTTGCCGATCAGAAGGTCGGCGGTTCGAATCCCTGCGACGGGGTGAGCTCCCGTTGATTGGTCCCTGCTCCTGACAACCTAGCAGTTCGAAAGCACGTCAAAGTGCAAGTAGATAAATAGGTACCGCTCCGGTGGGAAGGTAAACAGCGTTTCCATGCGCTGCTCTGGTTCGCCAGAAGTGGCTTAGTCATGCTGGCCACATGACCCGGAAGTTGTACGCCGGCTCCCTCGGCCAGTAAAGCGAGATGAGCGCCGCAACCCCAGAGTCGGTCATGACTGGACCTAATGGTCAGGGGTCCCTTTACCCTTTACCTTTATGAAGGCAGTAAATAGAAGGGTGGTGGAAATGGCAGGGTCCCTAGTGGGTCTCTCTCTCTCTCTCTCTCTCTCTCTCTCTCTCTCTCTCTCTGTCTCTAAGGTTGGGAATCTCAGGTCCCAGGGGCCAAAGGCACACCCCAGGAATTTCTACCAGGCCCTCTGGACCCTTCCCAGGCCACAGCTCATCTCTGGGGCCACCACCGATCCCGCTCCGCACCTTTACGAGGTGCTTAGCTGGAATGTATCATTGGACTGGGATTATGCCTCTTGCTTGTCTAAATGTTTGTACAGAAGCCTCTGAGTTTGGGAGCTAGCCTTCTGTACAAATGGAGGAATCACACGAATTGCCCCACCAACTTTTGCTTGTGGCCCTACAAACCATTGGCATGTGGCCCCTAGAAGGCAGTCCATGAAGGAATGTGGGCATCAAGCTGAGAACAATGTTTCCCCGCTCTTGGTAGATAGCTGTATACACTCCTCTGTCCCTATTTAACAGGTCCCAAAATTTCCCTACTAAATCAAAGTTCTGATTTTGTCCGTTTTTTGTGGGTGGTTTTTTTGTGTGTGTGTGGAGGCAGGGAAGAGGTTATAAGGATGTTTTTAAAATGTGTTGTTAATATCAGCCCACCTTTTTCTCCACAACTTAATGTGGCATACAATGGGTCTCATCTATACAATGGTTCTCATCCTGCTTCATTTAATCCCCACAACAATCCTGTGAGGTAAATTAGGCAGAGGCAGTGACTGGCTCAAGGTCACCCAATGAGGTTCATGGCTGAGTGGGGATGGGGAAATGCAGCCAGATGGGTAATAATAACATTTATTATTATTATTATTATTATTATTATTATTATTATTATTATTAGTATTATTATTAGAGAAAAAACAAATGGAGGAGTGAAAATGCCCCTGACTCACTGTTGGTTGTTGTTGTTAATGGGTAGTTAATGAACATTACTCCCTTAGGTTCATTAATTTCAGTGGGTCTTCTCTGGGTACAACTAACTAGTACAGTGGTACCTCGGGTTACATACGCTTCAGGTTACATACGCTTCAGGTTACAGACTCCGCTAACCCAGAAATAGTGCTTCAGGTTAAGAACTTTGCTTCAGGATGAGAACAGAAATCGTGCTCCGGCGGCGCAGCAGCAGCAGGAGCTAAAGTGGTGCTTCAGGTTAAGAACAGTTTCAGGTTAAGTACGGACCTCCGGAACGAATTAAGTACTTAACCCGAGGTACCACTGTAGTTAAGGGACGCGGATGGCGCTGTGGGTTAAACCACAGAGCCTAGGACTTGCCGATCAGAAGGTCGGCGGTTCGAATCCCCGCGATGGGGTGAGCTCCCGTTGCTCAGTCCCTGCTCCTGCCCACCTAGCAGTTTGAAAGCACGGCAAAGTGCAAGTAGATAAATAGGTACCACTCCGGCGGGAAGGTAAACGGTGTTTCCGTGTGTTGCTCTGGTCCTTCAGAAGCAGCTTAGTCATGCTGGCCACATGACCCAGAAGCTGTCTGCGGACAAACGCCGGCTCCCTTGGCCAATAAAGCGAGATGAGCGCCGCAACCCCAGAGTCGGTCACGACTGGGCCTAATGGTCAGGGGTCCCTTTACCTTTACCTTACCACTGTAGTTAGTTTTATACTAGGAGCAGGGAGGCCTTAGTTCAAATTCTCACTCAGCCTGTTGGATATTTGATAATTTTGTGCCAGTCATTCCTTTACAGGGATGTCCTATCTAACAGGGCTGTTTTGATAGTGGAACAGGAGTGGGCAAACCTTGCCCACTGCCCTGAGCCAAACAGAAAAAGGTCAGAATGAAAATGTGATAAAGAAAATGAAAAACTACGCTTGCTACTTCACTGGCTTTCCCCCATTAATTAAAACCTGCTACATAATTAGAAAGAAAATTGGAGTCGGGATGCAAAGCCATTTAATTTCTGGAACTTTTTCACGGAAAATTTCATTCCTTGGTGCAATTAAAAAAATGTCTCTATTCAAAGACAGGCAGAAGCAATTAAATGGTGGTGTGTTGTGCCATGTGTTGTGGAAGTGCATATGACAAGTAAAAAAAGACTTAGTGGCTTCAAAGTAGAACTACATAGACTACAGATGTCTTGGTGTGGCAGACGTTTGTCTTCAGATTGTTCCTTGTGTAAAATTCATGAGCTCCGTCGATTTGCAGAATTCGTTTTCCCCTGCAAAATGCAGATCAAATTGAAGACTCACACCTTGTATTCATGTAAGAGTGTGCAAAAAGGATTATTATTATTATTATTATTATTATTATTATTATTATTATTTCTAAAAATCTGTTCATCCCATGTTTCCTTCACCGAAATTCCATTCTTTTTCATGCTTTCTGTCTTGGCTAATTTTTCATGTTGGTACTCACGATCACATTGCTATTTTTAAATAATAATTTTGGGTCCTCCCCTGTGGAGGTAGTGTAGAGAACATCAGCAGCTGCTTTTGGATGGCATTCTGTACCCCCTTTCCAATTGCCCCCCCAAACATCCCAGTGCAGACCATTTGTGATGTTGGGTGGTGGGTAGGAGAAAAATATTCCATTCTCTCTCTCTCTCTCTCTCTCTCTCTCTCTCTGGGGGGGGGCAGCTACAATTCCCCCACAAAATGTCCGAGAGTAAGTCTGCACTAGGATGTTCATGGAGCAAGGAAAATAAATGATGGTAATATCTTCTCGGCCACTACCTGAGATAGGTATGTGACCCCCACCATGGTCTGAATGGACACAGGAGGAGTCCCATTCATGCCCATTCTGTCCTCTCTGTGTTTATTCCAGATAAGTGCAAATTGAACTGAATGGGCCTCATTCAGTCTAGTTTTTCCATCTGTCCTGAAATGAGCCCTTACTTTCATGCATCCTCTGAAGTTCAGCATTCAGACCCACCACTCAGTTGATCGAATCAGAGAAATAAAGCAGTGCCACCTTAACCTAGAATATACTGCTTCTTGCTGTGTGGGCTTTTATTCATTGCATGCTTGAGTGTCCTTCATCCCCAATACTCCTTGCATGTGGAAAACAAACAGTTCAAGGGAAATAGTTCAACTTAGTTTTTTGGTTTTGGTTTTGGTTTTGTTTAAAAAAGTTTTGTTTCCCAGAGTTCAAAATCAGGGAGTATTCAAAAGCGTGTGACCCTAAACTAGTCATTTACACCCTTTTACTCAGAGGGGCCTTTCTGCTATGCTACATGAAAACGAATGCTCCTGCTAGTGCAAGAGTCCCTGTGTTTGTGGACACAGAACTTTGAATTCAGCCCACTAAGTTTTAAATAAAATACAAGAAACATTGAGGCTAGATTTTTGGGGTTTTTTTTTAAAAAAACCTTGTAATTCCACAGCACGTCAAAAGGGAAAAAATAAAACCCCAATGTGTTAAAACAGATATAACATCTGATGAGCCTCCAATATCTTTCCAAAGCTCAGGATGACGGGATGCCCTTGTTATTCATTGGCAGTGGATGCCGACACTATATGAGGCATCCTGGATTTAGTTCCAGCACTCAGAATGGCACACATGTTTGCTGAGGCCACAACCTCTGGGTTTTGGATTGTGCTCATTTAGAGCTGGCACTCTCTGGGACGGCTGGCAGGTACCTGCGTGACCTGCATCCCAGTGTCCTGGACAGCCAGCTTGACAGCAGGCTACAATTCAAAATGAAAGAGGTGAAAATCATGTGTTGATGGAGGATGTGTGGATTCCTCTCTGCACAAGACAGGAGCCTAGCAGGGAACAGACACAAGAGCCTCCCTTAGACATCATGAATTGCCCTCCTCCTCTTTCCCAGCACTTGCTTTGCAGATGACAGACTGAGATATTGCTTTATGCTGAGGTCAAGGGGGAAATCCTCTGACTTGATACACCATGCAATGATGTTTGGTGTTGACTGAGGCTGCAATCCTACACATACTTACCTGGGAGTAGGGATGGGCAAATGTCAATTCTGTCCCCCCTCCGTCTTTCCAATCTTAAATTCTGTTTGCTATATTTCTACAGCATTTTTGCAAAAAAAAAGTTTTAAAGGTCCTCATGAAAATTTGTGAGTATCCTAGTGTACGTTTCTCCTAAAATGCACATTTCTGAAAGCAGATATAATGTATTTTTGTTTTGTCATTTTCACAAATATATGCATCTTCACTCACTGACCCATATATACATTTTTATACACCCCCCCTGCAATCTGCATCAAATAATTTGGAGAAGTGTGAATCCTGAAGGATAGCTGCTTTTCTGTTTCTGTATTGTTATGGGAACTGCAGGTTAGGTAGTCTTGCATTGAGATGTGAACCACATTTCCACCCTGTCTCTACCTGGGCATAAGCCCCATTGAGCATAGTGGGACCTCTTTTTGAGAATGGCTATGAGTCATGATGTGGGACCTGGGTGGTGCTGTGGGTTAAACCACAGAGACTAGGACTTGCCGATCAGAAGGTCGGCGGTTTGAATCCCCGCGATGGGGTGAGCTCTTGTTGCTCAGTCCCAGCTCCTGCCAACCTAGCAGTTCGAAAACACGGCAAAGTGCAATAAATAGGACCGCTCTGGCGGGAAGGTAAAGGGCATTTCCGTGCGCTGCTCTGGTTCGCCAGAAGCGCCTTAGTCATGCTGGCCACATGACCCGGAAGTTGTATGCCAGCTCCCTTGGCCAGTAAAGTGAGATGAGCGCCGCAAGCCCAGAGTCGGTCACGACTGGACCTAATGGTCAGGGGTCCCTTTACCTTTACCTTTTTATGAGTCATGATGTCAGGAACAGCAGCAGCAGGCCTCTGAATGCCAGTCACTGGGGAGCAACAATATGAGAGGATTATTTAACTTCACACCTTGTTTGCAGGTTTTCCAAAAGGAAAACAATTCTGGGAACTGAAGGGGAGTTTTCTGGTGCAGCATGGAGTTTAGTGTCCATTGGGCTGTTGCCTCAGGGAGCTTAATTTATTTTATTTTTACTGTTTTGTTTTTTTAATTCACACATGTTTATATGGCTCCATCTGGTCTATACATCTATAGCAGTACCACATCACTTTAGAGAGTCAGGTGTACCCAAAAGGAATACTTATAACTGTAGTTAAGGATGCTGAGAATTGTTTGAATACTTTTATTATTCTCACAGAACTACAATTCACAGAATTTCCTGGGAAGAGGACTTAGTTGGATAAACCACTCTGTAGATTGTACCTCTGGGAGGGGAACAGGGGTTTCCAAACAGCTCTCAGCACCTTTTAACAACAGTTCCTGTGATTCTTTGAGGAAAGCCATGATTGTTTAAAGTGGTATCGTTGTAGAAAAAGTTTAGGTTGGCTTTTACAGCCCAAGGGGTTCATTGTTCCCGCTAAGTTCGTTATCAGTCAGAGAAAATTGAGTGGAGGCAGGATCAATTGAAAGCAAGAAAGATCTTTATTTTTTGTTGCAACAGAGTCCCCCCCCCACACCTTGCAAGGAGATGAGGATCCAGAGCAAAGGTGGGCAAGAACCTTTAAAGATTTTGAAATTGCCCAGCCCCATAGCCAAAGACCACCCCCAAAAGCATCATACATGTGCTACAGAAAGAGGCGGTATACAACAGAAATTTGAGAGTGTGGCTTGTCTCCTGTCTGACAAGATAGCTGATACTCAGTGCCGGATTTATGTATAGGCTAAGTAGGATGAAGCCTAAGGCCTCTAAATCTAGGGGGCCTCACCAGCCTGCCCTCTCCCCAGTGCCGCAGTCTCCCCTCTTCCAAAATTGCAAACCCAAGACTTCATGCAAGGGCAGGGCAACTCAGGCCCAGCAACTATGAGACTCAGGGCTAGCCAGTGGGGCCCAATTTGAAGCAGTGGGGCGCAACTAGAATTTTTTTTGTAAGGCCCCAGTTCACAGCCGAAGTCTGCAAAATCTTATAGATATAAATAAAATCCATCTAGATTGCCCTGGTGCAGGGGCCCCCTTAGGAGTGGCCAGCAGGGCCCAATTTGGCCCAATTGCTCCAATTGCCTTAAGGTCAGCCCTGATGAGACTGTGCAGGGGTTGGACTGACAAGCCCTGCACCTTCTAGGTCCCTGGTGTCACCATTCAGAGTACAGACTCAAGGACTTGTTATGGAAATCGGGGGGGGGGCACTTATTGGAAATCAGTTTTGTCACCTCTTCCCCCCCAAACCCCGAGAAAATGAGCCCAGCCACCTTTTATTCACAGTCACATAAGCACTACACTACAGCATGGCCATAAACTTGTACGTTCAACAGCTGAAATATACACCCAATATGTAGCAATGGAAATTTATGTTACTGCTTTATGAATGAACACTGTTTTATGAATGGACTCTGTATTTTGTGAATTACCTAAGAGCCACCAACAGGGAGCTCTAGAATCTGACAGCTAACCTATCGGGTACTATCAAACAGCGGCTAAAAGCAGGTAACCAGCAGGGAGCGCTTCAGCTCAGCCTTTGCACTGTTGACTGAACACCCCTTGCTGTGCAGATAATGGAGAAAGCTCATAAATGGTATCCCTTCTGGCATCCTGGCCAACTTTATTATGCTGGTGTAAACCCTGGTGCATCAGAAGCACAGAATAGCAACAAATAAAATCCGCTCATACATCAGCAACTGATAAGACTTGTCAACCAGTTCTTCCAAAGTCTTCCTAAATTATAAAGCTCCAAAATACAGGCCAAAAGAGAGCAGGTCTGGGAAGAGCGAGGCATACAATGGGCACCAGTGAAAAGGCCCTGCTCCGTGTAGCTCCTGCCCTGTCATTTGATAGAGTGCCCACTTGCCCTCCTTCTTGACATGGAATGCTCTCTATTGAAGTCTCCAGGTCCCATACAAAGACCATGAGAAGGGAGAGTAGGGACCTTGAAATTCCCAACAGCTGTTAATCAAGCAAGTATGCACACAGGCCACCTTTGTCAAAATCAGGATGCCTATGTCCTGGCCAGGCCTGCACCCAATCTTGTTTTTGTACAATCTTGTTTGTCCTCAGTAACCAAAATTATATTATCAACGTATACAAGCAGAAAAGTTGTTTTCCTTCATTTGCAAGGAATCGTACAAAATAAAGTGGCGCTAATAAAGAAAAGTTCCAGGGTGGCAACAGAAAGCAAACTAAAAATGCTTTTGCAGTTCATCAAAACTACCAGCAATATCAAGTTATAGGAAAACTGGTGCTATTAACAGTAATTCTTCTAGTTGGTTAATTGGTTTAGCAACTTCCATGCACATGACGTGTGATGCTAATTATTTCCCCCAAGAGTTAAATGATAACTAATCAGAGGCAGCTACAGGAGAGCTATGAGATTCAGGTGAGGGTCAGATGCCTTGTTAATCCCAGCAGGTATATAAGAGGCCTGCGGCCTGCCCAGCATTTTCCTAAAGAGGAGAAGCCTAGCATGGAAGACTTGTGTGTAGTACACAGATCTGAAAGGGCCACAAAGGGTAAACCACCCAAAAGGTATGCTGAAGAGTTTGCTAAAACAGTCATAGCAGATACAGCTGTTGTTAATAACTCAGAGAATGTTTGGGAACCTTCAAGCTTCCAAGAGGTCCATAGTTTAACTTCAGAGGATGCTGAGCCATGGTTAAATGCCATGAAGGCTGAACTTGGTTCTTTAGAGAAGAACAAGACATGGGAACTAGTTCCAGGCCTGCCCAGGCCACAAAAGTTTTTCAGTGTTCATTTTATGCATTTTAAAATCACCATGGTATTTAACAATAATATCTTATGTCCTTTAGAGGAGAAATTGTGAATTGTAGAATTTTAAATACCCGTCACCATCCTTGCATTCACTCAATTTTGTTTATAACACTCTTCCATTTTCTTCTAGTTGTGATGGTGGGGGATGGGGAGGGGCCTCACAAGTGGAGTAGCCTAGGGCCTCTCGTCATCTAAATATGGCCCTGCTGATACTGGTCACTGATTGCATTACCTGGCCAATGTGACCATTCTTTGTTGTTTAGTCGTTTAGTCGTGTCCAGCTCTTCGTGACCCCATGGACCAGAGCACGCCGGGCACTCCTGTCTTCCACTGCCTCCTGCAGTTTGGTCAAACTCATGCTGGTAGCTTCGAGAACGCTGTCCAACCATCTCGTCCTCTGTCGTCCCCTTCTCCTTGTGCCCTCAATCTTTCCCAACATCAGGGTCTTTTCCAGGGAGTCTTCTCTTCTCATGAGGTGGTCAAAGTATTGGAGCTTCAGCTTCAGGATCTGTCCTTCCAGTGAGCACTCAGGGCTGATTTCCTTCAGAATGGAGAGGTTTGATCTTCTTGCAGTCCATGGGACTCTCAAGAGTCTCCTCCAGCACCATAATTCAAAAGCATCAATTCTTTGGCGATCAGCCTTCTTTATGGTCCAGCTCTCACTTCCATACATCACTACTGGGAAAACCATAGCTTTAACTATACGGATCATTCTTTAGAGTTGGTAAATATCTTTGTTCTTGAATCCAGGTCACAGACATACCCTATTCATATATTAAAATATTGGAAGGTACAGAGAGGAGGTGTTTATACGTCAGTCAAACATGCAGTGTGGTGCTTCCTCCACCCTGATGGCCACTGAAAAATGATAGTCCTGGAAAAGCTTTACCACTTGATTCTGTTGTTCACCTGTGCTCCTTAAAGGAGCAGCAACATGAATCGGCTTCCCATGAATTCAGTGGGTGCCACTGCCAGAAAGCCAAATGACAATTCATCACTGCTTCGTAACAAGCTAAACACAGTGACTTTAATCTTCAAGCTTCTCGTGTGGAATTTGGCAACCCAGAAGACTTCAAAGGGCTCCACATCAAAGCAGGGATTCTGAAAGGAGTCAAAGAGGCCTGGGCTCCCAGCTCAATCACAGCTGAACGTATTGGTCTAGAGAGGCAAGGGCTCTCTCAACCCAGTAGATAGCACAGAGTGCTTGGTGGCAGTGGAATATACTACATTGGTCCAAATAGAAGCCACCCCTAAAGCAAGATCTCTTTGAAAGGGGGAAAAATAATGTAAATCTCTGGCACCATCCAGTGTTTTCTACAGTCTAAAAAAATACATGCTACCTCTTGCCTTGTCTCAGAGTGAACAATTCACTAGGCAACCAGCACCACCTGTCGAAGGGCGTAAAATATCCTTTTACAAAAACTACTGAAGTTTACTGAAGTTCTGTGGGGTTCCCAAGGTCTTAGCTTAAATTGCAGCTCTACCTATAGCAGCATGATGACAGGCCGCACTTGGGTTTTATACAAGCCAGTTCTGGGAGGAAAGTGTGGCCCATATGTAGACCAATAAGGTATTTATGTTCTCTGTAACAAAGAACAAAGCTCAACCCAAAAAGCAGCCAGACAATTAAGGTGGCCACTTAGGCATCACCAAGAAAGGGGAGACAGAGTTGCATGCAAGTTGCATATTCTCTCAGGACTACCTGGGGATTAAGCCTGAGACCTTCTGCATGCAAAGCCCATGAGTTATGGTCCTTCCCCACCATCTCCCCTCTCTCCCTGCACATACATTTTCTCCTACAGGATGAAGGGTGGGATAGAAACCAGATAAGCAGTTTCCCACTTGGGTGCAAGCAAACTAATTTGAGCTTGGCCTTGCTAAAAGCCGCGTCTGAGGGCCAGGGTGCTTGCCAGGTTCCATGCCCCCAGGCTGCATTCTCATCATGTTCAGCTAGGAGACAAAAGAATTCTCTGCTTCCCTCATCGGAAGAGCTTGTCTCATGGAGAGGCTATGTGTACCTGTCCACAGTGAGGCTTTCTGGTGGGCTGTGGAATGGGCTAATGGGACCAAAAGCACCATCCTGCATGCCAGAGAAGGGTGTATTTGCTAGAGAAGGGAATGGGGAGTCTGTGTGCTTCCAGGCATAGTTGGGTCACGCAGTTGCTCTTGGAAAATTATGCTCTGTGAATTTTGATGCCAAATATTTTATTTATCTCTTATAATTTTTAACCCCACCCCCTTTTCAGGGGACACGGACCTCACTACCTAAATACTTGCCAGTAGCTGATGCATGTATTAGACATCTCATGGTATTTGATTTCCAAATATTGTCTGTATTTGATAGCTGACATGCAGCAGTTTTTTAGCTTGGAAGTTGGCATGCAATGATACTTAGCGGGGCTGAAATAGATTCATACGGTGGGTTTTCAAAAGACCTTTCTGACACTGTTGTAAAATAGCTCCCTTTCAGATACTTTTGGAACACACACGTTTGCTCATTTATTTTAACCTCCCTTGTGCTCCCCTTCTATTGAGTTTGCTCTAAGATGACATCACACAGCCCAATAGGATTGTGACATCATCCCACCTACTGTATGATCCCGGATTGAGTGGCAGTCCCCATGTGACTAATACAGGAAGCATGGCCTTTGCTCTCAGTTGCGGTGCTGGCCCAAGATCATTGTGTGACCTCAAGTGGAACACAAATGGTGCCTCCCACAAGAGCATAAGAACAGCTGCCTAAATCAGGACAATGGGCCCAGCTAGTCCTATCCAGCTAGCAGGATCTGAACACAAGTGCACTCCCCACTTCATGGTTTCCAGCAACTGGCATTTGGAAGCACTGTTGCCTCCTCTGTGGACGCAGGGCATAGCTAATATTGCTAGTAGCCTTATAGGCCAAGGACTCTTTCCTACTCTTTCAAAGCCATCTAAGTTGGTGGCCATCTCTGCCTCCCGTGGGACCGAATTGCATAGTTTAACTATTTCCATTTCCTGCCTTCATCTACCCCATTTCCCTACCTGAAGCTCGTCACTTCGCTTTGATGAATGCCAAGACTTTCAATTCCTACAGGTTTTTTCCCCCACCAGTAAGCATTGCCAGATCTGATTCACTATGTGGCACTGTTTCAAGATGCTGGGAGTGGGTGGGGGCCCCTTTTCAGGCCCTCGCCCCCAGCCCATTGGTCTGCTGGGATGGGGGCAGGGTGACTGCCACCCTGTAGCCAAGGTGGGTGGCACCCTGGTCCTGGGAAACCCCGTGCTGGGTCGCAAACCCTGCCCACCTCTCAGAAGGGGTGAGCGGTAATTGTTGAAAGGCCTTATGTGGTTAAATTGAAAAACATCTTGCAGAGATCTGCTAGCTATATTGCTGCTGCACATGTTCAGTATCCTTCATTATCACAAAAATAGCCACTCCCTTATTGATAGTTTATTATCATTCATTATATCAGGCTGTCTTCCTTGTTTACTTTTGCATTGTTCATCATGGTTTGTAATAAATCAGTAATGTGTGTTATTTTATAAATATTTGTTATGCTTTAACATCAATATGTTTTTATTTTATCCTGATTGCTAATTTTACTAATTACAAATCTCAAACATCGAGTAGTGATTTTTATGTGCATTTATGCAAATTCTGTTTCCTGGTTTCCCTTTTATTATTTTGCTTTGTGCTGTTGTGGTCTAAGGACCTGTGCAATAAAAGTTATTCAATGTCCTTTACACATTGATTTGTAACTGTATGGAAGATATATTTTGCAGAAATCTCTGTAGGCCATTTTTTCAATTTCACTTGGCCGAAACATGTTGGGCTGTTCTGAAAATAGCCCCCCCCCCCGATCTTGAGATGTTTTCTTTGTTTTTGGATGCTGTCAGGGTTTTCTTTTGTTTGTTTTGTGTCTGATGTTTTATTTTAGATGCTGTCTGGGGTTTTTGTTTTGCAATTCTATATAGCATTGTGCAGTGTCCCCCCCCCAAAAAATGTTTAGGTACTCTCATTTTCCTATTCATATTGAAATACTGCCCCTCAATGAGGCCAAACTTAGATTCACAAAATGTTTAGGGGTATGCTTCCCCCTGCGTCCCCCCAGAAAAAAACTCTGGCATTGTGACATCATTCCATCCATGACACAATTGCTGATTGGCTGGGATTATCCCTGTAACTAATTGCAGAGAAAGAAAAAGAAAAAGAAAAAATAGTGGCCATGGAGTGAAAGGGCAGAGAAGCAGGAACATGCCAAACATGATTGGAAAAAAGTGCATATTTATATAATATAAGCGACTGTTTGGAAATACTTCAGCCCTGCTAAAATGAGTGAATTCAGAGTCAAAGCTGAAAAGAAGGAATATTTAATGCCACCTTAGACAGCCTTTGCAACTGGAAGCATCAGGTAGCCATGGCCTCTTGTGAAAGATGAAGTTGCAATTGTTCTGCTTTGCACTGATCTACCTGGAAGCATGAGTGGTGGCAGTTGGGAAATAGTGGGAAGAACAGATACTTCTGCGTTGGCATCTGAGCTACCCACCTGTCTGCAGCACAGATGGACAGAAGGACACCAGCAGGGAAGGGAAGGTTGGTACAGTTGACCTTCTCCTGCGATTAAAATGCTGAATGGCTGAAGTCATTGGAAGCTGAGCTGCTTTTCTGTGTGCTTCATCCTTCCAGGAATAAATTGCCGTTCTGGAAACAAATGGGCCAATTATGTATATGTGTACATGAACATCAGGACCAGTTTATGCAATCAAAGGGTTGATTCCAGTAGAAAAGATTTTCCTGGGCATTCCAGATTGCAGGTGGGGTGTATGCCGTATGTGTGACTGCTAGGGGTGCGGGGTGGGGTTTTAGATTAGATTCTGTTCACATTTAAAGGAAACCATATCCCATTCAAACTTTCCAAAACAATATGTGGGCCAAAACAGTGCTGTCTTTTGAAATTTCATTGGATTTTGCAATGCAGTTGTCCTTCCAAGTAATGTATACAGTGGTACCCCGGGTTACATACGCTTCAGGTTACATACGCTCCAGGTTACACATTCTGCTAACCCAGAAATAGTGCTTCAGGTTAAGAACTTTGCTTCAGGATGAGAACAGAAATCGGGCTCCGGCAGCGCAGCGGCAGCAGGAGGCCCCATTAGCTAAAGTGGTGCTTCAGGTTAAGAACAGTTTCAGGTTAAGAACGGACCTCCGGAACGAATTAAGTACTTAACCCGAGGTACCACTGTACAAGAATGCATATACCAGGGCCAATGGTCAGGATGAGCACGACGTTGGCAACCTCTGCTTTGAGATATAATACTACAGTGGTACCTCGGGCCCAGATGTGGATGGGAGGGAATGGGCTATAGCAACAGTTGCAAGGAAGAGGAAATGAGCCTATTAGAGACTTGCAGAGGGGGGTTTCCATTGTGGAAATTTGCCTCTCTCCAGAACACTCTGGAATTTTCAGTGAGAGCATTAAAGCTTGAATCATCCCCTCTAGTAATATTTTTCTAGAAAAAGAGGTGCTGGAACTCACCATATATGCCTCCTTTTTTCTCCTTTTTTTTCTTGGAATGGCAATGGTACCCACTTGAGAGGTGCAAGAGCCGAGTTATGTCAAGTTCTCCCTGAAAAAAATCCCATCTCCCATCTCCCCCAGACACCTGCATCCACACATGCGCGCACAAGCTTCAAGAGCGACGTTAGTCTGGTGATGCTATAGACTGGCCCTACAGGAGACAGAGAAATAAATTAGATATTGTAGTTCACTCTGCATTCCACATGGGTAAGCAGCAGGAGAGTTAAGAGGGGAGAGGCAAAGTTCAAGTGAGTTAATAAGAGATGCATGCAGCCAGGTCCAATCTCGTACAGCACAAGCTCCGCTCGCCCTTCGCTCCTACTCTATTTCCTAAATGTGCTTCCACTTCACATCCGCCGCGGTGACTCTTTGCCTGGGTAAAAAAGAAAGAAAGAAGGATGTTTCAGAGGGGATGGCTGAAGTCAGATATATCCCTCATCTTATCAGAATTGTGTCTGGAGCACCACTTAGCTGGGTAAGGCTCTCTAATTTTACGCATAAGCAGGAAAAGGAGCGTATTGAGAAAAAGAGAGAGGTATCTTAAATTGCAGTGCCCTCTCTCTTGTTATCCCGAAGAAAAATTCATGGCCTCATCATAAAAGCTCTCATCATATTTTCAACCTCCCCCCCCCAATTCCCTGTTGGTATTGAGATCTACAAAGGAGGCATTTCTGGTCTGTAGCACTTTAGAAAATGAGCAGAGAGGCAACAGCAGCATCATCCAATTTGGTACCTTCCAGAAGTTTTGGAATACAACTTCTTGTTGCTGAAGCAGTGGTGGGGAAGATCAGATGGGGGGGGAGCAGCCCTCCTGGCCTCCCTATGTGGCCCTTGGTCATACTCTTCACAAGCCCTGCTCCATGTCGGAATCTGCGTTCGACCAAGCTGATAAAGCTCATCATCCTCCGGAATTGCCCTCCGACTTGATTGACGACCTGAGCCACTGATAAGGCTCCAGGCACATCCCATTCAGCAGAGAATCAAAGCACGCGGAAGTGATGAGATTTATGGCTACATGGCTATGCTTTATTACTAACTACGCAGACAGCAAAGAAAAATACATCCTCTCTCTGTGAAAGCAGAGAACAACTGGAAAACAAAGGAACAGGAAACCAGTAACATCACATCCGTCTCCTGTCTTCCGTGAGACTTCCAATAGCCTGGAATGTCTCTGGAATGTAAACAGAGTCCTGTGACTCCAAAAGCACTGCACAGTGGTAACACACAGAAATTAACACTCCATGCCCCACCCCCAAAGTGCTTCTGACTGGCTGGACTGACTTTTGAAGTTCTGGCAGCAGTGATGTCAGTCTTCCAAGCAGAGGTGCCAGCTTGTGAGGGCGATGGGTGGGCAGACGTCGTGTGCATGATGTCAAGACATTGGGGGTTAGAACCAAATTCGGCGGCTGTGCTGCTTCAATGGCTGGCAGCTCCTCCTCCACCTCCTCCTGGAGCCGCCACTGTCAGGACGCAAGAGGATGCTTCCACCCTCTTTCACCTCTGCAACAGCTGGAGGAGGGGAAGAAGCTGGCCACTGGAGCCATGCTTGGCTTTGCACTTGGCTCAGTGCTCAGCCTCCTCCAGCTCCTCAAGATTGTGGGCGCCCAGCCCCCTCCCAAAAGATACTGAGGGGGCCCAAAACACTTTGGCTCCCAGGAGCGTGTGTCCCCCCCCCGCAAACCCACGGTCTAAAACTGCAATAACATTAGGTACTATCGCAACTTACTGGTATGTGTAATTGACTTGTGCCACTTTATTTAGAGCATTTGTACCCTGCTGTTCAGCCAGAAAAGGCTTCCAGAGCGGCTTATATTAAATCAAAACAAGACACCTGCAAGTACCTGCAGGCTTACATTCTTATCAACCAGTCAGTAAAATGAACAACACACAAGGAAAAAGGGGGACAAGGAGGGAAGAGGAAAATAAAACTCAAAACTCACATCAATTTCTAGATAGTTGTTCCTGTATAGACCAGCTGGCATAGTTCAGAGGCAGGAAGTGATGGAGCGAGGCATCCAGCAAAGCTGATACAACAAACACTCAGTTTCCAATCCCTGGTAAAATGGCTGCCTCCAGATGACAGCTGAGAGAAAAGAGGCCTGATGGACCTGCTCTGTTGCAGCGGAGCTGATGCAGTTGAAGGCCACTGGCTGAAGTCCTGCAGGTTAAATGCAAGCAAGGCAGAGAGCTTAAAAGCTCCTTTTGTGCAAGGAAAACTTTTAAGCTCTCTGCTTTGCTTGGAAAGCAAAGCCCTCTCTGCATGTCGGCCTCAGAATACCTGGAATGCCCCAGAAGATCTTGCGGGAACTTGGACAGTTCCATGAGATCTCATGGGACCTGGTGTACGACCTGGTATGCAAAGAGGGCATTGCTTCCCAAGCAAGACAGAGCACATAAGAGCTCAATGGGCACCAGCCACCATGGTTTGGCATTTGTTTTTTCAAAAACAGATGGTTTGTAATGGAAGAAAAGTGTGAGGGGCATCTTGTAGCCTTTTCGTAACCCCTTCTGAAATCTCCCAGTGCCCTGATTTCATCCTCCTCATAACTTTATGAAAGCTTTTTCATAATACATTAAGACAAAAGAAACTAATCTAAAAACAAAAACAGAGGGGAAAAAGAGAAAAGAAAACCCAGAGTTGTCTCTCAAAGGTAGCCCTTAACCCTTGTCTCACACAGAAAATGGTGGACTCTCCCAGCTCCCACCTAGGAGCTTTCCTTTCTCCTTCGAAGTCAGCCCAGATTTGATTCTCAAGTGGAACACAGTTTAAATGATTTGCATGCAGGGTTTAAGGGAGTCATAGCTTTAAAATTGTTGGCTCAAAGCCACCCTAATAAAGATTTTGCTTCGGACTGACCTGCACATAGATTGTTGTCATTAAAAAGTCCCCCAAATCACATTTTGAAGAACCTGGTTAACAGCATATGAAAGAGTTTCAGCTGGGAGAAAAACAGCAGCCCTCAACAAATGAGAATTCACATAAAGATACAAAAATGCATTAACTAAAAAGAAACGAATGATGAGAACAAATGTTAAAGTGAAGTATATTATAAGCAAGCCTATTATGAAATAAAAGGTTACCCCCGAGAGAAAATTGGGTTTCTTGTTTTTGAAAGAACATGAGAAACATTAATGGGAGGGGAAAAAAGTTGAAAACGCTGCTTGCAAAGTATCAGGTGTTTTGATTTTCTTTCAGATTTCTTTGATTCTCTCAATAGTCTAATTTGATGAGACTCCTTTTAAGGTTAGACAATAGTGTGTTTTATGACAAGTACCGCATAATAAAATAATTGTGTGATTAAAAATGCATTAGTAACGGAAGGGAGGGAAACAGCATAAAGCAATTCAAGGGGTGTCTGGGGAGCTTGCATAGAGGCACTGTTTTGTTTTTAAAAAATCATCTTTTAAAAACCTTCACACCCCAGAGTGAGAACAAAGGAGAAAAGCAATTAAGTTTACAAAAAGGGACTCACAAGATTTGATGCTACGGAGTCTAGTTTTTGCAGTTATCCGTCATGGACCAAAGAGTGTTGCAGTGAGATTACTTTCAGTTGCAAGTTCCTTCCTAATTCCAGTCTTGAAGGGTGGAATTGCCCCATGTCTGGACACTAGGAATCTGCTTATGGTAGCCTATGGCTCCCATCTGGCCCTCAGAAACTTCCAATCATGCCCTTGGCTACCTCAGGATATTTTGCACTTCAAAATGCTTTTCAGTTTCTAAAGAGAGATCGGAGCAAAGAGTCATTTAATCCAACACTTTCCTATCTTTTATTAAATTGCTAGATCTAATGCCACATCAGCAGAAATTCAAATGAGGAGATGATATGAGATAGCTATGCACTGTATCAGTTATGGATTAGCAACCAAGGAGATGTAGCATATGATGTAGAAAATGCATAAATTATTTTTCACAAAATGCCACCAGGTGGCATGGCACTTTACTGAGTACAAGAGGCCAGATCTCTGCCCTCGAGGTGGTTGCAATCTAAAAATTGACAGAGGCCCCTTTGAAGGAGTATCTTACTGCTTTAAATAGTCATGACTTCCCCCAAAGAACATGGGAACTGTCGCTTGTTAAGGGTGCTAGGAGTTATTAGTAGGAGACCTCTCTTCTGCTCACATAGCTACAATTCTCAGAGTACCCTGTTGTGGGGTAGGAGAGATGAATGCTCTCCTTTGGTTTCAGAAGGTATATGGGTAGATGAGTCTAAAAAGCCTGGGACCCAAATTTTCACAGCCCTCTAGCAGCTCATTTACCAGAAGTAATGTATTTAGCATTAACTCTGGAAGTGTAGACTCGATTCTGACCAAACTAAGCCTCCTGGTGTATATTTCGCTCTAGGAGGCTTAGTTTGGTCAGAATCGAGTATATACTTCCAGAGAATACAGAATACATTACTTCTAAATACATTACTTCTGTAAGTGAGCCCCCATAGCTGCTAGAGGATGATTAAAATTTGTGTTTAAGACTTGTCTACCCATGTGCTATCTGGAACCAAAGGGGCACATTGGTTGTCAGATGTGATTCCCCTCCCCCCAGTTCTCCCACCCCACTACTGGGGAGATGGATTGATTGTTAAACTAAACTGGAAACTGTAGTTTTGTGAAGGGAATAGGGGTCTCCCAGTTACTCTCAGTACCCTTAACAAACAAAGCCATGCCTGTTTAGAGCAGTATAATACTGCTTTAAATGTATAGTGCAGAAAAGCCCAGAGGAGAAAAATAACAGAGGAGGATACCTGAAATCAGGAGTAAACAGCGAAAGACTACTATGCAATAGTCTCAATTGCAGATGCTTTGGCTCAGTTTCAAGTTTATCTCCGGGGGGGGGGCATGGGGGCATTTTAAACATTACCAATGAAGCATGGGCATGGCAACCGGCCACACATGTAATGTGGCAGTCCCCTCTTCTTTTGTTGCACACTCCTGCAAACTTCTAATTTTGAGGAGCTGGAGGCATTTGTGATGGTTTGCGAAAGTTGTGCCCATGTTGGAAAAGAATGCAAACCCCACACCTTGGTCATTATATGTGGAGGTCAGACACCTGTGTAAAAATTACAGCACAAGGGTATGGTGTCTACTCAACCTTGTATACATGCTGTGCATCCCTCTATGTGCACGAGGAGATGCAAACAGGGACTCTGTCCTGCATCAACATTTGGTAATGTGCGAAGCCACTTTTCGTATAGCAATTTTGAGGACCAGAGAATGAGAACTTGTCAACTGCATGTCCTGTTCTGGAAAAACCTCCATAGATGCACAATGTACAGTTTGAAGGATACACGATCCTCTTCAGCTGTGGGCACTTTTCTTGGAGGATTAAAGTTGTTACTTAATATGTCTGTATTGAGCCTCAAGAGCCCCCTTTCATCACCTTTAAATAGGCTCCATTGCATTTATTTGGCCTACTTTTGCTGAGGCCAAAATAGAAATGCTGGGTTGAGGGCCACTTTGGTTTGGCAAAAGGACAGCGGAGCCTAGGCTATTCTCCATTTGCACATGCCAAGCCATTTAGAAGGTTCTGCCCGATCCATGCAGAAAAGCCCAGACAATTAATAATAATGATATTAATGCAATTAATTTATTAAAAGGTAAAGGGACCCCTGAATGTTAGGTCCAGTTGCGGACAACAGCTTTCGGGTCATGTGGCCAGCATGACTAAACCACTTCTGGCGAACCAGAGCAGTGCACGGAAATGCCATTTACCTTCCCGCCGGAGTGGTACCTATTTATCTACTTGCACTTTGAACTGCTAGGTTGGGAGGAGCAGGGACCGAGCAGTGGGAACTCACCCCATCGTGGGGATTCGAACTGCCGAACTTCTGATCGGCAAGCCCTGGGCTCTGTGGTTTAGACCACAGTGCCACCCGCATCCCTTAATTAATTTATTAATCACCTCCTAAAGCACTGTCTCAAGGCAATTTATACACAAGATGTTTAAAAACAGTTAAACACACAAAACAACAACTACATTTAAAACAAGACTAAACCCTTAAGAAGTAGACACTCGTGATAAAGAACCTCTCTCTTTCCCTGGGTCAAGCTTGACCTGGAAGTGGAGTTGCGGCTGGGTGTGAGAAAGCTGCCTTAGCGGGTGGCAGTGTTCCCGCCCACTCTCCTCTCTCTGCCCTCGGCTTAGGTTTGACCCATGGATGGAGCTGCAATTGGCAGTGTTGGGTCTTTGTGTGAGGAAGCTGTCTCTGTTTGCACCCCCTCAAGAAAAGCGCCATGGCCCCCCCAGCCCGCCCATGCTATGTCACTGATTCTGAACTAGCTGAAGTTTCTGAACCATCTTCATAGTAACAGGTCACATTAATCTGACCTAGCGGTTACCAGAGCACATAGATGGCAGAATTAAGCTGATGGAAGGCACTCTGCGCCACTAAGCTCCCTGAGTCTTAAGCAACAGCAATGGCTCCAGGAATACCCCCAAGCAGCGTATCTGCTCCTTCAGAGGGACTGTAGCCCCTTCAAGGGCAGGCAGCCTCCCATTCATCCGGTCTAGGGAACAACCCACTAACAGTGCCATACTCTTATCTGGATTGAGTTTCAGTTTATTGACTCTCATTCAGTCCATTACTGAGGCAAGACTATGGTCCAGCACTGACACACCTGCAGATGAAAAGGCGAAGTAGAGGTTTGTGTAGACAGATAACTCTGGGTTCATAGATGCATACTGTACCATTGTTCCTCAGGCTGGACTCAAAGCTTTTGGCACCAAGGCTGTTGGAAACTGGAGTGCGGGCTTCTCCACCTCCTCCTCTTAGAGTTTCAGAGGTTCTTCACGGTATCAACCAAGAGAGCCCCAAGATCCTTAGCTTTGGATTCAAGGGGACCTGCCTGCTCCTCAAAGTCTTAAGTCTGTCAGGTTTGTCCTCTGAGAGGTTCATAGCTGGTGCCAGGTCAGGGCTCAGTGGGTCAGCTGAATAAATTGACATTCCTTGACTGGAAAGGTCTTAGTTTGCACTGATTCTGCAAATTCTAGGATGCAGTGGGACTTTGAATGAAATGTGTACATATTCACTCTGAATACTATAAAAACTCATGGCATTGCAAACGTCAGGAAAAAACTACAGCCCTCAACGATCTGGGAACTAAAATTGGAAGGGGTAGTTTAAAAAGCTGGAGAAAGATCCAGCTAAACTTTGTTTTGAGCACTGGATGTTATTGAGAAATGCATTAGAGATGGGTCCAGGAGAAATGAAGCTGGTGGAGTTTTCACAGCTGTTCCCAAACATGTGCCGATGAACCAAATTTTGCTTTAAAGCAGAGATGGATGGTGAGGAAGGTACAACTATGCACTTAGCCTCCTGGCAGTGGAGAGTTTCTCCCTCTGTGGGCACTTCAGTGGGAACACTGGATTGGAGCTTTGCCTGCATATGCCAAGGGCCTGTTGCACAGTGCTTCTGTCCTTCTGGTGGAACTCCTTTCCCCTGGGGGAAGACAACTTCCACCCTATCCTTTGGTGCTGGTTAGGATTGCTCTCTAATAGTGTTAGGGGGAAAAAGAGTTGATTCATAGAACTATGGGGAAATATTTCTCATGCATCAAAGGACATTTCATGTTTGGCTAACATACAGCTAGGTATTTAATATGTGGCAAACCATTTTGTGGTGCTGATGTTAGCAATGATTTTGTTGCAATGTTAAAAAAATCAAAAGTCACTTGAATGATTATAACCCATTATTAATATACAAAGAGAATACAAAAAAACCCAGGGTTTTCTCCCACCCATCGCCCAACTTCAGTCTTGGAAGAGCATTTTATTTTTAAATTGCTTGTTTGATATGACCCTGGGGAAGATAAAACAATTTTCTTCTCCTCCTTCACATCAAATAAAATATTTATTGATAAATATCCCACTGAATAAAATAGGTGGATTTGGTTCTATTTCTCTTCTTGGTCATCCGTTTCTTTACATTCCCTTTACTCCAAGATGTGATCACACTTGGAAACATGTGGAATGAGTTTTGTGTGATTAATGAAGTCTGGATAAATTTAATGCCTTGGAACTGACACAGGAGTGTTCCCCAGATGTATACTGAAGGGGAAGGAGGGTCAAGCCCATCATCCCCAACCTCAGCATTGACCTTCTCCCAGACATGCCTCTGACAACTGCTGCCTCTTCATTTGTCCTTCCATCCTGATGTGCTCTTCAGTCCTAACTTGTGACTTGCTTCTTGACCCTGCCCCATGATTTACTCTGTACTCTTTGGTTTCCATTTGGTTCTGACTACTGGATGATCCCACAGTTCCAAGCCTTGGGCTCCTAGCTCAACTCCAGACTGCTGCCAATAGCCCAGCCCCAACAATTACGATACCTTGTGTTAAAGATGGGTGAACTTTCAGTTTCTCCACAGTTTTTTTATTTTCCCCTCTTGAGTTCATTTCTGCTCTGCATCAGCTTGCATTTTTTTCTTCTTGAAATGTTCTCCTAAAATTCATCACCATTATAGTGGACATTTCTCCTAAAACACATGTTTTTGTACACACTTTGTTTCAGTGTAATGCCTTTTTGTACCTTATTTTAACCATTTTTTGCAGACCTCTAATGTGTATACTTTCTCTGTACACATTTTTTTTTACATTGGAAAATTCAGGGAAGTGTGAATTTTGAAAGGTAGCTGTATCTTGGTTTGTGTAACATTTCCAGAACTGTGAATTAGGTAGGTTTGTATGGAAATGCAAATTGAACCACATTCCTACCACTGAGCCACAAATACCAACGTGTTGACTTCAACAAGGCACCAGTTTTTGAATTGCAGATTTCTCAGGATAGCTGTGCTTCAGTTTGTGTATTGTTTCAGGGAGTGTGAATTTAGGTAGGTTCACATTAAAGCGGGATCCAACCTGAATTTCTCCCCCATCCCTACTTTATTTAGTGGCAAGAGTTGGCTGTCCTTGGTGCTGAATACCCAGCCCTGCCTAAGATTTCCTTTTCTCTTCTGTGACTTTAAATCAGGCACAAACAGAGCTACCTTGACTTCTGCATGGCTTTGATCTGCTTCGTGTGTTTGAATTTAGCACAAACACTCAATGGAGCCAGCAGTGTCAGAACAGCAACTCCGACAAAGGGAATTATGTAGAAAGAGGTGAAGGAAGGAGCAACTTCAAGTGCTGCCTGAAGCCTTGTAGCCATGTATTTTGGGATTTGCCAACCCCAGATATTCCACCCCTTGTCTGGAAGATGAAGTCATGCATTCCTTTCCTGAGCTAAATTTCTTACGTGTTTTGCTTCTTTCCTTCCCCATAAGTTGGGTTTGATCAGCAGCACACACTTTCTGGGTGTCTCAAGGTGAGAGTACTCATGTTCTCAGAAACACTTTTGCAAAAATAACAGGGTATTTAAGAATGGGAGGTTCTTAAATCTGTCCCATACACAACCACTTACACACCTATTGGATTCCCCCTAGCCAGTCTCTACCGTCCCGCAAATTCCTTCCATTCAGGTTTACCTTCAGTGTCATAGCCAGGATGTGCTGAGGGTCTTTGTAAGGGAGAATCAGTACATGGAGGAAGAGTTAAGCATCCCCTTCTGCTTAATGATTCTCTCCCAGAAATGTCCCACTGCCCTAATATTATGACATTCACACAGGGTTTCTGACCGTATTACCTTGTAACATGTAAATCCACCCACAGAACTGCCATAAAACTAAGACACACACACACACAAGTTTTTATTTGCATCCCCTTATATAAATATACTCCCTGGTGTCAGGGACCAGGAGTCAGATTCCTTTTTTCTAAGTAATGGCGGCAAGGACTTGTGGGGAAGGCTGAGCAAGGCCAGCCCCAGAAGCTCTGCTATCAGATGAACACCCCCAGTCTGATGATGTAGCACTGCCTTCTTCTGATTAAGAAGACTCTACTCTTGAAGATCCAGGAGATCCTGAAGCTCCGCTCCCCTAAATCCATCGCAGTAGGAGATTACTGGAGAAGAGTTAGCCACTTTAAGTCAAGCAGCAACATGCAGCACAGGTGGTGCTAACAATCAGGTTGCATCTACTATATAAGGGCTCAGTTTCGGCTTGTTTCTTGCTAGTATGGTTCCAGAGCTTTGTCTACCCTAGAGCTTGCCTTGTCTTACACTTGGGTTGGGCTGTGTCTTATGTTGCTGAACAGCAGAGCAGGGCACCTAATAATATGTGTGGCTTGTGAGGAGCCTCAAGGGACAGTAGAGAGGTCTGCATTTGAGCCTTGGACCTATGGTGCGCATCCCTGATCAAGTTGACCAGTCACTTTGCAAACCTGAGGGGGCGGGTACTGTATCATTTCCTTCACCAGGTGGATGGATTTCATGGTTAGATTTCAGCAATAAAGACTGTGTTGATTTATGCTCCTATTGCACTGAGTTGTTTATTTTAGCTGATTGGATTGCCTGTTGCCTAAGCCATTAACACAAGCGGTGATGACATAAGGTGGGGTTTTTTTGACAACTTGCTGAGCAGTTGATCTGAGATTCAAACATGTTACCCAGTGGAAACAAAAACAACACATTTTAAACTAGCCCCCTACAGGATCTGAAGGGGAAAAATGTGTCTGAGTGCTTCATCTAGCATTAAGCATCAACTATGGCAGTCAGCTTCATTTCAGAAGTCTTTGGGTGTTACGCAAAGCTGCAATTTCTGCTTATTTATGAATGGACAAGTTGCCCACGATTACATGAAGAAGGTGCAGAACAGGCTAGCGAGAGGATGTAGCCTGGTAAGAATGCTACCGGCAAGACACAGAAGCCTAGATGACTGCATTTGGCCCTCAGGCTTGAGGTTCCTCACCCCCTGTTGTGGTTGGGGAAGGGACATTGCTCAGTGGTAGAACATCTGCTTTGCATGACCTCTCCAAGTCGGGTTGGGAAAGGCTTCTGGTCTGTAACCCTGGACAGCTGCTTCCAGTCAGCATAGACCAGGGTTTCCCAAACTTGAGTCTCCAACTGTTTTTGGACCACAGTTCCCATCATCCCTGACACTGGTCCTGCTAGCTAGGGATGATGGGAGTTGTAGTCCAAAAACAGCTGGAGACTCAAGTTTGGGAAATGCTGGCATAAACAATGCTGAGCCAGGTGGATCCCTTTACCTTTTTTTAAAAAAAATATTTAGGTGGATCAAATGATCTGAGCCAGTATAAAGCACTTTCCTGTGTTCCTGTGTTTATGAAGATATTTACTATGATAAACTTGTTTGGTTTACAGGTGCCAGAAGGCACTCGGCTGTTTTTGTACTCTTGATTTCTCTTTCCGTCCCAGCAGCTCTTAAATGTGGATAGCAGCAAATGCTCCAAGACAGTGAAGAGTGATCACATGCTTTAATGATAGCAACCAGGCGGCATGCGGCTTATGACTCATAGAATTGTAGAGTTAGAAGGGACCTCGAGGGTCATCTAGTCCAACCCCCTGCAATGCAGGAAACTCAACTAGATCATGCATGGCAAATGGCCATCCAACCCATGCTTAAAAGCCTCCAAGGAAGGAGAGTCAACCACCTCTCATGCGAGTCTGTCCCACTGTTGAAGACCCATCATTTGTCTCTTCTCTGTGGAACTTCTCTCCATATTCCATTTTACCCAAAGGGTTCATAAAGCGGGGGGGGGGAGAGGGGGAGAGCGAGCGCTTTGTGTATTCCTTTTTGGCATGCACCATAGCATTTACAACAATGTGTTTACATATTGCAGAGTTCCTATGATAAGGATGTGATTCTGAATATCCTGGGTGTTCTCACATGCCTCCTTTCTGTTGGTAAGTGGAAAAGTGAACATTTCATGTAGTGCATTGCCAAAAATTCCTTCCCCATCAATTAATGAGAAAAGAAATATTGCATTTGAATATTAGAAAAAGGGAGGGAACTTTTTCAGTAAAACTTATGGGTCGGTTTTTTTTGTTTTTTTGTTTCACTTTATCCTTTTTTTCTGGGTGGCTGATGAGTTTTGTGAGTGCCCTTTCATTCATTCATTCTACAAATCATGACATTGTTTTCACTTTTGTGCAGTCTTTCAAGGTGCCCTCTGGTGAAGACTGGTCCATTAGAGTGAATGGGGGATTGAGGTCAGACAGACTCAAACTGAAAATCTATATTATTGTTATTATTATTAGTCCAGAAGGCTTTTAAACTGAATTCTGATATAATAATAATAATAATAATAATAATAATAATAATAATAATAATAATAATAATACCCCACCCATCTGGCTGGATTTCACAGCTTCCTGCAGAATACAAAAACATAATAAAATATAAAAACATAGGAAGTTTTAACTTTCAGCCCTATTGCATCGGGTCTCCTTTACACCGCTAAAAAGTGACACTGATTAAGTGGTATACAAATTGTTGAGATAAGTAAGTAAATAAAAAATAATATGAAAGCCACTCTGAGTTTTCAGGGTCCCTGTTGGACTTGAATATTTGCTTGTATGTTTATGTGTGGTGGGGAAAGGACTTCACAACTATTCCATTTTCTTGCTTCCACTTAGGGACGAACAGGAGGCTTCACTATACAATTAGCAAAGGTGGCAGCGAAGCACTTCTGCAGGCTCTGGTGAATGCGACGCAAACTCCCACACCGGACTATGACATCCTCTTGCCCCTCTTTCGTCTGCTGGCCAAAGTTGGCCAAAAAGGTACAGTTGCTGAACCGTGGGTACATGTCCACCAGTATTGCGATGCTGTGTTGCTAGCTGTGTCATTGCGTCCCACATAGGGATGCGGGTGGCGGTGTGGTCTAAACCACCGAGCCTCTTGGGCTTGTCGATCAGAAGGTCAGTGGTTTGAATCCCTGCAGCGGGGTGAGCTCCTGTTGCTCTGTCCCAACTCCTGTCAACCTAGCAGTTCAAAAGCACACCAGTGCAAGTAGATAAATAGGTACCAATGTGGCGGGAAGGTAAATGGTGTTTCCATGTGCTCTGGTTTCCGTCACAGTCCTCTGTGTGCCAGAAATGGTTTAGTCATGCTGGCCACATGACTGGGAAAGCCATCTGTGGACAAACGCTGACTCCCTCGGCCTGAAAGTGAGATGAGCGCCACACCCCATAGTCACCATTGACTGCACTTAACTATCCAGAGGTCCTTTACCTTTTAGCTTTTACCTTGTACTCCACATCTCAGAGTGAGATATTTCAGTCACCTCAAAAAAATGAGGTCCTAGTTGAGGCACTTTGGACTATCAAAGCCACAGAGGTAGTATTCAGTTGTGTTTCCCTCACTGAAGCTTAGACCGGGGTGTGGGGTTGGGGGACCTAGGAACCCAGGAAACTACTTTACTTTGAGTCAGACCTTTCTTTTTTAAGGCAAGTCTATCTGGACACGTGGATGTTGATGTGTTTTAATCTCTTTTCCTGTTAGTTTCAATTTTTTTTAAAAAAAAGTTTGAAAAATGTTTTTTTTGATAATTTTAATATTTCTTGAAAATTGTTTGGAGGTTTTGCTACCGTCCTGTGGCATTCACATTTTTTGTTAAAAAATAAATAATCAAAATCATTTCCTCCTCCTCCTCCTGCTGTCTCTCAGATAAGAAGTTTGGGCTGAAGGCACAAAGACTGGAGGTGATTGATATGACACTCAGCTTGGCAAGGAAAAATCTAAATCACCACCAGAATCTCACCCACTGCCTTTGGGCACTGCATGTTTATGCCTCTAGTGGTGAGTATGCAATCCCTTTCCCTTCTTCCTTGTGTGCGTTAACAGCCCTTTCCTCCCATAATTCTATGGAATGATGCTGATGCACAGTCCTATTCCTACCCCCCCAAAAAATCACTGGATAATTTCTCTTTTCTCCCCCTATATCTGTGAAAGTGGTCCCCCGGCCCGGTTTCACTGCCTGCAAATAGAGTGGAGAATTTTGGGAAGCAACTTCCGTTTAGGAGATGGTTAGTGGGGGGCTTCTTCTAGCAACTTCTGGGTCCCCACTGAAGATTTCCGTTCCATCTGGGATGATGGAAGTCACAATCCAGAACATCGTGACAATACAGTGGTACCTTGGTTCGCAAACTTAATCTCTTCCGGAAGTCTGTTCCAAAACCAAAGCGTTCCAAAACCAAGGCGCGCTTTCCCATAGAAAGTAATGCAAAACAGGTTAATCCGTTCCAGACTTTTAAATACAACCCCTAAAACAGCATTTTAACATGAGTTTTACTATCTAACGAGACCATTGATCCATAAAATGAAAGCAATAATCAATGTGCTGTACTATAAAATAAATAAAACAGCATTGTAGATGATAAAAAATTTTTTAAAAATGTTTTTTCTTCCCTGCACTGATGATAGTCATTGTTTGGATAGGGGGCTTTTATCCATTTCCACAGTCACACAATCAAACAATCAATCAGTAGCTGAACTAGGATCCACACAGTCACAAAAACAAATTAATTGAAAAAGCCTCAAAACAAAAAATGCAAAATAAATAGCAAAAACAAAAGCACCAAATATAAGCTCCAAATATCACCTTAGAACACTGCAATCAGAAATGGAAGGCTTGAATTACAATGGGGGGATGCAAATTAGCAGCGCAACAGGAAACACAGGGGGACTAAAAATGGAGCACGTTCAGTTTCTGAAGAAAAGTTCAGAAACCGGAACACCTACTTCCAGTTTTGCAGTGTTTGGGTTCCAAGTTGTTTGTGAACTAAGCTGTTCAAAAACCGAGGTACCACTGTACCAGGTTGGAGAAGCCTGTATTAAAAATTCAGAACCCAAACTTACTCAAACCTGCACTTCTCAGCTTCTGGACGATCATAGGCAGGCAAATTAGTGGTGCCATTGTGATCACCTACAATTATGACCTGGGTTGGTAGAATGTGGCATCTTTTAAAAGAGGGATGGCTAAGCTGTGGTCCTCCAGATATTGGTGGACTACTGTTCCCATCACCCCGGTTATCAACTATGCTGGCCGAGGCTGATGGGAGTTGGAGTCTAGCAACCTTAGTGGGTAATAGGTTAGCAAATCCTTCCACCCCCAGGCTCTTCATCAGTGGGTTCTCAAAAGGACGTGTCAATGAATCATCCAGACAATGCCAGCCCAAGACCCAAAGGTCTTGCTGCATCTTCCTGCTGTTATCTATTCCACCTTCCCCTATGGACACTACTTGAAGGAGATTATGAATGTAAGAACAAAAGAGGAACCAATGGCCTATCTAGTCCAGCATCCTGTTTTCACCAGATGCCTGTGAAACCCCTGCAAGCAGGACCCAAGCACAAGAGCCCTCTCCCTCCTGTAGTTTCCAGCAAGTGGTATTCAGAAGCATTTTTGCCTCCAATCATGTAGGCGGAAGTTTGGCCACCACGGCTAGTAGCCATTGATAACCTTCCCCTCCATGAATTTGCCCAATCCTTTTTTAAAGGCATCCAGGTTGGTGGCCATCCTTGCCACTTGTGGGACCAAGTCCCATAGTTTAACTATGCACTGCATGAAGAAGGACTTTCTTTTATATGCCCTGAATCTTCCAACATTCAGCTTTGCTGGGTGTCCACAAGATCTTACTGTTATGAAAGATGTCTGTGTGTGGGGGTGGGGTGGGGGGTGGAGGACATTTCTCTAGCTGCTTTCTCCAAGGTTATTTCACCCTGCTTAATGGTAGGTCTGCACATGATTCTCTCCGGCAGAACGACTGGTGATTCTGTCCCTAATTTCCGACGTCATCAGTCTTTGCCAACTGCTCTTGCTGCTCCTTCTTGACCTCCTCTAACCTAGTGGTTGTTTCCCCTTTGGAGAATCCTAATTGGGCCACCAGCCTTTGGCATGGCTCGACAAGCTTAGCATTTCAGATCTTCCCCCTGAAGATTTAATGCTACTGGCTGCTGGCCTCGTGGGTTTCCTATGTGTTTACAGGAGCCCCACTGGCTTCTCACTATGGACCTTCCTGGGAAGGCTGCCAAGCATGTTCTTCCAGCCCTTCTGAGATAAGCATTATTTGAAAGGTGAATGTAACAGAGATGGCACTTGAAATGCATCTGGATTTAGATTGCAGGGTGCTTTATCCACAGCCCCCCTCCAGTGTCAGGGGCCTTGCTCACACTTTGCCTGGTTGCCACATGCAGCAGAATGAGGAGCTGGAATGCTGAGGTGCAAGGCCAGATTTAGGAGCCAGCAGCCACTTGGGATGCCTAACTCGAAAGTGTGTGCCAAGCTCAGTCGTGGGTGCTGCTGCTGCCATGGCAGAAAAAATATGGTACAAGCACTTGAGAAGCTGGCAACGCTGATCTCTCTGTGTGGCCAGTGTCATAACCTCCAGCATTTCTCCGATGAAAATAGGGACTTCCTATTCAACAACAACATTTTTATTTATACCCCGCTCATAGAACTGGGTTGCCCCAGCCACTCCGGGTGGCTTCCAAAATATATAATAAAAATATATTAAAACATTAAACATTAAAGAAAATCCCTATACAGGGCTGCCTTCAGCTGTCTTCTAAGGTTGTATACCGCATTTTTCGCACGATTGGACGCACCGGACCATAGGGCGCACCTAGTTTTTTTGGGGGGAAATAAAGGAAAAAAAATTTCCCTTTATTTCCCCCCCAAAAGCAGGTCAGGGAAACCGAACCAGGTCGAGGAACAGCGGGATAGTGGCGCTGCGCCTCCCTGCTGTCCCCCGAGCTTGTGGGGCTGGCTGATGTCTGCCTGGCGCGAGGGGCGCTCTGCTTCAGGGCGCCCCTCGCGCCGGGCGGCAGGCTGCTATCCGCAGCGTGGGGAGCCCTGCGGGGAACTCCTGCAAGGCTCCCCACGCTGCGGATGTGTTCCCGAAGCGCCGGGCGCTCTGCTTTGAGGGCGCCCGACGCTCTGGGAAGCAGGCTGCTATCCGCAGCCTAGACATCCCTGCGGGATCTCCCGCAGGGTTGCCTAGGCTGCGGATGTGTTCCTGAAGCGCTGGGCGCTCTGCTTTCAGGGCGCCCGACGCTCCGGGAAGCAGGCTGCTATCCGCAGCCTAGACATCCCTGCGGGATCTCCCGCAGGGTTGCCTAGGCTGCGGATGTCTTCCCGAAGCGCCGGGCGCTCTGCTTTCAGGGCGCCCGACGCTCCGGGAAGCAGGCTGCTATCCGCAGCCCAGACATCCCTGCGGGACCTCCCGCAGGGTTGCCTAGGCTGCGGATGTCTTCCCGAAGCGCTGGGCGCTCTGCTTTCAGGGCGCCCGACGCTCCAGGAAGCAGGCTGCTATCTGCAGCCTAGACATCCCTGCGGGACCTCCCGCAGGGTTGCCTAGGCTGCGGATGTCTTCCCGAAGCGCCGGGCGCTCTGCTTTCAGGGCGCCCGACGCTCCGGGAAGCAGGCTGCTATCCGCAGCCCAGACATCCCTGCGGGACCTCCCGCAGGGTTGCCTAGGCTGCGGATGTCTTCCTGAAGCGCCGGGCGCTCTGCTTTCAGGGCGCCCGACGCTCCGGGAAGCAGGCTGCTATCCGCAGCCCAGACATCCCTGTGGGACCTCCCGCAGGGTTGCCTAGGCTGCGGATGTCTTCCCGAAGCGCCGGGCGCTCTGCTTTCAGGGCGCCCGACGCTCCGGGAAGCAGGCTGCTATCCGCAGCCCAGACATCCCTGTGGGACCTCCCGCAGGGTTGCCTAGGCTGCGGATGTCTTCCCGAAGCGCCGGGCGCTCTGCTTTCAGGGCGCCCGACGCTCCGGGAAGCAGGCTGCTATCCGCAGCCTAGACATCCCTGCGGGACCTCCCGCAGGGTTGCCTAGGCTGTGGATGTCTTCTCGAAGCACCGGGCGCTCTGCTTTCAGGGCGCCCGACGCTCCAGGAAGCAGGCTGCTATCCGCAGCCTAGACATCCCTGCGGAATCTCCCGCAGGGTTGCCTAGGCTGCGGATGTCTTCCTGAAGCGCCGGGCGCTCTGCTTTCAGGGCGCCCGACGCTCCGGGAAGCAGGCTGCTATCCGCAGCCTAGACATCCCTGCGGGACCTCCCGCAGGGTTGCCTAGGCTGCGGATGTGTTCCCGAAGCGCCGGGCGCTCTGCTTTCAGGGCGCCCGACGCTCCGGGAAGCAGGCTGCTATCCGCAGCCTAGACACGGCTAGCGGAGCGCTAATCCCGAAGCTTGGGGCTGCGGAGCTCAGCGCGCCCCAAGCTTCTGGGTGCCGGCAAGGTCTAGACGGCTAGCGGAGACCTTGCCGGCACCCAGAAGCTTGGGGCGCGCTGAGCTCCGCACGCCCCAAGCTTCGGGATTAATGCAGCGCTCCGCTAGCCGTGGGAGAGCTGGGTCTCCCACGGCTAGCGGATAGCTTCCTGAAGCCTGGAGAGCGAGAGGGGTCGGTGCGCACCGACCCCTCTCACTTTCCAGGCTTCAGCGAAAGCCTGCATTCGCTCCATAGGACGCACACACATTTTCCCTTGCTTTTTAGGAGGGAAAAAGTGCGTCCTATGGTGTGAAAAATACGGTAGTTACTTAGCTCTTTGGCTCGGGGACCGCATAACTTTATAGCCTCCAACTTTTCTCCAATGAAAATGGGGGCATTCTGGGATCAAATCAGAAACTGGGACAGCTTCTCTAGATCTGGGACTGTCTCTGGAAAATAGGGACACTTGTAGGGTTTGCAGTGTTGTGTTAATGGCTGCGGTGTTGTTCTGCAATCGTGGGAATATTTACAACATCAGGGCCCTTTCAACAAATGGTGTGAACATGAAGTTTTGTGACTGGGTGCATGCCTGAAAATTTATCATCTTAGATGGCAAGGGAGAAATTATGAGGGCAAATGGTTGATCAAAGCTGAGAAATGGGCCACCTATGAGAGTAAATGTTGCAGAGGATTCTGGTGTATGTTCTACCAGGGCTTGTCAGTGTGGTGCCTTGGGTGCAAGTGTGCCTACCAGTACCTCATATTGTGCAGAAATCTCCACTCAAAAATCCACAATGGGTGGGAGACTGTTGTTAACCTGGTGATATAATCCATAATAGTGCATATTCTGTTTAGTTTGATTGCTTTGTCAATGCTACTTCATAGCTCATATGCAAATTATATCCAATTGATTTAAGTCGCTCTAAATGTAATCATATTTTATGTTGTTTTGTATTCCTATAAATTCAATTTTCTCTATAAGTTCTATAAGATTCATAATTTCATTTTCATTTCACTTAAGCTTTGTATATTAATAAACTGAGTGATTTGTTTCAGTTGGAGCCTGGTTCTTATGGGCAGGCTTTAGTCCCTATTCCACTGGGTTGCTACTGAGCAAAAACGAATCGTGATTAGAATCGATTGATAGTCCATTGCATAGTGTGCCCTGATGTTGATTGGATCACCAGATTAAAAAGTGTTTGTTCTTCCTGCTTGGTTCCTGTTTGTACTGGCTTGACCTCTCTTAAACACCTCCATAAGAGCTGTTTTGGGACTGGCTCACACAGCATTTCCTCAAAATTCCTAATGTGTCCAGCCCACTGGCTTCCAAAGGTTGGTATTCCTTTTTCTACACTGACTGAACACAGAGTTCACACAGAGTGCTGGCCACAAGTCTGCCATTTTGAGATATGACTAAACTCTAATACACCCAACTTTATCATGTTGCTGAGCATAGCAGGGAAATATCTTCCTGTAGTGGGCAAACTCTTTCAGGGAAGTTACAGAACACCTGACTGAGTAATTCCCCAGGTTTCACCAAAAGGGCTGATTCCAGATTTGAAGAAGCCTTGGGCAAAGTGTCCTCTAATGAAGACTGGGAGCCACCGCATTAGTGTCCTCCATTGCCCAGAGCAATGCATTGTGGGAAATAAAAATGGCCACAGCTTTCCAGGCCCAGTGCCTGGTGC
Source organism: Podarcis raffonei (assembly GCF_027172205.1). NCBI lineage: Eukaryota > Metazoa > Chordata > Lepidosauria > Squamata > Lacertidae > Podarcis > Podarcis raffonei. The sequence continues at coordinate 19,829,423 of NC_070615.1, read as the reverse complement.
TCATCAGTGCACAAGAAAAAGGATTATTATAATGGGGCCCCAAGGACAGGCATCAGTTCTAAGCTCTGCCAGGGCCCTAGCATCCACCTGAGAGTACCACCTGCTGACTCTGGGTCTGTTCCTGAACCCACAGTTTGAAAACTAGCAAGTCAAGGGGCAGGATAGTGGGGCCAGATGGATAAATGCTTCAACCCTTTAAGGCTGCTCTCATTCCCTTAGAGATTTCCTCGGTCTGAAAAGAGGTTTTTATTTTTGAAATATGTTTGGATGTTTTTATTTGTTTTAAACTGTTTACTGCTATGTAGTTTGCCGCCCTGGGTTCCCTTGAGAGGGAGGGCAGGATAGAAATTGGATAAACAAATAAAAAATAATAATAAGATTGCTGAGAGAGCCAGAAATTTGTTAACAACCCCAGAAGCCCACTTTCTTAGGCTATGATTCCAAAACCTTGCTATTACCCCCCTCCAGTATTAGCCTGACTGCCTATTTCCTTCCTTTGCACAGTTACCGTGGGAACCATGTTGGGAGTGAATGGAGCCATGGAGCTGCTCTTCAAAGTCATTACACCTTACACCAAGAAGCACACCAGAACGACAAGGTAGTGGGGGGGACTTTCTGGGATACCTTCTCTGGACGTGTATGTGTGTGTGTGTGGCAAAAGTATGAAGACCAAAGTGACAGGCTGGGGAGTGAACAGAGGTAAAAGTTCCCCTTATGCTAAGGTGCCAGCCCAAATTAAGCCAAGGCGTTGATGTCCACATGCATAAAGGAAATCAGACTATTAGCTCACCAAGCTCAGATATGTCTCTACGTCAGGAGTAGACGCTCCAACTCCCATAAGCTGCAGCCAACATCAGAGGTAGAATCATAGAAGTGTAGAGTTGCAAGGCTAATCCAGTCCAACCCCGTGCAAAGCAGGAATCTCAGCTAAAGCATCCATGACAGGTGGCCATCCAACCTCTGCTGATAAACTTCCAAGGAAGGGCAGTCCACAACCTCCCAAGGGAGACCGTTTAACAGATGAAAGGAGCTACATCTGGAAAACATCATGTTGCCTATATTTTGTCTACATAGACTGGCCATTGCTCTCTAGGGCTCCGGACAGGAGCATTTCCCGGTCCTGTCTGGAGATACAGTGCATTGTAACTGGGAATTTTTGCATGCAAAGCCATGAGCTCTACCGCTGCATTGCAGCCCGTCCCCTAAATGTCATGGAAACAGGAGCAGGAATTGGATACTGAATGGATAACACAGTAAGCTGCCTTGCAGATGCATCTCCCACTAAAAACCTCAAGGGTCAGAGAGACCCTGTTATTTATTTATTTTTAGTGCCTTTTTCTCCCTTGCCAAGTCTGAAAGCTGCTGTGACTCTCCAGTGTGAAGTTAAAATTAGCCACACAGCTGTCTTGCTCTGGTCCTGTCCCCAGCCAGTTTCCAGAGCGAGATTTACAAGGCCTGCACGCCTTATAAAAGAGAAGGTGCACGTGACCCAGAGCTGCGCCTGTTTCTGCTTCTCTTGCTGCTTTGATGTGGCAGGAAGCAAGAGGAGAGGCGCGCTGAGAAATATCAAAGCTCAATACATGGGCGACTGTGGAAAAGATGTGCTGAAGATGGACAGATGCAAGAAGAACATAGCGCCCCTGAAGAATAATAACAGTGCTGCTGAATCATCGCAACAATAATAACAGCAATAATAATAATAACACAAGAAGAACATTGCACTGCAAAATTACAATTGTGATAATGATGGTGATGATAATATGTCAATAATACAGATGCCCCTAAGATGGCTGGATGCAAGAAGAACATAACATTGCTGTATAATGATGATGATAGTAATAGCTACAGCAATAATAATTTGTATAAAGGTAAAGGGACCCCTGACCATTAGGTCCAGTCGTGACCGACTCTGGGGATGCGGCACTAATCTCGCTTTACTGGCCAAGGGAGCCGGCGTACAGCTTCCGGGTCATGTGGCCAGCTTGACTAAGTAGCTTCTGGTGAACCAGAGCAGCACACGGAAATGCCGTTTACCTTCCTGCTGAAGCGGTACCTATTTATCTACTTGCACTTTGATGTGCTTTTGAACTGCTAGGTTGGCAGGAGCAGGGACCGAGCAATGGGAGCTCACCCCATTGCGGGGATTCGAACTGCCGACCCTCTGATCGGCAAGTCCTAGGCTCTGTGGTTTAACCCACAGCGCCACCCGCGTCCCTAATAATTTGTATAGCAATAATAAAAACAATACCGTAGTCATTGGTTCCAATAAAGGTGTTACTCTACCCGGTGTACTCCAGATGTTTTGGACTACAAGTCCCATCAGTATCATAGGGTTGTGCTGAAGTAGGCAAAACAGCCACACTGGCTGGGGTTGGTGGGAGAAATCTGGACAGTGCACATGTGCATTTTATGCAACGCTGTGTCCTCTTTTTCTTTCACATAGTGCTGGAAAAGGCAATGCAGAATCGCCATGAAATGAATGTTTCACCTGCACCCAGTACACTCAGGCAGCTGTCAGGGCACCCTGCTGCCTTCTAGGTTTGCCATGTGGCCTAGTTTACAGAAGTCAGTCTCCAGTTTGAAGGAGACCTTTCTTTGAAGGGGTCTCTGGCCCAAGCCCAGTTTAAAGATGAAGCATTGTAAGACAGGAGAGGAGGGACACCAACAGTTAGCAGGACCTGGGCAGCAAACTGAGTGAACACCATGCATTTTCTTTTTCTCGACAATGCCTGTTCAGCCACATAGAAAAGAGATGGCTCTTCAGTGGAACCTTCATTTCATGGCGATTCTGCATTGCATTTTCCAGCACAAGGGCCACATTCCCTTCTGAACAACCTCCCAAGGGCCATGTGCCACTGGTGGACAGGATCAGAGGCAAATGTGGGTGGAGCATTATTTATTAATTTAATATATATATATATATACTGTTTGATTGTAAACAAACCTCAGAGTACTTTAGAAAAGAATAAAATAAAATTATGAACAAAAACAGTTTAAAACAGTCATATAAAACATTAAAAGAATAACTAGAAACCAATAATAAGCCAAAAAGAAAGAAAGAAACAGAGAGAGACAGAGAGAGAAAAAAGAAAGAAAGAAAGAAAGAAAGAGAGGAAGGAAGGAAGGAAGGAAACCCAGGTTAAAATGCATGTCAACATTCTACACATCTGGGTAGACTTTCCTAAAGAAATATGTTTTTAGCCACTTCTGAAAAGAGTACAATGAAAGCGCCTGCTTGGTGTCAGTGGAAGGTACCACAAGGATCATCTAATTCATCGTCTTGCAATGCAAGAAAAAACTCTATAAATAAGTCAGAAATTAAATCGTTATAACATTTTTTTTAAAAAACCGTATGTAAAATTGTGTATAAAAATGTCCTGCTCTCTGGCACCATCTGGTGTTGCATGTTTATAGTGCATTCAAATCGTTGTTTCTTTACTAACGTAGCTGAGTCCCAAGAGTCTCATGCTCTACCAACTGATAACACTCCTCTCTACTCTCCATCCAGGCAAGCGAGAGGCATGATCAGAGTTCAAGGACCCATTCCAGCCAGGCAAAAGCATTCAGGGTGTGACACAGGGCCACTGTAGGTGTGGTCTGGTGAGAGTTTAGAGGGCTTGATAGAGTGACGTGGAGTGCTGCATTTGACCCCCAGTTTGGGGTCCTCCACTACTGCTGTATTTAGTGGTTATCTCTGCTGATTTTGAAGTCTTTGTTGTACTGCAGTTGTTATGTTCCTGTTGATTGCGTTCTACTTGTTTCTGTTGTTTCAAAAACATATTTTTAAGGTGGGGGAGGGATGGGCTATTTATGTTTTGACAAACAAATAATAAAAGTGACAAGACTGAGTTGCAATCCTCAGCAGCCATATCATCAAAAGGAAACTTGCAATTCACTCAACAGCACAGCAAATACATATAAGGAAACATCAAAGGAAGTTAACCTATCAAAGAACAGATTAAAGGGGGGGGGAGTAGAAAGAGCCCGAGAAGCACCTGGAGCCAAACATTCACATAAGATAGAGTTTGGTTCTTCACCTTTATTTTTCAAAGTTTCTTCCGCAAGACAGCATTTATCATAATGAAAGATTTTAATGCCACATATTAATGTCATCGTATCTGCTTTCAATTCATGTATTACCTTTGTAAGAATTCAAGATACTCCCATTACTTATCTCCGGTCGTAAGACCGTTCACATTATAACTTGCATTAATGAGCACATCATTTCCACATCTATCTTCTCCTTTTCCTCATTGTTCCAGAAGTGTAGAGAAAGGCTGCCAGAGTTTTACAGAGTTGCCTTTTCCTCAGTATTATTTTCTCTCTGAATCATCATAATCCCCCTCCAACCCCACAAAACCCCACAAACACCCCTTAGGTCACTTTTCTTCCACTGAGCCAACATATTTGGCACACAAGGTGTTCAGTATTTATTCTCATTGCATGTAGATCAATGTATCTTATCTGCAGATTCATGAGCTTAATGTAAAAAGATCAGATTCCTGTCAATTCTCTGTTTCCTTCTAATGTAGTGATTTGTTTCTCAAAACATTTGATCAAATTTTCTCCACCAAAGATTACTTCCATACACACCCCTCCAATGGTGTGTAACGCAAACCTCATTCATGTGGCTTTTGAATGTGTGCAGATTGCAGTAGCTGGGACCATCTACCATGCAGCTAAGCCTGGCATGCTTATCCTTGGGGAACATTACATTCCTACATACACATACAGTGGTACCTCGGGTTACATACACTTCAGGTTACATACGCTTCAAGTTACACACTCCGCTAACCCAGAAATAGTGCTTCAGGTTAAGAACTTTGCTTCAGGATGAGAACAGAAATTGTGCTCTGGCGACTAAAGTGGTGCTTCAGGTTAAGAACAGTTTCAGGTTAAGTACGGACCCCCGGAACGAATTAAGTATTTAACCCGAGATACCACTGTACAGTCATACCTCATGTTACATTTGCTTCAGGTTGCATGTTTTCAGGTTGCGTCCTGCAGCGACCTGGAAGTGCCAGAAAGGGTTACTTCCGGGTTTCGCCGCTCGCGCATGCACAGATGCACAAAATGACGTCACGTGCATGCACAGAAGCGGCAAATTGCGACCCGCGAATGCGCAAACACGGGTTGCATTCTGCTCATGTTGCGAACGGGCCTCCGGAATGGATCCCGTTCACAACCAGAGGTACCACTGTACAGTGGTACCTCAGTTTACAAACTTAATCTGTTCCGGAAGTCTGTTCTTAAACCAAAGCTGTTCTTAAACTGAGGCGTGCTTTTCCTAATGAGGCCTCCCACTGCCAGTGTCCTTCCACTGTTCGGCTTCCATCATAGACCAAGGTAAAGTTCGCTAACCGGAACACCACTTCCAGTTTTGCGGAGTTTGTATGCCAAATATGTAGTTCGTAAACAAGGCTATTCTTAAACTGAGGTACCACTGTATAGAGCAGGGGTTGTCAACCTCGTCCCTACCGCCCACTAGTGGGCGTTTCAGGATTCTAGGTGGGCGGTAGGGGGTTCTACTGCACAAGCGGAATCCTCCTTCCATCGAGCACTGGTGGGCGGTAAGGAAATTTTACCATTAAGAAAGATGCATTAGTGGGCGGTAGGTGTAAAAAGGTTGACTACTACGGTATAGTGTGATATGGAGTGCTATATCCAATTAAGGCCACATTCACATGATATGTTTAAAGCACTATGATGCCACTTTAAATACTTTAAAAGAATCTTGGGAAGTATACTTTATTAAGGGCAGCTGTTAGGAGACCCCTATCCCCCACCCCTGAGTTAAAATGCCCAAAGTTGTTTAACAGTCAGTCCCTCTCTACAAGAAACTCTGGAAATTGTAGGTCTGTGATCAGAATAGGGGTCTCCTAACAACACTCAAGATCCTTAAAAAAGTCAGCTTCAAGGATTCTTTGAGGTCAATTGACATGAAGGGACCCAAGTTATTCATGTCCATTAATTTCAAGGAGTCAACTCTGAGCAGGACTAGCACAGAGTACAATCCATTGCTTACTGAGCAGGAAATACGCCCAATTCCCTCTTTATGATATGAGCTGATTAAATGCATGGTGAATGTGCACAATGACTAGTTGCTTTGCAAATTAGCTGCTCAGCTCACATCACCTCTAACGTATATATTCCTGCCAATTTAGGATTATGTTTCATGCACCTGATGGAGTGCACTCTGGTCTGTGAAAGCTTATCCCATAATAAATGTGCTAGGGTGGGATTAAACCTAGCCAGCCCTGTCAGTGGAAGGAAAAGCACGAGGACTTTTCTGCTTGCGCATTTCGGCTTTCCCCCTCCCCCCCACCCCAAATTCACTCTGGGGAGCGTCAGGAGAATCCCCCAAACAGTGCAGGGGATCGTTCTGTCTGGCAGACTGGAATGAATCTGCAGATGGAGCAATTGGAAGAGTGTGATGTTGAATTCTACCCTTACTTGAATTCCACAAAACTCCTTCCTGGTTTTTGCCACAACACATGTAACACTGTCATCCTTCTGGTAACATTTTGCTCTCTCTAGTTGTTCCAAATCTATAAAGTTACAGTTTTGGGCCACAATCCACCCTGCTTTAATTGAGAGCTGAACAACCATCTGATCATACAACTTCCTTCCTTTTAAATATCTGGCCATGTATTTTTCAGCGAACAAGACTCGGGGATGTAGACATTTAGTATTCAAAGCTGAAGGCAACGAGCAGTTCAATGAATGATACCCACGTGTGTCCTAGACATTCAAAGCATCCTAAGAAAAATTCCTCTTTGATTTATGTGCTGTGCCTCTTAAGAGCTGGGGTCATGGCGTACGTGCATGCGCGTGCTTTTGCAAAACGGTGGGCCTGGAAATTCATTGGCTCTTGAAGTGCATGGCCTCAGACAGTTGCAGCTACTGAAGACATGATTGATGGGTCCCTGCTACACTTAACTGAGTAAGCAAATCCTGTTTGCCCTCCCTCTGTCCTTCCTGCTGGATTGCTGCCTGTGATTAGAATAGCGTTTAGCCATAGAGGCACTTTATGGCTCCAGAGAAGCAGATATATAATGGGAATCTGACATGCACCAGTGTGGCTAGGAGATTACAGAGCATGGCTGGCTGGTTTGGGGCCTTCCAAACAGCAGGTTTGACGCTGCTGGAAAATTCATTCCGTTGAGAGCTTCATTAATGCAAAAGTTTGCAGCCATTATCCTGGGAATGCTCAGAGCAATCTTTGCGTGATAACTTCACAGACAAGTACCTTAATCCCAAACCCACTTACTTGGAAGTAAATTCCATTAAAAATATTCAGTCAAATGTAGACACTGTGCAGTGCAACCCTCTGCATGCTTACTCACATCCAAGTCCCATTGTGTTCAATGAGGTTTACTTTCAAGTAAATGTGTTTAGGGTGCTTCGGATTGTGGCCATAAAATTCCACATATTTCAATGGAAAAATCTAAGTGCTAATTTTAGTTTTCAGCTGAGTTTCTTGCTGAATATTCTTTTTCTGTATTTCTGACACTTTTAAAATAATTATACCTTTTTTACATGAAGGTCCCACTTAACAATTACGATGCTTTCCCTGGAAATCATTTGTTAGGTGAGCATTCGCATAACGAGTCCACAGTTTCATTATTTCCTATGCAAATGTTTCTAATGTGGAATTTGTCCAATCTCTTTCCTCCCTCTCTCCATGGTTTCCTCCTGAAATGGCTGCAGCCAATCAGAAAAAGAGAAACAAAAGGGGGGAAAACGGTTTATCTAATCTCTCCTGTTCTCTGATTCATCTGATCACACTCTCCGTGGTTTTTGCCCCAAAATGGCTGCCACCAACCAGTAAACAAACAAGGAAATAAGGAAGGCAGTTGATTAGATATCTGAATCTGTGAGGTTTGGGCATTGTCTTTTACATGCAGATAAGTGAATTTTCGGCTAGCAAGCGTGAGGATAGTGGTGGTAGACTTGCCTTCCTTGGAGGTTTTAAAACAGGCCGGAGGGCTATATGTCAGGGTCTTCGGCTGTAATTCCTGCATTGCAGGGGGTTGGACTAGATGCTCCTTGTGGTCCCTACCAGCTCTATGGTTCTATGGGACCTACGTGTACATGCCTTACTCACATCCCATAAAATAGACCAAGCGACCTCGGTGTATTTTTTCTTTGAAAAAAATCTTAAAACTCCTGACTAATGCTATTTACCAGCTCAGGATTATTAAGGGAAACTTCTTCTTCTTCTTCTTCTTCTTCTTCTTCTTCTTCTTCTTCTTAGTAGTAGTAGTAGTAGTAGTAGTAGTAGTAGTAGTATATTTGGAGAAATTAGCTCTAAAACGCTGTTGAATTTTCATGAGGACTTTGCAGTTTAATTGCAAACTGATGTGGGTTGCTGAACTTTAAGAGAGGAAACATGAGAAACTGAAATTGATGTATTCACCCATCCCTAATCCTCATATGCCCATTTACCCCTTACTCTGGACAAATGCAGCCGCCCTTTAGTTCTTGCACTCACTCAGAAATCTCTCCTCTGGCTGGAAGGAAGGAGCAGACAGCTTTCCCTCAAAAAGGCATGTATGGTCCTTGCTATTTGGTTAGGTTCCAAGAATATGGAATGCACAGCTCACCCCTCCTGAGAGATGTCTATAGATCCCATCCCATGAAGGTGGCCAACCATCTCCCGGTTAAGCCAAGGTCACTTCGAGAGCCAGCCCTGTCAATCACTGAGACAAGAGCTATTTACTAAGCCTGCTAGCATGTAGTAACAAGATACATGGTGCTATTTATTTCACTGGCATCAGCCCCTGGGCTATTTAGATGGAGGTTCACCCATGCCCCAATTGACCTTTTTTGGGATGCATGCCAAATGGCTCATTATTCCCCATCAGAAATGTACTCCCCCGCCTTGGATCAGATAGGGGTGGATTTTTCAGCCATTTCTAACATTATGCGATTCACAGTCGTCAGTGAATAAACTCGCCGGTGGCAATCTTTCAAAGAAGTGTCAAATCTTGCTGGATGGCCTTCTAATATTGTGAGCAGCGAGGCACTGGTGGGCCTTCGGATGCAAGCAATACTTAGCGTTGGGGTTACAAGGTAATTTATGGCAGGAATAAGCGATCAGCACTCCTGCTTATCTTCAAACGCTGTTTATTGGTGCTTCAGCAGTTCCTGTTCCTCTGTGAAGCGAGACAACAGAGGCTGTCTTAGAAAAGACAGGCATAAGCTCAAAGTGCACTGCCCTCTCTTTACTGAAAGGTTGAGTGGATATTGCCCAGAGCCAAGGGGGCATCTTGATTAAGGGCAAGTTGTGACAGAGAGGAAAGTGAACTGAGGAGATGAAAATAACATTTGTAGGTACCTCGGGATCTGTCCTCTTGTACTTCGTAAAATGTCATGCGCATAGATAGCACCATACAACTCAATCTGTAAAGCGAACTTGGGATTTGCAGCTGTATTTTGTGGTTGTGGAGGGTGGGCAGAAGCAAAGTGACCAGAATGGTTATGCGATGATTTGCTATGACTGAAATTTTTCAACCATGGTGAAGAATGCACCACCACTGGATATCAGAAGTTGAGAATCTTTTCCAGACAGAGAACCACATTCTCTTCTGGACAACCTTCCAGGCTGGACATGCCAGTGGTGGGCAGGGACAGAGGCAAAGGTGAGCGGAGCTTTGAATGCAAATTTTACCTTGTGCAATGCACTAGTTCCTCTCACACTCAAGCATCCCTCTCTACCCTCCAATCAGGCGAGCAAGAAGCATTATCAGGGTTCAAGACATGTTCCAGGCAGGCCAAAACACTCAAAGCAGGGCTAGTGAATAGAGTCCCCAGTTCCAGACTTATTCAGTCTCTGAACTAGAGGTTCACCACCCTCTGTATATGGTGTTTTTCAAAGCCAATAGCCAATCCTTGCATCAAGGAGTTTTCCATCTAATTTTGACATGGGCGACGGGAACTTCTGATTGACTAAGGGTGGGAAAGGAAGGAGGGTAACTAGAAATGGACATGATCAGAGGCAGCTATATGAGCATTTAATGTGCATTTCACTTGGGAATAAAGATTAAGGGCTTAAGCCAAATGAAAATTCATGTTTTTGAGCCGAGGTCTAAAGGAACAGAGCTAGGTGGCATCACATATCATAGAAGATCACATAGATGTTCTGGGAAAGATTTTTGTCCTGAGAGGGAGCCAATTAGGAATGGATATAGCTCTATGATTCTTCCACATTTTAAACCCAGGATTCCATTCTGTTTCTACATTAATCTGCAATTTGAAAAAAGAAGATTCCTCACAAAATAACATTTAAGATCTATTTAACTGTATACTGTATTTCTTTCTCTCTCAACATGTGCTTTTAAATGCACATTTTCTCCAAATGTATGCATTTAAAAGGCATATTGGACATGTTTAAATTATTTTTTATTAGTCATCTTCCACACATATGTCTCAAGGCGATGCACACAATGTAATAAAAAGAGCTTAGGAAAACAGAAAAGCAGCTCAGAAAATAATAGCAAATGAACTGAAAAACACTGAAAGGAGATACCCGTGGCAGAGAAGCATAAAATCCAATGGATAGTTTAAGCTCTCGTGTACACATTAGACTGAGATATGTGGATCTGCTAATTTTGTATATGAAGTCATGAAGATCAAATTCCTTAAGCATCCCCAGAGGCAAAATAGAAAGATTAGAGGCATTACAGAAGAGAGCAGGAGACCTTCAGATAGCTGAAGCTGGGGGACAAAAGGTAACAGGCAAAGAAAAAAGGAGGCTGTGGTGGCCATAAACTTGGATGGCTTTAAAAGAGGGTTAGAAAGATGCATGGAGGAGAAGGCCAACCTTGACTATTAGTCACAACAGCCATGTTCCACCTCCACTGTCAGAGGCGGTATGCCACTGAACACCAATTACTAGGCGGGCAAAGTGCTCTTGTGCTCAGGTCTTCCTTATCAGTTTCCAACAAGCATCTGGTCAGCCACTGTGAGAACAGGAAGCTGGACTAGAAGGGCCACTAGCCTGATCCAGCATGCTTCTCAAGTTCTCAAACAAGGCCAAAGAGGAGTAAACTAATGGCGGTTTTGAAGTCATCAGTAGTGGTCGGTGTGGCGGTGCTTACTTGACCACCCACCATTGGTGGCACCACAGCTTCCCAAAAGGGACAGGGTCAAGACTGTGATGGGGGCAGCGTGGGACAAACACACTGGTGGAGTCAACCCAACGCATTTGCACCATGCCAGTGTTGTCCCTCCCGCCTCAGAAAGTGCAGAGAAGCTGGTGACAAGAGGTCTGGTTGACACCACCACCCTACTGGTTGCTTCTGGAAGACCACACTGTTTGCTCAAGCTGTGAAATTCTGCTATGGTTGAACTAGCCTCTGCCTCCCAATGTTTGAGCAGAAGTTGGAAACCCAAGAGTGCCCCTTCTTCCCTCGGTCTCTGCCAGCCAATATTTTGAGCATGAGAAATGAACTCGGTGCACTGACACACTGATTAGTTCCTTGGCAACGTACAAGTGTGGCTGCCAAGGATCGGTACATTTTGAGGAATAGTCTTCGGACAGCTTTATACATATGTTTATCTGGCAGCAATTTTGGAGGTGAAGCGGGAAGCAAATCAGCCCTAATTCCCCTTGTTAGTTGCTGATTTCTCATTAATTGTGCTGAGCTGCTTGGGTGTTTACTTGGACAGGAACATACAATTCTATTGGAATGCAGTCAAGAACTCGCTGTTAGTTAATGCCCACTTATTTGGAAGTTACTGTACAGTTCACTTGATCCCCTGTTGGAGTTCCCAGAGGAGAACTCCAAAAATACGTACTTTTGGCTAGGTCACAGGCAGATTTGTGAGTTTTCCTTTCAGATCGGCACATGGGATTTAGAATAGAACATCCTGCTAAGCAAAGAAAGAAAGGAAAAAAAGAGGAAAGGAAAAGGACAGCACTTGCTTGAGAAGGATGGCGTGTGTACAAGGCAGAACCTCCCCACTAATTGGGCCACAACAGCTTGTAGTCGAATGCATGTCACAGTAGAATTGCATGTTGCTTTGTATACATGGAGGCAAGAGCGACACAGCAGCTTCCCATCTACTATGAATATAAGGAAAGGTTACAACCAGGGCTTTTTTCCCAGCCACAACTCAGTTCCAGCATCTCTTAGGTGGGCACCACTGCCATTATAAGACAACAAGGGAGGCATTCACAGTGAGTTCCAGCACCTCTTTTTCTAAAACATTTGCAGCTTTTAAGCTGTGAGAGAAAAGGGGAGCGAGGAGGGACATGAATGAAGGTGTACAAGTTTACGCCTGGTGTGGACAGAGAGAAGTTTTCCCTCCCTCTCTCTCTCATTAGTCTAAAACCCAGGTTCAACCAGTGAAGCTGAATGGCAGAAGATTCAGGACAGACAAAAGGAAGGACTTCTTAACTTTGCACATAATTGTTGTTGTTTAGTCGTTTAGTCGTGTCCCACCCTTCGTGACCCCATGGACCAGGGCACGCCAGGCACTCCTGTCTTCCACTGCCTCCCGCAGTTTGGTCAGATTCATGTTTGTAGCTTCAAGAACACTGTCCAACCATCTCGTCCTCTGTCGTCCCCTTCTCCTTGTGCCCTCCATCTTTCCAAACATCAGGGTCTTTTCCAGGGAGTCTTCTCTTCTCATGAGATGGCCAAAGTATTGGAGCCTCAGCTACAGTATCTGTCCTTCCAGTGAGCACTCAGGGCTGATTTCCTTCAGAATGGATCGGTTTGATCTTCTTGCAGTCCATGGGACTCTCAAGAGTCTCCTCCAGCACCATAATTCAAAAGCATCAATTCTTTGGCGATCAGCCTTCTTTATGGTCCAGCTCTCACTTCCATGCATCACTACTGGGAAAACCATAGCTTTCACTATGACTAGGCAGGGGATATTTTTTTTTTGTTTCTGTGTTTTGCCCAGTACTCAGTGCACATGCTGGCATCGAAGATGGTAGTGCTGCTTCTATAGTGCTGTAGAAGAAGGGAACTTGTCCTAGGTAGTTGTAACTAGGTAGTGTACTTGTAACTAGGTAGTTATTAAGCTCACTTCATATTTCAGATTGCATGGCACAGAGGGAGGTGACATCAGTAGGATAAGTAAATAAAACACTGCATTTGAGTTCTATGCAATGGGCCATTTTAATAGAACAAATGAGCTCTGAAGTCAAGGCATCTTCATTTACACACTTCTCCCTGCATATCTGTTTTTATGGTCTATATCATTTCCTTCCCAGAACAACCTGCCTGAGCTGTAATAAGCAATAAAGTCTGATTTCATAGCAACGCTATGTCAGAAATGCTTCTCGGGGTAAATATAGTTACAGTGCCGAATTATATGTTATTGGCACTGGAAGAGCGAAACGGCAGAAGCGGAGAGAGATTGGAAAATTAAAAGGCAAAGTCACGGGAGGGAAATAGATGCTTTCGGATGAGGTTTTGAAAATAGACGATGAGCCAGTGAGGTGGGGAGAGGCAGTTGCAAAAGGACTTTGCTCCAGATGGCAGGTGCCAAGGTGATGGTGTGACAGCAGCTCTGGCGCCATCTGAAGGAGGATGTTGGTATTTGGAAGCGAATGGTTTAACTACGTTTAACTCTGTGCTTAGTGAAGACGTACTTCCTTTTGTTGATCGTGACTCTTTCCACTTCTTCCTCCAGTTCTATGTACTTTTCATGGGAGAAAACCACCTTCACCTCCCCCTTATGACCAATGGGGGCTGTGTGTGGAGGCAAGGTATCTAAGATTGGCTTTGTGTGCACCTCAAGGATGCCATTGCACCCATGGGTGCTGCACTGGCAACCCCTGGCCCAGGTCATAAAATGGATTTTGGTGCTGCTCAGACATTCTGATTGCACAGAGGGAATCCGTATGCAAGCTCTCTGGAATTACCATCACTGCGGAGACAACGGCAGCAGATGTTTCAGTTCACCCTCCTGCCTGGCTGTTTCCTCATGTGTCCCTGAGACAAAAAGGGAAAGAATCCCACGAGGGCTCTTGAACTGCCTGATGATAAACAGTTCCTGAGAAGTGTCAGAAGAGGATGTTTTTCATTCAGCTGTTAACAGCTCTGTGCACATTTGATTCCCCCTCTTCTGATTGTATTCACCATAGATTTTATATATATATATATATATATATATATATATATATATATATATATATGTATATATATATGTATATATATATATACACACACATTATAATTTTAATCACCTGGGGCTATTGTATATCGTGAAAGGTTTTGCGTAGCTGCTGCCATTGCAACTTCTGTCAGCTTGGGTGATGCATTGCCAAAAGCAGAGAAAACACCTTATCAGTAACAAGGAGGACACAGATTTGCAGGCGCTAATTTGTACCTACAGGACCACCTCTCCTGATATGTCCCATGGAGGACCTTACGGTCTTCAAATAAAAACATCTTGGAGATCCCGGGCCACAGGGAGGTTAGGCTGGCCTCGACCAGAGCCAGGGCCCTGCGGGACTTGACATCTTTCTGCAGGGCCTGCAAGACGGAGCTGTTCCACCAGGCCTTTGGCCAAGGCACAGTCTGACCCCTTCTCTCCTTCTGTAATCCTCACAGAACTCTAGCCCAATGGTTGCCATTAATTTGATTTTGAATTGATTTTAGAATGTATTTTAATTAATTGACTGTGTGATTTTATGTACCCTGTGCTCTGAGCCTGGCTTTGGCCAGGGAGGGCAGGATATAAATAAAAAATTATTCTTATTATTCTTAGTATGGATGCCAATTTAGAAATAATGTCTATGTTTTAAATAGAAATACATCTCACCCTAATGGAGGAGATTGTGAACAGGTAACCCATCTGCCTGCTCAGTCTGCTACCCAGGAGCATAGATAAACTCAGCAGATACTTCAGCAATGGCACTCACTCCCATAGGAGACAAAAATGGTCACCAATTTAGATGGCTTTAGGTGGACTGGGAAAATTCATGGATAAGGCAACCAATGGCCACTAGCCATGATGGCTATGCTCTGCCTCCACAGTTGGAGGCAGGAATGCTTCTGAATACCAGTTGCTGGAAACCACAGGAGGGGAGAGTGTTCTTGTGCTCAGGTCCTGCTAGCAGGCTCCCCATAGGTATGTGGGTGGCCACTGTGAGAACAGGATGCTGAACTATGTGGGCCAATAGCCTAATCCAGTTAGGGCTCTTATTATGTTCTTACTGCAGGCGCCAACAATTGACAAGCCACTCTCCCATTTTAGGATTAAACTGGACTTACACTGGGCAACCCTTCCCAAAAAGCCTTGCTTGAGCAGTATTGAGAGTCTGAAAATCCAGTAAAAACATGTTAGGCATTTATTGTGACTTGCCAGATCCTTGCCTGGTTCTGCAGCCCCAAGGAAATGTCCTTCCTAAATTTACCCTAAATTTCCACGCAAGGCCACGTATGATGAGTTTGGTACAGCATGGTGGACTGGTGATGGAGACAATACGCAGGCTCATGCCATGATAAACTTGTCAGTACTCTTCACCTCACTCATACCTCCCTGGCTGTTATCAACAGTGACAGCACCAAGACAGAAATCTATAAACAAAGCCTGGGGCTGAGTTGCCCCTGGACCTAATCCAAGGAGGAGCTGAAATCTTGCTTAGTGTTGTGCCAAAAATTTCTCCTGCCATTTCTCCTGACCATTCTTCATCACTTAGGAGAACAGAAAATGTCACTTCAAAAAGAAAACAAAGGGGAGAGAAAAATTGGGGGAAATTCTCATGGGTGGAGTACTGTACAGGGGCTTTGTCCTGCTTACCTTACTTTTCAAGCAGCCGGGGAGGATTTGTGAGTGCCTGTTCTTTCATTCTATAGATCATCTCACCAGGGTTCTGCACTCTGCAGCCTTCCCGGGTGCCTTCAGTGATAGCCCAGGGGAAGACATCACGAGGCAGCTCCTTCCATGGGGCTTTTTCAGATCAGGAAGCGCAGGCAGCTAGGGAGGCTGCAGAGAGCTTGAGAAACATTCAGCGGAAAGAAACACACATGCATGCACACGCCACTCATCTATATTGTAATGATGAGCTGAACGCTGCACCCGCTGAAATTCTAAAGAAATTCTCAGGTGTCCCAAGATTGAGGTGGAAAAAAATGTAAGCCTTTTTATGTCTCGGGAATGTGTGCTGTCTCCCCGGGGCTAAGATCCAAGATGTAACTGAACGACTGCAAGGAATCATAAAACCCACTGACAAATACCCCTTCCTCTTGGTTCATGTGGGAACCAATGACACTGCAAGCAATAGCCTCCAGAAGATCAAAAGAGATTACGAGGCTCTGGGCAGGAAATTGAAGCAATTAAAGGCACAAATTGTCATCTCATCTGTCCTCCCAGTTGAACGACGTGGCCCAGGGAGAGAGGGAAAAATAGTGGAAGTGAACAACTGGCTTCGCAAATGGTGTAAACAGGAACGGTTTGGATTCTTAGATCACGGAATGCAGTTTCTTGAAGATGGACTTCTGGCAAGCGATGGGCTGCACCTCACAACGGTTGGGAGGAATGTTTTTGCAAAAAATCTCAGAAACCTCATCAGGAGGGCTTTAAACTGACTAATGTGGGGGAGGGAGACAGTGCTCCTGAAGGTAGGAGTCTATCAATTGATGAAGATGATCATCCAAATGTCATAGACCGAATGGAGCAAACAGCACGCAGACCTAGTGGTGGGAGGAAAAAATCCTTAAATAAGAGACACGGGGGAATGATTAATGGACTTCAATGTCTGTACACTAATGCGCAAAGTATGGGAAATAAACAAGACGAGCTTGACCTCTTGGTACAGCAAACTAAATATGACATAATAGGAATCACTGAAACCTGGTGGGATAAGTCCCACGATTGGAATGTAATAATGGAGGGATACAATCTATTTCAGAGAAACAGACCAGACAAGAAAGGAGGAGGAGTGGCGTTATATGTCAGGGATGTGTATACCTGTGAAGAGATCCAAGATTTAGAACCTCAAAGCCAAAGTGAGAGCATTTGGGTCAAAATTAAGGGAGAGAAGAATAACAGAGACCTCATTGTGGGAGTTTACTATAGATCCCCAAGCCAAACGGAGGACATAGATGATGCCTTCCTGGAACAGATGGCCAAGCATGCAAAAGGAAGGGAGATAGTAGTAATGGGGGACTTCAATTACCCGGATATTTGTTGGATGTCAAACTCAGCCAAGAGCATAAGGTCAAACAGATTCCTCACTGGCCTTGCAGACAACTTCATTGTCCAGAAAGTGGGAGAAGCAACAAGAGGAACAGCCATTTTAGATCTGGTCCTAACCAATGTTGATGACCTGGTTAGTGGGGTAGAAGTGGAAGGATCATTAGGCGCGAGTGATCATGCTCTTCTGAAGTTTACTATACAGCGGAAAGGAGCAGCCAAGCATACTAGGACTCAATTTCTCGACTTTAAGAAAGCCGACTTCATAAAACTTAGGGAAGTGCTTGGTGAGATCCCATGGACAGTAATACTAAAAGGAAAGGGAGTTCATGATGGCTGGGAGTTTGTTAAGAGGGAGATAGTAAAAGCACAACTTCAGGCAATACCAATGAGACGGAAACATGGAAGGTGCCTAAAGAAGCCAGGGTGGCTATCTAAAGAACTTTTAACTGAGTTAAGATTAAAAAAGGATGTGTACAAAAAATGGAAAAGGGGGGAAACCACCAAAGAGGAATTCAAACAAATAGCCAACACGTGTAGACACAAAGTCAGAAAAGCTAAAGCACAGAATGAACTCAGGCTTGCTAGAGAGGTTAAAAGCAACAAAAAAGGCTTTTATGGGTATGTTCGTAGCAAAAGGAAGAACAAAGAAACAGTGGGGTCACTCAGAGGAGAAGATGGTGAAATGCAAACAGGGGACACAGAAAGGGCTGAACTCCTCAATGCCTTCTTTGCCTCAGTCTTCTCCGATAAAGAAAACAATGCCCGACCTGAAGAATTTGGAGCAAATGATTCAGCAGAGGAAACACAGCCCAGAATAACTAAGGAGATAGTACAAGAATACTTGGCTAGTCTAGATGTATTCAAGTCTCCAGGGCCAGATGAACTGCATCCAAGAGTATTAAAAGAACTGGCAGATGTGATTTCAGAACCACTGGCAGTCATCTTTGAGAATTCCTGGAGAACAGGCGAAGTCCCGGCAGACTGGAGGAGGGCAAATGTTGTCCCTATTTTCAAAAAGGGGAAAAGAGAGGACCCAAATACTTACCGCCCAGTCAGTCTGACATCAATACCAGGGAAGATTCTGGAGCAGATCATTAAGCAAACAGTCTGTGAGCACCTAGAAAGGAATGCTGTGATCACCAATAGTCAGCATGGATTTCTGAAAAATAAGTCATGTCAGACTAACCTGATCTCGTTTTTTGACAGAATTACAAGCCTGGTAGATGAAGGGAACGCAGTGGATGTAGCCTACCTTGATTTCAGCAAGGCATTTGACAAGGTGCCCCATGATATTCTTGTAAAGAAGCTGGTAAAATGCGGTCTTGACTATGCTACCACTCAGTGGATTTGTAACTGGCTGACTGACCGAACCCAAAGGGTGCTCATCAATGGTTCCTCTTCATCCTGGAGAAGAGTGACTAGTGGGGTGCCACAGGGTTCTGTCTTGGGCCCGGTCTTATTCAACATCTTTATCAACGACTTGGATGATGGACTCAAGGGCATCCTGATCAAATTTGCAGATGACACCAAACTGGGAGGGGTGGCTAACACCCCAGAGGACAGGATCACACTTCAAAACGACCTTGACAGATTAGAGAACTGGGCCAAAACAAACAAGATGAATTTTAACAGGGAGAAATGTAAAGTATTGCACTTGGGCAAAAAAAATGAGAGGCACAAATACAAGATGGGTGACACCTGGCTTGAGAGCACTACATGTGAAAAGGATCTAGGAGTCTTGGTTGACCACAAACTTGACATGAGCCAACAGTGTGACGCGGCAGCTAAAAAAGCCAATGCAATTCTGGGCTGCATCAATAGGAGTATAGCATCTAGATCAAGGGAAGTAATAGTGCCACTGTATTCTGCTCTGGTCAGACCTCACCTGGAGTACTGTGTCCAGTTCTGGGCACCACAGTTCAAGAAGGACACTGACAAACTGGAACGTGTCCAGAGGAGGGCAACCAAAATGGTCAAAGGCCTGGAAACGATGACTTATGAGGAACGGCTAAGGGAGCTGGGCATGTTTAGCCTGGAGAAGAGGAGGTTAAGGGGTGATATGATAGCCATGTTCAAATATATAAAAGGATGTCACATAGAGGAGGGAGAAAGGTTGTTTTCTGCTGCTCCAGAGAAGCGGACACGGAGCAATGGATCCAAACTACAAGAAAGAAGATTCCACCTAAACATTAGGAAGAACTTCCTGACAGTAAGAGCTGTTCGACGGTGGAATTTGCTGCCAAGGAGTGTGGTGGAGTCTCCTTCTTTGGAGGTCTTTAAGCAGAGGCTTGACAACCATATGTCAGGAGTGCTCTGATGGTGTTTCCTGCTTGGCAGGGGGTTGGACTCGATGGCCCTTGTGGTCTCTTCCAACTCTATGATTCTATGATTCTATGATTCTATGATTCATAGGAGAAAAACAACTTTCAATAAATCAGCAGGTCAATTTCTGCGCAGCACTGAGGAAAAGTAGCACTTAAAGATGCTGCCTAGAATGGAAGCAACTGTAAGACTTTTTGGCACAGAATGTAAACCCCCCAACCCCCCAAAAGTGGAAACATTTATTCATTTATTTATAAAATTGTTAAGTGAGGGGTGGGTCCCTACAGCCCTGCAGATGTAGTTTTTGGACCCCAGCTCCCATCAACTTGGCCCATGGATGATTGGAGTTGGAGTCCAGCCACATCTGGAGAGCCACAAGATTCCCATCCCTGTATTTGCCCCCCACTCAAATGACCCACCAAAATGGCATCCCCCCTCCCCACCAGGGAAGAAGGACATCAGGGAAAATCTACACCAGGAACAAGGGAAGGAAGGAAGAAAGGTTGACATCATGATCTGCCCCTGGTGGACCTTGCCGCCTGAGGCGGTTGCCTCACCTTGCCTCATGGGTGCGTTGGCCTGGTCCAATTGGTACCTGCTTGGTCACTGTGAAAATAGGATGCTTGACAAGATGGACCTTTGGCTTGAACCAGTGGGCTCATTGTATGATATTATGTTTCCCGTTGCTCCCTTCTAGCAGATCCTCTCCACTGACATGCATTTCATCCCCATGGCCAGGGCTGGGGTGAACACATCCTGCAATTTCCCCCTTATCTTGCTATAAGTTGGTCTTTACATTTTTCTAGTTTGTTCCACCCCAGCCCTCCCCAATCATTCGGCGTTTTCAAATTAGTTTTGCTGCATTTTATCTCCTTGCAGATAAGTCTAAAAATGAGCACTCTTCTTATCTCCCATACATCGTTACAGTCTGAGAACACTCTGTATTGGGTTCTCTTTTGATGGTAGCATCTTTTATCTCCAGAGTGCCTTATAACATGCAGCAGTTGGGAGAGTCAGAGGCTTGTAGGAGGGGAAGGGTTCAGTGACCTGCATATAGTAGGTTAGGGTGGGGAGTGGGGAGGGAGACATGAGGAGTTTGAATTTTGCAAATTCCGGTCTGGATTGACTCAATCTGCACCTCTAGGATGAACGTGCAGACCATAATGTGTAGCTATTCTTCTGCATTTGTAACAAATCATTTTATAGTGTGGCAGCTCCTAAACTCTGGAACTCCCTGCCCATTGTATTCTTTTCAGCACCTTCTAAAAACCTTTCTATTTAGATAAGCTTACCTTGAAGCGGGTGGCGCTGTGGGTTAAACCACTGAGCCTAGGACTTGCTGATCAGAAGGTCAGCGGTTCGAATCCCTGCAATGGGGTGAGCTTCCATTGCTCGGTCCCTGCTCCTGCCCACTTAGCAGTTCAAAAGCACGTCAAAGTGCAAGTAGATAAATAGGTACCGCTCTGGTGGAAAGGTAAATGGTGTTTCTGTGCGCTGCTCTGATTTGCCAGAAGCGGCTTAGTCATGCTGGCCACATGACCCAGAAGCTGTACGCCGGCTCCCTTGGCCAATAGAGCGAGATGAGCGTCACAACCCCAGGGTCGGCCAAGACTGGACCAATGGTCAGGAGTCCCTTTATCTTTACCTTGACATATAAAGCTGACATGTATTCTAATCTGCAATTTTATCTTATAGTGCAGGGCTGCCCAACTTTTTTTTTTGGTGTGTGTGTGGGGGAGGATCCCACGATCGACTGGTAGATCGCAATCGACCTGTTGGACAGCCCTGTTATAGTGTATATTTTAAACTGTTGATTTTCTTGACTGCCCAATCAGGCTAGAGCAGTGTTTCCCAAATTTGGGCCTTCAGCTCTTTTTGGACTACAACTCCCATCACCCCTAGCGAGCAGGACCAGTGGTCAAGGAAGATGGGAACTGTAGTCCAAAAACAGCTGGAAACAATTCTTCCGTCATGGTGCTACGGCTCTTCTGCCTTCCACTGTTCACTCACACTAGTAGCTGCAGAGGCAGATTGCCTGGCTACTCTCAATCTGCCTCCCCAAGGTAAGTCACTTTCTTCCACTGCAAGCAAAAGGAGAATTAATTGGGGTGGGGAAAGCAATTTTTAGTTTTTGGACTATAACCCCCATTGGCCCCAGCCAGCTGGAGAGCCCCAGGGCGGTGGAGTCATAATCTCATCCTTTGTTCCTTTGTATTGTGATGCATCCCAAATCTAAGGGGCTGTTAGAAATCTTGCAAAATTCTACATGGGACATAGTTTCATGCTGAACTCAGCATGAAAATCACGCAGTGTTTGTGTACACCTATGTTTTCCCTTGTAGCCTAGCTATGGCGAATCCTGCCTGCATGAAACCATCAATATGCGGCCTCATACCTGCTTAATTTCTACACAAAAGTGTGTTTCTGCAGAGGGATTTTGTGAAGTTTGATGGGCCCCTGGGTTTGGCCGTATCAAGATAAAAGATTGTTTTCCTTTATTACCGCATCTTTGTGCTTGTCCAGTCTTGTTAGATAATCTCATTTTCATTTGGCACAGAGAACAATGAAGAGCTTCCTCCTTGCTTATGTCCGTAGTTTGCACACATTGAATGTGCAAGAAGCATTTTTCAATCTGTTTGCTTGTTCCCTGTCCAACCTGCTGGTTTTGGAGGTGCTTCAGAGGCCTTTGTTGTTCGGAGCGGTTGGCTCGGCAGCCAGATCACTATAGGTTTTGTCCCTTTCTCTAGCTCTAAGGCTTTTTTTATTATAAAGCATCTCATATGATTATGCATTTTGAACAGCACTGTCAAGCTGCTAAATAATTTGCAGCAGAGTAGTCATCTGGCTCCTAACCAGACAATTTGAAAAACAAATGCAACAAATAATTGGAAATACGAATGCAGCAAATACAAATTTCATTATACAGTCACAGACCTGGTTTTTTAAAAAAACTCACATCTGCATGGCACCCAAGGTATTGGGATGGTCCAGCCACAAGCCCATGAATGAGCTGGCTGTCTCTTTTCTCCCTCCTCCTCCACCCTTCCCCCTTTCCACATGCTTAGCTTTGGTCCTTCTGTCCTGCCTTATAAAACAACAGTTTATTATGACATCCAAATTGGGAAACTGTGGTTTAACTGCTACTTATAAATGAGGATTGAAAAGCGAAAAGAAACCATGTGGACACATGGGAGGAGCCATAGCTCAGTGGTAGAGCATCTCCTTTACATGCAGAAAGCCTCAGGTTCAATCTGCAGCATCTGCAGGTGGAGAAGGGAAAATTTTGCTGTAGAGCCACTGTCAGTTATTATAACAGACAATACTGGATTAATGGTCTGACTTGGTATAATGCAGTTTCCCATATTCCCATGTAGGTTCCTTGGGTTTATTAGTCTGAGCTTATTCATGCAGAATGAGTGGCAGAATTTTCTGAGCTGTGTAACTTCATGTTTCTGCTGCTGACGTGTGCATGCGTAACCTGGAGTGTAGGTTATATACAATACAGTTGTACCTTGGTTTTTGAACAGAATACGTTCTGGGAGTCTGTTCGACTCCTGAAACCATTCGAAAACCAAAGCATGGCTTCTGATTGGCCACAGGAGTGTCCTGCAGCCAATCAGAAGCCTTGGAAGCCACACTGGACTTTTGGGTTCTGAAAAATGTTTGAAAACCAGAACACAAACTTCTGGGTTTCGATCGTTCAGGAGCTGATTTGTTCAGGAGCCAAGGCGTTCAGCTTCCAAGGTACCACTGTATAGGTTTCTATTTCCAGCATTTCCTGTGACATCACATGATCAGTTTCAATGATATGGCCTGATGACATGAACAAGGTGCTAGCAATGACATGCCCAACTAGGTGTTCCCTCGACCCTGAGTCCAGATAATTGGTCAATTGTATGCTTTGGTCAGGGTTGTACTCCCACTGAGGATGTAGGTCTGTAGTTGGGGAGGTGCTGTAACTACAGAAGATTATCTCATAGACCCAACCAATCACTTGAGTTCTACAGAATGGAGCCTTCTGCAGCTGCATACCATCTCATCTCATCAGAAGGCCCATTCCATACCATGTGACTTTGAACCTACCCTTTAAAATGTTCTCCCTTACATATCAGACTGACGCCACCTCTATTCTCTTTGCAATGTCTATTGAAACCCTCCCCTTCCCCACAAGCCTTTACAGTGGTGAATCTTATCTCAATCTATATCGGCACTGGATCTGAAATTGCCTTTAGTTCTCAATCGCTTTGGGATGTTTCAGGGGAAAGAATTCATAAGAGGAATGTGTCGGGGGGGGGGGAGAACCCACATTAAAATGTCATTTGTATATGGCGAAGTGGCGCATCCTGGTGAAAATTACTGCAAACTTTTCACTCAGATGTGCTGTTTAAGTACACACAGGAAGGCATTTAAGTGGAGAAGCTCTGAAAAATATGGTCCTTTGTGCCTGCAGTCTGAACTGCCTTCTGCCGCAGCCATCTAGGAGCCCATTCTCCATAATGTGCAAGTTAAATAGCAACTTATCTCATAAGAAATTGAAAAAGCTAACAGCGATGGTTAAGATTTCCTTTTGCATTCAGTATTATAGCAGCACACCAGAGAACTGGCAACTCCTCCCCCTAATAAACAAGTGTGCCTTTGCTTTGCATCCCCATCAATAAAATGAATGCTCTCAGTGATTAAACCATTTAAAGTTCTATCAGTTAAAGTTCTACTTGACTAATTTACCTCTTAGAAGCTCTGCAAGCCTCCTTTTTTTTAACATTGAAGTTCTAGAGATGGAGGAGAATTTTGTTTGGTCGGCATCTTTCGGTGAACTGACCAGATCTCCACCTCTTCGACTAATACTGTAAAAGGACCAGAGCATGAATTCTCCAGATTTTGCAATCCTCAGCTCAAAAGCATACCAAGATATGGAAAATAAAGTGGCATATTTCAGAGTAAAATATACTTAGAAATATGCACATTATGCACATTGAGATAAGATATGCATTAAATGGAATTTTCTGATAAAATATGTATATAAGTATAAAACTTCATACATAGTTGTTTTTTTAAAAAACAACAACAACCCACAGATTAATGCAGACACAGGATAGAAAGGATTTATGAATGGAATTATGGTCCAGAAATAGACTGATCCATCCTAACAACATTATTTTTACATAGTTTCCCCTGGAAGATGGTATCTATCTATCATCTATCTATCTATCTATCTACCTATCTATCTATCATCTATCTATCTATCTATCTATCTATCATCTATCTATCTATCATCTATCATCTATCATCTATCATCTATCATCTATCATCTATCTATCTATCTATCTATCTATCTATCTATCTATCTATCTATCATCTATCTATCTATCTATCTATCTATCTATCTATCTATCTATCATCTATCGTCTTGTTGGGAATTCAAGCCCATATCAGGAGAAACTGGCAACAATCCCATGCACCCGGCTTGATTCCCTGTTGACCTCCCTGGCTGCATTCCCAGCAAGCGCAGGCAAGGTCTCGATAGGCGATTCTTCTCAAACGTGAGAAGAACACCCCCCCTCTTTCCTGCCCCCTGGTAGGGGAAAGAGATAGACAGAAACGTATTTACATGCTTTTATTTCTGTCTTTGCAACATTACAAAAAACATGACTGCTCTCTTCAAACTCCAGCAGTGTAGTGACAAACACTTCCTGCACTTCCTGGACAGGAACAAACGGAAGAGCTCATATTACACTCTGAGCTAATTCCGGTGCTTCGCACTGTGAATTGACTGTCCCTCTGTTTCCCACGGGCAGTCCCAACATTCCCATTATGTTTACTTTCCAAGCTAGCACTTTGCAGCTGCATTGCTTCAATATCGTAACACATCTATCTATCCATCCATCCATCCATCCATCCATCCATCCATCTAATCCAGGCTTCCTCAACCTCGGCCCTCCAGATGTTTTTGGCCTACAACTCCCATGATCACAAGCTAGCAGGACCAGTAGTCAGGGATGATGGGAATTGTAGTCTCAAAACATCTGGAGGGCTGAAGTTGAGGAAGCCTGATCTAATCTATCATCAATCATCTATCTTCTTTCCCTCCTTTGAGGCAGATTTAAAAGAGTTTGGTGGAGTGAAACTTGGCTCTTTATTACAGGGATTCATCAGAATCTCCTTGGCGAAGGTTTGGGTTTTTGGAAGGGAGCTTTGTCTGTGTATTTCCCATCTTTTCTTGAGACAATTATCAGGTTTTTCACTGGGCACAATGTCAAGAGTTCTGCTGCAGCATATGTTCACAGCTTTGGAGCCTTTTCACTTTCTCTCTCTCTCTCTCTCTCTCCCTTCCCCCCCATGCAATTTTAGTGTTGGTTATTGCCCCCACCTCTATCCAGATCCTCGCTTCTCTCTCCTTCTTCATCTCATTATCTCCCTCTGATGCTGAAGGAAAGAACATTGCTTTGCCTTATGATGATACCAGGTTACCATGTGCACAAAACTCACCCATCTCCTGCTCTCACTTTCTCAGTGTGTAGCAGTGAATTTGTCAACTTGCCATATCTATGACACAGTGTCCCCCTCTCGCTTTACTGCTCTACTGCATCACTCCTGTTGCACGGTCAGGAGCATCCCAGACCTCACATCACTTACTGGAAAGTAAGATAGAAAGCTTAGTTACAGAGGATGTTCTCAGGTCCAGCCGAAGTGAGGGGACCATTTCTTCTCATCTGATTCAGGAGCCTGGGCAGGGAACATTTAATCTACCCTACTTGCTTCTGGCCAGATAGGTTTAAATGTTCCCGCTGGGCTATAGCTTGCAAGCTGCATGCTTAATAATTTTTAAAAATCATATCATCATCATCTCTCAACTGGAGATTCAAACCCACCACCTGCATCTGTAGGGAGGTAGGCAAACCTGGAGATTTCAGGTTAGCCATGGAAGTCTGGCAACCCAACAAACCTGTAACATACATGAAATGCAGGGGCTAAGTAAGGACTGGTCTTTCCCATGTTAGTGTTGCTAGAGGGTCAGATCCAGTGCCTGGAGACCAAGGATTGGAGCCTTGGAACCCAAGCAGGGGTGCAGAATTTTTTCACTGCCAGTCACTGTAGACAAAACTCAGCTAGATGGACCATCCTGTGCTCACATGTTCCTGGGATGAACTCAGCCTCAACTCATTGATGAGATTTTTTTTTTAATGGGCAGGATACACCTGCTCTTCTGAGACTGACCTTGCATCTCAGGCACTAGAGGTCCACAGCCCCTCTGCGGTCTCCATTCAGGTGGCAGAGAACATAAGAAGATCCTGGCTGTTGGATGAGGCCAATGGCCCATCAAACCCAGCACCCTGTTCCCACAGTGGCCAACCAGACTCACCTGTAAGTATGCTTGCATCTACCATCCCTTTGAGAATTTCACTGGCCATACCATGATTATCACAATAATAATCCTTCTGTGGGTGTGGTGGGGGAGAGAAGGGAGAATGGGAAGAGTCATCCCTCCTTACATCCTGGGAAGTGAGATAGCTCAGTGGCAGAGCATCTACTTTCCAAGCAGAAGATCCCAGGTTGCTCCAGCATCTCTCATCAGGGAGAAACCCTTGCCTGGAACCCTGGAGAGCCACCTCCAGTAAGTGTCATCAGCTACATGGACCAAGGGTCTGACTTTCTGGCAGCTTCTTAGCGTGAAGGGTTGAAGCTCTGTGGCAAAGCATCTGCTTTGCACGCAGAAGGTCCCAGGTGCCACCCTCGAGATGACTAAGGAGGGCTCAGAAGGACTCCTGTGAAACCCTGGAGGGCCACTGTCAGGCAGAGTAGACAGTACTGTTAGGTGGGCCACTGGCCAGAGGGTGAAAGGCAGCCTCCTAATATGAATTAGCCTTTCTGCAGGATGTATGGTTTTCAGCAGAGGGAGACACTTCCAGTCTGTGTAGACAATGCTGAGCTAGATGGACCATGGGTCTGATTCGGCACAGGGCAGATGTTCCCCATCTTCCTTGTTAAAACCCCGTTGTCATTTATGCATCACTTCTGATTTGTGCACAGATATACAGGTGCACACAGAAGGAGATGTAGCAAAGAAATACTGCCGTGTTCCTGGCACACTCTGCTCATTTCCATTCCATCAGGTGGCATTCTGATACACAAAACTGCCTGGTGTCTCACTGGCCACCACTCTGTAACCACCTGGCCATTATAATTTTTCCTCCTTCTTCTTCCTGTTCTGCGGCTCTGATCACTGCCCTAGTTTTCAATCAGTGCACTGAAGCATCAGCCCAGCTGGCTTTTACATGGTGATTTGTTGCTTGTTTGCAAAGCTTTTTCTGGACTCCAATTGATTCGTTTTGCGGGGAGGGGGGTGGGATCACATTGTAAACAAGGAAGAAGGCCAGCCTTGGAACAGCGGGTGCTAGTGGGCTTCTCTGCCCCGCAATCTCGCCTCGGCTTGGCTGCCGAGCTGAATACGCGATAAATGGCAGCTGAATGGCAATAAAATATTTATTTCCAACTGCAGCTTGATAATTGGCTTGGTGAGAAAGCTAATGCGATTTATCGGAGGCTTTGTTTATATAGTGATTTCGGTGAAACAACGCAGCGGGCATGTGGGGCTTTGAAGATGCCAGTATGTGGCATGCTGTGGACACATAGAACTTCCTAGAAGCAGGGAAACAGAGCAGCAACATTATGCTCCAGAAACTTGTCTTTTCAGCTGCTTTGCTAGCTGCCCCAACAATGGCATTTCGGCACTTTTCCGCATAACGTCTGACCTGGAAGTACCAGTCCTCCATCTCTGAAGTTCAATGGGGGAATAGATGTTATGTATACGGTGAAGCTGTGTGGTTAAATGGTTAGCATGCGAGGCTAGGAACTTGCTTACTGACTGACTGACTGACTGACTGACTAACAGGATGCAGATGGATTGTGGCTAATGCTGTATGAACCCAGCTTAAAAAGCACAGTGACAGGAGCGCACAGGAGCTGCCATAACTTGTAACTGTGTGAACACCCCCTCTGTGAGATGTGCTTTGCTGGGGAAAAGACAGGGGGAGTTTGGCTGCCTTGATCCTGATGGGCCACCCAGCAGCTTTCAGTACCATTAATGATATTTTACAATATTAATAATAGTTATTATGCTAATGTGTTTATTATATTTACCTGAGACATTTTAATCCCAAAGATAACAGAAATAAAATAAAAAGAAACATTAAAACCCAAATATAAGAACAGTAATAGAACAAAAAGGTAAAAATCATGATGTACAACATGCATATTGTCAAGTGGCAGAGGATCCAACCTCCTGTGGTTGCCAGGAATGGATAAGACAAGGAAAAGTCCTTACCAACTGCTTTTTATTCAATATTCACAGAGAGAGGCTTGGAAATGCATCCTCTTGAAATAATGCCGTTGCCCCGAGTGAGTCTCCAGCCCCTCCCTCTCTCCCTTCATGCGTCATCACTACGGGTACTGAGAAGTTCCCTCTGCCTCTGAGTTCTTTGCTCTCCTACTTTCAATGCCTGGGAGAGGGGGAATGCTTTCTAAAGACACTGTGTCCATCAGCCCTCTGTGGCCAGTGTGGTGTAGTGGTTAAGAGCGATAGACTCGTAATCTGGGGAACGGGGTTCGCGTCTCCGCTCCTCCACATGCAGCTGCTGGGTGACCTTGGGCCAGTCACACTTCTTTGAAGTCTCTCAGCCCCACTCACCTCACAGAGTGTTTGTTGTGGGGGAGGAAGGGAAAGGAGAATGTTAGCTGCTTTGAGACTTCTTCGGGTAGTGACAAAGCGGGATATCAAATCCAAACTCCTCTTCTTCTTCTCTGGTGCTTATTCTTCCTCCTCTCCCATTATTTCCCAGCTTTCCCCCCCATCTTCTATGAGCTGTTATCTCCCTCAAACCCCTGTTGTAATTCTGAACTTTCTTCTTCTCTGGAAGGGTTGGGCTGGGGAGGTGGTCTCCACCACTCCTCCTCTGCCCAGTCCCTGACACATATATCTAGTTCTATATTTATGTTTGTGGTGTAGATATGCAACTGGTTTAGAAAACCTGTGACAAGTTCCCGGCTAGAATCCCAGAATGTACTTCCTGGAAATAGTTTGTGGTCAGTCATGGCTTAGGCACCAGGAAGTTCACTGAAATCCAGAGCCAGTTTCTCCCAGCACTGAGAGATTGGGGGAAGGGGCATGGCTCAGGGGCAGAGCATCTGTTTTGCATGCAGAAGGTCTTAGGTTGAACCCCTGGCATTTCGTTGTAGGGCTAGGAGAGATTTCTGTGCAGAATCCTGGAGAGCAACGGCTGGCCTATGTATCTGGCACTGAGCCAGATGGACCCAATGGTCTGACTTGGTCTCAGGGAGCTTCCTAGACAGCAAAAGAGAGCAAGATCTGGAGGAGTCGTGTCAAGAAAAGCATTCCGCCTAATTCCTCACGACGCACTGTGTAGCTGTTTGTACTGACTGGTCACTACAGATCAGTGTAACGCTAATGCAAGGCTAGAAGGCTAATTGTAGAACTGAGCTAAACGCAAAGGATAAGGCCTTGCAAGCTGGTGCAAGATGATGGAAGTGTGATGGTTTTTCCACAGAGCTCTTCTGCTCAGTTTGCAGTAGCTGGGGGAACCGCAGGAGAGATTATGAAGCCAAAGGTTACAGAAATTATGGAAGAAAATGATATTTCCCTTCTTTTTCTTTTCTTTCCCCAGGGCAGCAGTTGAAGCTCTGGCAGCTTTGTTGAAATCAAGTAAGCTTTTCCACCTCCTCGCTGAATTCCACCCCACCCCTCCCCTTTCCTGCACTGTCTATGTAGGTAGAAATGTTCCTGTTTCCCCAAAGATATATCCTCTTTCCTCCTTCATCCTAATCAGTACTGCTTGTCTGAAACTGCAAACAGGGCACAGAGGACTAATACAGTGAAAAGAGAGGAGGCTGCATGTGATATTTCGGTCATGTCCTACCTTATTTACTGTGCCTCGAAATGCATAACTTACAAAAGCAGTAAGAGGGAAAAATGCCCCCCGGGGTGCCGTTTCTAAAATGGCAAGATTAATATCTTAACTGCTCTGATGTTTGTGAAGCTGCCTTCTCCTGAGACATGCCATTGTTATCCCAGCGATGTCTACTCTGACTGGCAGTGACCATAGGGGAGGGCCCTTGGCTTGGGGTTAGGGTCTTGCATGCAGAGGGTCCCAGATTCCATTTCTGGCATCTCCAGGCAGGGCTGGGGAAGACCCTTGCCTGAGAGACCCCAGTGAGCTGCTATGTGGCAGAAGCCAGGGCAGGAGGAGGAGGAAGGGACAGAGCAGTCTGAGAGGGAGGGAGGGATGCTGGATGTAGCAGAGGAGGAAGAGTGTTCAGGGAAGGGATGGGCCAGTAGGCTGCCTGCCACCCCCACCCCCTGTCTCCTGGAAGGGCATGAAGAGGGAAGTGCAGTGATTGCTTCCATGTAGGCAGAGCCTCAGGTTACATGTGTGTGCCCCCCATCAGATACACAAGCTGGGTGTATGTTTGTGTGGTGCCCCTGTTTCTGCAACTGCTTTTCAGGGCAGGACAGCTGCCTAGAGTCTAGAAGTGTCTGTGTCTGTGTATCTTGGAGCACTGCGAGAGCTGCTGTGAGTGCTTCTTTGTCAATAAAGACTTAACTATCAGACATGGGCTGGGTGGGGGGCAGCACCTTAAGAGAGTTCAAGGACGCATTGCAGCAGATAAGAGGAAGTTGGAGGGATTTAAGGACCTGGCACTGTCCATTAGGAGAAGCGTTGCACTGCCCAGCCAACCTCAGTCAGCCTCCCTGCCTGCCCCACCCTGCTTTCTTGCTTACAGCTAGTCCACAGGATGTCTCTGGTTGCCAGCTTCCTCCACCTTAGTCTGTGTGTTGCCTTTGTAGAACTCAGCAGGGAGGAGGCTGGGAACAAAACTAGAATTCGTTGGCTCTAACTGCAATTGGATCTTGCTCCATCTACTACAGTGGTACCTCGGGTTAAGTACTTAATTCGTTCCGGAGGTCCGTTCTTAACCTGAAACTGTTCTTAACCTGAAACATCACTTTAGCTAATGGGGCCTCCTGCTGCTGCTGCGCCGCCAGAGTACGATTTCTGTTCTTATCCTGAAGCAAAGTTCTTTACCCGAGGTACTATTTCTGGGTTAGCGGAGTCTGTAACCTGAAGCGTATGTAACCTGAAGCGTATGTAACCCGAGGTACCACTGTACATGGATTCCTTGCCTTTTGTCCCACCAGTTCCAATGGGACTTGGGTGTGTTAATCTGGATCGGTGCATTTCCTGATTATATTTTTTTTTTTGGGGGGGATACTTCTGTTCATTTCTGATCCAATCTGAAATGGCCAAGGGGGTGCGAGGGGTAGGGGAACTTGAACATCATGACCGAACTGATATGCGACAGTTTGTATCTACCCTTTAGAGTATCTGTCAGACGGAAAGGCCTTTTATATGAGCCCACGCACACTCAGGATGAATGTTCGTGAAGAGAATGCTATACCCTATTATGCCTCTTCCCCATCTAAAAACACTTAGCCTTTTATTACCAGAATTTAATAAAGCTTTGATTAAGAAAGAGTGCTCTACCATTGCAGACAATCTTCCCGACTATAAATCACAATGCAAGTATTGTCCTTTCTCTCTCTCTCACCCATGATCTCGTTCTCTTCCTCATTGCCCCTGTCTCCTTCTCTCTCCCTCTTTCCTTGTTTTTTATGAGCATTAGGAATGAATGCACTGGTGAAAAATTGGATCCAGAGAAAGCTGTACTTAAATGAGGCAGTTCATGTTCTCCGTTTGCAAATAATACTCTAGCATTAACCTGGGCACTTAAAGGTCAAATTATTGCAACGAGGAAACACCTTCTGGCTCAGACATTAAATCTTAATAAGGGAGATGATCAGGCCGCTCCAGAGCGGAAACGAATGTAAGGGAAGGGAAGAGTTTCCCTTTGCTATCCTTTTTTCCTGGGCATCTCCAGGACCTTCATATCACTGAAGCTTAGTTAGAGCTGAGACAACAGTACAAAGGTTTTCCCCCCAATGGTGTTGCTGAGAATTATCACCTTTCCCCAGTCATATTTTTGTAACTTTTTTTGGGGGGGGGGGAGTTCCCCTATTCTTTTACGTTGCCCTCCCCCTCAGTGTTATCAACATGAAGCCACACCACAGTGGCCCATCCAAGCAAGGGACCATTCATGGTGTGATCCCTGACTGTTTGGGATCACTTGTGTGGATAATCTAGCAAGGATGAGGAAGCAGAAGGCAGGCATTGGTTAACTCCAGTTTATTCATGTAAGCAAGCCAAGCCACCCTCTGCATGGGTTGGTTTGATGAGGGAGTCAGTTAGACTTAGATGTAGGTTCTCAATTTGTCTTTCACTTTGGCCACTGTGGGTGCTATTCCACACCCTCCAGTATTTCAACGGTTAAAATGAAGATGTCCCTGTGCTTGTAGCCCTTTAGTCTCATGCACCAAGGGTCAGTATCTGAGCCATTCCCTATTTCCCACTGTTATACATTGTTGGAGGATTGTTTTTCTTCAATAAATCTGCTGTATAATGTTCTCATTTACTCTGCAGTGTATACTTTGCTTGTCTTATACTAATTTAAAAGCAGGAAGGGTGTTCTGGTTAAAGATGCACTTAAATTGTCCCCTAAAAGGGTTGTGAGATTCTCGCTATGGGCTCCCCTGAAAAGCAAAGCCTGAGCACAGTACACCAGTGTATGGTCGGTGTTTTGTAATTGCCAAAGATGGTGAAGGAATGGGTCTTGATGGGAGGACATTGTTAGAAGATGGTTTCTAGAGGACACTGGAGATTGGGGAAGGGAGCAATCCTGAAACCTGTTATCTGTTTATAGAGCATATGTGTGTATGTGTGTGTGTAAACAAAGATAACAGATTTGAGTAGCAGTATTGGCTGCATTCAAACATCACACCTAGCCACTTCCTCCTCTCTCCTCCTTTAATGTGGCCACAAGGAAGAGATCAAAATCTTTTGCTTTCTTTTTTGATTATACACAGTTTACCTTTATGTCCTAGTCCCAGACTTGCTTCCTCTGCCTATTGGTAGGGCTGGCCCTGAAACTCTGCTTTAGGTGGCTCACTCTCCTTAAATGGTAGGGCCTCCAAACATACAACTGAGGTCATCAGGAAGAATCAGCTATTCTATATATTTGGAGGGGCTTCCAGAAGACCTCCAAACATACAGAACAGCTGATTCTTCCTGATGACCTCAGCTGAGCCTGAAATCTCTGTGGTGTCCTTGCTGATATTGGCATGACTACAGCTACACCTGGCACAGAGTGGAAGAAGTGGTATCTATTACGTCGGCATAGCACTGTGTGGTGTGTATTGTAGTAACACCAGCAGTAGAGATGCAGCATTAACACAACAACACCTGGTCAGACATATGCTACAGGAGTCACTGTACGTGGGAGAAAATTCCACAAGTCAGGTTTTGTTCCCCCTCTGGTATTTGCGAGCGTGCGTGCGTTGCAGCTTGATTGTCAGTAGCAAGACCTGACATTACTGTAGGCTAGTCAATATTAGTGTTTGAGTTTGGAGTCTTGGCAAAAAAAATAAGGAAAGGGCAAAAGGAGGCAGAGAACAGATCACAAGGCTAGGAGGGTACCTTTGTTGAGCATAAATACCAAGGCAACAATGTGGAGTTGGTGCGGACCAGTGGCAGAGTGCATGCTTTGCAAGTAGAAGGTCCTAAGTTCAATTTCTGGCATTTCCAATTGAATTTCAGGTTCTCGGGTGGGATGCAGTTGTACAGTTAGGTCACCCTTTACTATTCTACCCCTGGGCCTGGCCTAGAAATTCAGCTAGTGCAAAATGCTGTGGCTAGACTGTTGGGCGGGGGGGAGAGGACAGAGCACCACCAGAAGTGGCAGACACTCAAATTTCAGCAGTGTTCCATGTGATGCTAAAATTCAGTGCATCTTGCCTCTCTCGTTCTATTCCATGGCATTGCTGTGGTGCCCCCGGTTGTGTGGTGCCCAGTGCGGCCGAACCAGTTGTGGTACACTAAAACCGCCTCTGCCTCCAGCACATAACTCCAGTCCTTAAAATCTTGTACTAGCTGCCCATATACTACTATTAATTTACAAGGCCTGTAACAACTTAGGTCCGGGATACCTAATGATTTCTTATATCCTTGCCTGATTTGCAGGACTCTCTGTTAGTGAGATGTAGATTCATAGGTTATATTCACCATGAGTTGTACATTCAGTAACGCTGGGCTCAGTTCTGTGGAACTGCCTCCCAGCTGAGATCAAATAGGCTCCACTCACTGTTTAATTTCAGGCAGTGCTGGCTGGGACTGATGGGAGTTGCAATCCAAAACATTTGGAGGGCACCAGGTTGGCAAAGGCGGAACTAGGTAAAGCATGGTCCCACTTCTGTCTTGAGATGGAAACTTACTTCAAAATTTGGCTAACCCCCCCTGCTTTGTTTGGATTTGCCCAAAAGTCCTTCCCTGAGAGCACCACTAATAGGAAGCCTGGCTAAAATCTCTGCTTGGAGAAGTCCTGTTCATCAGAGCAGATAGTAGTAGCTTAGATAGACTTCTGGTGTGACTTAATGAACAGCATCTTGCTAGGTTGTGTGGGTCCCAGCTCAGCAAAAGAGCAAACACATTAGCATGCAGAAAGCTCAATCTCTAGCATCTTAAGGATCTTGAACAGCTGAGATGGGATACATCTGTCTGAGACCTGAGAGAGGTAGAGTCAGTCAGAGTAGATGATATCTGATCAGATATGATGCCCTCCAGATGTTGGAGTCAAGTTCCTATCAGCCCCAGCATTCATGGCCAATGGTCAGGGATGAGAGGGATGAGTTGTAGTCCACAACATATACAGGGTACCATGTCAGCCCAAGGTATAAAGTGCTAATACAGTTAGGAGTCACTGAAGTCACAAATCCTTGGTTTGGAAACAGAGCCCAGAGTGGTGCATGTGGGAATTTCTCATCTTTCTTCAGACACATTTGCCCGACAGGAGGGGCAAGGAACACTTTTCAGCTAGAGGGCCACCTTTCCTTCTGGGAAGACATGCTAGTGGTGTGCAAAGCTGGATGTGGATGAAGCAATGAATGTAAATTTCAAACCCACCCATCGCACCCACTCCCAATCATCCAACCTGGCAAGCAAAAGTCTGAAAATGACTCTAGGACATGTTTCAGCAAGGCAGGTCACATGGCATGCACCTCTCCAGCCCCTCACTGCTGCTGCCCACCCCCTAGCTTCTTACACCTGAGGCAGCTGCCTCACTCTGCCTAATGACAGGAGTGACCCCGTGTGTTATGAAAACAACAGAGTAACCTAAGAACCCTCCAACACTTAACTGGGAGCTATTACTTCTGTTATAAAAGTTAGAGGTTTTGCACTGTGTGGGCAGTATAATCCAACCAAAGAGTCCCATCTGTGCATGGATTTAGGCTTGCACAATAGACCTCCCCTCTATCCTCCCTTTGTGCCCCATACCTTCCACAAATCTGCCTCTAGAACAGATTCAAGGGGCACATGGTGGGAGGAGAGGAGGGGAAGTTCTGCCGTGCAAGCGTCAATCCTTGCACTGACAAGACGTGTTACTTGGATGCCTCCCTTTGTATATTGCAGTTTGCCTTGGGAGCTTTAACTCACTAGGGAAATAGGGAATGCATGAAATAAACAGGGCTGCAATCCTACGCACACTTGCTAGGGAGTAAGTGCCATTGAACTCAGTGGGCTAACTTCCAAGTTAATGTGCATAGGATCACGTGTGCACAGACACATACATGCCAAATGTCACTCTAAAAATAAATAAACACAAACTCACACACACGCTCTGAACATTGCAATTTAAATAAGTGGTGCATTAATTCAAAGACTGTAGGATTCCATTTGAGCTGTCACTGCTTGCCTCCCCTCCCCCCCCTCTTTCCTTCCAAACGAGATTCTCCTGTCTCCACATGGTGGCACTCTTACCATAACTATGCTACCCTCCAAAGCCCTTAATCCAATATTTATTTTTAGTGAGTAATTTGTTTATCAGCCAGTTATTTTAATCTAATGTTGGTCATATTTGTCACTGCCGACTATCAGCATTCACCAGCATTAGAAACTTGTGCATCTTTTAAAGGAAATTAGCGAGCTGAAGCGGATCTTGGAGGCATTTGCTTGGTGGTTATGGGAAGCAAAAAAAGAGAAAAAAGAGGAGGGGCCCCCGGAAAGCGGATTGCTCTGCTTCTTTCTGAGAAAAAACAACAACAGCGACAATGAGCAATTTAAAGAGACCGGCAATTATAGTCTCAAAATGTTCCCCAAAGCAGAAAATGACTGTTCCTAAGGTGGCAGAAGAAAGATCTTAAAGAAAAGTCATCCACAAATCATCCAGTGTATTTTGAGTCAGATAACTCTTTATTTGCAAGAAAAACAAGTCAAAACATTGTGGAATTTATAGGAAAAACAGGAAGTTGCCTTATACTGAGTCAACTCAGTATTGTCCACACCAGGGGTCAGCAAACCTTTTCAGCAGGGGGCCGGTCCATTGTCCCTCAGACCTTGTGGGGGACCGGACTATATTTTGAAAAAATAAATAAAAAATGAACAATTTCCTGTGCCCCACAAATAACCCAGAGATGCATTTTAAATAAAAGCACATATTCTACTCATGTAAAAACATGCTGATTCCCGGACCATCCACGGGCCAGATTTAGAAGGCGATTGGGCCAGATCCTGCCCCAGGGCCTTAGTTTGCCTACCCATGGTCCACACTGACTAGCACTGCCTCTCCAGGGATTATGGGGTCCTTCCCACAGTGCCGGATTTATGTATAGGCTATGTAGGCTGAAGCCTAGGGCCTCTAAATCTAGGGGGCCTCACCAGCCTGCCCACTCCCCAGTGGACAGTCTCCCCTCTCCCAAAATTGCAAACCCAAGACTTCACGCGAGGGCAGGGAAACTCGGGCCCAGCAACTATGAGACTCAGGGCTAGCCAGTGGAGCCCAATTTGAAGCAGTGGGGCGCAACTTGAATTCTCCCCGGGCCCCAGTTCACAGCCAAAGACCGCAAAATCTTATAAATATAAATAAAATCCATCTAGATTGCCCTAGTGCAGGGGCCCCCTTAGGAGTGGCACGCGGGGCCCAATTGCTCCAATTACCTTAAGGTCAGCCCTGATGGAACTGTACAGGGTTTGGACTGACAAGCCCTGCACCTTCTAAGTCCCTAGTGTCACTATTTAGCATACACTAATAAAGAAAAGTTCCAGGGTGGCAACAGAAAGCAAACTAAAAATGCTTTTGCAGTTCATCAAAA
This sequence comes from Podarcis raffonei, assembly GCF_027172205.1. Taxonomy (NCBI): domain Eukaryota; kingdom Metazoa; phylum Chordata; class Lepidosauria; order Squamata; family Lacertidae; genus Podarcis; species Podarcis raffonei. Next base: position 19,791,668 of record NC_070615.1, on the reverse strand, counting down.
CTATCCAGGAATATTAAGTTAGAGGAATACTGGTGCTAGTAACAGTAATCCTTCTCGTTGGTTAATTGGTTTGGCAACTTCCATGCACATGATGTGTAATGCTAATTATTTCCCCAAAGAGTTAAATGATAACTAATCAGAGGCAGATGCAGTTGCAAATGGCAACAAAATATCCGTGAAAGGAAGAAAAGCAGGTTAGCTCAAGTGTGTTGCAGGTAGAAATACTTCTTTGTAATGAAGTGAGAGCAGTAGTTTACTTGCTTGAATTAACAAATAAGAAAGTTTTGAGAATTTAAATTCTAGATTAAAATTGATTACTTAACTGAGAAGGGGATTGTAACAAAAACACCGGAGCCTAATTTGAATAGTAGAGTGCCTGGTATCTGGTGGGCAATCTCTTCCTTTATTTCCACACTGTGGCTGCAGACCAAATCACCTGTCCGGAGAGTTATGAGATTCAGGTGAGGGCCAGATGCCTTGTCAATCCCAGCAGGTATATAAGAGGACAACCTGAGCAGGTATATAAGAGGCTTTCGCTGGTCCCTGCAACAACCTACTGAGAGAACCAGGTGGAAAAAAAGGAAGGTCCATGATCTCTTCTTTCAACAAAAGCAAGGAGGAACAATTTCTCATTCCACAGCTTTGGGGTGATGGTTGGAAAGGCTCTGCTTCTAGCACAGATATTCATGTCACACACGCTGATGGTTATCTCTGAAGCTGGGACTGGTCTGACAAATGGAGCTGGTGTTAACCTTGTCCCTTCACTTGTTTATGGCTTCATTGGTATCTGTGGGCCAATTTGATAATGTCACAAAGGATTGGTGCCTTAGTAGACTTGAAAACACTTAAGCCACAAACCAGACAGTCTGAATGATCATAGCCCCTATGATTGTGATTCAAGAAGGTGTGCTCAATGATCTCTTTGATTACCATGCTTCTGACAGCTTTTGATGAGTCTGACCTTTTTTTTTATTAAAAAAAAGACCCTTACAATGGGAGCACATATTCCCAGAGCCAGACACAATCTCATTGAATGATATGGGGCCACATGAGCTGTGTGATATGCTGTCGGTTAGGGCTTTGCTTGAGATTTATGAAATTGATAATTTCATTGTGCAATTCCATTAGGGTGGGTTTAAGCAAAATCAGCCTTGCATCTGTCAGAACCACTGCTCTCTCACCCAGCAGTTATTGCCAAGCATTTCACAGTCTTGCAGCATAATAAGTTTAACTTTCATCTACTGTATCAGCAGTGATGAATGGTGCCTACTGGACCAGGAAATCATGGGGGTGTGAACAATAAGGCGACAAAGGTGTGGCCAGTTCTGCTTTGCTCCACATCCTCCTCCTTTGCAAAGATACAGTGGACATTTAAGCACTGGAGTTAAAAAATACATGGCACCTAACAAAATTTATGCAACTTTACAGCTACAAAATCTATGATGCATTTTCCCAAGGGGGAAAAGACGAGTGCTTATAGTTATAGCTCAGCTTAGAGTGTACAACTACAAAGACAATGAGGGAGGGAGGTCTGCATGGAACCAGACAGATTTTGATTTGGGTCATGCATTGTCAGTGGAAAATAGAAAGCTCCTGGTAGAATCGCTTTTACACCTGCAAATATTAATAGCCCTGAGAAACAGCATGTCGGATGGAACAAAATGCATGCATTTGTGTAAATGATAGCTGTGTCCTCATTTGCGCACTTTCCCAGCAGCTGCTAAGTCACCTGTTGTCCTCTGCTTTCAGAGTCGAATAGCCGGCGAGCCGTGAACAGAGGCTATATTCATAAACTGCTGCGGCTGTACCAGGACTGGCATCACCACGATACTTCCAACAGTTATGTCCACATCCGGAGGGGTCTCCTGCTTTGCCTCAAGCACATCACCAATGTTCGGTCTGGCAGAGAAGCCTTCCTCCTCGCACGTGGCATGGAGACTCTCTTTCAAACAACCCAGGTGATCAAAGATTCGTTGCAGAAGCCCTGGCACCCATAGGGGTTGCATTTGAAGATTGATTTCCTTTAAAGTGGGAGTGGGACAACCTCAGGCCCCACGGGGTGAAAGGAGGCTTTTTGAACTCTCCCCAGACTACACCTCTCACTTGCCCAGTATTGCCCCCCAAGTGCTTGTCCTTGAATTCTGTTGATGCCTCTTGCTTGCTTGGATGGAAGATGGAGAGGGGTGTGTGGGTGTGAATGTAGAAACTTGTCTATGGCAGAAAGGTAAAATTTACAGTTGCTCTGACCGCTTTTGATTCTGGCTCCACCCAACACTAACATGTGATCCTCAGGAGGTTGCCTTGAGAGAAATGTGGCCCACAGGCTAAAATACCCCCCCAACCGCTGATGTTGTAGAACAGGCATGCCCAACAGGTCAATTGCGGGGGTGTTTATGGCTGATTCTGGTCAAGCTTTGGACCCTGAGCGATCTCTAACTGCCCCCCCCCAAAGAGCTAGAGTTTTCGAATGTTTCAGCTTCCGAATGACGAAATCCTGGAAGTAAATGCTCTGGTTTTCAAATGTTTTTCGGAACCTGAACATCTGATGCAGCTTCCGCTTGAGTGCAGGAAGCTCTTGCAACCAACTGGAAGTCACGCCTCAGTTGTCAAATGTTTTGGAAGTTGAACTGTCTTCCAGAATGGATTACGTTCAAAACCAAGGTCTGACTGTACTGAGTCAAGCTTTGTGCTTAGTTTTTTCCCAAGACTGGCAGGGTGGAACAAAAGGAGTGAACTGGTTTTTGGGCACCAGAAACTGGTAGTGCGTTTAGGTTCTTTTTTGGGGGGGGCGTTATTGGGTTGTTGTTGATTATGTGGTTTTATATTTTGATTTTGTTCTGTGAACTGCCCTGAGACCTCCAGGTATAGGGCAGTATATTATTAATTAATTAATTAATTAATTAATTAATTAATAATAATAAACAACGGTCTCTATCCTAGGTGAGACCCTGACCTGGAAATGAAACTTTGCCTTTATTTTTCCCACTGGCCCAGAATCTTCCCATCAATACTCCAAATATTATCCAAATTCTACCATTTTACTAATTTCTAACATTTGCTAACTCTAGATCTACAACAATGGAAACATACATAATAATAGAAAGCTGCCTTACAGTGGATCAGACCAACGATCCATTTCACTTAGTATTGTCTGCACTGACTGGCAGTGACTTTCCAGGGTTTCAGATGGAGAGTCTTTCCCAGCCATTCTTTGAGATGCTGGGGGTTGAACCCGATACCTTTTTCTGTATGCGAAGCAGATGCTCTACCATTGAGCCACAGCCCTCCCTAAAGCTCTTAAGAACTGATAGTATCTTGGAGTATGGGGCAATTCCTGCTAGGATGGTGAGCACACACTGCAACATTTTGTTGCAGGCTGCGTGTCTTAATAAACACACGCACCTATTCTGCACAGCAATACTGAACTTTGTGCTTTGCTTCTGTTATGGGGGAATTGGAAGGCTTTCCCTCAAATCATCAGGGATAAAAAACCAATCACATTCTTATGTAGATGGGCATCATGCAGCTTAGCAGCAAAGATATATGATCGCGTTGCCATTCTGCTTCTTCCTCTCTGGAGGCGGGTTTTTCTTTTATCTTTTGGGTATGTGAGCTGTACAGCAATGCCTCCAAGATTATGGAACACTACACATCTGAAATGGTTAAGAATTCTGCCCTCGCCACCAAGACAGCGGTCATTTAGCAGGCAGGGAAAGGTTGGTGTTTTTTGTTTTTTAATTTGTAAGGAGAAAATTGCAGAGGCTTGTGCTTAGCTGACAACCAAAGCAGTAAGGATTCGTCCAAGGTTCTCTTCTTGTGAATTTCCTCCCAGCCTTTTGCGGTTTGTGAATTAACCAGTCTTGTTCCTGAAATGAAGCCAACACGCTGGGGAATCTCCATTGTTCTCTCAGTCCCTCTACTTCTGAGGTTCAAGCTAAGAGTTTCATTTTTATTATTATTATTTAATGTTGCCAAATAGGCACCAACCACACACACAAGAGGGAAGTGTTAGGGGGATTAGGGCAGCCCTCCTCCTCTAATAAACCATACACCTCCTTCAAAACAGCTGGATGAGGACTGAACGGCCTCAGTAGACATGGAATGCCAACAACCTGTTGCGGACAAAATGGAAAATGTGGAGTAGGCAATGGAATGGAGTCGCTGAAATCCTGAACAGCACCATTCCATGCTGCAACAATTAGTTGCCAGTTCCACTGGATTTCTCCCCCTTTCAATTTCTGGATTTTGTTCAGAGCATTTTACAGGCAGCTTTCAGCTCTTTCACATCTCCCTTCGCTCTTTGTTACTCATGCATCTGCAAACATTGACAAAACACTGCCAAAACTAAAAACCAGGGTGCTTGGGGGTCTGGTTGCATCAAGATTCTTTTTGGTCTGTGATGCTTATATCAATGTGCAGGAGCGGATGTGCACTTCAGCAAAACACTGAAGGGACACAGGAAGCTGCCTATGCAATGGCACAATTCAATAGCAATTGGATGGCCATAGGACATAGGACTCTGCCCTTATACTGAGTTCAGACCATTGGTCCATCTAACTCAGTACACTAACTTGCACCGGTCAGTCAGGGAGTCTCTTCCAGCCCTACCTGGAGGTACTGGGAATTGAACCTGGAGCCTGCTGCACACAAAGCAGATACTCTACCATTGAGATGTGGTGCTTGAAAAACTTATTCAAGACAATTGTACATATATTGTGCATGTGTTTTGTCAATGGGCACAAGTGTATCTCTCACTCGCTGGATCATCACCTTGTGCTGAGTGGGCTTGCATGTTCCTATGACCCTTGTGAGCGAAGCTGTCGGGAGTCTCGTGCTCCCAGCAGGGTCACCCAAGGTGGTAAAGTCAATGGGGAGGAGCTAGACAAAGCATGATCCCAAAAGTCCTCAACAGCAGAACAGGCGGAAGATAACAAGCAGTAAGTTACAACGGTTGTGAAGGTGGATGAAGGCTGCAGCAGATAAGAATCTACCGGTCATCGTGACTACCCAAGCCATCAGAATAGAGACTTACTGCAAAGACTGTGTGTTGGTCAGTGTGACGAAAGGGAGAAATGCACTAAGAGGAAGACATGCTTGGCAAACCCTCACCATGATCAACTCCCGCACGGAAACCTATGTCCCCACTGTGGAAGGACATGTGGATCCAGAATTGGCTTCCACAGTCACTTACGGACTCACTTTTAAAACCGTGTTTATGGAAGACAATCTTACTTGGCTACGAGTGATCGCCAAAGAAGAAGAAGACAAGTGCATCTGTAATGTCTAGATGCAGACTGTCCATGTTCCAATTCCAGAATTAATTCTCAACATTCACCTAGCACTCAGGAATCATGGGGTGCAGGGCAAATCCAATAAGAGAATAATCGGGTGGAATCAGAGACATCCTTGCATCCTGACTGCATTACCTGATGCTGAGGACTTGCTCTGCCTCCATCCCAGAGGGCAGAAGCAACTTGTGCTGACTCATTTGTGTAAGAGAATCTCCTCTCCAGCTGAGTTCAGAGAAAAACATCCACAGAACCAAATATGGCAGATTCTATGAAAAATAGTCTTAGGTAATACATGAAAAGCCAGTTGCAGTTGGAATTCTTTTATAATAAATTAGCTGAATCATAGCTACTATGGGCCAAATTTTCTTAATCCATTCAGATACAGTCAGAGATATGTTCCCCACACATTTTTTTTTAGATATTATAATATTAGCAGCAGTTTATAAGGTTTATGGAAAAATTGGTATTTTAGGCAGTGTTTTGGAACAAGTTCAATGATAATGTGCAACCTTATGCTGCTTTAAACCTGCTGTAACAGTATTTGTTTATGCTCTTTACCCTTATTTTATTTTTGTTTACTAATAACATAAAATTTATTTTGAAAAGAAAAGCCAGATGCAGTTTCTAGGGATCAAAGCCAGCTAATGACCAGTCTACTGGATTTGAACAGCTTTAGAAGTTAAAAGAGGTAATCACTGAATTTAGCAAGTTGACCAATCCAGGTGTCAATAATAATGACAGCAATGCAGTTTCAACGACAACAGAGCCAGTTTTTACTAATGGAAATGGAATAAAAAAAATCTATCTAACAATCAAAAAACCCTCCTGTAGACTCCAACCCTGTATCTGATGTTTACGGATGGTGATATTTTGTCAGTAAGCGTGTTCACATGTTACATGCAACGAGTGTACAATCTGCATACTCAGTGTATATTCTGTGTACATGTCTATTAAATGGTGAAGCTGTGCAAATCGACAAGTGTACACTCTTTCATGCAAACCCTTGCACATGTGTTGAGACAGCTTCCACCTGTGTTAAGTGTAATGACTTGATGCACATCCAGAGTGTGAGCATATTTGGAACACATTGCACTGTTCTGGCTGCCACCTCCACCCCCTGCAAAAGGAAATTGTAGATCTGGAAAAAGTGCAGAAAAGGGCCACTATGAGAATTGGATGCTGGATTAAACCAGCCCTTTGCCTGATCCAGAAGGATGTTTCATAGGTTCATGGGAGCACCTGCCTCCCCACCAGATTTGGCAGCAGTGCATGAATCAGTGTTCAGGTCAGGAATAAGAATGTAAAAAGGCCTTCTGTTTTGGCTTGTATTAGTTGCATGGAGCACTGTCTGCATGCTGCTGCAGTTTGTCTTCTGTCAAAAATTACATTATTCATCTCACTGTCCAATGTGGGGGAAATTACATAGAATCATAGAATCATAGAGTTGGAAGAGACCACAAGGGCCATCGAGTCCAACCCCCTGCCAAGCAGGAAACACCATCAGAGCACTCCTGACATATGGTTGTCAAGCCTCTGCTTAAAGACCTCCAAAGAAGGAGACTCCACCACACTCCTTGGCAGCAAATTCCACTGTCGAACAGCTCTTACTGTCAGGAAGTTCTTCATAAATTGCATAATTAATTTTGTAAATTACCTTGCTATTTTATGTTATTCCACCCTATTCATTCCAACACAAAGGAAACACAATGCAAATGGGGAAGAAACTTAATAAATTAAGTATTATTTCTGGACTGAGAGCAGCATCAACAAGAGCAAATACCAATTGTATTCGCTGGATTGATTTCTGTTCTGGGCACGCGATAAATTAGCTACAATTGGCAATTCCTGTTCCCATTTCCATTTCCATCATAATTCTTGAACAACCCTACACAGGAAGTCAGGGCTGCGCCTGCCACTCATATGTTTCCACAGAGAGCTGTCTTTGTCATTTCTTATCCTTTTGAATAAACATTGTTAGGATAGTGCAGCAAAATCTCCAGGAGTAGCTGAGATCCTTGTGGATAAAAATCTTGAGCAGGGAATGAGGAGTTCTTTTCAGCCTGAGGGCGGCACTTGCTCATCGGCATCCTTCCAGGGGTGGGGTTGCATGCTAGTGGTGGGAGGGGGCAGAAGCAGAAGTGGGGGGAGCAAAAAGTGTGACTCTTACCTCTACACGGCAAAAGTCTGAGCTTCCCACCCTCATTCCAGACCAGCAAGAGGCATAATCACAGTTGAAGGAAACATTCCAGTCAGGCAAAAGCACCAAAGGAGGACACAAAGCACGGCCATTGAGGGATGTTGCATGGGGATAAGGGGTGTAAACTAGAAAGGCGTGTAACCTCAGAGGAGTTCTGAAGCTCAGTTGTAAAGGTCTGAAGGTATTTGATTCATTGGCTTGAGAGCCCTCATCCCTGTCTTGAGGAATAATTGCATCAGGGAAAGAACTGTCTAAGTTTCTTCATTGGTATCTAGGACTACTTGGGCAGCAAGAGTCTGGATCCAATAGTCAATACGGTGATTCAGATCCTGAGGAAAACCTACCCCAAGACGCCACTTCCTTCAGCTACTCTCAGCAGCTCCTATTCCTTTCCCATCCCTGGGGCAACTGGACCTTCACATCCAAAGTCTGAAGGTACTGTAAATTACTTCAATGTGTTAAGTGGGAAGGGGAAAGGAATGAATCAAGACTGAATGAATGGGGGACTGCTCTACTAACCTCTGTTGGTTCCCAGTCAGTTCCTACTGGCCTGCCCTTTTAAAACTTACAACCAGCCCAGGGGGTGCCACTGCCTGTCAGTTTCCTCCCCAACAGTCTGAGTGTTGCCCTTGTAGAACGTAGCAGGAAGGAGGGTGGGGACAAAACTAGAATGGCTTGGTTCTGCATGTCATTGGCTCTGGCTCCACCTACTGCTGGGCTCCTTGCTCTCTGCTCCATCGGTCCCAAGGGGCCCCAGCTGCCACTGAACTGAAGTTATCATCATATGTGCTAGGGTTGAGTAACAGTGGAAAAGGAGGAGATGCTGGCAAGGGTAGGATGAAAAAGAGAGAAGGAGCGAGCTAAAGCAAAATCTGCCAGATGTTCTGTTGTGCAAGCCTTACTAAAATGAGGAGGAGCTTCATTTTGGGGAATTGCTGTCATTTAGTGGTAGAGCATCTCCTTCACTTTCAGAAGGTCCCAGGTTCAATCTCTGGCATCTCCAGGTAGGGTTGGGGAAAACTCCTTCCTAAAAGTCTTGGAAAGCTGCTGCCAATCAGTGCAGTCAGTACTGAGCTAGATGGACCAATGGTCCATATAAATAAGCTTCCTATGACCCCTGCAGCCCACCAGATGTTGTTGGACTCCAGTTACAATCAGCCCCAGCCAGCAAGGCCAGTGACCAGAGGTGATAGGAGCTGAGGTCCAGGAACATGGCCAATGGACCATCTAGTCAAGCATCCTGTTCTCACAGTGGTTGGCCAGTTGTATCAGTGGGAAACCCTCCAGCAAGACTCAAGCACAGGAGTATTCTTCCTTCCTGTGGTTTCTAGCAACCAGTTTTCAGAAGCATTACTGCTTCCAACTACGGAGGCGGAACATAAACCATCATAGTTAGTCACCATTGATGGACACATCATCCAGGAATTAGTCTAATTCTCTTTTAAAGCTAGCTATCTGGAGGGCTACAGGTTCCCCTCTCCTGCTTAAAAGGGTCATTTAAAAAAAGATAACTCCTACATGTTAGGAAACAGCTGAGGCGTTGATGTGCTGTGAAATTCTTCCTGCTGTTTATCCTTGGATGTGAAAGAGCTCAACCTCTTGGGTAGTTTGGTCATCAGTAGGACTCTTAGTCTCGTCAATGACTCATACTCTCTTTTATCTTCTTGCAGATGATTGTGAATATGATGTTGAAGAAATCGAGAAGGACATAGAGAATGAGGATGTGGAGAATAAGGAGGAAGTATGTATTCTTTTGGACACTGTTTAAGGCCAACCGTCCATGCGTCGAATAATAAAAAACAAAAAAGGCCAGGACTCCTACATCTTTAATAGATGTGGGAAGAGGAAACTTTAACAGGCACAGCCAGTGTTGTGGTTGGAATGTTCAACTAGGACATGGGAGACCAGAGTTCAAATTCCCACCCAGCCACAAATAAAGCTCACCAGATGACTTTGGGCCAGCTCCTATCCATCCCTGCTTAACCCATATACAAGGTTGTTGTGAAGGTGGGGAACATCAAGTACATTGCCTTGAAACCCATCTCCCTATTGACAAAAATGGAGAGGTTCGTGTGTGTGTGTGTGTGTGTGAGAGAGAGAGAGAGAGAGAGAGAATTGTTTAGGGAGTCCAAGCAATCCTTCAACCAAGAATTAACCATTCCTGACATGAGGCACCACCACGGAGATGGGTGGAGTGGGAGGGAGGGAGGGAGGGAGGGAGAGAGAGAATGTCCTGGGATAATGGGAGCTAAAATCCAAGATAATTTGGAGAGCCACAGGTTCCCTAACCCTGGTGCAAATAGATGGTGCCTTTTGCAATTACCTTTCTGGCTCTTATTCTGCAGGATGATGACTTAGAGACAGATGTTGAGAAGCTCATGTCAAAACCAGAGCTTGACCGGCCTGAATCAGAACTCAAACAATATGAGGCCATGTGTCCAGAACTTTGCTGCAACTTTCTGGTGAGATGATGGGTTTACAATCTTTGAATAAATCTGAGAGGCTGCTGTATGGTAGAGGCCATGTCAGTGCCTTTTATCTTTTTTTTTTCATCTTGTAAAGGAGTTGGAATCAGAGTCTGAAGATGAGCTAAACTCTGAGGATGTTCCTGGGATCCTGACGGGCTCCTGCCTCCATGTCATTCCAAACGCTGCTCCCTCAAAGCACCAGCCCGAATGCAGAGAAAAGGACCAAATCACTGAAGATGGAAAACTGCCCCAAAGGGCTTCTGGAGTTCCAGTACAGAGCTGGGTGAAAAAAGAGAATCGGTCTCAAGAACTTGAGAAAGTGGCTTGTGATGAGTCAAAGCCTTTGGAGGGTTTCTTGAGAGATGGTGACATCCCAGACAAAGGCTGTGCAACCACTCTGCACACTCTTCCCAAGGACATATTGAGGAACAGAACAACTTCTCAGCCTCAGCATATGAACTCCTGCAGGCCCAGTTGCCAAAAGACAGTGGAGGCTTCTGAGGTTGTGAGAAAGCTTTTGGAGAGACATCCGGGGAATATCCCTTTTCACAACCCCCGCTTCTACATGGCAAGGGCTGGCTCCACACAGTCCATTCCAGACTACAGAGTGTTGGCATTCCCAGATTTCTGGGGTCACCAACCATGTCCTTATAGCCAGTCTGTTCAGCAGAGGAGATATGGCATCCAAAAGTAAGTCTCCCCCTTTCTGTTATAAATATAGGGCAGTAAAAAGACATGCACACAGACAAGCACATGTGTGATAAGATGGAGCAATGTCAGGTATCACTCCCTCTAACAGCCAACTTGGGGAATGAGTGCCAACAGTTACATGGTCAAAATGTGACCATGGAGAAACAAGAGGCTCCTATCAGCGTGCCTTGGGGTACCTTAAGCATTGGTGGCTGGTGCCCATTGATGCTGATGGGGCAGAATGCAGGGAACTCAATCATTAGGTGGAGCCAGAGCCAATGATTGGCTGAGACAACTTCCTCTAGTTTTGCTGCCATCCTCTTTCCTGCTGAGTTCTTCAAGGGCAACGTTGAGATTAAGGAAAAGGAAGCTGCCCATCCCACTGGACTGGCTCTAAGTAAGAAGGCAGGGAGGTGATGGCTGGCCAAGGGCAGGCTAAGGTTGGTGGGGCAGTGCCCTAATCGACCAGCCTCCACTGACCTCAATATTAGCTGAAGAGCAACAACAAAACCTGTTTAGAAAACCATACTATAAGGGGCCACCTGTCTCTCCAATTACAACCGAGCATGCTCAGTAGCCCGATAATGCTGAGTGTCTGTTGAAGGGATGAGGAGGAATGGAAATCTGGGGTGGAGAAGAAATGTAATGGAGTTTCCTGGAAGAGGACATGGCTGGCTGGCTGGCTGGCTGGCTGAAGTGCTGAACTGGATCACTTACATGTTTTAGTGGAAGTTCTGCTTGTTTTAAAGAATTGAGGGTGGAAGCTGCAGCGAGACAATGACTTTTTAAAAAATGGGGAGAGATTTCCTTCTGTGTGCATTATTTCCTCAGCGGTTTAGGCCTTGTTCTTCTCATCACAGGGCCAAAATATTTGATGACATCCGTCGTGTCATCCAGCCAGCTGATATAATCAATCGAGTTGTCTTTGACTTGGATAGCTCCAGGTAAGTTTCTGTCTTCTAGTTCAGGGTGATGTCATTGGGAATTAGAGCAAGGGCAAGCAACTAACTATTGCATTTATTTTAATTTCCAGACTCTTTTCTACTAATGCTTTTAGGCATAAGACATCCAATGTAGAATGAAATGTCTAATGGAAGTCAGATGGAATGTGAAAGGAGGTCAGGACTGACATACATTCCCCCACAAACTATGACCCCCATATGCTGAAAAAGCAGCCCAATGAAAAGAACCTGAGAAGTTAGCAGATACACAAATATCTGTACTATAATCAGACTTGAGCTTTGGCATATCTCCATGGGAATGAGCTTCACAGTGATGTAGCTGCTCTCCGAAATGAAACTTCTGAAATGTATATCTTGCCTTTCAGTACTAATCAGTATTCCCGAAGCAGCTTGCAACAGCAAAATACAAATACAGCCCCTATGTAAAACAATAGATCACAGGGTAGAAAGGACTAACAGCCAGTACAAAAAGTTAAAGCCGCTTAAAAGGGATAAAAAGTATTTGTTTGCTATTGCAAAGTGGGCGCCAGGCAGGCTTCCCAGGGGAGCAGGATTCATCAGTAGGTAAAACCACTGGTTACAAGGGGAAGAGCCATAGCTCAGTGGTAGAACAATTTCCAGGCTTCCCTGTAAAGAGGAATTTACAGTTAATTCCCTGGGAACTGTATAGTTGAAAGAAGAATAGGGATCTCCTGACAACTCTCAGCACCTTTAACAAACTACAGCTCCCATAATTCATTGGGGGAAAGCCATGACTATTTAAAGTGGCATCATTGTGTTTTAAATGTATGGTGTGCAGGTGGCCCAAAAGATGTGTAGGAGTGAAAACAGGCCATAACTTTATTGATTACAGCAGTGATGGCCAAACTTGGCCCTCCAGCTGTTTTTGGACTACAACTCCCATCACCCCTAGCTAACAGGACCAGTGGTCAGGGATGATGGGAATTGTAGTCCCAATAAACAGCTGGAGGGCCAAGTTTGGCCATCACTGGATTACAGCAAGATAAGTGGGGTTCGCATGGCACTGTGGCACAGATTAGTTTTCCATTTCGAACTTCGATGTCCTGTTCGAAAAATACTTGCTGAGGTATGTCCTTGAGAGTTGACCAATGAAGAGAGCCTAATGTGGTGCAGGCCATGTGACTGGGGCCCGCTGACAACCTGAGGTGAGTGATGTTAGGCACGACCTCACCCAAGCAATGGCTGGGAGCTCGTGTGCCACCTCAGGTTGTTTGCGTATCCTGCCAATACCATTTCCACCCAAGTTGTGACAAAGAAAAAGACCAGTGTCTGACAAAGTCATCTTATCACTGAAAGAGGGGTAAAATACAGCCAAGAGCCAAGCGTAAAATTCCTCTCCAGGGGGCAGCTGCCATTGATATGAATATGCCCTGTTTGAGACTGTGAAGATAGTTAAAGTAGTCAAATAGTCTTATTTGGTACAGGCCAGCTTCTTGTGAAGTTTGGAGAGTGATCAGTGCTGAAACTTCCCAGACAATCATGTACTTGCTTTACAGTGGTTTTGTGGAGCCTCTCCTCCTTCCATCAGTGTTGAAACAGAATCAAGAGGATGGAAAGCTAATCTACCTACAGGGGATCCAAACAATGATCAGCTAGCTGCATTTCTGTTGCTCCCAGCTGCCCTCCTTTAATTTCCCTAATAGGGAACTGGAGTAGCAGCTGCTGCTCCTCAGCCATCAAGCCTTTCCATAATCCTGTTGAAAATCTTGTTTCAGCTCCTTGAGCTCGGATGCTCCAGAATGCCTGAAGTTCTTCTCCAAATTTGAATCTGGAAACCTACGCAAGGCTATCCAAATACGAGAGTAAGTAGCTGAAATAACCCCACAAGCAAGAATGGGGAATAGCAGTATGTGCTTGCAATGCTTCTGCATGGGGAAGGGCTGTAGCTCAATGGTATAGCATCTGCTTTGCATGCAGAAGGTCCCAGGTTCAATTCTCAGCATCTCCAGGTAGAGCTGGAAGGTAGGAGGTATGGTAGGAGGACCAAGCTTGCTGGCTGGTGCTACCACCACCATCTGAGGAAGGGCCATAGCTCAGTAGTAGAGCACCTGCATTACGAATGGAAGGTCCCAAATTCATCTCCAGGTGGGACTGGGAGAGTCCCTTGTTTGAAATCCAGGACAGCCATTGCAACTTACTATAGACAACGCTGAAGCTGCAACAGTTAAGTACAGTGGTACCTTGGTTTAAGAACAACTTAGTTTATGAACAACTTGGAATAAGAATGCTGCAAACCTGGAAGTAGGTGTTTTGGTTTATGAACTTTGCCTTTGAATAAGAACATGTTTCACTTCTTGTTGAGTGTGTTCCATTTGTAAATTGAGTCCCCTGCTGCTATGGGAAGTTTAAGAATGCTTTGGTTTAAGAACGGACTTCCAGAAAGGATTAAGTTCGCAAACCAAGGTACCACTGTACTATGAAACTGATAGGCGTTTGGCATAGGGATATGCAACACAGTATCTCCAGCAGCACAACTGGATGCCTTCACCTGCCCTAGCTGCAACAAAACATGTCTCCTCTGTATTGGTCTCTACAGCCACAGCAGGCACTGTAACTCTCTGGTGGTTTGACTTTGCCCCCAATGGTGCCATTTTCCATTGTCTCCCGAAACAGATGGATGCCAGCAACAGCAGCAGCAGCAGCAACAACAACAACAACAAGCCCTTTATATGTTGTTCTAATACTCACCAGCCCTGGCTAACTTGGACAATGGGAAGGGATGATATGAGTGGTAGTTTAGAAAAAACTGACAGTCACCACATTGGCTACCTACGTCCCAATGAAAGTTGGTCCATTTGAGTGCATGGGGCACTGCCCCACCAATCTGAATCTGCCCTGAACCAGACTGTACTCGCCTGCCTTCTTATAACCAGCCCAGGAGGTCCTACTGGTTACCAGCTTAAAAACGTAAGAAGAGGCTGCTGGGTCAGGTGCATCGATTCCAGCATCCTGTTCCAGATGCCTGTAGAAACCGTGAAGCAGCACCCAAGCACAAGAGCACTCTCCACCACTGTGGTTTCTAGCAAATGGTATTCGGAAGCCCATTGCCCCTGACTGTTAATGCAGAACATAGCCATCATGGCTCGTAGCCACCAATAGCCTTATCCTCCATGAATTTGTGCAACTCTCTTTTTAAAGCCAGTCTTATCCTCCAGGATTCCCCCTTCTTATTCTCAGCGTTGCCCTTGTAGCGAGGAAGATGGGAGCAGAACTACAATTAGGACTCCTCCACATTTCCATTTGCTTTGTGACTTCTAGGCCCAGGTCAGGGAGGTTTTTTCTTTTGTCGCACCGCTTTTCCTGGGAAAATCTGCTGTATACTGCTGAATCAGAGCAAATGCCAACCGGGTTTTCTGTGAATTGACGTTCGTTCTGATTCAGTGGTAAACAGCGGGTTTTCCCAGGGCAAGCTGTGGGACAAAACAAAACAATGTCTCAGACCTGTGCCTAGAAGTCATGGACCGAACGGAAGGAATTGCAGGACAACGGGGAATAAATGTTGATGAGCCCTTACTTGGCGCCACCTAGTGTTGGCCTCCCTACCTTCAATTGCACCAATCCAAATTGGGACCAGCTACTACTGCCCTGAGAAATGTGAAAGAAATATGGTATGAAGAATATCCATAATATAATTCTCTGTTTCACATGCAATAAGCAGACTAGCACCCACGCCTGTAGTTAAGGAGCTGGGGTGGGGGGAGGCCATGAGTTTTATTTTCACTTGTTGAAAATTAAGTTATTAGCTTGGGTGAACACTGATCACATAGCTCTACATTCCATGTGGCAAACTGACATTACAAATAAAGATTATTTTTTTAAAAAGTAAGTTGTGCTTAAAGGAAAATACATTACCAAAAAAAGAAAAGAGAGAGACATTACTCATGTATGCATGCATATTATTCATCTGTAAAATTAACTTTAAAGCATATGAAAGGAAATGAAGAAGACCTATTATGTTTACATCAATTAAGCCGCCATCAACAAACAATATTTTGAGAAGACAGGGAAAATGAAAATGTGTACCGGCTCACTGGCACACTGTTGCTGCTATGTGTGTTCACCAGAATTGGCAGCACAGGAGAAAATATAGGAGTAGAAAAACAAAATATTCTTGCTGGCAGCCAAATCTCCAAATGATGAGAAAGATGCCTAAGCTTATCCAGCGTTTAGTTTCCTTGCAATGAAGATCAGTGAAGACTATGGTGTCTTCAGGACATAAGGTTTTATGTACAACCTGAGCATAGGACAGAGGTGCTGACAGCATTAGCACTTCACAGATCTTGCCTCCCTGTTAGGTTCCCAAAGAAATCCACAAGTCATAGCTTGGGGTCCAGCAAAGAGCAAGGCACTCAGAGTCCCACCCTCCCAAGCAAGGCGTGGAGCAGATCTTCCAGGATTCCAAGCCAAGGTGGTCCCCTCCTTCACTGCAGTCCTAGTTCAGTGGCTCACCTTGATACATTGCATACCTCAACTATTGACTTGGCTGGGTTTGCTTGTGAACACTTAATGCATTCTGGTTCTTGGAGCCCCATAATGCTGAATGCATCACTTGGCTGTTTGGTTCTTAATGCTGCACTTTTGTGGCTCGTGATCCAGGTTTGAGTACGACTTGATCCTCAACCCTGATGTCAACAGCTGCCAGCACCACCAGTGGTTCTACTTTGAGGTCAGTGCCATGAAGTCAGCTACACCCTATCGCTTCAACATCATCAACTGTGAGAAGCCTAACAGCCAGTTTAATTTTGGTAAGAGTGCTTGTGACAATGGAGGGGAAGGTACATCCATGTACACCAGGGGTGGGGAAACTTACGCTCAGGGGCCAAATATATTTGGCCCTCGGAACTCTCCCCAGGTCACCCTCTTTCTCCAGGTACAGTGACGCATGACTGAAGCTGAAACCCTAAACTGTGGTTAATCTTAACTACTGTCCATTGAAACAAGCCAACTTCACAACCCATGGTTTGAGTTTGGCTTGTTTCAAACAAGCCATAGTTAAGATTAATGTCAGAATCTATTCCAAGAGGAGCAGAGAGACCTGAAGCTTGTTGCAGCTTGTTCCTACCAAGGGTTTGATATGACTTAAATTTGCACTCATGGCTCCACCCACTCTTGTATCTGGCCATGCGCACCACTGGCATGTGGTTCTTGGAGAGTTGTAAAGGAATGCAGCCTCCAGGCTGAAAAAGGTTCTCCAGTCCTGATGTACAAGGCCAACTCTTGATCAGAGAAAAGGCAGTGGGTTTCTCTCTCAAGTGCCCAAACTATGTAAACCTTGATGTCTTCAAAAGTGCTTGATTCTCTCTTCCTTACTTACCCTCTTGCATACCAAATTATTTTCACACCTCTTACCAGTTCCATACCAGTTTTTGCTCCATTTGACTTTCACTTCTTGGCCACATGATTTGTTTTTCAAATGAGCTGCCCAGCTCCTTTTTGGGTGACTGGCCATTGCCTTGAAATCAGCCAAGGTGGACAATGTCATAGCCTATCAGAAGAATGATCTCTCACTCTCTTCTCTCACCAGCAAAGCACTGGGGAAGAAAGTGAGAACATAAATCTGCTAATGTGGAGATTTGCAACTAAACAACTATTTGTAACTGAAGATGAAAGATGCAGGCAGATGAGTTATGGAGGATGTTATTTGACTAGCGTAGGGATAATTGGTTATTTATCATTTATGAATTGTCCTCTTTACGCTTGGTGCTTTGCAAAGAAACATCAGCAAAACAGATAAATCCCTGCCCAGAGGAGGCTACAATTGAGATATCAATAGTGGTGGGTAAGCATCAAAAGGAGGGCTGCATAACTTCTCGTTAGCTTCAACGTGGCCTAGAGCAGGCATAGGCCAAGTCGGCCCTCCAGATGCTTTGGGACTGCAACTCCCACCATCCCTAGCTAACAGGACCAGTGGTCAGGGATGATGGGAGTTGTAGTCCCAAAACATCTGGAGGGCCGAGTTTGCCTATGCCTGGCCTAGAGTAAGAGGATGATGTGGCATGGCTTGGGATTATGGGTTTTGTAGTTTGTTTGAGGAATTACCACCCTAGAATCCATCAATACCAGCATTTCTAATGCTGGGTAATGGTGGAGGAGAGGGAGAGATTGAGGCTTGGGGGGAACCCTTGCTTTTGTCTCTCATCACAGTTCCCACCATTCTTGCTTTTGAAAAGTAGATAACAAGGAAGGGAAAAGTGGGAGTGTATGTTGGCAGTAATGGGATGATTACTTAAGGTAAGGGGTGTGGAACCCTCTTCAGCCTGAGGGTTGCATTATTTCATGGGGAACTTCTAGGGCCCAAAGTCAGCAGGTAAAAGAGACACATCCATTACTTCAGAACACATCCACACACTATACATTTAAAGCATATTCCCCCCCCAAAAAAAAAGTATAACCAGAACTGTAGTTTCCCCCACATGGAGCCACAGTTCCCAGCCCCCTTAACAAACCAAACTTCCCATTAATATTGGGGGCAACCCATGCACTGTAAATGTGCTTTTAATGTACAATATGAATGTGACCTACAGCAATGTGTATGCCTCTTTCCTTTGTACAATAGGCTACATTCCACCCATGGGAACAGTCAGTTTCTAGCAGTGCTTTTTTCCAGGGGGTACTCAGGGGTGTGTAGTACCAGCACCTCTTTTTTGTTGTTAAAAAGTGTGATATTTACTGTAGCAACTTCATGGTGAGTACCGGCACCTACTTTTCTAGGAAAAAAGCATAGTTTCTACACATGCTCTTCTCCATGCCTCACGCTACACACCCAGTTGAACATGTAGATGGAGCAACTTAATGCACAACTGTGTAATCACAGCAGGGTCCAAACACATGTTTGGGAATTGGGCTCCAGGTCAAGTGGACAGAGCCCTCCATGTTTGAACAGGATTCAAGCATTGATGTACATGTATAAAACAGCTAGGTAAAGGGACACCTAACCATTAGGTCCAGTCGTGGCCGACTCTGGGGTTGCGGCGCTCATCTCGCTTTATCGGCCAAGGGAGCCGGCGTACAGCTTCCGGGTCATGTGGCCAGCATGACTAAGCCGCTTCTGGCGAACCAGAGCAGCGCATGGAAATGCCGTTTACCTTCCTGCCGGAGCGGTACCTATTTATCTACTTGCACTTTGACGTGCTTTCGAACTGCTAGGTTGGCAGGAGCAGGGGCCGAGCAACGGGTGCTCACCCCATCGCTCCCATTAAACATTAAACACTAAACACTGCTCCCATAAAAGAGCTACCCCAGATCAAATGCCACGGGCAGGTTGAATTTAGCACTAAACCATACTTTAGTGTGACACGAACAAGCCCTTAGGCTTGGGCATTCCTTTCTGCCCTTTCATCCTCCATCACAGGCACAAGGATATTGGGGGCATCCACCTTCATGTTCAACTAACCAGGACTGGTTAAATGTGCTTTGTTTTCACTATGGTTTGTCCTAACAGGCCAGGATAAAACCGTGGTTCCTTATCCTAAATTGTTTGGATAAACCATGGTCAATGCTAACTGCATTTCCGACTTCAGGCAAAGCAACAAATGAAAGTGGATACTTCTGATCCCTTCCTTGTGCCTCTGCCAGAGGAGGAACAGGAAGCTAGATCTTCCTGGTTTAGTGTTTAATCTGCAAAGGGCCTTTTGATGGTAGGAGCTCATGGATGTGTAGCAGCAAGCCACAAAGCTTTAGTGATGCATTGAGATACAGTGGTACCCCGGGTTAAGTACTTAATTCGTTCTGGAGGTCCATTCTTAACCTGAAATTGTTCTTAACCTGAAGCACCACTTTAGCTAATGGGGCCTCCTGCTGCCACCGGAGCACGATTTCTGTTCTCATCCTGAAGCAAAGTTCTTAACCCAAGGTACTATTTCTGGGTTAGCGGAGTCTGTAACCTGAAGCGTATGTAAACCGAGGTACCACTGTATGTGTGTGCGTTTATGTGTGTGGGTCAGTCCTTTCCGTCAACAGCATCTGCTGCAATCAGCCTCTTAACGTCATCAGTGATATTTATACGATGCCCACCACCAATCCTGCATGGAGCTAATTTGAGCTTCTCTTACAAAAAGATAACCTGACACACCTAATCTGCCACATTTCTGCGTGTTTTGAAGACTCTATTTGAAAAAATGTATTATTGTTATTTATTTATTAAATTATTTATAGCTTACCTTCTGGCGCTTAAAGGGGTCTCCTGCGGGCAGCGTGCCATGCCCCCGGGACAAACACCAACCACGCCCACGCCTGCTCTTTGCCCCCTGGTGCCGGAGCATGAAGCTCCGCCACTGCTTACAGTCTATGTTTTCAAAAAGGGTAGACAAGATGAGTGGAAGTTGGAGGCGACGATGAAGGCAAAATACACAGTAAAGCTTAATGCTGAAAAGGTTATTCACTCCTAGTCCATCCTCCTGGGTCCAGAAGGACTGGGTCTGCAAGGAAATAAGAGTAGCTTTCATGTTTCTGGTGTACAGATCTGTATGCTTGACTGCTTCACCTCTCCCTCTTTTCTTAATCATCAAAAGAACTCTCACTTGTAATATTTTGTCAGTAGAGCTGGACTATACAGTATATCAGTTTGAAATTCCTTTAAAAAAATCTGCCTGAGATTTTTTTAAAATGTTCTTGGAAACTTGAGTGATAAGGGGCATTCTGGTATTGCAGTGCCCATTGTTTTATAGAGCTTATCTACATTATAGAACTATATTGGTTTATTTTAAAATATATATGCATTTCTATTGAATTTTTTCGCACGTGACAAAGTACAAGGACACAGTACTTGTAATAACAAAAGGTACAATGGGGAAATTATCACAAAGTACACCTTGGTGTGGACCAAAGTTACATACTGATATCCTTAAGCTGTATCAGTCCTTTGAATACAACTCCACCACATTCATATCTGGCTTGATGGAGGTTGCATCAAGTGTCCATCTTTGTTGACATATCAGATAAAGGGCCTCTGTATTATGTCAAATTAATCTTTTTGGGCAATGCCAGTAACCACTCAATTGTGAAGACCAATTGCTCTGATAACACTATGCCCCATATTCTGTCTTGCATAGTGGACTCCAGTCATCTTCCAATGACATGATCTTTCCATTCTTGCTGCAGTAAACAGCAAGGCTACTAATTCTCAGTGAATTATTTGAAAGCCATCAGAAGTTTAACTCATTAATAAATGATTCTCATGCTGGATCAGGAGGAAAGATATGTAATTGATTTTTTTCTGCAAAACATCACAAAATGACATTCCCGACAAAGATGGAAGAAATCTCCATTCCTCCTACAGCCTCACCAACAATTCTGTGAGATGCTTGGGTTGACTCTGTGAAGTTTTACAGGGATCCAGTGGACAACCTTAAATGGGGCCTGTATTTTAGCTGACATAGATTTGAATGGTGTTTTGCCCCTTATATCATTCTAAGCTTCATCTGTTAATTCTTTCCCTAGATTTGTTTCCCACACACTTTTAGGACTAAAAAAAGCTACCTGTCCATTCAGTAAAAAGAGCTTTGTAAATATAATATATCATACCTTTGGAACCTGGTCTACCCTGTAAAATTAAATTTTCAACTCAAAGGACATCCGTCTTTTCTAATTCTTAGTTGGTGGCATGCAAATGATCTTACTTGCAATACTAGAAACCAGGCTGGGTGAATGTCATCTAATATTTGGAGCAGTTCTGTCTCTGAAAGGGGCTTACCATTCTTAAAAAGGTCACATACTCTATAAACTCCTTTGGATTCCCAGGATGCAATTGGCAATATTTATCCACACACCTAAAGTCTGCATGTTCCAAAATGAGCATTAAGGGGGAATTATATGGTGTTAAGTTTTTAGCCCAACACCTGCAAACCTGAATCGTAGCCTTAAAAATGGGTTAACAAGAGTCAAAACTCTTGAACGGGCATAGGCAAACTTGGCCCTCCAGATGTTTTGGGACTACAACTCCCATCATCCCTAGCTAACAGGACCAGTGGTCAGGGATGATGGAAGTTGTAGTCCCAAAACATCTGGAGGGCCAAGTTTGCCTATGCCTGCTCTTGAACTTTGAAATGCCTTCAGCCAAGACGAATCCATAGACAGTTCAGTACCTTTCCAAGGGATTGAGAAATCCACACAGATTATGCATAAAAGTTGTCAGTGCTTTTCTTCTAGACAAAAGGGTGCTGGTACTCACCATGAAGTTGTTATAGTAAGTACCACACTTTTAACCAGTACTCTTCTTCTAGAAAAAACAGTTCAGGTACTGCGTACCCTTGAATACCCCCAGAAAAAAGCACTAAGTTGTTTCAAATGACAAAAAAGGAGGAAAACTCAGTACTCTTCTCAGCTTATGCTGACTAATCACTTTATTGCTAATTCTGTTCCAATTGTGTATACTACTAAAGAATTCCAAAAGCTCTTGCCACTTTTAAAATTGTTTCATTGATAGTCCTGTGAGAAGTCATTGGAATAAGAATAGGAATTGTTGCTGCTGCTGCTGTTATTATTACAGTATTATTATAATAATATATTTTTTTCTGTATTGTCCTTCATCCAAGGATCATAGGGTGGTTTACAATATAAAAACACAAAAATACATACCCTACATACCAGAAATTTCCTCATAGGAATAAATAGAAATTGTCAACTCATTATGTGAATGTTTTCCTAATAAACAATTTCCTGAGAACGCATTGTGTTTGGAGAGCGAGACCTGCATGTACAATCATCTGATTCTGGCTATGTTTTTGTTTCACTATTTCCCCTCCCTTGCAGGCCTTACTGTCATTAAGTGCCATGTTAAGATCACTGTCGGAATCTGACAGGGCTGATTCATTTGGCTGACTTTCAGACACGTCCTGCATTTCCGCCAATTTTGCTGCATTCCACAATGGTCTTGATGTTATACCCCTCAAATTTATAATATTATTTCTTCAAAAATGTTTTTCTATGCCGTTTGACTAGTTTTGATTCCAGGCAGGGATGCAGAGTTAGGCCTCCATGTTGCTCAATGACAATGCACGCCCCCCCCCCATTTAAAAAATGTTTAATTCCCATGGTCTCCTTCAAAGAATTCCAGGAATTGTAATGGTGAGAGCACTGAGAATTCTCTTCTAGAGATCTCAGCCTTGCCCACCCCCATCTCTCCCATTTACCAAAGAGTGACTGTTAAATGAGATTTGTGTCTGTAGTTTGGATACGTTCCATCTATTGCCCTGGAGAAATGTTTGCTATGTTCTCCAGATCTGTCACCTGATGATCTTGATTAAAAGGCATTCTCTTAAAAGCAAAGAAGTTAAGGACTTCTTGACATGTATTTGCCTTAATGAAAACTAAGCAGAGAATTGGCAGTGGCTAAACCACTGAGCCTTTGGGGCTTGCTGATCAGAAGGTTGGCAGTTCGAATCCCCGTGACGGGGTGAGCTCCCATTGCTCGGTCCCAGCTCCTGCCAACCTTGCAGTTTGAAAGCACGCCAAAAAGTGCAAGTAGATAAATAGGTACCACTCTGGCAGGAAGGTAAATGGCATTTCCGTGCGCTGCTCTGGTTTCAGTGTTCCATTGCGCCAGAAGTGGCTTAGTCATGCTGGCCATATGACCCAGAAAAACTGTCTGCAGATTAATGCCGGCTCCCTTGGCCTGTAAAGCGAGATGAGTGCCGCAACCCCAGAGTCATCTGCGACTGGACTTAACCGTCAGGGGTCCTTTACCTTTACTTTTTTGTTGTGGGATGAGTGCGGGGTGGGGTGGGAAGTATGGTGAAGACAGACTAAATATATAATGGGAATTCACAACACATGCCGCTCATCCATGAGACAATTCCAACTTCCTCCTGCCTTCATGGTTGAAATGACAGTATCAGATCTTAGAATTGTAGAGTTGGAAGGGATCATAACGGTCATCTAGTCCACTGCTGCCATCCATTTTGCCCCTTGCTCAAAGTTTCAGTTGGAAAGTCTGCTTTAAAAGAGCCACATTTTTTAAAACCCACTGCATGAACTTTTGCATATCCCCATTGATTTGTCACAAGCTGTCTTTAAACATTTTCAGGTGTTGGTGTGAAATAGCGCAACATGTTCATTTGTGCAAGTCAACTGTTTGGGCACAAAGCCTGTAGAGTCAAATGCAACATGGGGACACCCCTCTTATTAATGAAGAACAGGACAGGGATGTGCAAATCTGCACTATTGTTTTGGGTCAGGGAAAGTTTCTTGGTGACGTTATGCTGCGCACAGCAAGAAACTGATTACTGCCATGCACAGCTTGTTTCTGCCTCAAACTTGCAGAACCAATGAGTTCCCCTGCCCTTCAGTGCTCAATTCTGAAGAGTAAAGTATGTGCAGAACTGCTTTCAGAGCAACCTCACTGCACTGAAAATATTATGTCTGTCTTCACCTGAAAAGTGTCTGTCTCCACCTAAGAAATGTCCTGGGTAAAACAGCTGTTTTGCAGTTGCAGAGGACATCATATTGCTTTTTTAAAAACTGCCTTTGTTTTGTGTAGGCATGCAACCGGTCATGTACTCAGTGAAGGAAGCTCTCCAGGGCAGACCTCACTGGATTCGGGTGGGCTATGATATCTGTTATTACAAGTAAGTGTACTCCACCTCCTCTTCCAGAATGTTGCTTGGGCTTTCCTTCCTCTCCTGCTAGTCATTATTACTCCATTAACTTTGCACTACCAATTCTACTTCACCCTGTAAATGCAGATCATAGGGGCTACAAAATGATGGAGAACAAAAACATCATTGTTGTTTTTTCTAGGGCAGTGGTGGGGAGAACATTTTTCAGTCTGAAGGTTTCTTTCTTTTTGTGGGCAACCATTTGTAATGGATGCAACTACAGTCACCTACTGTTAGTGTTTTGTTTTTAAAAAATAGTTATCAGTTTTAAATACATGCATACAGATAGGAATGGGGGAGAAATTCAATTCAGTTCTCATTTAATGTTGAATGTATGTAATACATAATACTCGAACCCAAACCCAGCCATTATTTAAAATTCACACTTCTCCAAATTTTGCAGAGCAGTTCTCTTGCTGCGTGCAAGAATGCGTATGCTGGGGTAAAGTGTGCAGGGGGTGGGTGGGATGTATATATTAGTGTAAATAGTATACAAAAATGCATTATATTAGGGGAAGTGCTTTGCAAAGATGTGTACGTTAGGCAAAATATTAGGAGAAATGTGCACTAAAATGCAGGTGAATTTTCATGAGGGCTTTGTCCATGCTTCCAATTTTAATTCCGTAAGCATGATAAGGGATGCGGGAGGCGCTGTGGGTTAAACCACAGAGCCTAGGACTTGCCGATCAGAAGGTTGGCAGTTCAAATCCCCGCGACGGGATGAGCTCCCGTTGCTCGGTCCCTGCTCCTGCCAACCTAGCAGTTCTAAAGCACGTCAAAGTGCAAGTAGATAAATAGGTACCGCTCTGGCAGGAAGGTAAACGGCGTTTCCATGCGCTGCTCTGGTTCACCAGAAGCGGCTTAGTCATGCTGGCCACATGACCTGGAAGATGTACACCAGCTCCCTCGGCCAATAAAGCGAGATGAGCGCCGCAACCCCAGAGTCGGTCACGACTGGACCTAATGGTCAGGGGTCCCTTTACCTTTACCTTTAAGCATGAATGCTGAGTGACATTTTCTCCAATAGGAACATTTGACCTACATGTTGGGGTTCAGAACAGCCCTCCTCCTTCAAAACCCCTTGCAACTTTCATTTGTGTAGGTGTGAAAATTCTATGTGTTTTTAGTATCAGGAGCAACTTCTCTCCCCCCACCTGAAGCTTTTTGAAAGCTTGTTTTACTTCTCGTATAATGTTGCCTGGGCAACAACGATGGGTGGGATAGACTTGTGTTCCCCCCCCCAAACAAAGGAATGAAAGTGGTAGATTTGCTATCAGTAGGATGGAACCCCAATGGATGCTGCTACTCCCTACACACACAAATACACACACACGTGTGCCCCAGCATTGCGGTTGGTCATGGCGTTGGAATGGGTGACCACTGGTAGTGACTCTACCGCTGTTGTTTATGGCAGGAGTAAACAAGGGCTGCATTCCTTCCTGTGCAACCTTTTTGGGTGGGTGGCGCATGCCATTGGTGGGCAGGGTCAAAGGCAAAAGTGGGCGGAGCAACAAAGGCGAATGTCCCCTTTGCACAGTAGGCTAGTTTCTACATTTACTCACACACCCCTCTCAACCAGCCAGCGAATGGCGTTCAAGGACAAATTCCAGCCAGGCCGAGACTCCTAAGGAGTGTGTGAAGTAGGGCCAATGAGGGGTGTGTTCTGAGGAGAGTTCTGAGGGCCAGACAGATAGGGCTTGATGGTTGACTTTAGCTTCTGGGGCCTGATGGTCTCTATCCCTGCTATAATGAATAGCTCCCCACCCTGAAAATAATGTACTATTTTTCCTCACTGAAAGAAATCCCCCCCAAGGTCGCAGGTGCCCACACAAAATGCCTGCCATGAGCAGCAAAAAAGAGAGGTGGAAGTACTCCATAATGTAAGAAAAGAAAAGAAAAACCTTGATCCCTTAGCTGCCTTGGGAAACAATGTTCTCTTTTCCTTCTGCTGTTGATATTCTGAAGCAATTTCAATTAGTTGATTTTAGGTAGTGGGCACCCACTTCTTTACTCCTTATGATTTTTACAGCACCTCTTAGGCCCTTGTTGCAAGCTAGCTTTTAACAGGAGATTCTCACTGCATGACACTCTGTTTCCTATTCTCTTCTTCCTCCCTTTCCATCCTGATCTAGCAACCTCGCTCCACTTTCCAGCCAGATCAATGGCCCCCTTTCCCCTCCTTGCATGTCCTCCCTCCCTCCTGCTTTCTCCTGGCATGAACGACTTTCCCGAGTGCTGGCAGACTTGGGCGCAAGCAGATGTAGGGGATGCAAGGCTTATAGGCTGATTACAGTCATAATGGGCCCTAATGTCATTAACAAGGCCGTTATTGTGCAGTGATTAAATAGCAGCTGACTGGTACGATTAAACTGTGAAAGTGCAATTAAGTTCTTAATCATAATCTGGAAAGGGATAGGCTACAGATGATGGGATAGGACTGGCTTGTTCTTTCTCTCTCTCCCCCCCCCCCGCTTGTTCCCCCAGAATATGAAATGTGCTGAATTTTATGTTGATGTGCTCTGGGAAGGTTTCATTCTTCATCTCTGTCATCTGATTCCTATCCACCCATATATCTGCCTAGGATCACTGTTGCCCCCAACGTCTGCCTGGATTCTTCTAATCTAATCTGATTTCCCAGTTCACACATCATCAATTTTCTTTAGATAATTGGTAGGCTGAAATTTCTCAGAAATGACTTTTTCTGATAAAATTCCTAAAGGTGTTCTATTTTTCAAGCCTCACCAGTCCGACCTGGGAGAATACACAGTGGGATGGGCTCCCATTTTCCCATCTGTGAAATTCGGGTGCAGCTGTGGCACCAGTTTTGGTATTGTTTGATATAATTTTAATACTGATGAATAGCTCTTATGGGCAGCAATGAAAATAAAAACGGGCCTAGAGGTGAACTTATCAATGGTGGTGCTCTTTCTGCTGGTTGGTCTCCACCATTTCTCTTTTCCCATCAATTCTGCTTTGAACTATGCATCATTCAGAACGCCTTTCAGCATCATTCAGAAAGGAATTGTAGGAGAAAAACCAACAATGGCAGCAGCTGCAAGGAACACACTGCAAAACAACTGGCAGTGAAGAAGGGCAATTTGAGGCAGTGGATGGGTTCAAAGCTTCTGGCAGCTCCTGCACCAGCCCTAGTCCCAAAATTGAGACTGAATGTTTAGCTCAGCCTTGGCAAATTAACTTCAGGCAATGCAGGAAATGCCTATGACTCAATGGTACAGCATCTGCTTTGCATGCAGGAGCTCCCAGGTTCAGCCCCTGTAGGGCTGTGAAAGACCCTTGCCTGAAACCCCAGAGAGCCTCTGCCTGTCAGTGTAGGCAGTGCTGAGCAAGATGGAGCCAATGGTTTGACTCAGTTGAAGGCAACTTCCTATGCTAGATGTGACCTGGGGAATCCCTCTGGCAGTGATGGCCTTGGGAGAATACCATCTATCAGCTTTTCCTCCCCCTCTACACATCTGTAACAAGCAGGAAAAGTAATACCCACCTAGTGATATGACAGGACTCTTCTGAGGATTACTGTTCTAATGAATGCAAAGCACTTCGAATACTCTAACACTCTATATACATGTTATTATTATTATTATGAACAGCTGAAGGACAAGAAACTACTTTGAAACTCATCCAGGAATGCAAAATAGGCCTGGGGAATGTGGGTTTTTGCAATACAGAGAGTGCATTTAAAACAAGATTTGGCATAGTTCCTGAACCCCACTCCCTCTGCCCCAGCCCAACACTCACATACAATTTGAGCGCAAATGTTAGGTACTGTCCAAGGTGGAAAACCTCCTTTGTTCGTTATTGGATGCATTGGGCTGCATCCAAAGCTCTCTTGTGCTAGTGGACAGGTGTGTTTTAATGTCACGCAACAGAGGAAGCCCAATGCAACAGTTGTGCTGGCGGAACTCGTTGTGAAACAGGTTTGCACAATTCGTTGTGTAACAAAGTTGCCCACAACATGTTCCATGTTCTCTGGTGCAGGGAGAGAGATCAGGACCCTACTGTGCTTTAGAAATGCACTTCCAAACAGCAAATGAATAACTTTATGGAAGTAGAATGATAACAGTGCTTGCAAACATACAGACACACCCATAGACATACAAGTTAACTTTAGTAGCTACAGTAACTATGGATTGCTTACAGCATTCCCTGTCCACTCTTGTGCTAGTGGGTGTGAGAACGTTAACGTTGCACAACAGAGGAATCCTGTGCAATTGCTGCACTAGCAGAAACTCATTACACAACAGATTGCAAATCTCTTGTGTGACTATGTTACTAGCCACCTGCTTATGGATTCTCTTGTACAACATTTCACCACAGGGGAAAAAATACCACTAAGTGACTTTAGCTTAGTGCTACATTGGATGCAAACCTGTCTATTCATCACACACCCAGCCATTATGCACAACACCTTATCAAATATAAGAAGACAGGTCTCAGTCCTGAGGAGTTTACAATTTCAATTTGCAACAGAGAGAGGGAAGGGAGAATTATATGTCTGAGTCCACTCAATGGTCCCCAATGCTAGTCCTACTCAGAACAAAGCTATGGACGTTAGTGGACGTGACCTGCTTCTTGGAATTCTTTTGACATGTGGCTCAAGAGATTCAAGACTGGGGAACCTGGAATCTCAGTACTGTGGTGTACAGTTGCCAAATTTTCCATGCCTCTCTCCCTGAAACCCAACCACCATCACTGTGTGGACTGATTCCAGTTCACGTCAGTGCCTTTACAAAACCAGCCAGCTTCATTAATGTCCAATTCAAATTGAAGTCATCCAAATGGGCCCTGGCAATATATATTTTTTCAGCCTTCAAAATGCTACAAGTTGTGCTGGTGTATAAAATATACATAAGAAGACTAAGGGAATATCAACGCCCACACACAGCAGAATGTGAATTTTAAACATTTGTTTTCTCTAACAATTACAATTTTTAAGCTTAAAGGCCCAAAGGGTCTAGATAGGAAAAGAGAGAGAGAATGAACTTGAAGATGAATTAGAAATTGTGCAAAGTTCTACTCCAAAATGAACTTTATTCATGTTTGCTTAACCTGGCAATTGTGGGAGCTTCTTCCAGGTGCAGTTCAGAGATTTTTGAACTAATTCAACTGACTCCATTAAATTGAACGTGTTCATTCCAAGCACTGCCGCAGTTGCAGAGTGTTTAATTAACATATGCCACAGCAGCATCACTCTTCCTGTTAACTAGTCACAGTTCAGGAATGACTGCTCTGAGCTGAAGGACAGAGGGAAGTGAGATGTACGAGTCTGCAGATCGCACGCTGTCCGAACTCCACTCATATTTGTCTTCCTCTGGAGGTATGTGTGTGCGGTCGGGGAGCAGGGACAACTCACTCCCAAAGAAGACAAATGTGGCAGCCCACGTCTCTGCTCTGGCATCATTTCCCTTCCCCTTCCCATGAGAGAGAGTTAAAAAAACCCCAAACCAAACACGTTATGGAGATTATTAGAAAACCTTCTGTCAAAAAGGGTTTTGCCAACGCCATTGCTCTGGTTTATTGCCTGCCCGCAAAGTGACAGTTATATACTAGTGCCTGTGTGGGAAAGCGGAGGGGGGGATGTTGCGGGAGCCCCTATAAAATGCTCTAATTCACTGTTTGCTGTCTTGGCAACTGTTTACAATTATTACACACAGAGCAATAATGTTCCTTTCCAGCTGATTATTTAAGGAGCATCAGCGGCAGCTCTTGAGGCTCCCAATGGCACATCTGGGCATTGCGTTCCACAGTTCATTTCCAGTTCATTGTCTAACCCCACCTGAGCTGTCGCAAAGCGGGATGGCTCAAGGGCTTGGTAACTGGATGCTGAACTTTTTATTTCTAGGTCAGTAGTTAAAATTCTGCCCAGATCAGTACAAATGTAGTTTCTTACTCCCCTCTCTCCACATACACTTCCTTTCCTTTCCTTTCTTTTTTGCCTGCTGGCTGTTTCGTGTCCTTTGTGACATGGGAAAGTGAAAAATAGAAAGAGAAAAGCATTGATGTGTGTGCGCATGTGTGTGCGTGTGTGTGGGTGCTGGTTCCTAATGCAGAAGGTCACAAGCAACCAGAACTTTATCTGATTTCCTCAGTTTCTCTGGAGTCACGGGGGCCTAGCCCTAGTAGATAGCAGAGTTTAAAAGGCTGCACAACAAATTATTCCAATGCAGCTGTTGCACTAGGGGAAACTTTGTGTGTGTGTGAAACAGCTAATTTTTGGTGTGCAACACCTGATACCATTGCACAGCACTCTTTGGTAATGTACCTGTGTTCCCCCCTGCACAACAGCTGATTCTTGTTGTGCAATCTGTTGTCAACACTCTTTGGTAATGCGCTTGTGTTTTTCCTTGTGCAACAATATTCCACTTCAACTTGGTGCTACATTGCAGTGGGTTGTATCCAGCTAATTTCTACCCACAGTAGACCCATTGAAATTACTGGACCCAAGGTAGTCCTGTCCATTGATTTCAATGGGTTTACTCTGATTATGCCTCTCTATACCAGTTGTTTGAAATCACAGGTGGGTAGCTTGTAGGCTTCCCACAGACACCTGGTCAGCCACTGTGAGAACAGAATGCTGGACAAGGTGGTCCCATGGCTTGAACTAGCAGGCTTGTCTTGGGCTCTTAGATTCTCTTGATCTGGATAGTCCTTCTAGATCAGAAGTGCACTACTGTAGACTGCTGCCTTCCACAAGTTGGAGGATGCCCAAAATTACAGCAGAGGAGGGAGGAGTTACTGTGCAAGTCCACACTGTCCCCTTGCATCTTTCATTTAACCTGCAAAGAGCACTCGTGTTTTCCTTGATCTGCAAACTGATCTTCTATAGTCCTTAGCTTCTCTACTTTGTTGACTTTGTAAACTAGGGCTGTATATGGGCCCCTCCATCCAATTCAAGGCCCAGTCTGGAGAACCAGTGTGGTGTAATGGTTAAGAGCTGTAGACTCGTAATCTGGTGAACTGGGTTCGCATTTCTGCTCCTCCACATGCAGCTGCTGGGTGACGTTGGGCCAGTCACACTTCTCTGAAGTCTCTCAGCCCCACTCACCTCACAGAGTGTTTGTTGTGGGGGAGGAAGGGAAAGGAGAATGTTAGCCGCTTTGAGACTCCTTCGGGTAGTGATAAAGCAGGATATCAAATCCAAACTCTTCTTCTTCTTCTGCTGCTGCTTTGGAGTGGCCCCAATCTGACCCGGGATGATCTACCCTGAACCAATTCAGTGACCTTGCACAGGCATGTGGTCAGAAGTGGGGCAGAGAAGAATATGTGCCTCTACTTCTCTCCTCCATCCTCCTTGAAGGTCAGTTAGCAAGGATGCCTGCCGAATCTTTAGAATACTCTCTGAAGAGTATTCCACAGCATGGGACTGGTGACATTAAATACCTGTAATTAAATACCTGTAATTCTGTCAAAAAACGAGATCAGACTAACCTGATCTCGCTTTTTGACAGAATTACAAGCCTGGTAGATGAAGGGAACGCAGTGGATGTAGCCTACCTTGATTTCAGCAAGGCATTTGACAAGGTGCCCCATGATATTCTTGTAAAGAAGCTGGTAAAATGCGGTCTTGACTATGCTACCACTCAGTGGATTTGTAACTGGCTGACTGACCGAACCCAAAGGGTGCTCATCAATGGTTCCTCTTCATCCTGGAGAAGAGTGACTACTGGGGTGCCACAGGGTTCTGTCTTGGGCCCGGTCTTATTCAACATCTTTATCAACGACTTGGATGATGGACTCAAGGGCATCCTGATCAAATTTGCAGATGACACCAAACTGGGAGGGGTGGCTAACACCCCAGAGGACAGACAGGATCATACTTCAAAACGACCTTGACAGATTAGAGAACTGGGCCAAAACAAACAAGATGAATTTTAACAGGGAGAAATGTAAAGTATTGCACTTGGGGGGGAAAATATGAGAGGCACAAATACAAGATGGGTGACACCTGGCTTGAGAGCAGTACATGTGAAAAGGATCTAGGAGTCTTGGTTGACCACAAACTTGACATGAGCCAACAGTGTGACACGGCAGCTAAAAAAGCCAATGCAATTCTGGGCTGCATCAATAGGAGTATAGCATCTAGATCAAGGGAAGTAATAGTGCCACTGTATTCTGCTCTGGTCAGACCTCACCTGGAGCACTGTGTCCAGTTCTGGGCACCACAGTTCAAGAAGGACACTGACAAACTGGAATGTGTCCAGAGGAGGGCAACCAAAATGGTCAAAGGCCTGGAAACGATGCCTTATGAGGAACGGCTAAGGGAGCTGGGCATGTTTAGCCTGGAGAAGAGGAGGTTAAGGGGTGATATGATAGCCATGTTCAAATATATAAAAGGATGTCACATAGAGGAGGGAGAAAGGTTGTTTTCTGCTGCTCCAGAGAAGCGGACACGGAGCAATGGATCCAAACTACAAGAAAGAAGATTCCACCTAAACATTAGGAAGAACTTCCTGACAGTAAGAGCTGTTCGACAGTGGAATTTGCTGCCAAGGAGTGTGGTGGAGTCTCCTTCTTTGGAGGTATTTAAGCAGAGGCTTGACAACCATATGTCAGGAGTGCTCTGATTGTGTATCCTGCTTGGCAGGGGGTTGGACTCGATGGCCCTTGTGGTCTCTTCCAACTCTATGATTCTATGACTTCCAGTTGATTATATATATCTAGGATGATGTAGAGTTGATCTAATGAGGGCTTCTGATGAAGAGAAGGGTCATTGCTCAGTAGTACACCACATGCTTTGCAGGGAAAGGTTCCAGATTCAACTGCTGCTCTCTCCAGGTAGGGAAAGGCTTCTGCTTCTGAAACCATGGAGAGCAGATGCCCTTCTTGAGCATGTGGGCTTCCCAGAGGCATCTGGTTGACCACTATGGGAAATGGGATAGATGTTTGATCTGACCCAACAGGGATCTTTGGTGAACTCAGATGGACCATTCATTGGACCCTATTATAGGGTAATGTTCCTTTGGGGGGAACAAATGGCAGCTATCAGCTGATGGATGCTGGGGGAGGAATGCTGCTGGTGTAATGCCTTCAATTCCACCCACCCCTCTCCCCACAAAAAGAAAAACAATTGTCAGGGGTTTGAGGGACCCTTTTCATTGCTCCTTTCACAGGCGAAAATCCAAGTTGAAAGTTCACAGATGAGAACTTCTGGTTCAGCACTAGCCACAGTGTGGCAGTTCTCACGTCACAAATAAGACTGAGCTTTTGTGCTGTTGATTTCTGTCATCAAATACAAGCCAGGATATGTCTGTCTCTCTGTGTGTGTTTGTTTGTGTGTGTGTGTTTTGCATTTGTTGCCTTTCTTTCCATTCCCATGCTACAAAATCTGGATAATGATAGCAATAGTTTCTGCCTTCTGGTCTTGCTAATTTGGCTGAAGAAGGGAGATGTGGGGGATAATTCAATAACATTTGTAAAGCACTTTGAACATGAAAAACAATGTGCGCAGTAAGTGATGATGATAGCAACAATAATAATTATGATGATTATTAATTAACTGGTGGTGCCAGCTGTGCTGGAAACAGTGCAAAGTGTTTGAAGGAGAAATAGCTTGCTTTAGGGTTTGACTATTATAAAGTGACTCAAAAGCACAGCGAATTGAGTCTGCATGCTAATAGCATTGTGATTTGGATTAATATCCTCTTTCTTAATGTTGGTGCTCTTTTTTTCCTTTGGCTTTGCAAAGGCTGTTGAGTTTAGGGAACTTATTAGGGCTGGAAGTAAGTTCTGAAGAACTCAATAGGTCTTGCTTGCAATCACAAGCTCAGGCTGTGTCAGAGGCTAATTGCTTAAGAATGTGTGATCCATTGTTATGGTTTGGGTGTCTGACTAGGACAGGGACTCAGATTCTAGTTTGGTCATCAACTGCAGTGGGTGACTTTGGCAAAGTTGCTTGCTCTCAGACTTAATGTGGATCACACACAGTTAATGTGAGGAAGGGGAGAAAATGGTTCATTCCATCTATGCTATCCTATGCATTTAACTGTAAACCAGGGGAAGCTTAAGCCTTTTTCCAAAAGGCCTCCTCTGCGCATTAGCATAGGAGGGAGTAACGTACCTCTCACTCCACCCGTAACATGGCATGCTTCACCCCATCTCTTCAGCACAACATCTGCTGCGGGGGAGATAATAATAATAATAATAATAATAATAATAATAATAATAATAATAATAAATTTTATTTATACCCTGCCCTCCCTTGCCAGAGGGCGGCTAACACCAGTAAAATTACAGTAAAAATATATGTGTGTGAACAGTTGCATGTAAGCAGCATCCCCAATCACACAAGGCTCTTGATCATATGGACCCTTGTAGGATCCACTTTGCAGTCATTAAACTGAGTGTGCAGAGGCAAAAGTGGGCAGGGCAATGAATGCAAATGGTGCATTTGTACAGCAGGCTGGTTTTTACACACCCACACACAACCCCCCCCCCATCCCACACACCTTCTGTCCTCTTGCAGGCAAGCAAGAAGCATGAACAGAGCTTAAGGACATATTCCAATCAGGCAAAATCACTCAAGGAGGATGTGAAGCAGGGCTTCTGGGGAGGTGTGGTCTGGTGAAAGTTCTGAGGGCCAGACAGAGAGGCATTGTCTCTATAGTCATGAGGTTCTCTACCTGTAATCTTTTCTGAGACTGGTCTTTTTCAATGGAGATTTTAGGGATGAAGAATGACACCTTCTGCATGCAGAACAGATGGTTTGTCATTGAACTACAGCCTCTGCATAAGTAATTGTTTTTCAGTAGGTTTAATGTAACATGTAATTTGGTTCTAAAGCGTTTCTTCCATTTCAATGGGACTAACAGCTCCATGCTATGCTATCTACACAGACATAAATCATATTAAGTTCAAAGAGGCTTAATCCTAGGTGAGAGGATGTAGGATTGCAGCCAAAAGAGTTAAGACCCATTCAGCTAACCCAGGCACAAGCTAACTCAGCCCTCCAGATGTCCTGGGACTACAACTCCTATCATCCCTGACCACTGGTCCTGTTAGCTAGGGATGATGGGAGTTGTAGTCCCAAAACATCTGGAGGGCCGAGTTTGCCTATGCCTGAACTAACCCAATGAGACTTACTTCAGAGTAAGTCTTTCATCTTGTTATTTACTTCAGAGTAGACATGCATAAAATCATACTGTAAGTCATCACTAACTTTAGCTAAATTGGAGTCAGTGTGAGAATGTATTTTTCTTCTTCTCTGACCTAGTTTCTCCCTACCTCCCGAGACAGATGGCGGGGAATGCTTCTGTGCATGTGCAAAGTAATACTATGGTAGCAAAATCAGAGCTCACATTTCTAGAATTTGGAAGGCAGCTTCTGAGTTAAGGGTGCAATGTCCAGAACAGCTTTCCCCAATCTGGTGCCCTCTGGGTATTTTGGGCTACAGCTCCCATCATCCCTGTCCATTGGCCACACTGATTGGGGCTGATGGGAGTTGTAGTTCAAAACATCTGGCATGCAGCAGGTTGAGGAAGACTGCTCTGAAAGGAATCATAGAATGAAACAATTGTAGAGTTGGAAGGGACCCTGAGGATCATCTAGTCCAACCCCCTGCAATGCAGGGATATGTAGCTGTCCCTTACGGGGATCGAACCTGCAACCTTGGCATTATCAGCACCAGGCTCTAACCAACTGAACTATCAGCTTGATGTTGTTGTTGTTGCTGCTACATTTCCACCCATTTCATTCTTGTAAGTCAACAAATTATTTTATGTTTCATACAAAAGAAGCTATGATTAGGCCATGGGGTTTCAGGAGAATGATTATCTTGAGACTTTGCCCGACTGAATAAAAACAACACCAACACAAGGGAAATAAACAGTTTGTGTAAATTTCAGCAGCTGAAATTGCATCTTTCGGTCTCTTCCTTATATTTTGCATTTTAATACAATGCTGATAAGATATCTTTTTTAAAACAATAGGAGGGGGAGGGGTGTCACAGAGTCCTTCAGAATGGAAAGGATTAGCAACAGCATAATTGGTGCTAGGCAGGGGAAATTATTGTCTGAGATGTACTTGCGGATGCAATTTGGTGCGATGCGGTTGCTCTGAAATGCGTGAATTGGCTCTTCATCTCAGCCAATGGGAACTCTTTCACCATCACCCTTGAAGCTGGCTCTTAAAAAAAATGATACATTGCAAAAGACCAGGTGAGGACAGAGAAGGAACATCCGTTCTTAAGATTTGTATTTTCCTGGGGAGTGTGATATGTGTGTGTGTGTGTGTGTGTGTGTGTGTGCATGCGTGCATATGTTTAATCAGAATCAAGGCAGGGCTAAAGTTGTCGCAGACAGAAAGTGGCAGAAGCATAAGCACCCAGCCATGGTCAATCTGCAGGAACCACCCTTCCTTTGTTTAAACATTTGAAACATTTGCATTCCTGCTTTCTGCCTGGGTTGGCTTCCAGGTCAGGGTGGGGTGCAGAAATGTGCAAGGTCATCAGTGCCTCCACCAGCTGCAAACTTACCTGATGGCAGCAGGCCTAAGAAGCCATCTGCCATGGTAAATTTCCTACAATGCTGCTTAAAAAGGTAAAGGGACCCCTGACCGTTAGGTCCAATCGTGACCGACTCTGGGGTTGCGGCGCTCATCTCGCTTTATTGGCCGAGGGAGCCGGCGTACAGCTTCCGGGTCATGTGGCCAGCATGACTAAGCCGCTTCTGGCAAACCAGAGCAGCGCATGGAAACACCGTTTACCTTCCTGCTGGAGTGGTACCTATTTATCTATTTGCACTTAGACGTGCTTTCGAACTGCTAGGTTGGCAGGAGCAGGGACCGAGCAACAGGAGCTCACCCCATCACGGGGATTCGAACTGCCGACCTTCTGATCGGCAAGACCTAGGCTCTGTGGTTTAGACCACAGCGCCACCCGCATCTTGCTTTCAAAATTAGGGAAAGGGCTATAGCTCAGTGGTAGAGCATCAGGTTTGCATGCAGAAGGTCCCAGGTTCACTAGCATCTCCAAAGTAGAGCTAGATATGACCCCTCTCTGAAAACCTGGAGAGCCACTGCCAGTCAGTGTAGGAAGCACTGAGCTAGATGGACCCATGGTCTGAACTCAGTGTAAGGCAGCTAGCTTCCTATGATGCTAAACAGGGAGGCAATCCGAGGAGATGTTGTTACAGGTGAGTATTAGTACCAGAAACAGCTACATCTCCAGCCAGTACAAAGAGTCAGAACTAGGACCGGCAAAGGAAACCAGGACTCCTGTACCTTTGATTATTGTGTAGGAGAGGGGATTTCGATTAGTGCAGCTTGTCATGCAGTGGTGTGAGAAGCTGAACCTGCTGAAATCCCTTCTCCAGCGCTATTAAAAGTAATTCCATTGCCTTTCCATCTGGTCACCCTAATAGAAAAGTTAACAAGAACAAATGCTTTCCGCATACCCTGCTTCTCTCTCTCTCTCTCTCTCTCTCTCCGCCCCCTGGTTTCATTTTGAATATATGCAACAAGAGAATGCCTTTGAAGCTTGCTGCAAACTTTGCCTCTCCCATACACCAAACCTTTGGGAATGAAGCTCCTGGTTTTTGTGTTCTCAGATCAGGAGTAGGAATGGAAATTATTTGGCTCACAAGTAGGAATCACAAGTGGCTAGGGTGTTGTTGAGCTCAAGTCCTCCTTTTGACCCTCTCGTCGGCATCTGGTTGGTAATTGTGAGAACAGGGTGCTGGATTAGGTGTGATTTCCATCTGATTCATAGGGACGCGGGTGACGCTGTGGGTTAAACCACTGAGCCTCTTGGGCTTGCTCATCAGAAGGTCGGTGGTTCGAATCCCCGCAACGGGACAAGCTCCTGTTGCTCGGTCCCAGCTCCTGCCAACCTAGCAGTTCGAAAGCACGTCAAAGTGCAAATAGATAAATAGGTACCGCTGCGGCGGGAAGGTAAACGGAGTTTCTGTGTGCTGCTCTGGTTTCGCCAGAAGCGGCTTAGTCATGCTGGCCACATGACCCAGAAGCTGTACGCCGGCTCCCTTGGCCAATAAAGCGAGATGAGCGCCGCAACCCCAGAGTTGGTCACGACTGGACCTAATGGTCAGGGGTCCCTTTACCATCTGATTCAACGGGGCTCTCCTTATATCCCTAAGGACTACCACAACTCCATATGGGAAGGCCAATGCAGGAAACTGCCATATGCTAAGTCAGACTGTTGGCACATCTAGCTTAGGATTGCCTCTGAATATTAGTTGCTCGGAGTCACAAATGAGGAAAGTTGTTGTTGCACTCAGGTTCTGCTTGCAGGATACTCATAGGCATCTAGTTGACCAATAAGAAAACAGGATGGTGGACTAGGTGGCCACTGGCCTGATCCAACAGGTCTCTTCTTACATTCTTATTTTTAATATGAACTCACTAAATTGAATTCCCCAAACAAACACATGAACTGAAGCTAACTTTTGAATCTTGCACTTCTGTGTATTTTCCAGTGAAGTGACCAACCTAAGAGTGCATACAAAAATTAATATATTAGTTAAAAAAAACATACCAAGGTTGCATTATATTGGGGAAAACCGCTTGCAGAAATTCATATATTAGGCAAAATTACATACAAAAATACACATATTAGGAAAATGTGTGAGTAAATGCATATGGCTTTTTGTGCAAACTTGAAAAAAATGTTTTTGTTTTTGTTTAAATCACAAATTGGTGCCAAAATAGGGTAAATCTGACCTTACAACTGGAAAAACTGAGACTCTGAAATGTTAGTCACTAGTCAGGTTGCAGCCATCATAAGTCAGTTTCAAAAGCTCAGTGTTGCATTGAAATTCCTTGAATCTAAGAAATTAGACAGCGGCAAAATGAGACATGCAACAAAATATTGCAGTATGGAGTGATCCCTCGTCAGAATTTCAGCCACTCCATTCTATGCTTTCTATCCTTGTGATCACCCTGAACCTCTGCACTGTCTAACAGATAGTCACTGTTCCACGCCCTTTGAGCATGCTAAGTCATCATTGGGGTATTTCTGCCTCTGTCCTCCAGAGTCCTCTGGGCATGTGGATTCCTTCCGCTTATGTATGGCTGGTGCCATTTTTATTAGCTCAGGACTTGCACTTGGAGAATTGAAATTCCTATTAGTATACATGCAGGTCCTGCCATCAGAAAACTCATTATCTGAAATCCCTGTTATCCAAACATAAAGAATTATACCCAAACCTCGCCACATGAACAGCTGATTCAGATATCCAAACAGTTGGCATCCCCACACTTCTTTACTTGTTTGTGTTTGGCTGGTCGGCAGCTGTCATTTCAGGGAGAAAACATGGAGGGAGGGAGAGAGATCAGACAAATCAAGGAGCAGGAGAAATCAGTCAAACCCATTTTTCTTTTGTCTGAGTTTTGCTGATTGGCCACACCAGTTTCAGGCAGAAAGTGTGGAGGGAGAGAAGAAGAACAGACAAATCACAGCTTAGAAATGTTCCCATAGGAAATAGTAGACATAATCAGCTCATTATGTGAATGCTTGCCTAATGAACAATTTCCTGGGAATGCATTGTTTGGGTAGCAGGACCTGTATGTATATGATTCTCCTCTGCTACCCTATTGAGTCAGGCATTCCCTGCTGAAATATGAGAGGCCTCATCTGCAGTGGCATCCTGCCGGCCCTAGAAGACTCACTTCTTTACACAGGCATTCCCTTGATCTCTTGACCAGAGTCTCCTGCTTTGATTGCTGTTTTACTTGCTGTGTTATGTTAATGGGATTGTTTTATTGCTCATTTCAGTCATGGCCCTTTATATTTTAATGGGATTTATTCCACTGCATATTTTAATTACAGTGTATTTTTAGTTACCCTGTATTGTAACAGTGTTGTGCAATTGTTTGTTTGTTTTCTATTTTGTAAAATGCTTAGAAGCCTTCTGGGCATTAAGTGGTATATAAACAACAGCAGCAATAATGAGAATAACAGGTTATTCTCTCTCTCTATCCCCCTCTCTCCCTCCCTCCTTCCTTCCCTCCTTCTACCAGAAACCACTACCAAAATTGCACAGTGGCTACAGCTTCAGGAAAAACCCATGGGAAATCCTGTTACACACTTACTTTCAGCATTGTTTTCCCTCATAAGGAAGATGTCTGCTATCTGGCATACCATTATCCCTACACCTACTCTGCTATGATGGTAAAACTCTTTCCTCTGATGACTTTCCAGATTGGGGAATGGGGAAGAAATTTGTTTCAGTTTGCATTCTGGTATGTGGAAAGGCTCAGTGCTTCACTACATTTGGCCATGAGCTTCGCTCAGGCTCAGAGGCAGAGTGGAGGTGTTGTTTGCAGAGCCACACTTCCCCTCACTCCTGGAGCATTCAGGACAGAGGACGTGGTTTTGCGTGGCTTGTATAGATCAGAGGACATGTCTCCATGCAACCCTCACTGCTTCTACTCTGTAGGAGCCAGAGATTATATAATAAAGTAGTTTAAATTCAATTTAATAACTTATATACTGTTTAGTATAACAAAGTCTCTAAGCTGTTCGTGGCAATTGCAAGCAAAATCACAAGCCAAAAGTCTGTACATAATATTAAAATTCTACAAAATGCAATTGTCCTTTAATGCACTGCAAAATGCAGGGGGCCTTAAAATGACTAGACAGCCCCTCAGAGGAGGTGGGCTGATTAGAGGTATTTTTCCAGCCTTCATAAAAGAAGGCTTCAGCTTGCTGTTGAGGCAATAGTTCCCTGATATAGTTCTAGGAAGTGCTACTGTAGCTATAGGGAGCTCTCCAGGGTCCTGACCAGCTGGTCCTTTGCCATAGGACCATATAGGGAAGAAAACAATGTCTATATGTACGGTTGCAAATTAGTTTTGGCTATGTAATGAATGAGGGGAACAAGTCAATTGTGAGTGAGGGCAGTTCTTCTTGGATTTGCCATTGGTCTGTGGAAATCATGTAGTGAATGAGATGATGTTGTTCATCTGACTCCTCAGTCAGATTTGGCTATATGATGGTATTTCTTGGGGGGAAATAACAATTTAATTGGGTCTTGGGAGAGAGAGAGACTGCAAATAAGAGAGTCTGAATGCAAATTAACATTTCTCCAAGTACTACCAAACAATAATAAAAAAGTAGGTTTTTTTGGACAATGCTACAAATGTCCATGAAATATGGGGAATAGTTTCAGCACTACATTTAAAATAAATTGAAGGTGTATCTCCTGTGTGTACTAAGGTATGGAGAAACACTCATTTCCTGATTCTGGCCAAATCATGATTGCTAGGGACATTCCCCCCACCTCCTGCCCAGTGATGGCTTTGACCAGGTCAGCTAAAATAACTCACAACTTTCTCCCGGAGCTTCTAACTTTTTGTCATGGGAAAACAATTCCATTTTTGCAGACTGGATGATGAACAAAAACCCATTTCATGAATGTGCATCATTAGGTTTTATTTTCCAGCATATGTCCATGCAAAGTGTGTGTGTGTGTGTGTGTGTGTGTGTGTCTGTCCCTTCAGATCAGTAATGAATTCATAGTGATTTAGCAACTCAGGGGCTCAATTACCTGCACAATGCAGATGAAAAGATGATAAAATCCCATATGGAAACAGTGACTTGGAAACACTGATCATAATATAATGTGCATTTAATAACTGAAAGCATATTTATAGCACACCTCTGCGTACTGTGCAAAGGGACAGTATTCAATGCCACTGTTACTCTGAGTAATGAATGAGTGTATTTTACTCCAGGGTGATAGATGAAAATAGTTATTAATAGAGTCTTGCTGCAAACAAGAACATAAAAGTGGAACCTAGAGGGCCAACTTTGATTTCAAAAGCAATGATAACCGGGCAGAAGCAGGACCAATAAGAAAATGTTTTGGTACCATCAGGTACAGTGGAGTCACCCTGTGCTTGTTTTAATGCAGGGTGAAGGAGGTGAAGTGAAGGGAATTGGGTGTGAAACCAATCTCCAGTGTTGTTGTCCTTTAGTTGATTTATGAATTGCTTCCTATGCAGCATCTCAAAGCATCTTGTAATAACACATTAAAAACATATATAAAAGAATTGCATACTTAAAACAGTTAAAACAACTGCAAACATATGCATGTCTGCATATGTACAGTTTAAAACTATATACATTAAAAATAGATACCAACTGGTATAAATATCTCCACTTAAAAGGCTTATTGAAGGTCTTCAACAGGTGCTGAAGAGGAAATGGAGATGGCGTCTGTCTGGTGTGCAATGAGAGGGCAGGTGTTGCCACACTAAAGGTCCAATTCTGACACCATGAGGAACAGACTTCCTGATAAGGTAGTATCTGCAGGAGGCTTTCTCTTGCGGAGCTCAGGTATGGGGTG
Source organism: Podarcis raffonei (assembly GCF_027172205.1). Classification (NCBI taxonomy): domain Eukaryota; kingdom Metazoa; phylum Chordata; class Lepidosauria; order Squamata; family Lacertidae; genus Podarcis; species Podarcis raffonei. Next base: position 19,749,129 of record NC_070615.1, on the reverse strand, counting down.
AGTCTGTAAGGGACAAGACAATCTGTTAATGCCAGCTTGCTGCATTGCTCTGTTGCCACTTCTTTTAACCCCTCCACCACTCAACCTTTGAAAAGCTGCAGTGAAGGGGATGCAAACACTGCAACCTTTCACTCAGCAGCACTTGAATTGGTAGGCTGTGTCCGGTTTGGCTCAGCTGCCTAATTCCTCAGTGCACAGAGACAGATTGCATTGTTGGGCAGGTAGATATTTGCATCTTTTATAGTATGTGTCACAATAGGCAGAGTGGACCCCCAGACCAGCTGTTTTGCACTGGCTGCAGCAGAAGGAACACAAGGTGTGAGACAGAGCTAAGATGCAAAAACAGGATTCAGGGTACAGTGGTACCTCGGGTTACATACGCTTCAGGTTACATACGCTTCAGGTTACGGACTCTGCTAACCCAGAAATAGTACCTCGGGTTAAGAACTTTGCTTCAGGATGAGAACAGAAATCGTGCTCCAGCAGTGCGGCAGCAGCAGGAGGCCCCATTAGCTAAAGTGGTGCTTCAGGTTAAGATCAGTTTCAGGTTAAGAATGGACCTGCGGAACGAATTAAAGACTTAACCCAAGGTACCACTGTGTTTACAAGGATGTGATGAAATGTAGACTGCCCAAAGATGAAGGTGATGAAGAGGAGGGCCAGGTCCCCAAAAAGAAGGTATTTTAATATATTCTGGGAAGTTTGAAAGTATGGAAATGAGACCCTTTATATAATTTGTGTCCTTACCATCCTGCATATTTCCTATCATTTAAGTGCTTTAAAAACACATAAACACTGACATGTCTAGTCTTCCCCCGCCCCAGCCCATTTTTCCAGCTGCACAGTTTTCCCCTAACTGCACATTTTGTGGTCCATTGCACATTAAAAGAACAACAACCCTGATTTGTGAGTGTCTAGGAGCATCTGACTGCTCATTTTTGCAAAGAGGGTGCTGGATGATAAGGATCCTTGATTTTATTTGGATGGACTTTTCACACGTCCTCCTGCTTTTGTCCCCCTCTCTCCAGTCTCACCTTGACATCTTGGAGCAAGCCAGGAATGCAAAGAAAGTCTTCTTCAGGAGGCAGACTCTGTGCCACACTCTGGGAGGAAACCCCTGTCCCCTGCTGACAATCACAGCCATGCCTGAGTCAGAAAGCAGCGATGATCTGGAGCAGTTCCGTAAGTCATGGATGCCTCTGAGTTAGTCCATTTCATTTGGTTTGTAGCCTTCCTCCATTTGGAAACTCAATGTGAGTGACAGTGTGCATTTAGCAGTCATATGCAATGAGTTAAAATGCAGCAGATGGAACCCTGGGCTGAACTGAGATTATCTGCCCAATTTTCACTGCTGTCGAGAAACACTCCCAGATTGGGCTGTGTTTTCTAATGTTTGTTTTTGGAAGTGCTGCTTACAAGGACTGTGGTGAAAACCTGAATAGGGATATTGCTCTTTCTAAAGGGAAGAACGGGATGCGGGTGGCGCTGTGGGTTAAACCACAGAGCCTAGGACTTGCTGATCGGAAGGTCGGTGGTTCGAATCCCCGCGATGGGGTGAGCTCCCGTTGCTCGGTCGCTGCTTCTGCCAACCTAGCAGTTCGAAAGCATGTCAAAGTGCAGGTAGATAAATAGGTACCGCTCTGGCAGGAAGGTAAACAGCATTTCGTGCACTGCTCTGGTTCGCCAGAAGCAGCTTAGTCATGCTGGCCACATGACCCGGAAGCTGTACGCCGGCTCCCTCGGCCAATAAAGCGAGATGATCGCCGCAACCCCAGAGTCAGCCACAACTGGACCTAATGTGGTCAGGGGTCCCCTTTACCCTTTACCTAAAGGGAAGAACTAGTTGAACTGGTTGTAACACCAAATAATGTCACTTGCTTCAGCAACTTGGCCAGAAATGGGCTGTGCACCCAGTTGCTTCAGGGACCAATGTATATTAAGTGTAGCCTGCTTGCTAGTTAAGGTGCCACTCAGACCTGGGGCATGCTCCAGGAATGATAACAACAGCGATGTTCTAAGTATGCAATCCACTTGATTTGCTGCATGAATTGTCAGGAAGAGACTGTACCATGTGGTGTGCTACAAGCTTGCCTCCGGGCAAGGCTGAATAATCATGTATTTACTTATTTCATCTGAGCAGCTTGGTTAATTATAGCTTTTGGGAGATACACCAAATTTCATTTCCCTGCCTCCTAGCTTTGATCAACCCCCATGCCTCACTCCCCTGGCTTTGCTTTGACAAGCCCTCTAATCTATGGGTCAGGGAGGAAGGGATAAGGGGGTCCATTGTTGCAATTTCATAAATGGCCAAGCTTTGGAAAAACACAGTAAATGTTTAAAAGCCTTTTTGTCACTGGTACAAATGGGAGTTCCCTTCATCACTTGTGGATAAGCCACATGGAAGGAAGATGTGGCTTTCAGCAAGGGTGTCATCTAGAACTTTGGAGACCCAGTCAGCAGAGGCAGTGGAGCAGAGCTGAAGACAGCTCTTCTTTCATTGCCCTCAGGTGGGCTTTTTGTTCTTTAGGTCCACAAGGAACTCTGCCACGTTCCCCTGCTGTTACTTCCTTTCAAAATCCATTGCAGTAAGGCAGGTGCCTTTGCAGTGTAATTTTCAGTTCCTGCTAAAACTTTTTTGTTTAGGAACGTGTACCTAGACACCACCACCACCATTAATAAATGTCTTTATTATCCACTCTTCACCAGCAAGTCCTGGGTCCCAATGTAATTTTTTCAATGCATATTTGCTTTTAAAATCACAAATTTTATTCATATTTTCGTGAATTTGAATCCCCCCCCAGTATTTTTTCTTATGAATATTTATACTGTTTTATGTAAACTACTTAGAGGTTTATGTTGATTAAATAGTATACAAATCTTCCATAATGGCAACATCTACAGTAATTTTGCTTTCCCAGAGAGCTGCCCCCTGCACCTCCCAAATCAGACATATACAATGTGGTTTCTCAAGACTAAATTGACTTACTTTATTTATTTCAAACATTTTTGTATGGGTTAATATTTCAAGAAAAGGTGGGTACTGGTTGTGAATCCGAGGCACCAGGTGTAAGCAATGAGAACATAAGAAAAGCTCTGATGGATCAGGCCAGAGGTCCATATAACCTGACATCCTGTTTAGGTTTGGGCAAATTGAGCAAGATGAGGTTATGTAGGGAAGGGCTGAGGCAAACTTAAGCACCCCGGACAGCTCCATCCCAGAGAGCCTCCATAAGCGCAAAACCCAAGTTTCAGCACCAGTCAACCTGAGACTGAGCTTTAAAAAGGAGCTGCAAGTCCGAGTAGTTAGCTGCACATTCAGTGAGTGGAACCTCCTCATTTAACAAACCTCAACATGCTTTAGCAGTTATCAGGTTTGATGCTGCAAGGGAGACTCTTTTTCCACTAGGGTGGGTGTGGAGCAAGGTAACTCCAGTGCCTTTGTCCAGAGTGGGATTGGCACAATGGGACCCTCTTGCACAAGTTCTTCCGTGTCAGTAGAAGCATCTGGTGCTGACCTTGAGGGCAATTCTCTTCCCCAGACCACATCCCTGACCTTATGCCCTGAAGATGGAGAGTACGGCCCCAGGGTCACATGAAAGGGAAAGTAGGCCAAGATAGGCAAGAGGTTGGGTTCCAAAGGAGGCCACAGGAAGATAACTCAGTGCAGAACTAGTTGTTGGGAATCACAAATGGGGAGAGGTCTGTTGCATTCAGGTCCTGCTTGCGGGTTTCCCATAGCCATTTAGTTGGCCACTGGATGTTGGATGTTGGTCTCTCATGGATCTTTGGTCTGATCCAGCAGAGGTCAGGTTCTAAAAGGATAAATAAGCAGGAGCAGGTCTTAGGCTAGACCAAGCTAGGCTTCAGAAGACTTAGAGAACTACTCTGGCTGATGACTTCCTCAAGCCTGAGGCACCAGTTATGTAAGGCTATGTCAGAGTTGGGGAAGCTGTGGCCCTCCAGATGCTGCTGGATTGCAAGCTCCCAGAGGGATGATGGGAGTTGTAGACCAGCAACATCTAGAAGACCAAAAGCTCCCCAGCCCAGACTTATAGATGTGATCAGGATGGTGCCATGGAGCAGCAAGAAGTGGGCCATCACTTTCCTATGAGCTGCCCTGGTGTTACAGAGAGTGAGACAACTGTCTCCTTCTCCCATACTGAGCCAGCTGCAGCTTTCCAGACAATGACGGGGAAATTCAGACCTGGGGAGGGCAACCATGGCCCTCCAGACTCTCCCTTCCCTGGCCCTGCTCAAGTTCCATTTCTGGCTGTAATGGAATAGATTTTTGCTGGCCTGGATAGAGAAAATGTGTGTGCACAGAAACCATTGACTTTTGCATGGCTGGTATGTAGCCTACTGTACAAGGGTAAGCGTTGCATTTGTTGCTCCTTTCATTTTGGTCTCTGGCCCCTCCCACCACTGCCATTTGGCCCCCAGAAGGTTGCTCACAAGGGATTGTGACCCTCAGGCTGCAAAAGGTTCCCCACCTCTGCTTTACAGGTGTCCTGTGATTTACAATTTCTGTCACAGGGCTGCTTGAGATTGCTGGCATTCCTTCTTGTCCCTTCCAGTAATTGCTTATTACTTATCAGTAATAGAACACGGGAAGGAGAGGCATAAGGAGCCACCCTAGTATTCATCTTCCATGCACAAATCTATTGAGACCTGCATGTTTTATACATTCCAGCACTCTCGTCCTTTTCTAATTCTAGAGATAACAGATCGGCTATTCAAGCTGCACGAACCTGCTTATTAAAATGTCGCTTCTCTTTGGAAGAGGGTTACAAGAAAGAGGGAGTCATCATAGAATTCACAGAGTCTCTCATTGCCTCTCAAATGCTCCTGTTCTAAATATGCAGAAGGCCCAAGGAAGCTGATTTGTGGCTGATTTCATCCCACTTATCACCCTCCTCCCATGATACCCCAAACACTCGTATGTTCCCCGCCCCCCGCCAACACTGCATATTCGTTTTGGAATATGTGGAAGCTAAGCGAGAGTCTATGATTGGCTCTTGCATTGTCAATGGAATTAAAGATTCCACCCAGGACAAACTGTGCTATGACAAGTGTAAGGTTTTATTATGTATTATGTTCAGGCTGCATCATACAGCTTAGAAACTGCACCAAGGGGAGAAATTAAACTGTCACAGCATTGGGCACTTAACGCCCATGTTAAGTAAGGACATTGAAGTGCTCACTGTGGTAGCTGATGGGGTTTGGAACTAAAGCTGAACTGACTCACATTTCTTCTTTTTTGGGGGGGAGCATTTTTGGCAGTGCCAAATAGCCTCCTCCCTTTTGGTAACCTTTTATGGAGCAGTCAAGTAATTTCGTTGTCCCTGAGAGGGGGCAATGACAATAAAGATATTATTATTATTATTATTATTATTATTATTATTATTATTATTAAAAGCACTTTGCAAAACCTCACATTCATTTACATTGCCTTTGCTTGCCCACACTTGCCATCACTTGCCTCATTGTCTTCCTACTCTTGCTGGCATTCCTCTAGGAGGTCGTTGGAGAAAGGGAAAGCAATGGCCATGGTGGGATCCCTCTGTGCAGAGAGTATCCTATGGTTTTATGTATGTGTTTGTGTGTGTATACGTGCCTGTAGAATTCTTACCTGCCTACGTGTACACCAGAAAAGTTGTGTGTCAGGTGCTGTTGTGGTTGCTTGAGAGTAACCAGGCAGGACTCCGACCTGTCTTTTACAGGCTTTATTTTGGTGCAAACTATTTACAGTGAAGAGCGTCATAAGTTCACGTCTGGCTCAATCGCTAGCAGAATCCGGGAGTGGTCTGTTTTTGTACCTCCCCCAACATAAAAGTTTCATCACTCCCAGCCTTTTTCGCCCCTCCCTGGGCCTCAAACTACTGCGCATGATGGGCGATGGCAAGGGCGTGCTTCCCTCCTCTCTGGCTTGCTCAGGCGCGGTGTTAAGGCTCTTACTAGCCTCCTCTGGTCCTTGCACCTCTTCTTCACTGGAGGTGGGGCTTTCCTCCTCACCAGAAGAGGAATTGCTTTGCAAGATTTTTGGAGGCTCCCTGTAACACAACTGCCCCCCTCTCTCTTGCCTCTGAGCCGATGGCAGTTCCCTGACATTGTGCATATCATATTACAGTGGTACCTCAGTCTGCGAACAGTCCAGTCAATGAACGCTTTGGGGAACGACCTCCGCAAAACTGGAAGTAGGCGTTCTGGCCAGCAAACTTTCCCCCAGAAAGCAAACAGAATCCAACCGGGGGAAGAGCGCCTGTGGTGAGAAGCCCCATTAGGGAAAGCACGCCTTGGCTTGAGAACAGTTTCAGCTAATGAATGGACCTCCAGAATGAATTAAGTTCGCAAACAGAGGTACCACTGTACTTGTATTACATTTAGATACAATTTAATGCTAAAATAGACTTCTAAGTGGTTTACTGTTTATGGGAGCCAGTTACACAAATGTTAACACGCCCAACTAAAATACACAACAAATCAATCCCAGGAAAACATCTATGGCTGGCATCCGTCTGTCTCAGGAGGCAATGGAGAAGTGTGCCTTTGGGGGAGAGAGACAGAGTTACAACACCTGCTGTGGCTGTAGTAGAGACCAATGCAGGAGAGACATTGAAACAGGAGGCTCAGGTTGAGAGATCAAGGGAATGCCTGTGTGAACAGGTGCACCTGCCAAAGCCAGCAGAGTGCCGATAAAGATGAGGCCTCCCATATTTCAGAGCGGACTGCATTCTGCAACACGGGTGCTACCAGTGAAGAAGTCTGTGTCATGGCAATTTGATAATCATCAGGCAGCACCAAAATTAACTGGGTTCCATTGTTGATCATAATGTCCTTATTGAGCAATTTCGTGTGTGTGTGTGTTTGTCTATTTTACCTGCTGTAAAATTGGTAAACTTTTATATATCAGTATAATTCCATTATCAAGCGCCACAGGATATGACTTGGTCCCCAAGTCGTTAGCTTGGCTCACTTTTCTGTGTGTATTGTGAGTTCTCTGCCCTAGAGGTGCAGTCTGGGGAGAAGCCCTGGGTGTGTGTGTGTGTGCTTATTGGCTCCAACCGCCAGTAGCATGGAACCCCTAGAAGTTTACCCTAAAGGGAATGTAGCCTTAGAGCTGAAAAAAGGACTTCCACTTCTGTCTTACAGCATGCCACTGTGTAGTCAGATGGAGTGGCATGACATTGTTACTCAGGTGATTATAAACCTACCTCTCCACCTCCCTGAAGAAACTGGAGTCACCAGAGGCAGGTGGCTGATTTAACTTCCTGTCCCAGTGGGCTCCCCCTAAGCCCATTTAGCGTCTCCCATAAAAGTAAATGACTGCCATTTATTCCATTAACTCACAGTGATGGGAAGAGCTTTGCCTGTTGATTATCAGCCCTATCAGGCAGCTGTTGAAGTCCCAAGAGCCCTGCCAGAAAGAAACGGATGGCAAACTTAAATCCAGGCTTTGTGTATTTGGAAGGGAGCCTTGTTGATTGCAACAAAGTCAATTTCAAAGGAATGGTGCTTAAGGTATACAGCCTCCATGTAAGCAAAATCATTGCCTTTTGTAATGTGTCATTGATGAGGCCATTGTTACCTTGCCTGGTTGACAGGGGAGTGTTGTGAAGCAGCACTAGAGCTGAGCGAAAATTTCTCAGATGACATTCCCTCCCCCTCGAGAACAATTTTTTCTTTTTCAGACCAACATCTTCCCCTCAAAAGAAGGCAATTTCACAGATCCTCCCTGTCTGAATATTCTCCACCACTTTTTGTCTGTGTGTGGCACCCACAATAACACTGGTTCTGGGGCATTGTGGAGTGTGCAAAATGATGGACAGACTGTGGTTGTAGCAGCAGCAAAAGCAAATAAAACCTCAGGGAAGGAAGGGAGTATCTGTACTTTCTGCTATGATGAGTTCCATCCCTGGGAAAGTTTTGGGGAACTTCTCCTCTCCTTGGATAAATTTGGTGAAATGGTCCACCCACTTCAATTTCTCTACCTATAAATAGTGTAGAGAGGCCCATCTGTGCATAGCTCTAGGCCAGGTAGAGGAGATCCTCAGGCCTTGGGGCTGAATGTGACTCTCACCAGGCCATGCATCTCCCCAGCTTTGCTCCATGCTCTCTTTGAGCACTTTTGCCTGGTTTGAATGTATCCTTGAACTGTGGTCATGCCTCTTGCTGGCCTGGATGAAGGATGCAGAGCTGTGGTGTGTGTGTGTGTGTGTGTGTAGAAACCTCTGTCCTTTGGTGACTGGAATGTATGTACCCTGCTGTAGAAAGGTAAGAGTCACTTAAAACCATAGAATCATAGAATTGTAGCGTTGGAAGGGACCAGTGTTAGAAACAGAGATATGAAAACTAGGAGCTAAATGGCACCTTAAACCTAGGTAATGGGTGCCGCAGCAGAGTGTCTAGGCGTGCTTTTTATATCACAAGAATACAAAGCTGAAAATGAACCGCAGCTAAAATCTTATGTTCATTTTTCACATGGTCTAGTCCTCATCTGAAGACCGCAAAAAACAAAGCCATACTTCTCCTGCTCGCCTCACCCTAATATTCTTATGAGGGTTCCTTCTCCAGTCATCAGAGAGTAGCTGGAAATGGGGAGGCAGAAAATGGAAGTGGGGAGGTCTTCCTTTCCTTCCAGCAGTGGCAGTTTTAATCTGAAATCTTAGGCGTGGTACTGCACCCAGAGCTCAGAAACTGCTCGCATTAATGAAATTCCCTGTTGCAAAACACGCCCAGAACAATGGGAGCTTTGAATGCTGGAAAGGACCCCGATGGTCATCTAGTCCAAACCCTTCCAATGCAGGAATCTCAACCAGATCATACATAGCACAGACTTTTGCTTCAGGGTCTACCCATTTTTTTGCCGCTGGCCCCACCCTCATTGATGGGTGGCCCCTGGAAGGTTTCCCATGAGGGGATGTGGCCCTTGGGCTGAGAAACATCCCTCACCCAAGCTTTAAGCACTTATCTGGAAGGTTAGCCTCCTCCACCTGTCAGTTCCACTGTGTGGGATATGAGCTGTGAGGCCCTCACTGAAGGACGTCATGTCACATTGGTAAAGGCATAGGAGCTGCTAGCTCTGCAAAATCTGTTAGCTCTCCACTGACAGCCACATAATAAGCTGTTGGTTGATCTGTCATTATTTTTTTTAAAAAAAACAGGGGTCTATCCCCCCCACTTTAAAAAATGAAATACAATTTCCCTACGTCCCTCCTAATTAAGAACAGCAAGGAAGGGCTGAGATGGCCACTTTTTCAGGGTGTTGTGAACTGACGATTGTGTGTGGGGAAAATGTACACAGTTTAATTAAGCACATTGATTAAATCAATACGATTCAAACAGCTTAGCGCTCCAATCAGCTTAATCTCATTAAATGTAATTCGGGCCTCGATAATTGATTAATAATGCATTATGGTTTATGAATTATTGACTCCCGAGTTATTATAACTGTGCCTGCTCCCTGCATGACAGGCACGGCTGCATGTTAATTACAAAGAGCTCACGCTCTGTCCTCCCCCTCTCTTTTCAATAACTTTTTCGGAGGAAAGAGATGACGTATCTGATAGCAAAACAGGAACTTAATTAGATTACGGCCTTGTCGCAGTTGCGCTCCCCTGAAGGCACATGATCTTGTCAGTTTGGGCTCAGGAGCTGGGGAGCTATGAGGTTGTATCCAACTAAGTTTTACCCATAGGAGATGCTTTGAAATTAATGGCTATGTATTAATATCAATGGGACTCCTCTGAGTATGGCTAATGCTGGATACAACCCATAGGCCAGGAATGGGGCACTTGTGTTACAAGTCCTTAATGCTGCTCAAAAGCACAGTCCTAGCCATGTTTACTTTAAAGCAAGTCCCACTTGTTTCAATGGGGTTTGCTCCCAGGTTTGTGCATATAGGATTGCAGCCTTGCTATACAACTTCCCCCCAAAATAGGAGTGGGTTAGCTGTGAACTGTTACGAAGCTAGACCAGCTCTTGAAATAAATATTTGTGATGCAGTGCAGTGATGCTATTGTGCTAGGACTCACTTTCATGATTCTCCGAGTGGGTGGGAATCCATCTAATTTCCCAGCTGGAATGGCCTTCGAATACCCTCTGCATGCTGTGCTTCCAATCACCCATGTTTGTCTGGTAGAGCAATGAAATATGGTCCTTGGGAGGCAATGAACTCCTCCTTCTCTTCTAAATGGTAAAAGAGAGCCTTGAGCTGTTACTGGGCCTCTGATATCCAGCTCAAACTGTGACATGGGGGAGGGGGGAGAGGGCATATTTCACCGAGTCCTGCATTTCCCCAGATTTGGTAGTAAATTCCAGTCACTCTCCCGCTGCTGGAGAGGCATGCTTGAAAAGGTCAAATGTTGTTGTAGTGTTTAAAAAGAGCCAGGCAGGCTTTTGAGCTACTCTAAACTGACTCTTCCTGTGCCAAGAGGCAGCTCTATTAAAGGAGGGCATCGTTTAAGGACGATCGCAGATGTGGGATGGCATCAGGAACAAAACGGAATGCACATGCAATGGCAGGCACCTGGAGCTCAGGGCTTGCCCAGTTTTGGACATTTTGATGACTTGCAAGCAAAATGCTCATCCAACGGCAGGATGTGGATGGAAACGAGACCCTAAAGTTGAGCTCTAGTTCAGCCGCTGGGTGCATATCAATGCATAGAACAGGTGTGAGGAAATTTTGGCCCTCCAGATGTGACTGAACCAGCCACAGCAAGTATGGTCAATGACTAGGGATGATGGGAGTGGTAGTTTAGCAGCATCAGGAAAGTCAAAGGCCAAGTAGACTATGAGGTGCACTGATCAGTTAACTGTCTGATCAGAGAAGGAACTGAAGACTCCCCTTGCAGCCTTCATCAAATTAGCTAAATCTGTGTTACTCTTACCTTTCTACAGCTGCCTATGGTGTGTGTGTGTGTGTGTGGACACACACTCTGTCCAGGCAAGCAAGAGGCACCCATCACATTTCGAGCACAATTTCCTGCCTTGCAAAAGCGCTCTAGGAGGGAATGGTTCTTTCCCTTGCAGGTCCTTGATTTTAATAAAGTTTTGTCCTTTAACCCCACATCATGTAGAGATGTAGGGGAAATTCTGTTCAGTTCGCATTTAGAGGTGAACCTACCCAATTCACATTTTCCAAAACAATACGTGAACTGAAGCGCAGCCATCTTTCAAAATCCGCAGCCCTCTGAATTTTGCAACACTGTTCTCCAACCAAATAGTGTGTGGAATTATGCATATGCAGGTGGTAATGTGTCCATAAAACGAGATGTGTTTCTGAGAATAGCATGCAAAAAACACAGTCACATTAGGGGAAATTTCTTTGGGGGGGGGAAGTGCATATTGGGCAAAATTTCATATCAAATTGGGTATATTAGGAGAAATTACAACTAAAATGCTGGTGAGTTTTCCTAAAGAATTCTCCTGTTTTTCTGCAAACTAGTGTGGAAATGCAGAGGACCGAAGTTGAGATTGGAAGAAAAATGAGAAAGTGAGAAACCTGAAATTTCAGATTCACCCATCCCTAGTCTTGCATGCTCATTTCCCATGTGAGGATACAGGGGTTGTTATAAAGGTGGCCTCTTGCCTCTTGCCTTGGTCTGTTTTGCCCAAGAAGCACCCTCAGAATTCACTCTGAGTATCATTTTAGTCAAAATCCAGAGGCGAGAACTCTATAAACTAATGCTCTAAATGGGCACAGTTACTGCCAGCTTCTTTCTCTGGAGTTTCTCTTTCCCCTTGCAGCAATCTTCATGCTATGTATCCCAGGAGCAGCCTCAAAAGCCTCTACCCCAGAAGGAGTGCTTTATGTCTGTTTTCATTCTAGTCACAATACTGCACTTCTCACCTGGAAAAGAGCTCTGGATATTCATTATCTGCCACACCGCGATTATATTCCCATTGTTGTAGTCCTGGAACAGGCACACACACACAGCGCAAAGACAGAGGTGGGGGGTGGAGAGGTATAATGGCTCAGCCATTGTTTTCTAATAACTGAACAAGAGCTTGCTTCTCTCCCCCACCTCTGTTCCTAATAGCTATTATAAGAGCATCCTTTTGTCCTCCCACCTAATCTTCCCTGAAACAAAATGTGCATGTGTCATGTGAACGTTAAAATGGCTATTGGTCGGGGGGGGGGAGGAATCTGGGCTCAGATCTTAGAGGAGCATAGATGCTAATGGTGTAAATTATCCCGGGCAAATGTACGAATCGGCCCAATATGTTTGGCACCCTGCCCCGCCATGTACAGAACCTGCTTGGGTTGACAATCAGCTCTTATTTCCAAATGGGCACCCCCCTCCATTGCACCTGAGAACAGCAGACTGGCTTAAAAGGTGCAGAGCAAGCTAGTTTAGGAAACTCAGGGAGAAAGGTGGTGGTGGAATTCTTTCCCTTCCGTTTACCCGAAGGAGCATCTCCACCCCTATCATTCAGCCTGGATCCTGAGGCTCTTCACAGAGGGTCTTCTGGTGGTTCCCTCACTGTGAGAAGCGAAGTTGCAGGGAACCAGGCAGAAGGTCTTCTCGGTAGTGGCACCCGCCCTGTGGAACACCCTCCCACCAGATGGCAAGGAGATTAAGAATTACATAACTTTTATAAAACATCTGTATCGGGAAGTTTTTAATATTTGGTGTTTTGTTATGTTTTTTATATGCTGTAAGCTGGGGAAACCCAGCCAGATGGGTGGGTATAAAAATATTTTTAATTATTAAATTATTATTGTTATCTGCTGCCTCAGTCTGCTGTTGTACTTGTACCCTGCTTGTGATCTTCCTGCAGGCATTTGGTTGGCTGTTGTGAGAACAGGATACTGAATGGGATGGGCCTTTAGCCTAATCCAACAGGGTTCTTATTCTTGTTCTTGTTAACCCCACAACACTGAGCTTCATAACTGAGTGGAAATTTGAACCTTGGCCTCTCAGATCCAAGGCTAACACTCTAACCACTGATAGCATCAAAGCCACCAATTTGGGGGACTGCAGCAGAAAAGAAATTGCCCCAAGTATCCTCTTTGGCATGAGTAAGGATGTCAGGGAAGTCTAACAAAAATGGAAACGGGGGAGGAAATTGCTAATGTGTTTTTTTTTTAAAAAAAATCATGTGTCTGGAATGGAAATCAATCCACTGTATACGTTGTTGCTTTCGGTCCACTCAAGATATGCGATTGATTATGCCTCTGTCCATTTGCATTGCATTTCCTTCACATTGAAATGAATGGTGAGGAATATTATAGGACAATGTAATTTATGTAATTAATTATGTAAGTTACGTAATTTCACTACAGCAGACAGTGAGACAAATAACATAGGGTTGGGAGGGGTTGGTGTGAGTTTTTTTTGCGGAAAACAAACTGAGCATATTTGAAATGGTTCCACATACAACGACTGCAAGGCCTCTCTTGCAGATTGTTAATTTTGGGGTGGCTTGTGAATGCAGTCTTTCAGAGAACTTGGCCCCAAATCTGGCACAAACTAGAAGCCAGTGCAGTTAGCAGAGGACTGGTGTTAAATCATCCACAATGTGTATATCAGGCAACAGTCTAGTTGCTCCATTTTGAGGCAGAATGATGCATAGAGAACTTTCTCAGGTGACATTGCTTGGGACAGCAAAGATGGAGCATTGTCATGCTGGTCAGCCATGTCATGCTGGTCAGGATTTTGAGAACATCAGAAAAGCCCTCCAGGATCGTGAAATGCTCACCTAGCAAAGCATCCTCTTCTTACAGTGGCCAATCAGATGCCCTTGGTATGGGAAGCTCACAAGCAGGACTTGAGTGCAACAAAACTCTCCCCATGTATGATTCCCAGAAACTGATGTTCACAGGCCTACTGCCTCTAACAGAAGTTAGTAGTTGTTGAACTTCTCCATGGATCTGACTAATCCTCTTTTCGAGGTCAAAAGAGTTTTAGTTCCCCAAACAGAGTGTACTGAAATATATTCTTTGCTTTTCTTTTTGTTCCATTGTGTCCTTCCCTATCCTTACATTTATGTTAATGAACTCTACATAATTGGATCAGGTCTCAGAACCGACAAGGCTCGTTCTGGAACTTAACTCTTTTTTCCAGCAACAGCACTTTCTCAGTAACACTTTGCAAAATGATATATATCAAATCACCAGTGCATTTAGAATTTAATTTGCTCTATCAGTTGCAATTGTCATGCTACTTAGTTTTGGAGGGGAGGGAAATGTAATTTCCCTGATACTTCATAATTCTTTTACAAGCCTTGGTCCCCCCGCCCCCGGTTTTCTTCACTGAATCTGTTTAAGCAACTGTTGGAGAAAGGGAAGGAGAGCTGTAAGGGTCTTGATCTCCCCCTTTTGAAGCACACATACATATCTATTACCAACAACTGGTCACATTTTAGTGTGACCAAGAGCGAGACTTCAAAATAGGACTAGACTGATAGGAGCATGTCCAAATTCACAATTGCCAGAGTCAATAGGGTAGGGGACAGATTTAGCACTACTGTAATGGTGGCCTCAGGTGCACTTCCTTATTTTTGACTGTATAGATTAATTTCCATGGTGAAAATTATGTATGGCAACATTGCATTAAGGGCAAAATATACTCACAACCTGAGAGTGGGTGGCTTAACCTTCAGCAATAGAGACCCTCATGGAGGGTACAAATGCCTCTTCTCTCTGTGATATGAAGGCTGTGGAGGAAGAGATAATATATTTCCAATGCTTCTGCTCTAAAAAGTAGAATGTGGCTTCAAGGGAAGAGAAGAAAGAATGGACTAACAGAAAGCACTGTTTGTTTCCCTACCAAAGCACAGCTGCTGATGTACATGCACACACTCTCACACACTCACATCTGTTTGTCAGAGATGGGGAACCTCAGAGTCCCTCTATCAGGCCCTTGGAGTTTTTCTAGGAAATAGATGTCTTCTCGGCACTGACATTTTTTATATATATATAAATTTTTATTAAGTTTTCCTTTTACAAATAAATCGTGCAACCATAATTACATATTTACTGTTTTTTGAACTTCCATCGGCACCTCCCTCAATCATCCATTTTTCTTATCTTCCCGCATTTTCTGTATGATATTGCCAGTTTAATATTAACCTTCCATATCTATTTCTTTTTTACAATATTCCTTATATTCTCACAAAGCCTCCTTAAAACCCACTAGCGTTATCTGTTCATCACATATGGTTTTCAGATAATCCGTAAACTTTCCCCAGTCCTCGATGAATTTGTGATCTTTCTGATATCTAATTTTCCCAGTCATTTTATCCAATTCTGCATAGTCCATAAGTTTCATTCTCCACTCATTCAATGTCGGTAGTTCCTCTTGTTTCCATTTTTGGGCCATCAGTATTCTTGCCGCTGTTACTGCATACTGAAAAAGTTTATAATCACTTCTATTTATCTCTCTTCCTGTTATTCCTAGCAGAAAGGCTTCTGGTTTTTTAACAAATGTGTATTTAAACATCTTTTTCAATTCATTGTAAATCATTTCCCAGAAACCCTTTACCTTCTTACATTCCCACCACATATGAAAAAATGAACCTTCTTTTTCTTTACATTTCCAGCACTTATTACATGTCTTATACATTTTTGCCAACTTTACAGGTGTAATGTACCATCTATATACCATTTTCATAACATTCTCCTTTAACGTCGTAGATGCAGTAAATTTCATATTTTCATTCCATACCTTTTCCCAATCCTCCAATTGTATATTATAACCAAAATCTCTGGCCCAGTGTATCATAACCGACTTTATCTCCTCATCCTTTGTTTGCCATTCCAAAAGTATTTTATACATTTTTGACATTATCTTAACATCATTATCAATTATTTCTGTTTGAAATTTCGATTCTTTCTCTGTATATCCCCTCTCTTTAAGGTCCTTTTTGAACCTTTCGTTTACTTGAAGATAGTGTAACCGGCACTGACATTTGTCTTGGGACTTCCGGGTTGGCGCCATTGTTTAATGGCGGATTCCCTCCGAGCTCCGGAGGGAATCGGCTCCGTAGCGTCTGGGTCTGGCCGCTGCGGCGAAGCGGGGACCCTTAAAATCACAGGCGCGGATGCCTGTGAACACAGAGACTCGGCGGGCACCATTTGCGCCCCCCCAATCTGCGACGGAGCCTTTTTAAAGGCTTCGGAACGGAGGCAGGGTGAGGCGTGGTGCTGAGAGTACTCCCTCGCCTACGGAGTGAAGCCGCAAGCCATAGACAGAGAGCGCCAACTTCTTCCAAGATCGACTGGACTCTAAAATATAAACCCGTGAGTAATACGGAGATTGGGACTTTATAAAAAATTTTAATTCTGGATTTGGAACGAGCGGGAAGGGGCTAAAAAGGAAGTCACCCCCCCTCTTTGTAAACAATTTAAAGCAAAGGACTGAGCAGCTAAGGTCGAAAGAATTTGCTTCTTGTTTTTTTTAATGAAAAGATTTCGATTTCACGGTTTTGACACTATAAGAAGATTTACTGGAGGATAAAAAGAACTTGGGGACTGAAATTTTACCCCCCCCCCAGACCCGGGAACGCCCTATGAGAAAGCCTGGTGTATGGAAGATTTTGACAGCTGTCAAGTGAGCTGTTAGTCAGCTAGCTGTCAGCTGGAAAAAGAAAACATTGTTTCTGCTGTTTCTGCTGGTTTATTTGGTACAACTTTGTTAAAAACAAGGAGGGCTGATACAAAATAACTGGACTTTTGGTTTTGAGCTGAAAGGAACATTAAGGAACTAAAATCCCCCTAGAGGGGGAATAAGGACATTACACTACAAAAATGACTGGAGTATGTAAATTCCAAGCAGAACTAGACAGAGTTTTCGTTCTCTTGGGAAACTTGAAAGATGAATACAATGCTTTGTCTACAAACGTATCATTACTACACTGGACAGTAAACAACAGCTTGGAGCCTGATAAGGACTTGAAACAGGAAGCCTATTTAACTGAACAAATAAATGAAACTGAAAGCGTAGAAACGATGGAGCAATGTGTTGTTTTTGAAGAAAATGAAGGAGGAGCAGGAGATTTGCAGGAGTTAAAGGAGAGTTACAACATGAGGCCTGACATGATGACAAAAAAGGATAATAAAAATTGGATGTGGAAAGCCTGGTCTGAATGGGAATCTGGAAAATGGAAAGATCTCCTCGGGAGGAGACCTGAAGACCTGAGGATTACAAATTGGTTGAAGGTGAAAGCTGGAGCTTTGGGGACATTTGGATCTGTAAGAAATCTGAAACAAGAGTTGGAGCACCCCATAGGCTTTGCTTTTAAGTATGGAGGACTGGCTGGAAGCAACATGGATTCTGTTGGGCCGGAGCCCCTCCGAGACTTGGGGCTTAACATTAAGGACCATCAAAGAGACCGGCGGAAAGGAACTGAGAGAGATATAAGGGCCTCGGACGTGAGATCTCCAGGCTAAATAAATAACATAAAGACTGATGGACATTGGTTGGGGTCTGGAACCGGGAAAAGGGTGGGCGGAGGTTGGGAATCCAAAGGGTGTATAAGGATAATTTGTTTTTTATAATTTAGTTAATGGTAAGGAAATTGGGCAAATCGTGGAAGGGAAATGTCGGTCGACTTCAGGAAAAAGGTTTAAGAATAATTAATGGGGTATAAGTATGGATGTGTGTTTTTAATAAGGTAAAATTGGTTTTTTCTTTTTAAATTAATTGAAAATAAGATTGTTAAAAATAAATGGAGGAAATGGAAAAAAGAAGGAAAGTAAAACAATAGTAAGTTAGAATAAATGTATAAGTTAAGGTAAAGAAATAAGTTAAGGACTTGCTGAACTGACAATTTAAATGGGAATACAAGAAGGGGAGGTGTGAGGAGGTCTGAGAAATAAGGTTAAGAACAATAAGTATCAGAAACTTTTATGTGTTTTTATTGTTGTTTAGTTTTGAATATTTTGTATTTTTGTGTTTGTTTTTTTCTCTTTTGTTTTGTTTATTTCTTGTTTTTGTTTGTTGTGTGTTTTTTGAAAATCCTAATAAATATTAAATTAAAAAAAAAAAAAAGACATTTGTCTTGATCTCCCATCTTGACCCCTGCAATGGTTTCCGGTTTCTGCCTGACTCGACATCTTCCTACAATTCAGTCTTGACTAGAGGACCGATGAATTCATATGACAAGACAGTATGTAGCAGGCAAAATACAATAGGTTGATCCGGAACCAGAGAATCAGAGGCCTAGATCTCATGGAAATGGTAGTTGTGTTGGGACTGCACCAGTTCTGACTGCAGGTGGGGAGTCATATAACTCCATACTCCTCCCAACAAAAAGAATAAATTTTTGCATGCAGAAAATTGGTATATATAGGGGGAAAGTTTTAGCATAGCTTTCCCTATGACATGCTGCTCTTCTATAGGATTTTTCTCTTGTGGGGGAGTGCTCAGTCACATAAGCTGTCTACTCGAAGACCAAACGAATACAGCCTGCATGGCAGCTTACCATCTTCCACAAGAGCAAGGCCACTGGGTCTGTCAGTGTCTTCAGGACCTGGGACAGCTCTGAAGGGGCAGACTTTGTTCTAACAACAGCAAAGCCTGACTTAGCCTGACCAAATGTCAAATATTTGATTAGCCTGCCAATAAGCAAGCACTGCTGTAAGGTCAAGCTGTATGGCTCAGGAATGTGTTCCGAACCTGAGTTGTGAGAAGTACATTTTGTCAAACTGGAGCTGATGACTACTCTCTTAAATGCCTGTGTATAAATCCTGTTCTTTGGCAGCATGAGCTATTTAGCTGTATTTTGCACATCAGGTCATGTCTTGCTTGCTAGGGCTCTTTGATGCCAGGGTCCTTTTTTTGTACACTGGTTTGTCAAACAAGAAAAGAGTAAAAAGCATCAACAATGACACCAACTCCTAGGGAGGCAGCAGCCCTTTCAACATGGTGTTAAAGCCTTCATTTTTCATTTGATGGACTACAAGCCAGGGTAGCTTAATGGAAGGGCCATACACAGAAGCAGTATACCCTTAAATAACAGACACTGGAGACAGATGGCAAGTGAATGGCTTTACTTGTGCCCTTCTGGCCACCGTTGGGACTGAATTATGGACTGCTAGATGTATGTTGGTCTGATATATCAATAAGACCTTATATCATTATGACTGATCTCATGTTGACCCATCATGGGTTCCTCTCTTTTGTGATGAATGAAAGATGTTATCCCTTAATAAATGTGGGACCATCTGTATCACAGAAAACTGTCTTAAATCAAATTAGACCAATTGTCTATTCTAACTGTTAGCTAGGACAATGCACCCAATTCAGCCAAAGACTTGATGATCAAACCTAACTGGGCAGAACTGGGTTCCAGCAGAGTCTGGTGGAGAAAGCTCTGGATGGGTCTCACTGGGCCTCCTGAAGCGAGCCCAGGACTGTTAAGGAGTGAGACATTGGGCAAGAAGGAGCTTTAGCTTGCATGGGCCTGTTCCCATCAGTGGAACACATATGTGGAGTCAAACCGATGTAGCTCAATCCTTTGCTCAGGGTGCAGTCCTGCCAGTTGCAGGGAACATTGCTTTGCCATTGTGTACCCTGCAGGGGGAACATGCTTGTGAAACACCACTCGGCAGAATTGATTCTCCTGTTCTCTTTGGGGTGGGCAAGGAGACACAGTATCTCCTTCTCCCACCCTCTCCTGCCCATATGTTTAACTGATTTGGGAATGGATCCAAGTTAGGTCAGGAGGACTGTGTGCAGCTCTCCTGTCAGCTGCTCTCCAAGGTCCTAGCCAGAGGCTTGTCCAACCACCTGCCACCTGCCAGGGTCTTTGAAACTGGATGTTCTTACATGCAGCGCATGTGCTCTGTCACTGAGCTGTGTTCTCTTCCCAAACAGTTATTGCCTTTCTCCTAAAATGTCAACCAATGGCAAAGAGACCCTTTTACATATTGGATCTCAAAGAAGCCAAACTGATTGCTTTCAAGGAAAGAGTTCTTGATAGTGTGCTGTATTGTCCCCCACCCTATCTGCAATTTGATATATATATATATATATATATATATATATATATATATATATATACACACACATACATACATTATTTTAATTCCATATATAGTTAAATTGCTTTTTAATCATAACTATTTATATGCTTTATCCATGTGTGCTTTATTTGAATTTACTTTAATTTTTTGTGAGCTACCTTGAGTCCCAGTTCTGGGGAAAAGGTGGGGTATGAATAAATAACAACGATGCCGTCAATTTATGCTATCCCACTTATTTACTTTAGGATGTGATACATCACTGCCCCATGACATTTAGGCTTTATCCAAATTTTGTGCCAGGGAAAACTGAACTGTGCATCCTCTAAAATTATGCAAATGGAGAATATTTGCATGATTTCTTATTTTTGCTCCTTACAGGAAAGGACAGAGATATTCAGAGTTTTGAAACCATGTCCCCAGGTATCTTACTGAGGAACCTCATTGTCTTCTGAGACTTGAGCAGACATCCCTTGTACACATTTGAACGTATCTGCTCAGCCATAGGGACTAGTACCTTGGGGAAATGAAAATAGAGGTTCTAAGGAAGCTGAATTTTCAACCTAGTGTCACATTCTGAGGTTTTCCCACACTCCCATGGAAGTACCTTATTTATTTAGGCAATTTCTATACTGCTATACCATTTGGTATATAAAAATAGATCTCTTTGAGGGTTGTTGTTGTTGTTGATACAATCAAGCAGTATTTAAATTTTATGAAATAAAAATAAATAAGCTGTGTACAGAAAATGAAAGCACCAACAGACAGCTTAAACAACAAATGTTACAAAAAATATATATACACAGTTACTGTTTCAAATGTTGAATTTATTAGTAAGATATAGACCAACTCCTTCCAATTATCCACACTTACCCTTTGTTCTACTATTTCCAGGCAGAGGTCCATGTCTGAATGTCCCCATGCCCCAATTTCCCCCATGAAAACCTGCTCTTTAAGCTGAATTGGAGTAAACATCAATTCTGGTTTTCCGTGGATTGACATTTGCTCCGATTGAGCTTTAAAGAGTGGGTTTTTGCGAGGGGAAACTCTGGCCGTTTGGACACAGAGTTTGGAATTGTGGTCTGTGCCTGGAAAGAGTGGAGGAAAGGTAAGTGTGGCTAAGCCTTCAGACTCCTGTCTATTTCTCAGGACATTCCCCATCCACCTTGTCTCTCACCCAGGGCCTAAACAAACTCACAGCTCACCCACAAAAGCTCACAAAGAAGAGAGTTCCTGGAACCTGTTGGAACCTGCCTAGACTCTCACTTGTTGCTCATGGACAGGCATCAAGGGGACTGGAGAGTCCTCAGGCTGCCCACAGCTTTGCTCCCTTTAGCAGTTAAGTGTACTCTCTGCACCCAGTTCCAGGTGTATCAGGCATGGCAAGTTTCCCTGGAGGTCCTAAGGATGACAAATAGGCCACTCCCTCCAGTCCCAGTTCTTTCACTGGCATCTTCCCAACTTCTCCTCCTCCAGCTGCCTAGCCACACAGCCATGCATATTAACTGCAAAGCCAAGGAGCCTGCTCTGATCGCCACATCTCCATTCTACTCCCTTCCCTCTTTCATGCTTCTTATGTACCGCAGAATCAGTGCATCTGCCCCGATCTGCAAGAGTAGGCAGTTCAGATAAGCACAGCACAATAAAAACCGGGTTGGGTTTTATGATGGGTTTTAGACCTGGCAATAACTTTTTCCTCTTCTATTTGTGTATCTCTCCCACTGCACACAAACGCGCACCCTTTTTAGGCAATTAAAGATCTGTGGTGGGATGCACGTCAGATACCTCACGAATAGAGTGCGGGCATAAAAAAAGCTTTCTGAAAGGCGAAAGGAGAAAAATAAATGAGCTCCACGGAGTATGTGAGCCATCCATTTTGTTATGACAATATGATTTACAAGGATACACTTTTATTTAAATAAGTGACGCTTCTTTTAAAAGCATTTTTGATATTCCCTGACACAAATATGAAAAAAGAGATTACAGAAATAGCATGGCATGGATACAAACTGCGTTCCAACCAGCAGGAGGTAGGATTTAGTGTTTGCCTGTTTCCTTATGCCGTGCCAAGCTGCCTAATCGAAGCAGATGCTTCAGTGCAATTTTTAGCAGAAAAATTCAGAGAGGCAGAATCTCTAGGCTGGGACCTAGGAGTGCTCTGCTTCCCCCTTATGAATAAAAAGACAATAAAACAAGTGGCACAGGGCACCATAAAGACTGAAAACTTCATGCATCAGACTTTGTGGACTAGAGCCATTTTATCACATGCTCAAAGTCTGTCTATCCTCAGTTGCATTGAGGGAGAAATTCGATTCAGTTTGTAGTCAAAGGCAAACTTATCTAATTCACATTTTCTGAAACAATGTGCAAACCAAAAGACAGCCATTCTTTGAAAATTCACATTTCTCCAAATTTTGCATTGCAATTCTCCAGCCAAGTAATGTGTGCACAAAATGCACGCACATGGATAATGTATACATAAAGCACATGTGTTTGTGTAAATGCATTATATTAGGGGGAAGTTGCTTTGCAAAAATGTGTATATTAGGCAAATATTCATACAAAAGTGTGTATATTAGGAGAAATTAGCACCAAAATGCTGACGTATTTTCATGGCAAGTTGTTTTTTTTATTATTATAAAAAAATACTTTTAAAGAAAAACATAGAACATGAAAGTGAAACATTTCAATCAGTACAAAACGATTTACAAAGCATAAAACAAGATCAAGGATTGTTACTAATAAATAAGCTACTATTATGTAAACAATTGGAAGAATGGAGTGGAGAAATAAAACCTATCTTGCTAACAATTTCAAATTAATAAGCAGCTTCCTTGCAGATTCCTAGAAATTGCCATTTCCAAACTGATGTAGAAATATGGAGAACCAAATTTAAGATGGCAAAAACGAGAAACTGAAATATACTGAAATTGATTTTTCTACCCTCCTTTGAGGCAGAGTAAGGCAAGTGCTTCAGGTGGCAGATGCTGGGGCAGGGGCAGTAGTGATATGTCAGGTTTCCCACTTGATAGCACAGTAAGCATAGGTAATTAAAAAGGAGGATTTACTGCAAAAACAAACAGATAGCTTCGGATGGCTCTAACAAAGCCTCTGGCATCATTACTCAAGATGCCCCTTCTGAAGACTCCTTCCGACGTTGACAGAAGATATTGAACTTACGATCTTTACGTCTCTTGTTTTGCTTTTTATCTAGCTGCCCTCCCATTCACAGACTTTTCAGACTGAGTGGATCAGCTCCAAACTCTTTCTTTTCTGATAGGGTGTCTCTGAGTTTGTCCGTGCCTATCTGTGCTTCCTGTGAGCTTTGACTGTGTTCTAGCCTGCTCTCAGCTACTGCCTTATCAGTCTGCCCATCAAGGTCAGGAAGAGCTGAAGTCTGCAGCTGTCTGCTCTCCCCTGCCTGACTAACATCTAAGCCTCTCTGTTCCTGGCTGCTTTCTGCAGTTGGCTGCAAACCTTCACTTGGAGCTGGCTCATTCCTGACATGATATCACCTCACCATTTCTCCTGAGCCCCCTGGCTGTGGCCTTCTAGGGGACAGAGGTTTATGTGCTACACGGAATGTTCTGCCACCCCATAACTAACCTTCTGCCTTCACGTGTGGATGACACTATTCCATTGCCAGTATTGAAATAGGATTCAACAGCCAATGTCTTTGGGGTGTTAGTGAATCTTTTCCATTTCTGGCAGCAAAATGCCTTCAGCCAACCCTGATCTATCACTCTTATCTATCCATAGGTATGTAGAGAGCAAAATCAGTAAGCAGAGTGGGGTCAAATGGTCATGAATTGTAAGCAATACGGTCTATGACATTCATGTACAAAACTCAAATGTGTGCCAGATATACTTAGTGGTAATTCAAAACATTGGCAGTGGGGGTGGGGGGCAAGCTATCACAATTTTCCCCACCTTTCCTATGACATGATGGAGAGTGAGAAAGTAAACTTCAGAGTTCTAAGCTCATAGAATCAAACTCACTGAAAAATTCTAGACATTCTCAAAGAATTTCTCCATACCGGATGGGATTCCATCTGTGCCGACTTGTCTGCTGAGAGCCACTGTATGTCTGAAATGAAAGAAATGAGTTACACCAAACCAATAATCGGATGTGGACTTCAAATGGTGTGTGTGTTTGTTTGTGTGTGCGTGAGAGAGAGAGGGAGGGAGGGAGGGAGGGAGGGAGGGGGAGACAGACAGACAGACAGAGAGGAGGAGGAGGGGCACAGCTCACATACTTTTCTATAATAGTGCCTCTGTTTGCTGAGGTTATTAATTTTATTACTTTGAATTACTGTCACTCTTGGTCCTTAGAGTGTTTAAGGCAAGTTCTAACTCCCCTACTCTCTTAAATATAAAAAGCATAGACATTAACACTGAAAAGAAAGCACATGTCGTCCAAAACAACATGATTAATTCTCAAGAAGTAAATGCCAGCCCACCCAAAGGGATTTGGGGAACGCACCGGCTGTCCCGTTTTGCAGCAAGAAGTCTGGAATCCTGCACTTTTACCATTTTAAAATTAGATTGCTTTATGCTGATTAGACATATGTTTGCAAATTGAATATGATTGCATCTTCAATATTGGCTCGCTAGGTGGGGACAGAGGCCATTCACTCCATGTTTACTACAGATATCTTGCCACTCATTCTGCTACCATCTGTGCTAGGGATGCTGTAGAATTCCAGGTCTTTGGGATATTAGAGCTCCTGGGCATAGGAAAAATACTTTGGTGCTGTCTCCTAACACAGCATTTAGCACAAGACACAGGAGCAGTGTGGCTTCCATTGGTAGACTCCTCTGGTTAAGAAAATATCAGCACAGGACTGGGAATTCTAATCTGATGCAACCATGAAAAGAGGGTGGTCTTTATTCTGGATCAGTTAACCTAGAACAAGTTTGTCTCTGGTTCCATCCATCATTGGGTCTTCCCACTGCTACCACGCAGCTCTCAGAACACTACCCCCAAGGGGATGTGGTCCCTAAGAGCTGCTCACCTCTGCTTTATAAAGAGAAAATGTAGCTGTTGTCAGCATGCAACAATCCTCATATAATTAGAATGCCTCTTAGGAATGAACCAAAAAGGAACCCAAGTAACTGTTGGGAGTCTGAAATTATTACACAACAGCCCCCCTGTTAAGTACATAAGAAGAGGATGCTGGATCAGACCAGTGGCCCGTCTAACCCAGAATCCTGTTCTCAACAGTGGTCAACCAGATGCTCGGGGGATTTCCACAAGCAGGACCTGAGTGCAACAGCACTTTATCATGGAGCCAGTGTGGTGTAGTGGTTAAGAGTGGTAGACTCGTAATCTGGTGAACCGGGTTTGATTCCCCGCTCTTCCACCTGCAGCTGCTGGGTGACCTTGGGCCAGTCACACTTCTCTGAAGTCTCTCAGCCCCACTCACCTCACAGAGTGTTTGTTGTGGGGGAGGAAGGGAAAGGAGAATGTTAGCCGCTTTGAGACTCCTTCGGGTAGTGATAAAGCGGGATATCAAATCCAAACTCTTCTTCTTATCGTCCTATGGTTTTACAGCAACTGGTATTCAGAGGCATGATGCCTCTAGCAGTGGAGGTAGAACATAGGCCTTCAGAAATACTGGCCATTTGTAGCCTTATCCTCTATGAATGCCTCATCCTCTTTTAAAGCCATCCAACTTGGCAGCCATCACTGTCTCTCGTGGAAGCAGTTTCCATCATTTATGTAACTTTTTTTGTTGTTTACTTCAACGAAAAGCATTTGTTCATGTACTTAGACCAGACTCCTATAGGTAGGACCTAGGAGTAAGTTCCATTCAACTCAGTGGGATATACTTCTCAGTAAACACATGCAGAGTTGCACAAGTCCCTTTCTCCATTGTAATCAATCAAAGTATATGGAGACCAGTTCCCCATGGGTCAGTTCCATCTGCTAGTATCAGAAGTCAGGTAGGGTGGTGGTGGGAATTTATAATCCCATCCAAATCAATAGAGCTTACTTCAGAAGGAAAGGGCCATAGCCCAGCAATAGGGTATCTTCTTTGAACACAGAAGGTTCTAGGTTGAACCCGTAGCCATCACCAGGTAAGGCTGATAACGTCTCTGCCTAGAATCCTGGAGAGTCGCTGTTAGGCATTGTAGACAGTATTGAGCTAGATGGTTTCAGGCAGCTTCCTCTGAGTCAGAGGAAATATGCTTAGGGATGGAGCATTCATGGGAAATATACCCATGAATATAAGCAAAGCTTACCCTCAATCTAGAAATGCAGTTTGACCCTTAGGTGCTCCTATGCATATATGTATATTGTGATACCACTGCTCAGACACTGAAACATCCATTGTGGTGCCTGCAGGTGCCAGTGTGCCTATTGCATGGCACTCTCTAAAGGCCTTAGTAAAAAAATTCCACAAACATCCACAATGCATGAGGGATCTCAGATGGAAGTGTCCAGGAGCTGCCATCTAATTGCCCCATAATACTCTGGAGTTAGGGGACGCGGGTGGCGCTGTGGACTTGCTGATCAGAAGGTTGGAGGTTCGACTCCCCGCCACGGGGTGAGCTCCCGTTGCTTGGTCCCTGCTCCTGCCAACCTAGCAGTTCGAAAGCACGTCAAAGTGCAAGAAGATAAATAGGTACTGCTCCAGCAGGAAGGTAAGCGCGTTTCCGTGCGCTGCTCTGGTTCGCCAGAAGTGGCTTAGTCATGCTGGCCACATGACCCGGAAGCTGTACGCCGGCTCCCTTGGCCAATAAAGTGAGATGAGCGCCGCAACCCCAGAGTCGGCCACGACTGTACGTAATGGTCAGGGGTCCCTTTACCTTTTTACTCCGGAGTTGATGCCATATTGGTGGCATTGTAGGAAATTAAATTGGTGGTGGAAACCCACCTGCCTGGCACTCAGCAGAGAGATGCTGCTGCCTATGACTGGGTAAGTCCACCAGGGGAACTTGTGGACACAGGATGGGGCCCAGCAGAAAGTACTGTCCTGAACCTCTCCATTCTACTGGCCTCCTGAAAAGATTTGCACCCTCTGCTATCTTTGTCCTTTAAGAGTCTTTTGACCCTTACTCTAATGAAGGAAAGCAGTTGGGAACCTGGATTGAGCCACCTTCCCATCATGCAGCACACCACTCAGACCATGCAAAAGCAGGTAGTTGTGTTCTTTCTCATGTAGCGCTCAGTTGAAGAAATGGGCTCCTCCATTCCCCTCTCTGCCTGCCTTTCATATCCTAGGTTCTGCCTCAATTCTGCAAAAGCAATTTCTCCCATTCACCCATGCTAGGCTCCATTTTCAAAACACGCCACAGGGAGGTCAGTGATCAGCGTAAAATACTTAAGAGGATCCCAAATTGCCTCCTGCCTCAGAACAAATTCAGGCTTTGAAGTAGATATCATGGCAACGGCTCATGATGGATATCCCTGCCCTCGCGACTCCAATCTAACACCGCCTGCATTTACTGGGGTGACATCAGCGTTAGGAAATGACAACAGCGTTGCAAACAGGGAGGGAGGGAAGAAAGGAAGGAGGGGAGGATGAGGGAATGATACTGCGGGCAACCCTCTGTTCTCAGTCATAACAATGTTGGAAGTTGAATTACTGGTGCTTTCCCATACCAAGATCCAGGCTGAGATACTCCAGAAAGATGGTTACTTGCAATAGTTGATCAATTTAAGAGCGTAGGAAGAGCCCTGCTAAATCAGACCAAAGGCCCATCTAGATCAGCATTCTGTTCTCCCAGATGTTAACCAGATGGTTCTGGAAACCCCACGAGAAGGGTAAGAGCTCAACAGCCTGCTCTCCTGTTTATGATCCCCAGCAACTGGTAATCGGAGGCAATTCTGAACTACAGAGCCAGTGTGGTGTAGTGGTTAAGAGCGGTGGACTCGTAATCTGGTGAACTGGGTTCGCGTCTCCACTCCTCCACATGCAGCTGCTGGGTGACCTTGGGCCAGTCACACTTCTCTGAAGTCTCTCAGCCCCACTCACCTCACAGAGTGTTTGTTGTGGGGGAGGAAGGGAAAGGAGAATGTTAGTCACTTTGAGACTCCTTCAGGTAGTGATAAAGTGGGATATCAAATCCAAACTCCTCTTCTTCTCTTCTACAGTGGTACCTCAGTTTAAGAACAGTCCTGCTTAAGAACAATTCGGTTTACAAACTCCAGAAAACCAGAAATAGTGTCTTAGTTTGAGAACTTAACCTCAGTCTAAGAATGGAATCCAAACAGTGGAAGGGCACTCGCAGTGGGAGGCCACATTAGGAATGGATTAAGTTCGTAAACTGAGGTACCACTGTAGCTGGACTGATTTAGCCTGAGGCAGTTTCCTTTGCCCATCTAGTCCAGCATCCTGTTCTCACAGTGGTCTGGGGAAACCCAGCCAGATGGGTGGGGTATAAATAATAAATTACTATTATATTATTATGGTCAACCAGATGCCCCAATGGGAAGCCCGTGAGCAAGACCTGAGTGCATACTGCTTCCAACAGTGGAGGTGGAACATAGCCTTCATGGCTAGCAGCCATTGATAGACTTATTCTCCATGAATTGTTAAATCTTGCAGAGTTTAACTATGGAAGAATGCAGTTTCCTATGCGTTAAATCAGCCCTTGCCATGCTGCTTCATAAGAAAAGCCCTGCTGGATAGACTGAAGGCTCATGTATTCCAGCATCCTCTTCTCCCAGTGGCCAATTAGATGTCTTTGGGAAGCTCACATGAAGGATTTGAGGGCAACAGCACTCTCCCAACATGTGGTTCCCAGCAACTGGTATACAGGGGCATTCTGCCTCCAGTAGTAGAGTATAGCCTTTGTGGATAGTGGCTATTCATAGCCTCCTTCATGAGGGGTGGGTCAGTTGGAACCCACCCCTTCCTTTTTTCTTTTTCTTTTAATGAAGGGGATGATGAGGCAGTGGGAAGTTTGGGACTGCACAGATGCACTGCCAGAGCCAATATGGTGTTCTCATACACGAGTCCTTCTCTGCTGCCGCCAGGAAGCTTTTGCTGTGGCTATTGTCCACCAGGTGGGCCAGCTATTCCTGGGCTTACCAAACACAACTTTGCTTACCTTCCTGAACCCATCCCTTTCTAAGGGTTCGGTACAGGTAAGAAAAGTCCAGAAAGAAACACACAAAACAGGCAAACAGAACGACAACTGAAACATGTCCCAATGATCATTATCCCATCATGAGAACTTTGATCCAGTTTCCATAATCCAGTACTTGATTCACATATCCTGAAACTGTGCATGAACCAAAGCACAGCCATCATTTGAAATTTGCACTTCTCTGCATTTTGCAATGTGGTTCTCCAGCCAAAATGAATGGGAGATTAAATATACTGCTTTAGCTGTGTATGCTAGTTCTGTGTGCACTGTGAATGCAGAATTGAATCCCACCCCTTGCTCATCAGCTGACATCACCCTGTGCCATCAGCTGCTTCACAGGTAGGTGCGGTTTGGCTCCTGGACCAAACTGCACCCTCTAGTGGACCAAGATTGCCCCTCAGGGTGCAGGATCCCTGCCCTTCAACTAGATCAGCCCCAAACTCGGCCCTCCAGTTGTTTTGGGACTACAACTCCCACCACCCATAGCTAACAGGACCAGTGGTCAGGGATGATGGGAATTGTAGTCCCAAAACATCTGGAGGGCTGAGTTTGGGGGTGCCTGAGCTAGATGGACCAGAAGTCTGACATGGTATAAGGCAGCTTTCTGTGTCCCTGTCCATCATGCCACACTTAGTTCTCAAAGCACATCCAGCAAACTTCTCTAAGACATGAAATGGACTGTGGCCTGGGCATCACATGTCTGTGTCTGGGTCTTTTCTCTTTATGGCCCAATCCCTTCCAAGAATCTCTCATTTAAAAGGTGAGTGCATTCCAATAACACTGCCACACACACAGGCACACAAAAGAGGTTGCCAGGCAACGCGGCTCATGAAACAACCCCACCAGGATATGAAAGTACTGAGCAAGGCAGTTCATGGGCAAAGCAATTTAACGTTCGTAATGTTCCCTTTTGCCGTGTGCAACAATAACAATGCCTGCATGTATAATATATAGTTGCAAAATCCAAAAGAATCATTGCAGACTGTCAGGACCCTCGTTGCCTTTATCCAGAAACTGTTTCTGTGCACAGGGAGTTTGGAAGCGGTTGGGAAGGAGGGACAAAGGACGGAAGGAAGAAAAGGTGGTTGAAAAGGAGGGTGCAAAACAGAGCCAGTGAGGGTTGTGGCTGGGAGGGTTGTGGCCTTGAGGGAATTCAAAGGGCCACATAAGGAGGCAAGGAGGGATGCATAACTGAGGTCCTCTACTCCTGGTGTAGAATATCAGGAGATGGAGCACAGCTCAGTGGTAAAGTGCATGCTTTTCCTTCCATTAAGAAGGTCCCAGCTTCAATCTCTCTCACACACAAAAAAAGATTGGGTAGGCGGTGATGGGAGAGACCGCCTGTCTGAAACCCTGGAAAACCACAGGCCACATGACTTGAAGACTGCAAGTCCCATCATCACCAGCTGGTGTGGCTGGCGTTCGGGGATGATGGAAGTTGTAGTTTGAGAAATATGTAAGTATAAAGATACCTGCCTACGTCTGTAAGAATTGGCTCATAGAATCCCCATTCCCAGTTAACGAAGGGGAACAAATTTGTTCAGTTCACATTTTCCTGTAGACTTACCAATTTTGCATTTGCTAAACTAGCAAGTGAACCAAAACGCAGCTACCTTTCAAAATCGTGAAGCTCTAAATTTTGTTATGCAGATTGCCAACCGGAGAGATTGCACAAAACGGCATATATTTGTGAAAAATAATATGCAAAGCTATATCGTATTAGGAAAGATTGGTTGCAGAAATGCTTACATTGGGCAGCATTGTCATATGAAAATGCATAATTTTGGGGAAATGCACATGGAATGTGCCTTCCTGAAAAGAAAGCATTGCACATTGATGCGGAAATAGGGGGGAATGGAAGTTACTGCTGGAAAAATGAGAAACCAAGAAAAACAAAAACGACAGATTCATCCATCCCTACTAATCTGCACTGTCTCTCTCAATCAGCTAGGATAGACATTAGGAGATTTGCCAGAACACCCTCCCTTGTGATTTTCGAGGCATTTCCTCCAAACCTCCACTTTTCCGGGCAAATGGCAGCCTGCAGCTTGTTTGCAGTGTTAAAAATTCTGCACTTGTTGATACTTTTTGTCTCTCAAAACTGTGAACATTTCTTTTCTGTTTCTACTCCAGTTTGCAGTAAACACATACAAACCATGACACCAACCCTCATTCACCTCTTCCTGGCTGACGTCTGCCAGCAGTTCGGCATTATATTCTGGGCATGTCAGAACGTAATGCAGTGTAACAAGATGTGATATGTTGGATGAGACTTTATGTAGCGGAAAAAGGTTCCTGCGCTTTCCCCCTTTTTATTATTTACATTCCCAGAGAAGGTTATGTGCCACATGAGGTTTCTGCAGAGATAAATAGCTAACCTGAGCTGGCTGGCAGCTTCCCCAGAATCCAATAAGGACTCTTCTCAAAATGGTCACCTAACGCTTTGAAAGAGCTGGCCTTCGAACACAGCCTTGAAGGACCTCGGCCCAGTAAGAGACCTTGTACAAGTTCCATGCAATATGCCTTGGGAAGACATTTGCATTGTTTAGGCAGCTATGAATTAGGGTACTGCAGAGGCAATTCTGACTTGGGTTGTCTCATTATTTGAGGTCATGATGAATCAGTAATACCATTTGAATGGCTAGTTCAGGCATGTATCTGAGCATCATATGTTTGCTGAGATAGCTCAGTCAGGAGAGCATGAGACTCTTAAACTTTGGGTTGTGGATTTGAGCCCCACATTGGGCAAAAGATTCCTGCATTGCAGAGGGTTGGACTAGATGACTCTGGTAGTCTCTTCCAACTCTACAATTCTTTGATTACGGTACAGAAGAGATGAGTGTGTTTTCACGATTCTGATCCTTTTCCCCATCCCAGGGGGAGCTCACCAAAGCATTACTTAGGGATAGGAGAGAAATTTATTTTGTATGCTATGTGCAGTGGACCACTAACCCAATCTGACTCTCCCAGACTTGCTTGCAACTCCTTAGTCTGACAACACACCTCTCTGGATTGTGCAATACAGTTTTGGTGTACAAAAAATGCACCTGAAAAAATGTATATTTTATTTAAAATACCGTATTTTTCGCCCCATAGGACGCACCGGCCCATAGGACGCACCAAGTTTTTTTGGGGGGAAATAAAGAAATTTTTTTTTATTTCCCCCCCAGGGAACCCTCCCCGCTGTCCCCAGAGCTTGTGGGGCTGGCGGCGGGGAGAAGCACACTTCTCCCCACCGCCCGCCTGCAGACCAGGTCTGGGGACAGCGGGAAGACGCGCTGTGCCTCCCCGCTGTCCCCGGAGCTTGCGGGGCTGGCGGCCGGGAGAAGCGCTCTTCTCCCCTCCGCCCGCCTGCAGACCAGGTCCGGGGACAGCGGGAAGACGTGCTGCGCCTCCCCGCTGTCCCCGGACCTTTCGGGGCTGGCGGCGGGGAGAAGCGCTCTTCTCTCCGCCGCCCACCTGCAGACCAGGTCCGGGGACAGCGGGAAGATGCGCTGCGCCTCCCCACTGTCCCCGGAGCTTGCGGGGCAGGCAGAGGGGAGAAGCGCTCTTCTCCCCGCCGCCCGCCTGCAGACCAGGTCCGGGGACAGCGGGAAGACCCGCTGCGCCTCCCCGCTGTCCCCAGAGGTTGCGGGGCTGGCGGCAGGGAGAAGCACGCGTCTCCCCGCCGTCAGCCTCCAAACCACATCGGGAGACAGCGGGATGGCGGCGTTCCGCCTCCCCGCTGTCCCCCGACCTTGTGGGGCTGGCGCTGCGGCTCTCCTGAAGCCTGCATTCGCCCCATAGGACGCACACACATTTCCCCTTCATTTTTGGAGGGGAAAAAGTGCGTCCTATAGGGCAAAAAATACGGTATGTTTGCAAAAGCATGTGTGTCTTGCTGATAAACGCATTGAAAAGCATGTTTGTTACATTAAAAACTGCGCATGAAAAGCATATAATAGGATGGAATGGCATGCAAGGGGGTGGAACAGGATGGAACAGACTAATGTGCCAGTGAGAATGAAATGGAGTGGCAGGGATAGGAGAGCCATTAATTTCAGTTTGCATTTTAATGCAAACTTACTCAGTTCACACCTTCTGAAACAACATGTGAAATAAAGCCCAGCCATCCTTAGAAATTTGCATTTATCTGAATTTTGCGATGCAGATCTCTAACAAATGTTTACAAAAATGCATACAATAGTTAAAAGTGTGCATAAAAATACATATACATAGAAATTATTTATATTGGGGGAAATTGCTTGCGTACAAAAATGGGTTTATTAGGATAACTTCATGCTAAAATGCTGGATAATTTTCAGGAGGGTTTTTTTAACAAAAAAGAAATCACAGATTGCTGCAGAATTGGGGGGAACTGAATTTAAGATTGGAAAAATGAGAAACAAAGAGCACTGAAATTGACAGACCCTTCCATCCCTACCTCTGATCAAGAAGAAGAAGGCATCTACAAGCAGGAATAAGGCATCTCAATTAACATGCTGTGCTCCCCTCCCTCCCCACCCCTCTGAAAACAGATAAGGATTGTTAAGGCTTCAGTCATCAATTTTATTTTTTAAGGCAGCATGTTGTATTTGGCTCAGTGCTATTTACAGCTGTTGTCCATTAGGGGCCCTCAGGAGTCCAATTCCAAGCCACAAATGCAGAATCCCATAAGTTTCGCTCAGCAATGAGACCAGAGAGCAGTTCTAAATCATGGTGAGGGGGAGAAGACGAGAGAGGGAGGGGGCAGCCAATGAAATTGCTGGGAAATAAGAAATATGATGCATATGACTCAGGAGCAGGCATTTGTACTGTCTGTTGCTTCAAGCATAACACAGACTATATAGGAGACTGGGGGTAACCAATATGGTGCCCTCCAGATTTTGTTGAACTACAACTCCCATCAGCCCTGGCCAGAAAGGTCAATAGTCAGGGATGAGGAGAGATGTAACACAGTCTCCTCCAGTTGTTGAACTGCAGCTCCCATTATCCCCGACCAGCACGGCAAATCGGCATCTGAAATAGAGAGGTCAGGCTTGTGGAACATCTAGCCAAAGGTAGCTGATCAATCATATATTGTTAAATGCTGCTGAGCAACCCCATTGGGAAAGGCCTTCCAAATAGGGGGCGAATCTAGCAACTCAATGACAAAGCAATGACAAACCTAGACAGCACCTTAAAAAGGAGAGACATCACCTTGCCAACAAAGGTCCATATAGTTAAAGCTATGGTTTTCCCAGTAGTGATGTATGGAAGTGAGAGCTGGACCATAAAGAAGGCTGATCGTTGAAGAATTGATGCTTTTGAATTATGGTGCTGGAGGAGACTCTTGAGAGTCCGACGGACTGCAAGAAGATCAAACCTATCCATTCTTAAGGAAATCAGCCCTGAGTGCACACTGGAAAGATAGATCCTGAAGCTGAGGCTCCAGTACTTTGGCCACCTCATGAGAAGAGAAGACTCCCTGGAAAAGACCCTGATGTTGGGAAGGATGGAAGGCACAAGGAGAAGGGGACGGCAGAGGATGAGATGGTTGGACAGTGTTCTCGAAGCTACTAACATGAGTTTGACCAAACTGCAGGAAGCAGTGGAAGACAGGAGTGCCTGGCGTGCTCTGGTCATGACTAAACGACTAAACAACAACAACTAGCAACTCATGCAGAAACACCCAGTGAGTGCAAACTCTCCAGGCTTTGACAGATGAAGAGAGGTGCATGGTTCATATCAAGACCCCTTGGACATGCTTCCATTTCCTATATGCTGGATTCATCTGTTCTGCAATCGTCCCGCACCGTTATAGACTATTTTGCCTCTGGCAAACATGTGGTCCTAGGAGGGGAATGTGACCCTTGAGCTGAAAACTGATTCTCCACCCTTGCGTGAGATGATTCTACAATCCATGGATGACAGTGAGATACACAGTAGCACCACGGCGTGACATAAAGGCAGCTTCTGCAACAGCGCTCTTGCTTTCGACTCTTCTTAAAAGAGAGAAGTGTCGTTCCTACTTCGTCCTTCCCTTGGGGCCTCTTCCGAATCCAAACTCCACGAAGCAACTGAATGTAACTTTACATTTTTCTGAAGTGATCTGGTTGAGCATGACAAAACAGTCTCAGAACCAGCGTGGTGCCATCAATTGTTGTTTCCCCACCCAAGAAAAAAAAAGCGAGGGAACGATCTCTCATTGAGTGTCACACCAAATCATATAATTGTCAGATGGGTTGCCAGCTAGGGATCAAGATTGTCAATGCTCATCATTCTCAGAAAGAAGATATTTCATTCTCCTTCCACTTTTACTGGCAAACTTTGAAAGGGACTCGGAATCAGAAGTGGCTGTTCATTACTCGAACAAGCGAGTGCCTGGAATTGTGTTTGCAGCTGTGAGTAATGGTGTTTAAATTGAGACAGCGGATATGGGCCAGCACACACATTAATTTCTTTGTAAGGGGCCACATGTGCCGAAGTCTCACTGCTCCTGTAGTGGCCTCTGATAGCCAGTACAAGGGGCTGTACTTGGAGACCCCTCTTCTGGGCTGTGCTTTGCCCCCACTCTCATCAAGCACTCATCAAGCTCTCATTACCACTCTCATTACCTAGTAGCTTTTCCTTGTTAGAGATAATAGAGAAGGCTGGATCTAAGTAAGCAGTGAAAGGAATTAGGTAATAATAATAATAATTTTATTATTATTTATATCCCCCCCTCCGCAGCTGAAGCGGAGCTCAGAGTGGCTAACAACAGTAAAAGTAATGCAGCATTCCAAAATCTAAAATCTAAAAGGTAGTGTACCACTTCAAACTTGAGTTGGAGTAGCAACATTTTTGCATGCTCGCCTAGGTCAAAGAAGCCAGCGGACCTCACCGCAAGCAGAAAACTGGAATCACAGGGGGTGTTTGGTTTCATTGCTGCGGATTTTACTGTTTTCACTTCTGTTCATCAAGTTTCTTTAAAAAAATATATTATAAATTTTTAAACCTGCGATTTCTTTCAATTATTTGTATTGTAATTTAATCTGCTTTGAATATTGCTTTTATTGAAAGGTGGACATATAATTTAAAATGCTTAGAAAGTTAAGTTGACTTTAAGCTGATCTTTTAAAATATTTTAACCTTTGTATGTTTTAAAGTAGGGCTGTAAATTTTCCCTGATTTTCTTGATTTATTTTTTTGTATACTATAACGAACTGGTGTATAAATTTTATGAACTAACACACACACACACACACACACACACACACACACGGTACATTTCCCCTGGCTGCACTAGTTCAGGGGTGAGGAATCTATGACCCACCTGATGTTATTGGACTACAACTCCCACCAGCCCCAACCAGCATGGGTCAGGGATGGTGGGAGTTGGAATCCAACAACATCCAGGGAGCCAAAGATCCCCACAGCAGCACATGCATTTGCAGTTTTCTTTCCTTGCAGGTTTTTTGGTGGGCTTTTTAAAATATGGGGGAACATTGGAAATGCTACTTCCCACCTGTATAGTCTCCAGCTGGTACAATCCATTCTACAATCCCAGAACATGACCACATCATTCTACTGCAGATGTACTAGTACATGCGAGACCCAAATCACAGCATGGCCTGTTTTTTGCCCTTGCTTTTTCTGGTGGATGGTATGGATGGTACTTTCCCCCCTTTCTCAGCTGCAGGCTAGAATAGAGAGAGAATAAAGAATACAGCTGGTATGTTGTCAAATGTGATGCAAAGCCAAAATTGGTTGGAAGGCCTTGATTGTCTGCCAACGTCTGTCTGTAGTGGCTGTCAGAAATGATGACCACTACAGGCATATGTGTTTTTGCTACATGTTTGTTTAACCTGACAGAGTAATGGAGAAAGCAGCTCTGGGTGTCAAAGCCAGTGGTTCCTCCATTTCCTCCCTCCAACCACTTGAAAATTGCTGAGTGTTTTGGCAGACCAGTTAACAATTTTTCTGCCTGTTGTAGCAATTGCAATGTTCTGTGCTAGATGCTGTATGGTTTTTAGTTGTATTTGTATTGCTTCATTTATCTCTTGTATTTTATTTTATGGTATTTCAATTTGAATTCCATAGACATGCTGTGGACATGAACAGTGGACCACTGGTGCTCCAAAACAGAAAGCACTGTTCTTTTTCCACCCAGAAGAAAAGTCTCATGGGAAAGTCTCATGGTGCATTTAGTGCCATTTTAGAATATAAAGCTCCCATGAGGTTATTGGGACAGCTATACAGTCGTACCTTGGAACTCGAACAGAATCCATATTCTGGAAGTCCATTTGACTTCCAAAACATTCCGAAATCAAAGCGCGGCTTCTGATTGGCTGCAGGAAGCTCCCGCAGACAATTGGAAGCCATGGAAGCCTGATTGGATGTTTGAGTTCCAAAGAACGTTCACAAACCAGAACACTCACTTCTGGGTTTCGATTGTTCGGGAGCCGATTTGTTCAGGAGCCAAGGTGTTTGGAATCCAAGGTACGACTGTATGTTAGTAGTATTAGTAATAATAGT
This sequence comes from Podarcis raffonei, assembly GCF_027172205.1. NCBI lineage: Eukaryota > Metazoa > Chordata > Lepidosauria > Squamata > Lacertidae > Podarcis > Podarcis raffonei. The sequence continues at coordinate 19,711,589 of NC_070615.1, read as the reverse complement.
TGAGAGGGAGAAGGACAGGAAAAATATTTTTTTTAAAGAATACCCCTCCCACTGTGTTTTCTAGGTAACCGTCCTTATGTGGTGCTCATGGCTAGGGTCCACCCTGGTGAGAGCAATGCCAGCTGGGTAATGAAGGGGACACTTGAGTTCCTGCTCAGCAGTGACCCCATTGCAGATCTCCTGAGGCAATGCTTCATCTTCAAGGTCATCCCCATGCTGAATCCAGATGGAGTCATCAATGGCAAGTGAGTTGCATCGCTTGGGTTGCAGTTACTAGCAAGCAATTAAGCTGGCCATATTAAAAGGCCTATGGTGTTGTGAGTTCCAGCTACTGCGTTCAGCAACAAGGGACATTCCTTATTAGTATGAGATATGTTAATGAGCAGTTGTAGTGGTATTTGGTCTGCCTGGTCAGCTGCCCTTGCTAAGCCTCTTAGCTTTTCAGCTCCCATATTCAAACCCTATATGATTCCTATTTTAACATAATTTTTTATTTATTTAAAATATTATATATTTCAACATTATTCAAACCACTGTCAATGGTACACAACTTTGGGCCCTTGTCCAGTTGCGACTTGGAGCTGGTGACTCCTCTTGCTCTTCCCTAAATATAGAATGTATTTATCAATATGATGGTTCTCCCAAGTTTGTATTTGATTAGGCTGTTCACCGAATAATGCATTTTCTGGGTAAATTAACTGTCTACCTTTTAACCAATTAATCAGTTATTTAGCCAATTAACATAAATTTTACAGTAGTTCAGTGGAAGTGACATAGTGAGTGTATTTAATGTAGACAACAGTTTCTCTTGACTGATTAACAAGGGGGGGGAACTCATTTGTTGCTTGGGAAAAAACACATTACTTGAGTCATGAGAGGCTGATCATTTACATCAATGACATCAGTGCTGGAGAACCTTTAAAGGGAAGGAAACTTGATTGATCATCAGGTTTTTTTCTTTAAAAAATCCACATTTTTTAAAAAACAATAAAATACCACCACCCCGCCAGCTGTTAATGAGTTATTCAATCAGACTGCATGTTAAGTTGACTTAAGGCCACAATTCTATGGACAATTACTTCAGAGAAAAATCCTCATTAAACACAGTGAGTGTCTACTGCTTAGTAAGGAAGAATAAGTTTGGAACCAGCTAAGTTTTGCTCTGAGTAGAACCATAGGAATGAATTGACAAGGTCCATTAATTTCAATGGGTCTGCTCTGAGTTGCATGGCCTCCAGTATTTCACAGATGGAAGTATAGAATTGTTTGTAGTGCCCCAATCCTTGTGCCCAGGAACCGTGCCTGAGAAACTCAATCGTTTCTTCTTGTGTCATGGTGGTCTGAGTCTTGCTGGGACCAAATTGGCATCTTAAGAAAAAACAAAACGTAAAGGAAAAAGAGAGAGAGAATAATTTTTTTAGCTGTGCTTTATCGAGTTTCTCAAGTGAGTTCCCTTTGAAATAGAAAGGAGGGGCAAAGGTTTACCTTAGAGGGGCTTATTGGAAGCTTTGATTTTTTTGGTCTCTCCATATTTTTCAGAATGCTTCACTTCTCCTTCACACCTTTCACGCTGTGGCACTGATACAACAGCTGAAAGGGAAAGTAGCTCAGGATCCTATTGAATGAAATAATGGGATATTGCCCTGAGCTGGTTTTCAAATCTCTCTCTCTCACACACACACACACACACCTCACAGTCCCTGAGAAGTCGAGGGCCAGACAAACGCCTTTTGCTTTCCCAGTTTTCCATTATCACTGCACATAATTAAAATCTCCACTAGACACAGGCCTGGGGGAACACCTGACCTTTCTTGCAATTTCCAGTTGACTCTTGGAAAGAAGGGCGTTCCTTGAGGAGCAAAAGCGTTCCCTGCATTTCTATGACTGTATATCACAAGTGAGAGTTGCAGCAAAATGTGGCAATATGGAATCCTCCTGTTTCAGGTTCCTGTCAGCCAGCCATGCCCTTTTTCAGGATGCTCTATTACATTTCCTCCTCTGGTCTCCCAGCCTCCCCCCCCCCGGCCCGCCAATCATTCTGTATTCTATATGCACTGGGCATACTCAGTCCCCGTTAGGCTGTTGTGTTCTCGTTTTTGTCTCCTTAGCTGTGTATTTTCAGTCTGGATCCCAAACTGAATTAAGCTGATCTGGGATTTGTCCAGAATGATTTGAGTGTGTTAAACATGTGGTTGGTGTTGGTGGCAAGGAAAAATAGGTATAAAAGGATAATTCCTGGATGTCAAGATCCAGGTTTGAAACAAGTACTCTTTGGTGAGAGAGATTTAAAATCGCAAAACATGTAGCAAAGTAAAGCAGGGAAATCTAAGCTGTTAGACCTTTGAAATATGCCCTTGTGAGTTCCTTCTAAGGTTTCCGTCTTCCTCCAGTGTAGAAAAAAGACCACACGTTTGGTAAGATAAAAATGGTTTACTTACAAACTCTGCAAATGTCTGTTTCATGTGCTTTTCCATACAGCATTCAGAAAAGTTGCACAGGCGGTAAAGATTGACTTAATTACAGTGGTGAAAGTTTCTAAATTTGTGGTATAGGAACACAAGATTGGCTTGTGAAAGCCATGTGGTCTTAGCTGCTGCAATCAGCACAGATCTCCTCACACACTGAGCTTTACTGGTCGATTGAGGGGAACAAAGTCTTGTTTACCTAGTCCAGTGATGGCCAAACTTGGCCCTCCAGCTGTTTTGGGACTTCAACTCCCATCATCCCTAGCTAACAGGACCAGTGGTCAGGGATGATGGGAATTGTAAAAAAAGCTGGAGGGCCAAGTTTGGCCATCACTGACCTAGTCCCTCTGAAGGTGAGCTAAGCCTGGCAGGACAGCTTCCTCTGTGGTATTAACCCCTGCATGTATTAATTAGACATAAGCATCAGGCTGCTTATCCCGCAGCTGGGCAATGAGGAGCAGGGGCAGAAGACATGTAGGCAAGACATCAGAATAAGACAGATGGCTTATCCTTGAAAAACTTTGAGGAATATTGCACCACCCCTCCTAGGTGAGGTGTTGTGGTGAGCTGATGATTTCATGCCAAAGACATCTGCTCTGAATATTACCTTTTAAAATACCACTGTTCCCTCTGGTTGCTGCTGCTGCTTTCTGGATGAGCTGAGAAGGGACCCCACCAGGACCAGGAGTCAAATGATGAAAAGGTGATGTTACAATGCCACACAGCCAATCAGGTTTGGCTATGCAGTGACATTACCGAAAATGGCGCGATATGAAGGCAGCATAAATCAATAAGTCAACCTTTTGAAAGAGGTGCTGAAAAGCCTCTGAAGAGAGAGGGAAGCTTTTTCCCCACCGCACCTCCTGAAAACACCTGTGACAAGCCAAGCAGTTTCAGTTCACCTTTCCTCCCTGTGTTCCAGAGCCCTTCCAATCACGCTGCCTACTTTCTCCAACTCACTGTCTTTAAAGTGCTGGTATAAATTAATATCTTCTCCTTTCCTTTGAAAGCTCATAAAGAAGCCAGCCAGGACAATTCTGAACAAGATGATTATTCTGAGTATCCCCATTCGGATCTGACTTTTTAACGAGCAGAGTGATTTTGCATCTCGCACGCAGATGCCCCTATAAATCTCTTCCCCCCTTCCCTTTAGTTGTGCTATTGATGCTGCTTCCGTCTACTTATCTCAGCATCTTTCTTGATTTAGAGAGGGATTCCCCCCTCCCCGCATTGCTTTGAAGTGGCTCGTTCTGTAAGTGCCAAAGCCTTCCTGCTCAGTCAGAGAGATAAGGCACCAATATGTGGCATTTAGAAAGGGTTCCTGCCAGCAGCCTAGACATCGGCTGCCACATCAGTGCACACCCTGCCCAGTTGAGGAGAGCTCTCATCCCAACAGGACCTTCCCTGATCATGCTCCAGGAGGCTTAAGAAGTCCCGAGACAAACCAGGCCCGGGTGCCTGCTTTTGCTAATGTGGTCTGAAAGCTATAAGCAAATGTACTTCTACGGCAAACATGATGGCGGTGATGTAATTACACTAGTGCAGCATATAGCTCAAGTGGGGAACATCCCCCTACCCTGCTTATTCTCCCTGGAAGCAATGAAACAAATATATCCATGCTGTGTCCCACTTCTGATTAGAACAGCTTCATGTTTTCTGTTGTGGTTAAGTGTCCCAGATAGGCAGCAGGTTTGAGAATGTTACATACCTACTCTCACAAACAAAGTGGTACGTGACTTGGACGGAATCTTTGTTGTTGTTGTTGTTTAGTCATTTAGTCGTGTCCGACTCTTCGTGACCCCATGGACCAGAGCATGCCGGGCACTCCTGTCTTCCACTGCCTCCCGCAGTTTGGTCAAACTCATGCTGGTAGCTTCAAGAACACTGTCCAACCATCTCGTCCTCTGTCGTCCCCTTCTCCTTGTGCCCTCCATCTTTCCCAACATCAGGGTCTTTTCCAGGGTGTCTTCTTTTCTCATGAGGTGGCCAAAGTATTGGAGCCTCAGCTTCACAATCTGTCCTTCCAGTGAGCACTCAGGGCTGATTTCCTTCAGAATGGATAGGTTTGATCTTCTTGCAGTCCATGGGACTCTCAAGAGTCTCCTGCAGACCATAATTCAAAAGCATCAATTCTTCGGCGAACAGCCTTCTTTATGGTCCAGCTCTCACTTCCATACATCACTACTGGGAAAACCATAGCTTTAACTATACGGACCTTTGTTGGCAAGGTGATGTCTCTGCAGAATCTAGACACATATAAAAACCACTCTGAAAATGCTTTTTTATAAAAGCATTTTTAAAAAATACAGTGGTACCTCAGGTTAAGTACTTAATTCGTTCTGGAGGTCTGTTCTTAACCTGAAACTGTTCTTAACCTGAAGCACCACTTTAGCTAATGGGGCCTCCCACAGCTGCCGTGTTGCCTCCACTGCGCAATTTCTGTTCTAATCCTAAAGCAAATTTCTTAACCTGAGGTACTATTTCTGGGTTAGTGGAGTCTGTAACCTGAAGCGTGTGTAACCTGAAGAGTATGTAACCCGAGGTACCACTGTACAGTCGTACCTTGGATCCCGAATGCCTTAGTACTTGGACGTTTTGGCTCCCGAACGCTGCAAACCTGGAAGCATGTGTTCTGGTTTGCAAACGTTCTTTGGAACCCAAACGTCCAACGGAGCTTCCACGGAGGACTTCCTGCAGCCAACCAGAAGCTGCGCTTTGGTTTCCAAACATTTTGGAATTTGAACGGACTTCCATTTGACTTCCAAGGTATGACTGTACATCTAATTTTGCATAAGACTCACCATCGCCATCTAGTGTCACGTTGTATATTGCACTTAAAACACACTTAGCACGTTTTATTTGCAGCTGTATAGCTGAGTCCCAAGGACAAGCTGTTCTGCACTTAAGTCTGTTGAATATGCTCTGTATAACAGGTATTTGAATCTGCATTGCACTGGCTGAAAAAGAAAGGTGCAATTAAGCTAAGGGAAGGTAACAATAAGTGTACAATACACAGGGATGATTGCATCTGCCGGGCAAAAAACTGAACTATGTTTCTTGCAGATAAGTTTCTCAGTCATGTGCGATGCCAATGTGCAAGGAGGTGGGGGAAGTGACAAAGTTTGACACCTCTAGGCTGTTGTCTCCAGGAAGGGTGTTACCTAGTTTGTACCTATTGTACACCAGTATACTGAGCTAGGGCTATACTGTAACCCCTTGCTAATGAAGCACTCTTTCTATTGGCTTGTAATAAGGACTTCTTCACCACATGGTAAGAATGAAATCCTAGCTTGCTTGCAATTTTGCCTAATATTGATATTATTTTGCAAGGCACTTCCTCTGATACAGTGCATTTTTGTACATTACTTTCGCCACTATATCAATCTGCGTGTGCACTTTCCCCAAATATATGCTTCTTTGTATTGCAACAGCATCACAAACATTCAGAGAAGTGCACATTTCAAAGGATGGCTGCGTTCTCTTTGGGAAGTGCAAATTAGGGAGGTTCTTATTAAAATGGGAACCGAACACATTTCTTCCCCATCTGCAGTCTGGAGCTATATGAAACAATGGTTTGACTCAAGGATAAGAGAGCCTTCTTGAAAAATAAAATGGAGGGGTAGCGCATTGCTCCTCTTTGAAGCATAGTGTGGAGATACTGGATAGCGGAAAGCTTTTCTCTATTTCCCATAGCCCTACAACTAGAACACTTAGAAATCTGGGACATCCATTGAAGCTGAAAAATGATTCAAGAACAAGAAAGTACTTATTCACACAATGTAGAGTTAAATTACGGAGTTGTGATGAAGGTGCAGCTTGCGAGGGCGATGCGGAAGGGGGAATGTCTTCTATGATGTCACATGCATGTGACATCCTGACATCGCATGCACAACATCCGGATGTTGGGAGGAGCCGGGGGGAGCCAAAGATGGTGGCAGCATGGTCTCCTCCCACAGCCGCCATCAGCAGGGGGCTGCTTCAGTCCTCTTGCACATTCAATTCAGCTGACACATGTACCCATGGTCAGCAGAAATAGAGTTGCAGCACCTTCTCAGCTAGGGATGCAAGGAGGCACCATTTTCCATCCTCCACTGTATTCATTGCATGTCCAGTTGTACCTTGGAAGTCGAACGGAATCCATTCCAGAAGTCCGTTTGACTTACAAAACGTCCAGAAACCAAGGCTGCAGCTTCCGATTGACTGCAGGAAGCTCCTGCGGCCAGCTGGAAACCATGGAGGCCCTGTTGAACGTTCGGCTTCCAACGAATATTCGCAAACTGGAACACTCACATCCATCCAGGTTTATGGCGTTCGGGAGCCAAAACGTTTGACTCGCAAGGCGTTTGGGATCCAAGGTACCACTGTAGTGCCGTTTCCGTTCCCCTGCAGTTCAGCTTCCACAGAAAACCGTGTTATTTGTCTTGCTGTTTGCTGTGGTGAAATCATGTAATTTATATAATTTACCTAATTAATTATGTAAGCCTAGGACTTGCCGATCAGAAGGTTGGCGGTTCGAATCCCCGCGATGGGGTGAGCTCCCGTTGCTCAGTCCCTGCTCCTGCCAACCTAGCAGTTCAAAAGCACATCAAAATGCAAGTAGATAAATAGGTACTGCTCTGGCGGGAAGGTAAACGGCGTTTCCGTGCGCTGCTCTGGTTCGCCAGAAGCGACTTAGTCATGCTGGCCACATGACCCGGAAGCTGTACGCTGGCTCCCTCGGCCAATAAAGCGAGATGTGCGCCGCAACCCCAGTCGGTCACGACTGGACCTAATGGTCAGGGGTCCCTTTACCTTTACCTTATGTTGTCCTTACATTATTCCCCCTCGTTCATTTCACTGCAAAGGAAACACAATGCAAATGGGGTGTGGTGGGGAGGAGTATTCAAGTACGTATCGTTTGCAGACTGAAGGCAACAGCAGCAGCGAATATCAATCCTATTCTCTGGATTGATTTCCTTTCCAGACATGGGATGAATAAGTGAACATCAGCAATTTCCGCTCCCGTTTCTGTTTTCATTGGAATTCTCCAACATCCCTATTCTCAGCTGCTCACTTTTTTTTACTGGCACACTCTCTTAATGTCACGCCAAGAAATGCCTGGGCCACATCACTTGTGCAAGATCCAATCCTAAACTGCTGGCATTCTGAGCTCTTGGCTAGTCTTTCCCAGACACTGCAGGTCCAGATAAATATTGTTATTTATGATACCTAAATTTAGGGTTATTAATTGCATCAGTAAAAAAACAACAACCCTCCTAATTTATTTCATCATAAACAGCAATAATGAACGCTGCCAAATGCTAATTCCCACTGCTCGCCAACTGTGCCCATGTTTGATTGAATTTTTTTTAAACCCTCTTCCCAGAAGTATTAAATTAAAAATGATTCAGAGCTGCAGAATCATTGATCAGACTTGGAGTTGACAGAGGAATACATGGAATCAAAGTGAAAGATTTCTGCAGATCCTCTTCGTCTTTCCCAGCTGCCCCCATTTCTGTTCCCTTTCCCAACCCAAACACTTGTGGAAATATTGACACTACAGGAAAACAGGGAGACTGGAAGATAGGAAGTAGGAATGCTAGATAGCTGCAACTGCAGTGAGAGCATGAAGGCAGCTCCCAAATGTGATTGGCAGATATCTGCCCATTTTGCTGTTTGCTATCGTTTTGATGCATTGCACTTTCATTGTATGCAGCAATATATTGTTCGCCGCTTTGGGGCCTCTGGGCCAAAAAAGTGGTATCTAAATAAAACTTCATATAATATAACATCACGGCCTTGTGCAGTGTAAAAGTAACAAATGCACATTTAATGTGCGAAAAACAGCCGCCGTTGCAGAGAGAAGGGAAAAAACACACCCCGAGGTACCAGAATCCCAGCACTGGTTTTGAAATCCAGGCCTTGCAAATTGCCATCCTCTCTTCTCGTGGGCCACAAGAACTCTTCCACTTGCCTTCACTCTTCCAGAGTGTTATTTATTCCATCCTTTATCTGCCAGAGCTGCCTTGCTGCATGAATTATGAGCTGGCTTCATTTAGCACCACTGTTTCCTCCTTGGCAAATGCACTCCCATACATCTTTGCTCCCCAGGAATGTGTTTGCTTCTCTATTTACAGCTTCCCCCAACTGCTCCCTCCCATCCGCATTTGCTCCAGCTTCCCTCCCCGCTTTCCCTTGCTCAGTGGCCCCATAATGGCCACAGAGATAAATAAAATGCATAATTCTTCCCAGTCATTGTTATTTTCCACTGCTGTTGTTTTCGTTGTTGCCCTGCGCGGTAATATATATAATAACAAGGAAAACAAATCTTATTACTAAAGTAATTACAATAAATAAAAGGGCGAGAGAAGAGCTGAAGAAAGGGGTCGCCGGGGAGAGATTGCAGTAGGGTTTTGCTTTGTTGTGTTTTAGTTTCCTTTCTTTCTTTTTTTTAAAAAATGTAATTTGCTCAGGGTGTACAGCGTGCCACGCTGGTGAGGAGGGGGAGAGGGATGATGGCTAATTAGCGGCCAGGTGTCACAGTGGTGGCAACATGCCGATCTCTCATCTCCATGTATCCCTGGGCCTTTGGAAGAGGCCACATTGCTGCCCCATCACTCAGCACCAGCTGCTCTTATTACGCTGAGCCTCTCTGCACTTTGAGCTGCCTCCCTGAGACATTCCAAGACTTCAGCATGTCCCATTCACCCCCTTCCCTTCCGCTTTTCCACTATGCTTTGTGCACTTTCATGACTGTGGCAGGGAAACAAGCACTTATTTCTTGCGTTCCCCCAGTGCCACTCATTGCACATAATCTATTCCTGGCTGGAATAGCTCAGAACCCAAGGTTCATACCCAAGATCCTTGTAAGGTAAAAGGTGGGCCAGTGAAGTCCAGTCAAAGGTGACTATGGGGTTGCGGCGCTCATCTCACTTTCAGGCCGAGGGAGCTGGCGTTTGTCCACAGACAGTTTTCTGGATCATGTGGCCAGCAGGACTAAACCGCTACTGGCACACGGAGGACCGTGACGAGTACCAGAGCTCACAGAATCACCATTTACCTTCCCACCACAGTGGTACCTATTTATCTACTTGTGCTGGCATGCTTTTGAACTGCTAGGTTGGCAGGAGCTGGGACAGAGCAACAGGAGCTCACCCTGTTGCAGGGATTTGAACCACTGAGCTACCGATCAGCAAGCCCAAGAGGCTCAGTTGTTTAGACCAAAGCACCACTCATGTCCCCCAAGGTCCTTATAATATAGCATGAACAGCAGCCAGCCAGATACCCACTGGGAAACTCTGGCTGTACACAGTTTCTTTGGAGAACGAGGAGAGCCCTCAGCAGCTCTGTTGGAGACTGTATGCTACCGAATACCACTTTCTGGGAATTACAAGTGGGGAGAGTGCTGTTGCCTGGCTCCGGTCCTGCTTGAGGAATTCTTACATATTTGCTTCATTTCCCATTCTTTGGAACTTCACCCATTTCTCCATTGATTTCAATGGAATATCCAGCCAGTGTTCTGCTGCCTGAAAGTTCTATGTTTGCAATCTTAATGACATGAAATTTAGATGATGATGATAATGATTCATAATGATAATGATAATAATAATTTATCGCTTATACCCCGCCCATCTGGCCGGGTCTTCCCAGCCAAATATTAAAAACAAGATAAAGCATAAAATATTAAAAGCTTCCCTAAACAGGGCTGCCTTCAGATTTCTTCTAAAATTATTTCTTTGACATCTGGTGGGAGGGCATTCCACAGGGCGGGCACCACTACTGAGAAGGCCCTCTGCCTGGTTCCCTGTAACTTCTCTTCTTGCAGTGAGGGAACTGCCAGAAGGCCCTTGGCGCTGGACCTCAGTGTCCGGGCTGGACGATGGGGGTGGAGACGCTCCTTCAGGTATACTGGACCTTTTAGGGCTTTAAAGGTCAGCACCAACACTTTGAATTGTGCCCAGAAACTGTGCCTGGGAGCCAGTAGAGGCATTCTATAGCCAATTCCACCACCCACACATTGCTAACCCACCAAATTTCAGGTGGATAACACAAATGATATTCATTGTATCAACCATTTTAAAAGTTGCACAGATCCAAAATGAATTCAGATGTTAAAGGCCTCTTGTGATGACAAGAGAGCAGGAACATACTCACTTATCCCACCCCTTCTGTCACCTGACCCCCACCTCCCTCCATGCATTGGAATGCAAAGGGCTGCAGTGGGGAGCCTGCCATGCAGTTTCCCCATGCAATTTGCAACCGTGATTATGCATCTTTCTAAGGACAAATTTCACAGGACTTTAATTGAGTAGTCCAGCCTTTGAGAGTAGCCCCCACCGCCAATTCCCAGTACAGCTTTCAATCCCCCCCAATCTGGACTGAAGGCTCTGTGTCTGCAATTAAATTGGTTTTCATGCAATTCTATATAAGGCAACTTCCTACATTCCAATGCTAGGGTTGCAGCCTAACTGCTATCTAAATTAAACAGAGCTTTTCACTCTGGTCAATTTCATCCCTGGGAGCTGTACACATCCTAGCCCATTTCTTCAATGCAAAACAAAACCTCCATTGCAAAGCAATTAAAAATGAATGGACTAATATATTTCCATCCAGTTCATGAGATTCATCCAAATTCACATTTGCTGACTCCCATAAAAATGAATGAACATATGCAGCTTGTTCATTCGTTATTCTATCTCTTAAAACATAAACACAGAGTGAAGACCCCTATTGGAAGGCTGTAAGAGATTGCAGGGTTGGCCCACCCATGAGGCAAAGTGAGTCAACTGCCCCAGGTGGGAAGATCCATAGGGACAGTAGATCTTCATTCACCCTTCTTCTCTGGTCGGGAAGCAGGCACCATTTTGTGGTTCGCCTCAGGTTCCAAAATGTCTTGTATAAATTTTGACTCCCTGGGCTGGAGAAGGAAGTCCTGAGGAAGAAAGCTGGGGATAAACTGAGTTGTTTTCTGGTTATTATGGATGCTGGTGTTTGTAAATGGGGATTGGAAGGTGCTGGACACCAGAGGTGGGCAGGCTTCAGGTTTGCCAGATCCATACCCTCCAACATTTCTCTGATGAAAGTAGGGATGTCCCATTCCATAATGATAATTTTACTATTTATACCCCACATATGTTACTGGGTTGCTCCAGCCACTCTTGACAGCTTCCATCATAATATAAAAGCATAATAAAACATTAAGCATGAAAAAACACCCTTCCCTATACAGGATTGCCTTCAGACAGCTCAGAGGTTGGAGAGCTCCATATACTCCAACTTTTCTCCAATGAAAATAGGGACATCCTAAGAAAAAGTGGGACATTCCAGGATCAAATAAGAAATTGGGATGGTTTCTCTAAATCAGGGACATCCTTGGGAAATAGGGACACTTGGAGGGTCTGCAAGATCTACTTTGTGCTTCTGCTGGAACCCCAAGAATCAGAGCCAAGGCTTAATTCTGAACTGGAAAAAAATATGTTTTGGATACCAGATCTAAACTGAGTTCACAGACCTTTGACTCCAAAATACTTCCCCACCACTTGAGGAGGATATGGCCTGTGAGGTGTAGCCTGGGGAGAGTTCTGAGGACCAAATGGAGAAGCTTGGAGGGGTGCATTTGACCTATAGGCCTAATGCTCTTTATCCCTGTCCTAATGGTAGGGCCAGCCCACTATGCTGTACCTTTTCTGGCAGCAGTTAGCACACTTCAAAAAAAGGGCCCATTTCTTTCCATAATTCAAGACAGATTTTGATGCTGCCTTTGGTCTCCTCACCATAGGGCAAGCAGTATTATCAGTTTATCTTGAAGGCAGCAAATGCTTGTTACGGATGCTGAGCCAATGTTTTGCTTTGATGTGAAACAACCCCAAAAGAACATGAAAGAACATCAGGGGAGGGGGAAAAAAGACTCTGGTGTTCAATTTGGAGACTCTTCTCACATAAAAAATGATGATAAATTGGAGTGGGTTCAGAGGTAGATAATGAAAATAATGGAAGGTTTTCACCAGCAACAACACAAGGGGAAGCAGGAAGGGTATTGGATAGGTTTTTAAATTTTGAGAAGATTGGGGAAGGAGATGATGACTGTTTTCAGGTATATAATGGCGTTGTTATATGAAGGATTTGGAGCAATCATTTTCCATGGCTACCAAAAAGCAGATTGGAGAAGCAAGCAATTTGCATTGCGGGGAAGGCCTATTTCGCTAAAATCTAACGTTTAAACCTCCTAGTGACAGATGCTTCTGCCTAATGAAAAACACTGCCAAGGTACCCCATGTTCCTAGTTTAGGGTGTGTTTTGGGGAAAGATGGTCGATAGCAGATAGTGCATGGTTTTGGAGAACATTAGCAAGTCCGCATGATGTGGTATTGCCAGTAGGCCTGATTTCAACATCCCTATAGGGGAATGTTTGGTTGTTTCAGAGGGAAGTATGCAGGGCGGGGGCACCCTAGTTGCTGTTTTGTTACTGGCCCAAGTTCAATGTGCTAATATTAGTAGACAAAGCCTTTAACAGCTTAGGGCCAGTTTACCTGTAGGATCACCTTATCCCTTATATGCACAGTCAACCACATGATCTGAGAAACTGACACCAAGACTAAGGCTTACCCAATGCCTGAACCACCAGAGTTGTGGCTATTGCTATGAGGTACGCAAAACCACAAGAGCCATTTTGTCAGGTGGAAAATTCCTGCCCAGTCCCAAATACGGTTCGTTTGAAACTTGCCAATGCCCAAATAGCTAATTTTTTGCAATAGCATGCTTCATAATATGGGCGAGCTGGTGCTTCCGCAACCAGGACAAATTCAGGTCACCCACATCTATTTTTAGTTGTTCAGTGGTGACTGGCTTCCCCTTCCACATTAAAAATATTTGAGCCTAAAGTAACCCTGATGCCGCTGAAATTGAAAAATGGCAGGCTTGCCGTCTAAATGACAAGCCGAACGCACCAAGCTTGCGGGATGCTTCTGATCTGAACTGAGAACAACACAAAATTATGCACCTATTTTTGCACTGTGCCATCTGCATTCCTTGGGCAAAGCAGAGGCAGCTGCAGCAACTGGTGCACATTGGCTGATTGCTGAAATTGCCTTGAACTTTTAAAAAGGGCTAATGATTCCTGACTTAAGCAATCAATTTAGCTGGGATTTCCAGATTAGAAAAACAACAACAAACCTGCGCATGTATGCTTCAAGGGCCAGGCATGAATCATGTAAATGTGACCTTTTTTTTTTTAAAAAAAAAGGTAAAACATGAGTCTGGATTTAGGGATAGGTGGCTGGAAGAAATTTGATTCAGTTCACATTTAAAGGCGGATGTACCTCACCCACACTTTCTGAAATAATACAGAATCCGAAACACAGCCTTCATAGGTTTAGTGATTTGGGCATTAAAAATTTGCATGTGGAGGCTACCATTTGGGTTAGGAATTTCTGGAGCTCAGTGTTGGAGTCATTGTGCAGGCTTGTGAGAGATGCTAGACTTTGTGAAAGGCTCTGGGTGAAGTGTAATATAGTGTTACCTCAGGTTACAAACGCTTCAGGTTACAGATGCTTCAAGTTACAGACTCTGCTAACCCAGAAATAGTACCTCGGGTTAAGAACTTTGCTTCAGGATGAGAACAGAAATTGTGCAGTAGTGGCGTGGCGGCAGTGGCAGGCCCCATTAGCTAAAGTGGTGCTTTAGGTTAAGAACAGTTTCAGGTTAAGTACAGACCTCCAGAACAAATTAAGTTCTGTAATGCACTGGATGATAGAAGGTGTTACTAGGGTCTTTCCTTGGCATTGCAATGCCATTAAACACAAGAAATAGTAGTAATAGTAGTAGCTCTGGCAGTCTGAGCAAGTGGGTAGCAGATGCATCTTCACTTTACTTTGATTGATGCCTATCTTGCAGAGCTTCACCTCATTTCATCTACCCAACCCAGTATCTGTTTGGCTTGTCCATGGCAGCATCTCTGACTGGAGATGGACAAATCTATCAATTTCGGGTTCGCTCATTTTCCCATTCTTCCGTTCTCTGCATTTGCCAGTATTTTAGTGCAAATTTCTCCTAATATACACGTTAGTATGCAATTTTGCTAAATATACACATTTTTGTGGAACATTTTCCTCTTATGTAATGCATTTTGTATGTGCTGTTTTCACCAATATATGGATTTCTATGCACACTTAACCCTGCGTATGCATTTTTGTACACATCATTTGGCTGGAGAAGCTAATTGCAAAATTCAGAGAAGTGCAAACTGTGAAGGGTGGCTGTGTTTTGGGCTGCATATTATTTTGGAAAGTACAAATTTGGTAGGTTTGCCTTTAAATGCAAACTGAATCAAATCTCTCCTCTCTTCCCACCTCTGGTCCACATGGCACGGGTCTGGCCTGCACACCATGGCTAACACAGACTCAATCTTGACACATCACGAACAACAAAACACCTAATGGTTGTTTTTAACCGAACAAATTGCTTTTAAAAACTAAAAATAGGGCAAGACACTGTAACATGCAACATGTGGGAACAGAAAGAGAGCACCCCATGGTTATCTCAGTCAATTCAATTCCTTCTCCATCCCATCCTATAATTCTCAAGCATGATAAACTTTTAGCATACACATGTGCAAAAAAATTAAAAGACACTTTGGAATTCCAAGAAGGGAGGCGGAAACCCCCCCCCCCATTCTCCCTCTCCAGCATTCTCAGACTGTGTTCGTAATTGGCAAACTGATTACAATTTGGGATGAGGAAAATTTGCTCATCACTGATCAAAATTGTCAAGGTCTTTCCCCATGAGCTAGAAATTTGGCACACAGCCTGAAGGCTGAACAAAACTGGAAACACATCCGTCCTAAATCATTACCCACAATGTTTAAGGTGTTTTCTGCCTCTGAAAAGCCAAATCTCATAACTGTTTATGAGTTAGCACCATATAACAGTTTATCTCATAAAGGAGTCAACTAAGCTAAATGCAAGCCAATTTTACTAGTATGTAAATACATAAAGTAACTTGGTTTAAAATTCCCTTTTCTCTCCAGTGGTGCAAATTATTGGGGGCACATAATCCTTATAATATAGCACCCCTGATACAATTTTCCTCACAGGCCCGGCATAGCAATTATTTGAGCTTGAAAATGTAAAACAATTCATTTGGCACCAAAAAGCAACTTGTTCAATGACTCTAATATGGATTGCTCTACTAGAATAAAAGGAAAGTGTACTTATACAGTCGTACCTTGGAAGTCAAATAGCTTAGTTCCCAAACATTTTGGCTCCCGAATGCCGCAAACCCAGAAGTGACTGTTCTGGTTTGCGAACTACTTTTGGAAGTCAAACGTCCAGCAGGGCTTCCGTGGCTTCCAATTGGCTGCACGAGCTTCCTGCAGCCAATCAGAAGCCACACTTTGGTTTTCGATTGTTTTGAACGGTTGAATGGACTTCTGGAACGGATTCTGTTCGGCTTCCAGGGTACAACTGTATATGGATTTCATTGCATGTTCTATAGAACACAGAATGCTGAGGAAATGTCAGAATAAGAGAAAAGTATCAAGATTCCATCAGGTTTTGAATTTTGTTGGGATTTCACTTTTTTTTGCTTCATTTCATCCCTTTGAAAGATTTCGCCTATAGAGGGCATACTGTGCAAACAGAAAAATTATCATCTTCAAAATAAGTCAGCATGGGGGTTTTCATAAGGTTGGGTCTGGACCTGGAGAGCTGGGGTTATAACTCTTTGCCTAGGAAGGAATTAATTTCAGATCTCTTCATATTAAAAGAAGCAGTAGGAACCTGGTGCCATAAAACTTTATTGGCCAATTTTCCAGGCATAAATTGCCCATGATTCCTTTTGCAGACACATTACATGTTTATGAAACAGAAATTTTGCTTATTTAGGCGGGAGGAGAGCTGCACAGTAAAAGTAACCAAGGGCGGTGTAGGATCCAGTCAGGCCGAAACACTGTAAAATTCTGCTGATTCTGCTGGTGGGAAATGGTAACAAAAAAGAGCTTCAGTCCCTGCCATGAAATTTAATGGGGTTTTAAAATGCTTCATTTTGGCTGGTTGTTGCTTCATATTTCTAATATCAATTTTGTAATTGGAAAACCATTTTATTTATTTTTTAAAAAATAATGTGGTTTTTTTTTAATGCAATGCAATTTTTGTCAGGAATAAGTACAGGTTTTCATGAGCACTGTGCTGAATCTTTCTCCAGCATTTTTTCGACCATTCTCCATTGATCAATGAGAAAATAAATTGCATTCAAAAATTACCAAAGGAAAGAGAATTTTTTTGGGGAGAGGATGACATCCTACTAGGTTGTATGTTGGGGTTTTGTTTTGTTTTTCTATTTTTTCCTTACCTTTGAGATGGCCAAGTGGGTGTTTGTTAGGATCCTTTCATTCATTCTACAAACCTTATCATCAGTGGTCTGCACTCTGCAGCCTTCCTGGGTGCCAGCACTTTAACCAAAGCCCAGAAGAAAACTTTATGAGGTTTCTCCTCCCATAAGCCTTTCCCCACCCCCAGATCAGGAAGCCTCAGCAGCCAACAGCACAGTGTTGGGGAAAACTTTACTGGAAAGAAACAGGGCAGAGCATTTCTCAGTTTTCTTCCATTTTGGAAGCTGGTACCATCGCATGTTTGGGATGCTTATCCTGCAAAGCAGAAATGAACCACCCCCCACCCAAAGCAGATCAGTGTTGCACATCATATGTGTATTTTTATGTGCCATTTTGCATTATACAGTGATACCTCGGGTTACATACGCTTCAGGTTACATACGTTTCAGGTTACAGACTCCTCTAACCCATAAATAGTACCTTGGGTTAAGAACTTTGCTTCAGGATGAGAACAGAAATCGTGCTCCGGTGGCATGGCAGCAGCAGGAGGCCCCATTAGCTAAAGTGGTGCTTCAGGTTAAGAACAGTTTCAGGTTAAGAACGGACCTCTGGAACGAATTAAGTACTTAACCCAAGGTACCACTGTATCACCCTTTCACAAGCATGCAGATTAAATTTAATGTAGATCTAAATCACTGGTTGAGTTCTGAACGCAGCAGCTGCACAATTATGCCACTACTTTTATTTCTGCAGACTGAACAACAATGTAGAAAACCTGCTGCCTGTTTGGCACACTTATCCCCTGTCTGGCACACTTACATGAAACAGCAAGTTTTGCCTTGGGTGTGTAATATCCCAAACAAACAGACAATCTATCCCAAATATGTGCATCATCCCTAAACTCAGCTATATTTGCCTCTCTCCCAGGACCTCATGACTTTTAGCTGATTTCATCCATCTGTTGTCTTCACCTGATCGCTTTGTTTAATACAAGCCCAAGAACTGTGTGTATGCGTTTGTGTGCAAATTAAATAAATAAGCACCAAAGACAAACTCAGGAAGGGACTAGACGTATGTGGGGATCTATGCTGAGACAAGCTTGAGGAATTGCTCTGCTCCATATTCAAACATTTCCCTCTGATGCATTGGGGTGGCGCAGAAGCCGACGTTGACATATGGACGAGGCCCCCTTAGCAGGACGGGAAGCTGTTGTGTGATAAATGACACAATATGTCAAGGGGCTTCTGTGATCCATCATGCCGGCTTCCTCTTTCCTGCCATGAGGAGTGGTGAGTGGAGGAGAGGGTGACGAAGGAAGGGACCACCCACCCAGACAAGCCGCGGAGAGCCTGCAAAAACCAAAGCTCACATTGTAGACACAGCGTGGTGGCCACATTTATTTGTTTGGATTTTATGCCCTTTAAAAAAAAATATTTAGGAGCATGATGGCATGCACAACATAGATAATGGAAAACAACATCTGCGCAGTACACAATAGGGATAAAAATTGGAAAAGAAAAGCATCTTAAAATCATGATATAATCACATCCTAAAATTATAGCTACCCCACGTCCAGTAACTGATGCACATTGATGCACAGGGAATCCCTTCTGTTAGAGCAGGAGTTGGGGACCTTTCTTTGGGTGGAGCCAGAGCCAAACATGGGCAGAATTTGCAGGACTGCCTCCTCCTCTTCCTCCTGTGGTGATCACACATGGCCCCCGGACGTTTGACGGTCTATTGACCCTGTGCCACCACTGCGATTGCTTTTTCCGCTGCCACCACCCCGTATCTCATGGGGACACACGGAGTCCAGTCAGTTGTTAACATTAACAAATAATCAAGTTTATTTTTAAATGCAGGAACAAGCTTATGGTTACAGCTAACTTTTCTTGGCAGTTTCTTAACCTTAGTTCCTAACAACTTCAAACTGATTATTCTCAACTATCTATCTGACTCCACCTAGCAATTCCTCTCACTCTCTCACAATACAACTATACTAACCCACACCTAATCCTCCCTCTTCCTTCTTCAACTCCCAAACCTCAACTGACTTTCAAAACCTCCCACTCTAACTTTTACTCCTCCCTTGCATTCCCACTGGCCAATCACATCACACACTCATTTAACCCTTTCCTTATGACCCACCTAGGAGGCAAATGCCACACTCCCTCCTCCTCCCTCCCTCCCTCCCTTCCACACCTACCCATCTACCCACCCACCTACCAACAATGTTCTCTTTCCCCCATCCTGTCATCTCTCAGTCTGCTTCAGTTTCCTCCCCATCCCATCACTATAGGTCAGAACTAATCACCTGCTCAGTGCTTTCCTTCACTTCTTTCCATCCCTTTTGACTCCATTTGTTTTCACTTCTCTGCATTCCTCTCCTGGTAGCTCACTCACACACTGGTTGACTACAAGGCTTCCCCCCCTAATGTTCTTATTTTCAATGATTTTGTACCCGCTACTTGGCCGGAGAACTGCATTGCAAAATTTGGTGAAGTGTCAATTTTGAAGGGTGCCTGCGGCTCGGTCCTCCTATTATTTCAGAAAGCGCAAATTTGTTAAGTTTGCCTTAGCTATGAACTGAATTGAATTTCTTTGCCATCCTGAGGCATCACTCTTTGACCCCCTCCCCCAGTTATCTCAGTGGGTGGTGGGTATGGGAAGCGAAAAGGACAGGCAGTGGTGAGGGATAATGGTGAAGTGTGGAAGCCTTGGGGAAAAAGCAAATATTCAGTGCCTGGTTCCTCTCAGCACTGCCAGGTGCCCAGTGCTGAGGGGAGAAATTGGCCGCTGAGGTGAGGCTGCTGCAGCCACCACCTTCATTTCAATCTTAGTTTTTCATTCCCCCCCAACTTTACTTCACCCCATTTCCTTATCAGTTTGCAATGTACACAAATGAAATTAAAGAAATACATAATTTTTTGTATGGAGCTTTTTCCGAACATATACATTGTTTTAAGGAAAGACACACCCCTACCCCCGTTTATGGTCTGTTTGCCACAAAAGATCTCAAAGCGATTTTGCAGTAGAAATGCATATGCAATAAAAACCATTACACAAACGGCACAATTTCATATATATGAAAACAGTTATAACAGTTATAAAAGTAACTCAAAGAACACTTTTGCATGTAAAAAGAAAACTATTAAAAATGTTCTGAACAATTTCATATGTTATAAACATTGTCAGAAGCAAAAACAATTTGAGACCCCCCGTGACGGGGTGAGCTCCCGTTGCTCGGTCCCAGCTCCTGCCAACCTAGCAGTTCGACAGCACGTCAAAGTACAAGTAGATAAATAGGTACCGCTCCAGCGGAAAAGTAAACGGCGTTTCCGTGCACTGCTCTGGTTCGCCAGAAGTGGCTTAGTCATGCTGGCCACATGATCCATTACCCTCGGCCAGTAAAGTGAGATGAGCGCCGCAACCCGAAAGTCGTCTGCGACTGGACCTAACAGTCAGGGGTCCCTTTACCTTTACCTTTACAGGGAGGATAAATTTCTCACTCAAAAGACCTGTTGAAAATGCAAAGTTTCCCTTGATATTTTTGAATATTAGTTTTAGTGCTATGTGCACTTTCTGTGGATACTTTCCCCAATGTATAACTTTTGCTTCCATTTTGTGGTTGGAGCACCACATTTCAAAATTCAGAGAAGCAAGAATTTTAAAAAAAAGCCATATCTTCATTTGCATATTGGTTCTGGGAAGTGCAAGCTAGGGAGAGTTGGATTAAAATACGAATCAAGCCAATTTCTTCCCCATCCCTGTTCCAGAATGCCTCTGGATTCCAGTGCAGCTTGGCAGAAAGTCGCCACATTGGAGACAATGTTCAGAGGTACTAGAGGGAGTGAAGACTCTGCAGCTGCAGCTGTCCAGACCAGGGCTGCCAACTTGGGGGTGCCCAGGAAAGCCCCACTCCACATGATTGATCATAAGACATGGTACACACACACCATTTGAATGGCAATGCCCATCAACATTTTTTTTTTTGGGTGGCCTCAAATATTCTATGGGGGGAAGGGACTTTGGCCCCTTCTATGGTGCAGACCCACACTTTAAGAGCCAGATCCTAAAAGAAATGGGTATTGGCATCAGTTGTGGTGGGTCCTATGGGACACTAGCATTTTCCTAACCATGCTAGGAGCTGGTGCCAAGTCCGTAGAGGATGGTGGTTGCCATTGTGGTATGCTTGTAACCTTCTCTGGTGCATGTGTCTGGCCACTGTTGAAGACAAAATCTGTGCCCAATGCACTTTGTCCCTAAGACGGCATAGCAATTCTTGGGTGAAAGAGCCATTTGGTGACATCAATTTACAGGATAAACACAAGAGACTCACCAGCTTTCAGGCTGTCAATCCTTTCCCTTCTTCCAATGTGACATCTAAGCACAAAACGATACAAACCCTCTCAACACCCTGTCCTTATCCCCATCTTGTTCTGTTGCACTTTATTAGATGATACAGGTTCTCTCTCCCCCACCCGCCATTCCTTCGCATGCAGGGACTCTTATTTCAGCTGTTGACCCCCATCACTGACCTCTCATGAGGAGATCAGGTGTGGGAAGACTAGACTATTATCTGCCTTCCAGTTTGCCCAATTGTAATCAAAGCATCCAATTTGACTCACACCTACTCACCTTAGTTGTGGATAAGAAGCCATGGATGAATAGCAGGGGAAAGGATGGTGCTCGGGAAAGCAAAATTGCTCAGTAATGGGAAATGGGGAGAGGTGGTGGTGGGGAAATGTTTCGGCCTATGTCAGGGGAGTATAGGCAAGCAGACATGTCAAGGCAATGCGCCTCTGTGAGACAGGATTCCATTTATTCTTCCACATTCTCAGGGCACTTTAGAATTTCAGAGGGTGCAAGTTTTGAAGCTTTCCATATCATTGTGAGGTGGTCAGGGATAATACTCATGCTTCCCGCTCAGCAAATTCCCCATAGGAGGAGTTCTCTCTTGCTGTTCCCTTGGGCTTTAGAAGAGTCACAGGCCTCCAGGATGGCTCCAGAATGCAGACTGCTGGCCAGCTGATAAGTAGAATGAGAGAAAGGACAAACACCAACACCTCCCTCAGTCTCTTTGAAAGCACTGAAGAAACCTTGCAGCATGCTCATGAAAATGTGACTTAAAAATTCTCTCCCCTTTGATAATTTTTCAACACAATTCTCTCTAGTTCCATGTACACACTGAGGACAATCAGTGTTGAATAATGGCTGAAGTGTTGATCTTGGAATGGGAAGATCTAGATTAAAATTCCTGCTGAAACATAAAGTTCCATGAATGGCTTTTCGCAAATCTCTCTCTCTCTCTCTCTCTCTCTCTCTCTCTCTCTCTCACACACACACACACTTATGTTACAGAAATTGTTCTGTGAACAAAACAAAGGTAGCTTGTTGTCTGAGTTCCTTGGAAATAGGATGGGATATAAAATGTGATTTTCAAAAAAGAAAAACCTGTGTAAGACTGGAGTAGGAAATCAGGTTTACCAGTCCTTCTGCTCTCATTCGGTTCTCTTTCAAGGAGGCTTGTGCATGAGAACAAAACCCACCTGCAGTAGTAGCCATGGAGTACTGAACATCCATTGGAAAAGAAAAAATGGGAAATGAGGGGGGAATGGAATGGAGTATCCTGCAGGAGGATATAACTGTCTGGCTGCAACTCTGAACAGGAAAACTCCTGTTGTTGTTGTTGTTGTTGTTGTTGTTGTTGTTGTTGTTAACCCCCCCTTCACTCTAGGGTTCCAGGGCAGGTTACAACATGAAAACACAATATTAAAACAGTTTAAAACAACTTAAGATTATTAGGAGGTAAGGATACACGACAACATTTTGTTGTGGGTACCACTTGTCCCCTTTGCTGGGTGACACCACTTATGCTGAAGTCTGGAGGTCTGAAAAGCTTCAGGTGCTGTTAGATTCCATTGATATCTAGTTCTGTTCTCCTTGAGTTCTGCCCCACATTTGCTCTACAACCTGCTGCATTCTTCAATGCATTGCTCCAACCTTCCAGATTCATCACTGCCTACACCTGCTTTACCTCCACCCCGTGGCTTTTTCCCAGGAGCTCACACTTTCTTTAAAATCAAATGTTTATAATACCTTGGGGAAGCTTCCACACCTTACCTTGCCAGTGATCTGAAATCAATCCTTTGTAGCATTAGCCATTCTGGAAGCATCTGATACAAAGACGGTCCTGGGTTCCTC
Organism: Podarcis raffonei; assembly: GCF_027172205.1. Classification (NCBI taxonomy): domain Eukaryota; kingdom Metazoa; phylum Chordata; class Lepidosauria; order Squamata; family Lacertidae; genus Podarcis; species Podarcis raffonei. The sequence goes on along the minus strand of NC_070615.1, from coordinate 19,688,615 downwards.
GTTCACATGGATACAGAAAATTCTCAACTACACAGCAGTCAGCCTGCAATCTTCTTTCTCTGCCTGGGACATTATATAGAAGCATAAATTTATAAAACATTTCTGGGATCCTGGGGAATGAAAGGTGCAATATATATATATGAAGGATACTGTTCTTATCAGAGTTCCTGACCTTTTGCTGCAGAGGGAGAGAGGCAATGGGGAAGCACTTTGGAAATGCAGGAAAAGGATTTTTCACCTGCGGCCTTTCTCATTCAATTAAGTGAGAGTGATGAAATGAATTTCTCCAGTTTCCCACCCTGTAGGTCCACCAGTAGCATCAAGACTTCTGGCCATTGTAGAAGTCTATCTGCTATATAGGGAATATGTCCATTCTGTTTTTGTTGCTTTCAGTTTGCAAACGATGCATAATTGATTGTGACCCACCCCGCCACGTACTGAAATGAATAGGGTGGAATAACGTAATGACAACCAGTTTACAGAATAAATACATAAGTTACATTATGTAAGTTTGTTGCAGCAGACAATGGCTAGTTTTGGGTGGAAGATGAAGTGCAGTGGAACAGAAGCAGTGCTGCATGTAACTAATACAGGACAGGATAGAAAACACTACTTTCTTACATCCCTATGGGAGACAGACAGTTCTGTCTGCTCCCTGCCCCTCAGCATCTGCCACCTGATGTGTCTGTCTCACTTTGCCTAATGGTAGGGCTGGCTCTGTCATTATTCTTCCTTGCATTCATTACTAACACCTCTCTCTCTCTCTCTCTCTCTCTCTCTCTCTCTCTCTCTCTCTCACACACACACACACACACACAAACGTCTTTCTCTTTTTCTCCCGGCTGGTTATTTGCAGCTTGCTGTTTTTATATCGAGTAATAGAATGCTAAATGTTCTCATTAATGGCACTCAGAGTACCCTTTTGTTGTTGGTGCTGCTGCTGCTGTTCAGACTCTGCTCAGATCTAAAACAAGCCTAAAGCCCATTAATAAGGTCCCCAGGTTTATATCTTCCAAGCAGTAGCTTTCATTTCCATGGCACGCTCCCTTCATCACTGAGAAATAATGAGCCGGTTTTTTGTAAATTCCTTTTTGAGCTAATAATTCAGTAATTATGGTATTAAGAGCACCTCGTGGTGAACAGAGAAGGGTGTGCGGGGTGGGGGTGGATTAGAAGGGCAGAAGAATGATCAATCTTTCAAACAGGAAAGGGGTAGATTTCATTGCTTCCTCCCCCCTCCAAAACTCATTTGATAAAGTGATGTGTGGGTAAAGACAGATCGGGTGCTTCCTAATCGTTGCTGGAATCACGCAACTTGTGCCTCACTTGTCTGAAGAAAGACGGCTCAGGATAGATTCTCATGTTCCATCACTTCCTGTAAGCATCCCTGCCATTTCTACACAGCATGCTTTCATTTATGACTGCTCATTAATGACTGTGCATGCCAACATACTAAAAGGTGGAGGAGTGCAACAAAGAAACCATTAAAGAAAGGGTGGAGGTAATTATGTATTTTGCATGTTATTTATATCAGGGATGGCCAGGACTCCCCCCCCCCCAGTTCTGGCACTTCTCATGTGGGCACCACTGCCATTATAAGAGAAGAAGGGAGGCATTTGTGGTGAGTTCCAGCACCTCTTTTCTATAAAAATAGCACTGGGGATGGCCAAGTAACAACCTGTGGACCAGAACCATCTATTTGGTAAGTAGCCTTACCAAATTGTAACCAAGGTTTATTTTTAACAAATTCAACATGCAGACAAAAGAAAGAAAGTAAGAAAAGAGAGAGAATCAGTTCACATTAGTAACATAAGAACCATCAATATAGCCATCTCAGTTTAAGCATAAGTTTATATACACCAACCAAAAGTCTTGAAAGATATCCCAATGAAGGGAATGTTTATCAAAAATGCATTCCGATGTAGCAAGGACAGTGAGGTCCTCAGACCACTGCACAATATAGATGTTGGGTGATGCTCCAGGCTCGGTTTGTAAATTTCTTGTTGACTATAAGTTCTCACAAAAAAACCCAGTCACAAAAAGAATGTGGACAATAACTCCACAGCAAAAAGAAAACGTTGCTGGAGATGTCCATATTGTCCGCCTTGATGAGGTATTTTCAGCAAGACCAACCCTACCAGTAGGTGGAGTGAGGCAAGCCTCAGGTGGGAGGAAGCAATGGTAGCCTCCAAGCCATTCCCCAGAGGGCTGCACTCCCCCAGGCTTATTATACACCTCCTAAACTAACCTGTTGCCTTCAGGTACACTGGAGGATGCTGTGTCTTTGCCAGTGTTGAAATAGGATTCACTTGCCAGTACATGTGGCTTAAGCACAAGGAATGGATGGGTCAGCATCTCATCTTTTGCCTCAGGCTGCGGAATTTTCTTGGACTAGTCTTGAAGGTATGATCAGGGGTTCAATCCTGCTGGGGCTGCTTCGAAGCAGACACCTCATCATCATGATGTCAGATGACTGACAGGTTCAAGTGTCCAAGTCTTGATAAAAGAAAGAAAAGCTTGGGATTTAAGCTCAGGCTGTGGCCTTCAGAACATGCCTCACTCTTGGCTGCAAGAGCCTTGACTTCAATTTACAGTGTGTGAAGTCACTCCAGATTTCCAGGCTGAAAGCAGCATATGACCACTGATGTGAGCGTTTACCGGCTTTAAATCTTGTGCAACAAGAAGGAACATTTGGGAGCCACTGTATTGGCCAATCCAGAGCTGCCTGCCAGTGCAACATCTGGCTTAAATAGCTGATTAGAGAAGAGACATTCTTTGCATCGCCTTAAGTGAGGGGAAGTGGAAATTGACAGTCTGTTATTTCTCAGAAGCACCAGCAAGATGAGGAAGAGAGAGACTTTGTGTGCATATCAATCAATGGTTAGAGAGAGAACCTTATGAAGACCACCACACTGTCAATCTCAATTGGCAGAGTTCCAAAAATACCCCTCAAACCCCCCCTACCCGAGGAGGCATATCAGAGGCCAATTAAATCATCTGATGGTGAGGCTGGAAGAATCTGGAAGGCCATTCCATCCGACAGCAAAAAAGGGCTGGATCTCAACCTGAAAGAGACCTATATACATGCAACTTTCAACTTATGCAGGGGCTATGCTACGGGGGTAGAGCATAAAGCCAAAATTGCATCTAGTAAAAACACATTGGGTTCAATCGCAGGTAGGACTGCCAAAGTCTTTTTTCCCCTCTATGCCCTCCCTCTTTTCACACACCCCTTTTATTTGCCAAGCGTGTAAAGCTGAATGCTCACAAGTTAAATGTGCCTAAGTTGTGAGTTGCCTGCATAAAATGCAGGGCAAGAGTTGAGGTGAGTTCAGTAACCTGGGGAGAGATGTCTAGGGATTGAACCTTGGACTCCTTGTATTCAGAGCATCTAGCATAGTATTGTCCACACAGACTGGCAGCAGCTTTCCAGGGTTTTGAACAGGAAATATTCTCATCCTTACCTGGAGATGCTGGGGACTGACCATGGGACCTTTTTCAAACAAAGCAGATGTTCCTCTGTTGAGGCATAGACCTCCCCATTGTATCAATAGTAGCCATTTGATCTGCAAAAACCAGCAGGTGAAATACTTCAGCATAAGTGGTGTCACCAGAAAAGAATATATTGGGGAGGGGTTGCGAATGAGCTTTGTTCCACATGGCAAGTTTTTAACAGAGAAATAATGGCATATTTCAAATTAACATTCCCATCCTAAAGATATATTTTTTCCTAGAGTGTATCCTATTAATTTTGATGGTGTTAGCTTTCAAGTTAGCATGCTGAAGATTACAGCCTTATATTAATTTCCAGTTTATGATCCAGTTATAATTTGCATGAGAAAAAGTGTCTTTATTTCAAATAATCATGAGGTAGATGGCGAGATTCTTGTCTGGGTCAAGTACTTGCCTATCCTTGACTGATCCCCCTCCCTCCGCATTGCCTATGTCCATAATACTATCATTACCTACTATTGCCTGCTAATCATGTTGCTGTTAAAGACACAGGATCTGGGGTTGGTTAAAAACGTTGGCAACTCCACTGGGGAGAGGAAATTGGCCAAAGGTTCTCTAGGTGTAAAATGTGATATGTGGCAAATGTGTGTTTGAAAATGCATGCATCTGACAGGTTTACTGGTGAAGACCTAGGATTGGCTGCCACCCTTGCTCACTGTAGATTTTGTAGGTGTACTCAGGATAGCTGTTGTGTGATCTGTGAAGTGGCTGGTCCCTTACCTGAGTTGGCTTACTAAAAGAAGGGTCATAGTTCAGTAGTAGAGCATGAGTTTTGCTCTACCACTTTGGGTCCAGGGTCTATATTGGTGTTTCCCAAACTCTGGTCTTCAGCTGTTTTTGGACTACAATTCCCATCATCCCTGACCACTTCTCCTGCTAGCTAGGTATGATGGGAGTTGTAGTTCACAAAACAGCTGAAGACCCAAGTTTGGGAAACACTTCTCTATATCAAGATAAGATTGGGAAAGACTCCTGTCTGGAACCCTGGAGAGATGTCAGCGTAGACCAGGGTTGGGGAACATGCAGCCCTCCAGATGTTGTTGGATTCCATTTCCCATCAGCCCAAGCAAAAATGGCCAAAGATCAAGAACAATGGGAGCATCATTTGGAGAGCCAACAGTTCCCCATCCCTGGTGTAGACAATATGAGCTAGATTGACCAATGTCCCTGAAAAGTGGAAGCTAATTTATCTCCAACCCTTAGGTAGCCAATGCTGTCATCTCACAAAAACAGCTCAAGATTGTCACAATATCCATTCTTTTAAGGCTCCACCCCTTATCAGGCATTTCCTGTTCTGACTCCACCCCTGACTAATCAGATCCCCTGTGGTTCTGCCTTCTCTAGCCCTACCGTAGGGAGCAACACAGGCAGGCGCCGTGATTTATTTATTTTTAAATCTAAAGTCGGCAATTTTTAGATTTGGGGTTAAAACAACTTTCCTGTCTGCTTATTTATTTATTTTACAAATGTTCTGCGGAGAATGCTGCATGCCCCATTGAGGTTTCTCCCATGGATACTTTAGTTTAATAAATGTGCATTGAATGCTTCGTTTAACTTTACTACTGTGAAGCGCCCAGAAAAAACCTGCTTGGATGAGCAACAGTTATGTATGTGCAATTTGTACTCTTATTTCTTTTGTTTTCTTACTTCCTCCCTTCCCTGCCCACTTCCCCCTCCAAACCGGGAAATTAGCATTCAAGGAGTGTATGGTGCATGTTGGTGCATATGATGAGGAAGGGAACAAAGAAATAAATAGCTTAGGGAATCTGCCAGTTGCTGCCTGTTCTGCCTCTTGAGTTTCCCTTCTCCTAAGTTACCTCTTCTTACCTTGTCTGCATAAATCACCTGGTGTTTCATGCTCCATGCTTCCCTGTGTGGCCAGATGCTTAGGGACAGTCTTTTCCAGGATCGTATTCCTGGTAAGGAAACGGCAACAGAGGCAAACAAGCTACAACCCCACACAGGATGCTTAAATCCATTAATAGAGCTCTGGGTTGGACATTTGTAGTCCTGGTGCTTTAGTTTATATTTATATCCCACCTTTCATCGAAGGAGCTCAAGGTGGTATACATAGCAGCAAATGAAGGAGGTGAATGGGAGGCAGGCAGCTAGCTGAGATAGGGAGAGTGGGGAGACATAAATAGCTTAATATCAGCCCCCTTTGGGAAGCAGCCATCTCCAAGAAGCTGCTGTTTTGGGGAGACATCAGGTCTAGGACTCACTGAGGCTATATGCCATTTGCCTGAGTGGTAGTAACTGCCCTGCACAGTCCACAAAACAACATACCTTGCATTTATTGGCACTGAGGAAGACATAAGCAAAGACTGCTGGGGTGGTAGGTGGCTCTGCCAGCGGGGACTCCAAAGGGGAGATACCAAAGGGGTTATCTCTTTGGGTTGACCTTTGGGGTGTGACAAGGGCATGGGCTCATCCCCTTTTTAGTTGTTTTGTAGGGAAGGGTTTTGTGTGTTGTATTGTGTTACATTTTTTAGATGACAGTGTGCATAAACATACCCTCCACCATTCCTCAGATGAAAATAGAGCCATTTTCCACTCCCACCAACTGACCCTCCTGGATTGTGGCCCCCTCCCCCCACTGCCACTGCAGAGCATTTCCTATCAGAAGATGGGCAAGTGCCACCATCACTTGACCAATGCGACACAGCGCACACAACCTCCACGGTCCTGAAAAAATCCCTTAATCTCAATTTTATTTTATTCTTTGGTACATTTACAAACACACACACACACACACACACACACACACACACACACACTAATAAATCAGTTTTAGAAAGGGGAAAGATTAGGTGTGGAGGCATAAATATAATTATCTAAATCAAGACTCTTGTGCTCTGTTCTGCTTCCCATTCCTTCCTGCCCAGGGCAGCCCTGTCCTCTGCCTCTGCCTCAGAACCGGTGCGTCATGCTGGGCTGGGCCTTGGTGGTGGTAGCCCCTCCTCTTCCTCACCTGCTCTCCAGCAGCTGCTACAAGCTACCTAAGGCGGCCATGGAGAGGCAACAGGATGCTCCATCACCATCTCTGCCACTTGGGTCAAGTGCCAACAAATTCTCCTCCCTAAGCTCAGTGGTGGCAGCACTGGCAAAGGGAAATAGGGACATTCTGGGGTTAAATCAGAATTCAGGATGGCTTTTGTAATTCCAGGACTGTCCCTGGAAAATTGAGGCACTTGGAGGGTTAGTTACCATTTTACTAAATTGAATTTACGTTCTCTGGTGACTGAAAATTTGGAACAGCAAATGTCTCCTTGGTGGTGCCTCTCGTGCAATTGGTCAGCCTCAGGGCCACAGCCTCAGGCCACAGGTTAACCCCAGAAGGCAAGGTTTAAAAAACACTTAAACCAGCATTTGAGGACGGTCCAGAGGAAAGCGCAAGGTGGAATATGACCTCAGGCTAGACCTTAGGCCTAGCATGTATAAGATCAGCATCACAGATTATTTTAAGATACCGCTTGCGGACCGTTGTATTCTGCCTGCTTTTTTCTGGTTATGCGAAGCTCGTTGTTTTCTGGCTTTGTAGATTAAAGGTAAAACCACAATCTGACGTCTGTCTTCTCACATGTAAACACCACTATGTTCAATGTGGCTTCCTTCCAGTACATGTGTATAGATAGCAGTAGTGGTGAAGCTTCAGACCATGGGCCAAATCAATCTTAGCAGGCCTCTGCATTTGGCCTGTGAGACAGTTTCAGCCCAGCCACATCCACCTGCCCTATACTTCACATCAGTGGTGGGGCAGGTAAAACCATGGCTGGGCCAAAAGTCAGTTTGCAAGCCCTGCTGGCCAGCTGATTCATGGCACTCACAAAGCCCTGTGCACTAGGATTTGCAAGCGCCAACAGTCAGCTGGTAATCGGTGCTGGCAAAGTGCTGTGCATGGGGCTCTGTTTACAAAATGCAGGTTGCACCTTTGATCTAAAACCATGTGAGCAAAATGACTCACTCATTGTCACTGTGATGTCAGGTGATGGACAGGTGGGTGGTCCTGCAGGGGGTGGCGGAGATAAGGACCTGGCCCACTGGCTGGATCCAGTTCCCCATCCCTGTCATCTAGAATTCCAGCTGCAATTCTATACTTATTTGGGAGTGGGATTTAGTTCTGGGGAGACTTACAAAGGACTGCAGTGTAAGTCGTGAAGTGCTATACACAGTTAACTGTACATGCTAGAATGGCATCATTGTAACATGTTGGACTGAACTCCCACAGACATAGGCCCAACAAAGGAAGCTGCCTTTTGCTAAGTCAAATCATTGGTCAATTGAGCTCAGTGTTGTCTACATTGACCGGCAGCAGCTCTCTGGGCTTTCAAGCAGTCTCTTCCAGCCCTATCTGGAGATACCAGGGATTGAACCCGGGAGCTTCTGCATGCACAGCAAAAGCTCAACCGATGAGATACAGCCCTTATGGCTGCAGAACATCACGGAGTTGCTGGTTCTCTTTTGCTTACACTTTGCTTGCCCGGCGAAGGAAGCTGAGCTAGCAAACAGCACCCTTCCTTGTTCACTCAGCATATTTCAGCTAATGCTGCCTTGACAGAGCTATAATTTACTTACAGGGAAAGTGCAGTGTCTCCTCTTGCATGGCAGCTGGTGGCCATCTCTGCTGTAAATCATGTCCAAACCCTGTGAATGCCTTGTTGGGAAGAACCAAGTCACCTTTCAGTTCTCTGGTATCAAGCTGGATAACTTAATAGTGCCATTATTTATTCAGGCATTTTCCATGGAAGGTGCTCAGTGTGTGTGTGTGTGTAAGCATTGGCTGCTCACCTTCGACTCCTCAGTGTGCACTTCTCGAAATGTGTTACACACTCCTACCACTTATCTTCACACGAAATGTTGTGAGCCAAGAGCCCTTGGTTTGGCCAAAGATTTCTTGCAGTTAGGAAGAGAAGGAGGTATGGTGCCAATATGGAAAGAACAGAAGAGGAACCCTCCGAGTTCCAGTTTTTCAGCAGATGGTAGGATACCCACACTGAACTCAAAATACTGTCGTCCCTGGAGGTTTTCTTCCTCTGCTGGTTTGAAATCTCACAAGTGATGTCCCATGTTTGAATCTCTCACTAAGCTATCAGTTGGGCTCCTACCCCAGAAGGGTATGCTCTGTATTCACAGCTGGAGGCAGCAATGGTTCTGAATGCCACTTGCTGGTAATTGCAGGTAGGCTGAGTGCTCTTGTGCTCAGGTCCTGCCCTCAGGCTTCCCACATCTGGTTGGCCACATCTGGTTCCTATCTGGTTGGCCACTGTGAGAAAATAAGCTGGACTAGATGGGCCATTGGCCTGACCCAACAGGCTCTTCTTATGTCCTTATGATCACGTAATTCTTTTTTTATCTATTGATTTTTTTCCTTAAAAAAAACATAGACCATAAATTACTTTATCCATTGACTTCCCGTCCTCCCCTTCCATGGTTTCCATATTTACCTTGAATGCTGCATATTTCACATATACTATTCAACACATCCATTTTAGCCCATTTATCTTAATAATTAACACTGTTGCTTATATTTCAAGTCCTGCTCATGTTTTCATCTCACTCCAGTAGTTCTTTAAATACGCAATAAACGTCTTCCAGTCCTCAAGGAATTTTTCGTCATTTTGGTCTCCAGTCTTTGCTGCTCATCTTGCCAGTTCTGCACATGCCATCATTTTCAGAAGCCGTTCTTCCTTCGTTGGCACCTCTCCTTCTTTGGGCATAATTCAGCTGGAAGGATGTGAAATGGTTCCACACCGATGCACGATCCCTCCCCTCCACAAACCTTTGTAGGATAGGCTCACGTGCAAATCCACCATTCGGTTTCAGGACCAGACCTGCTACAGTAAATACTGCGGAGAAGCCTGGACTCTGCGTCATTTATCTTGAGAAGAAAGGATCATCCTGCATGACAAAACTCAGTCAGACGTAGAAGGTGAAACACCGAAACCTCATTACGCTAATTAGTGGCAGTGTGTTCAAGCTATCGAGAGGCAAGGGGGAGCTGACAAAGTAATGCTTCAGAAGAGCGTTTGCCCGAGAGGAAGCATTATGCACCGAGCCTTCATTAGTGGGAGCTGGAATGGGGAAGGCGCTGCCCCCCCTCCCTACTGGTGCAATGTCTCCCCTCTGTAAGCAGGAAGGAGACCTTCAGCGGCATCATTAAGCTGGTTGGCAGCCAAATGTCACTTGGCAAGATGAGTTCTGATGCGTTTGTGTGCTGGTTGAAATATAGATGAGGAGGGAGAAGGGGGGAAGCTCTGTCTGAAAGAGGCAGAGGCCTCTTTGTCCAATGGTCAGCACTGTGTAAAATTGCTAGCCCCACGAGACTTGGGAAGGAGGCTGACAGGGGCAAGAAAGTCAGTCCTGTCAAGCAGTGCCTCAGCCCCAATTCTGGAGCCCTATAAATTAAAACTCTGATTTTTTTGCGTGCAGGAGGAGGTGGATTTTTTTATTACTTTACAGTGGTACCTTGAGTTACATACGCTTCAGGTTACATACGCTTCAGGTTACAGACTCCACTAACCCAGAAATAGTACCTTGGGTTAAGAACTTTGCATCAGGCTGAGAACAGAAATCGCGCTATGGTGGCGCGGCAGCAGCGGGAGGCCCCATTAGCTAAAGTGGTGCTTCAGGCTAAGAACAGTTTCAGGTTAAGAACGGACCTCCGGAACGAATTAAGTACGTAACCTGAGGTACCACTGTAGTGCATTTATTTTTTGCAAGTGCACTTGCAGGAACCCTAAGGAATCAAGAGTGAAATAAGATGCATTGGGGTAGTGGTTAGAGTGCTGGACATGGGAGATCATGGTTCAAATTCCCACTCAGCCATGAAGCTCACTGGGTGACCTTGGGCTGGTCACTTTCTCTCAGCCTAACCTACCTTGTGGGGTTGTTGAGGGATTAAAATAGGGGTGAGGGTGGGGCCAGGTGTAATATGTCATCTTGAGCTCCTTGGAGGAAAGGTGGGGTAAATAAAAACAAAAACTAATATTACACTGAATTGTTTCTTAAAGAGGAAATGTTATCAATATAATTAAATAAGGTATATCCCACCCTTTGTCAACAGACCTCAGGGTAGGACATAGCACAAAAAAGTGAAAAAAGTGGAACATGCCTTGTACAAGCAAACCCCATTTCACAAACCTGATGAGTTTAGATGACTGTACAATAAGAAAATTAGGGTTGAACGAAAATGGCTATTTGTGAGGGGTAAAAAGGACATTTTGCTAAATATTCTTGCTGGGGTAGTATGGTGTGGTGGAGATAGATGAACATCTCCAGATGTTTCCCCCCAGAAAATTCTCTTCAGCAATATTCTGGCTCATTTAATGTTGAATGAAACTCAGTTGTTAGTTCATATTAGCAGATGAAGGAAGGCATGAGCTAAGAGAGAACTGGGAGGGGGAGGGTCCAGCTGACTTCAACAATATTAAAATAATATTAAGCAATATTAAAACTGGATGCAGAGTTGTGCCCAAAATTTACAAGAAGGGCATTTGGGTGGAGCAAGAAAAAAAAAGACTGTCAAAATGTTAGTCAAGGAAATTCTGTTCTGAGAAATTTCAGCCCACCCTTTGAGTAAACAGAGGGAACAAAATCCAGTGCAATGTTAATGCAAGAGGAGATTACATTGTTGCACAAGTGGTTGCACAAGCAGTGGTGTTAGAGGTAGCACACAATGCTTAACTCTTACCAGGTATAGAAGTTGCAGTTGTGCCAGGGATAGGACAACCTCTTTTGCAATTGCAAGACGCCCATTAGATTCTATGCTGAGAATGGGATTCCTGCTAGCAGAATAGCTGTTGCCCAAGTTGGACATCACCCAGCATACAGCAAATGGAGGAGTATTTGGCCGTGTGTTATGGGGGATGTACGCGATGTTGACCTTGACCTAACAATAAGAAGTAAAAGCGGCACCTTATTTTCATCTGTGAAGTGTTGCAAGTGGGGAGGCTAGACTTGAATCCTCCTTCCTAGCTTTACAGCTGACAGGGGAAAGAATGGAAACATTTGGTTCTCCCTGGGGATTCTGAGGACTGTGCGTTTGGAACAGTTGACTGGGCTCTGGATTGCAAGCAGACCATTAATCTTGAATGGGAGTAGAGCTGTGTGAGTCATCTTGGCAGAATCCTTTTGACCCGGCCTGGCCTATTCCTCTTAAGCCCTCTTGCATCTTGACTGTGTGCGGAAATGCGCCTTTTTGCTCTATTAGCGATGCTGCATTGACCAGCCAGCTGGTGCCTTATTTTGTTATTGCCATGATTATGTGTGGAGTCGACAGGTCCGCCCCAGCCCCCAAGTCTTGTTAGCTTCTTCTAGTGCTGGGGTGGTGGGATTGCATAGACAAAGGAGGTGTGCAACTAAGCAGAGCAGAAGGGATTCCTTCTTGAAAAACACCTGCTCATGCCCTGTGGCTTTCCAGCTGTGTTTTGTTATGTGTGCTTGCAATGGTCTGAAGTGTTGTAATCCCTTGGCAAAGCAACAGCATCACCTATCTCTGTCTCCTCGAGACGATCAGGGTGAAGAGTCCTCTGAGTGTCATGCTGATGAAAGCCCTTTGGCTGCCCCAGGTGCAGAACTGATGACTTCCAGGAGGAAATGACAAAAGGCTCAGGAGATGTTCTGCAGCTTTACACTAGGCTGACCCGGCGTATACTGCTAATAATATTGTAGAGATATATAAATGGTGATCTCTTGTTATAGCTGCTAAAAAGCTGTAGTGCATTTTTCCAGGGCTGTTGGCTGAATAACATATTGTCTTTTGGTCTATCTTTTAACCTATCAGTTGGTTGTATTTAAATACATTTGCATATTGTTGGCTGTTGGGAGAAGCAATCAAGGAGGGTTATTGCATTTCTACCACGCTTATTGGCCACTGGGGAGAACAGGATGAGGTGGACCCTTGGTCCGATCTAACCCAGCTCTTATGTTCTTACCAATAAATACTACTACTACTACTACTACTACTACTACTACTACTACTACTAATTTATACCCTGCCCATCTGGCTGGGATTCCCCAGCCAACTTCAGTGTAAATGACTTTTTCAGGCCTTGGGTTTACAATTAGAACCTAGTGCAATTTTTATTGCAGAATTTCCACAGAAGCAGATAGTCCTTCTAGGACTTGGGGTGAGGAACTTGTTGCCCTCCAGAAATTGCTGGACTCCAGTACCCATAAGCCCCAACCAGGATGGCCAATGGTCAAAGATGACGGGAGCTGGAATTCAACAACATTTGGAAGGCCACCAGTTCCTCAACCCTATCTTAGGATGTTGTCACCTGTTCAATAATTAAAACAGTGTCCTCAAATTTCAGCCACTTACCGCTTACCATTTCCTTTTTCTGTATATATAAAGCACCAGGGGTGAAATTCTGAGAAAAAACTGAATTGGGGATAAATATTTAAGTTTCCATGCAGAGTTTTGTTCATGGGAACAGCAAAAGAATGTCCCTAGTAAGCTATTTATTTATTTCTACTCCACTATCCTCCCTGCTTTTGGCTCAATCCATGCTCACTTATTGGGATGCAACACACCTTATAAGATATTCTCTCTCTCTCTCTCTCTCTCTCTCTCAAATGTAAACTAATATAGGATAGCAGATTCCTTCTAAGGCCACAACCTTGGTGTGTTTAGGGGACATTTTACTACCCCAAAATACAATGGAATTTGGCTTAAGGTCGAAAAACAACTCGCAAAACATTTAAAGGTTTGTTTTATGGCTTTCAGTCAAGGTGAAGGAGAAAAGGATGCAGTTTCAGGTCCAGCTGTGGGAGGAGATCTGAAGAGAACAAGAGGGTAGGCAGGAGGAACCACATGTGGGAACATGCTCTGCATCCATGATGGCAGGGTGTAGAGCTTCAGAATGCCAGTTGCTGGAAACCACAGGTTGGGAGAATGCTCTTGTGCTCAGGTCCTGCTTGATGCCTTCTCACAGGCATCTGATTGGCCACTTTGAGTCCAGGATGCAGGAATGGATGGACCATTGGCTTGATCCAACAGGCTCTTCTTAAGAGGTCTAGTGATACTTTGTGGTTAAATTGCCCCAAACCAGTATGTTTTAAGTGCATTTTTAATGCTTCTCCTTTTTTCTTTGAAGCACTCTACACAATCACTACAGAGAAGATGAGACAATCACTTTTTTTAAAAAAAGCATCTGTACATTTGACATTTGTAATCCATAGGCCTGTTGAATTATGTATAAGACCAGTCAGTCTGTATGAAGAACCCATGAGTGAGCCAGAAATAAGCTCTTAAGGGGCGGTGGGGGCGGGAATCCAAAGGACAAGAGACACAGCCCTCCCTAAATGGCATTCCTGCTGAGAGGGGAGAACTTGCTCTTTGATAAATGAAAGCTGCAGCTTATTATCAGGAGAAAGGGCAACTTTATGTATTTCTTTGGAGTGCCCAGTCAAAATGACACATTAGAACCAAAACAGCTTAAAAAGAAGAGGAAAAACACCCCCCCCCCACAATAGTCCCCCTCCCAAAGGCTTACAGCCAGGCCATCTAAGGGAACATCTTGTGTATAAAAGATGCTGGAAGATTTCTTCCAGTTTGCATTTTGAATGGAATTCACACATCCTGGATCAGATCGCAGTTAACCTTTGTTATTCCGGAGTTCTCGGCTCACCTCGGAAAGCATATGAAATTGCAAGTGAAAATGCATTTTATGGTAAAACGCATACCAAAAATGTGTATTTTGTGGTACAATGCATTAAAATGTGGATTTCCAAAAGTGTTGTTTTTTTTAAAAGCAGAATCCTGTGAAAACAGGATGGAACTGACTAATGAATGAACAGGTGCAAAACTGGAAGACTGATCTGCCCATCCCTCCCTGCAGTTAAGATCTGTGAGGTCCTGCTTCAAATTCCATCTCGTATGAATCCTAGATAAACTTTCATGAGAAGCAGGGTCTTTTTCGCTGTGGCCCTAGTGCTGTGGAAGATCCTCCTTTGTGAGGTCTACATGCCCTTCACTGTCTTTTTAGAGGCAGTGCAAGATAGCTTTCCCACACACAGCTGGATTTGATTTATTAATTTTGCTGCAGTTGTTTTCTACCCATATTTTATGTATTTTAAACAGTATTTTTGTACATATACTACTTTGGATATGTTTTTTAAATATCACACACACACACACACACACACCTTTTTCAAACAAGAGCTAAAATAGATAGTAACTTTCAATATCAGCAGTTAAACGTGCTCTCACCAGTAATCCTTCACCAATTTAATCTGTTTAATCTACAAAACAAGCTCAGGAGTTGCTGTATCTTACATCTTGTCTCATGTAACCACATTTTCAGGGAGAGAATGACAAAAGGGATCCCTCCCATTTGTACCTCTCCTCTTTTTCTCCATGCTTTAAAAAAATGTTGATTCATTTCCCAGCCTTCTCCTTAGCCTCCCAGAAGACGCCCAACTGCCTAATCACAGTATTCTCTGCTGTTGCAGATTGAAAAAATATTTCTGCATTAAATCATGTTAAGCATAAAATAATTCACATTTATGTATCCTCCCTGGATTTTTATGTGTGGAAGGCACAAAGATCTGTTCAAAGGGAATGGCACAATTGATCAGCTTCCCTGTGACAATTACTGTCATGGGGGTAACCCAATAAACTTCCCATTCTCCTTCAAATATGGAGGAAGCTCACCACATTAACTTCCAAGTTTATACCCTGATTATAGGCCCCTTAGCAAGTTAAATATAGCCCTTTTAAAGGTGTGGGGGGTGCACTCTGTTCATATTTTCATCAGACACATCTCACACTAGTGCTGAGGGATCTGCACTGCCTGCTACATACATACAAAACCCTAAATCTCCACACCAGGTTACCTGAAAATAAGTGTTCTACTTCACTCCCTGTGAAGGGCACTGTGATCAGCTGATGGGACCTGGTTAATTTTGTCATGGCCTGATGGTTGTTGGCTTGTGGCAACATAAGATTTTTCTTTTGAGTTGTGGAATGCCCTTGCTGTGGGTTAAACCACAGAGCCTCGGACTTGCCGATCAGAAGGTCGGCGGTTCGAATCCCCATGATGGGGTGAGCTCCTGTTGCTCGGTCCCTGCTCCTGCCAACCTAGCAGTTCGAAAGCACATCAAAGTGCAAGTAGATAAATAGGTACCACTCTGGCGGGAAGGTAAACGGTGTTTCCGTGCGCTGCTCTGGTTCGCCAGAAGCGGCTTAGTCATGCTGGCCATATGACCCGGAAGCTGTCTGTGGACAAACGCCGGCTCCCTCGGCCAGTAAAGCAAGATGAGCGCTGCAACCCCAGAGTCGGTCACAACTGGATCTAACGGTCAGGGGTCTCCCTACTGAAATATGAGAGGGCCCATCCCTGTTGTGATATCACACCAACTCCTGAAGAGACACCTGTTCAGACAAGCCTCCCCCTGAACTCTACTTGTGATCTCATTGTTTAAACTATCTAAGTGTTTTCAAAATGGGTAGAACAATTAATATAAATCATCTTGGTTCAAGCCAAGGGAGCTGGAGTTTGTCCACAGACAGCTTTCTGGGTCATGTGGCCAGCATGACTAAACCGCTTCTGGCACAACGGAACACCGTGAGGGAAACCAGAGCACATGGAAATGCCGTTTACCTTCCCGCCACAGCGGTACCTATTTATCTACTTGCACTGGCATGCTTTCGAACTGCAAAGTTGGCAGGAGCTGGGACAGAGCAATGGGAACTCACCCCATCGCAGGGATTCAAACCGACCTTCCAATTGGCAAGCCCAAGAGGCTCAGTGGTTTAGGCTACAGTGCCACCCACTCCCACCCTCTGCCACTGAACAATGGTCTTTGTTAGGGGTTGCTGATGCAGTACACTCCAGATCTTGTTGGACTACAACTCCCATCAGACATCTGGAGAGTGCAATTATGGCTACCCCTGGTTTGAACTGTCCTGAGAGCATATGAATATCAGAAGCTGTCCAGTGCTTTAAATGTATGGTGTGAATGTGGCCTATGGTACCACTTTCAACAGTCATGGCTTCCTCAAAAGAATTCCAGGAGTTGTAGTTTGTTCACTGCAGATGTTGACAGCAGCCACGAAATTAAAAGACGCCTGCTTCTTGAGAGAAAAGCAATGACAAACCTAGACAGCATCTTAAAAAGCAGAGACATCACCTTGCCAACAAAGGTCCGTATAGTTAAAGCTATGGTTTTCCCAGGAGTGATGTATGGAAGTGAGAGCTGGACCATAAAGAAGGCTGATCGCCGAAGAATTGATGCTTTTGAATTATGGTGCTGCAGGAGACTCTTGAGAGTCCCATGGACTGCAAGAAGATCAAACCTATCCATTCTTAAGGAAATCAGCCCTGAGTGCTCACTGGAAGGACAGATCCTGAAGCTGAGGCTCCAATACTTTGGCCACCTCATGAGAAGAGAAGACTCCCTGGAAAAGACCCTGATGTTGGGAAAGATGGAGGGCACAAGGAGAAGGGGACGACAGAGGACGAGAAGGTTGGATAGTGTTCTCGAAGCTACCAGCATGAGTTTGACTAAATTGCGGGAGGCAGTGGAAGACAGGAGTGCCTGGCATGCTCTGGTCCATGGGGTCATGAAGAGTCGGACACGACTAAACGACTAAACAACAACAAGGATGCGAAAAGTTCTTAGGAGACCCTCTACTCCCGTGCTGAAGTCCCAGAATTTCCCATGCAGAGGGATAGATTATTAAATGCTCTGGGAACT
Organism: Podarcis raffonei; assembly: GCF_027172205.1. Lineage (NCBI taxonomy): Eukaryota > Metazoa > Chordata > Lepidosauria > Squamata > Lacertidae > Podarcis > Podarcis raffonei. Next base: position 19,671,401 of record NC_070615.1, on the reverse strand, counting down.
GTAGCTTTGTGAGGGGAGTTGAGGTCTCCTAACTACCGGTACTCTCAGCACCTTTAACAAACTACACTTCCCAGGATTCTCTGGGGCTGTGTTTAAAGTGGTATCACAGTGCTTTAAATGTAAGGTGTGAATGTGGCTCATCTAGAGGGCACCAGGTTGGTGAGGACTGGTATATAGGATTGACATTTGAACTGGCTACAGGCAAAGGAAAAGACTTGTGTTTAAAAAAAATAAAAAAGAAAGAAAAGAGAGAGAAGGATTCAGCAAAAGAAACACTAAGTGAGAAAGGGAAAGACAAATAGAGGGAGGGAGGGAGGGAAACAAAGACAAATTCAGATGCAGACACCGATAAGGAGACCAAAAACCACAGTAGGCATAATACAAAAGGGAAGAGAATGAAACACTAGAGAATGAGAGAGACAAAGAGAGCAGGAGGGAGTCACGAGTCACTTCTTAGGGAGAAAATGCCGCTGCAGCAGGGAGATAAAACTGATTCCAAAATCTTCTGCCCATTACAGATAACTAGAAAGACAGGGCCCATCATATGGAGTGAGTGATGTTAGGACTGATAATAATAGCACCTGGGGCACAGCCAGCTATAAAAATCTAAAGGGACATATTGTGTTTGATAGCTGGAGAGCCGCTTTGCAATTCACTGCGCATCCTAATAAGAGTGAGGAAAGCAGTGTCGGCAGTGGGCAAGAATATCTATAGAAGGGAAAGAGATGCAAGTACACACCAGGATGCCTTTGGAGCAGCATGGGGCAGCATCAATGCAATGTGCGGCTAAATGGCTCCTGCCAAGGAACAAGGGGAAGGAGAGCTTTGTGTCGGCACATTATGGAATCTCTGGGCCGTGTTCTCAGTCGAAGCACAAAGGAGCAAGAAGCCATCGCTCTTCCTCCCCACCTTAAAAGAAGCACATCACATTCCCAAAGAGAACTTAACCCCCACCGTCACCACAAGGCAGTGGTTCATTTATTTATTTGTGGCATTTATCTCCCACCTGAGCTCAAGGGAGCATCTGTAGTTCTCCCCCTCCTAATTTAATCCCCGCAACAACCCTGGGAGTTAGGGTAGGCTAAGAGACAGTGACTGGCTCAGGCACCTAGTGAGGTTCTTGGTTGACTGAGGATTTTAGCCCAGGTTCAATACTCTAACCCAGATCACCAGTGTGGTTCCCATGAGCCCAATGGGGCTCGTAAAGGTTGTTACCTGGTGCCCATGAAGCCACTGCCCCCTTGGACATGAGATGGTGAGGTACACTGAGCCTCTTGGACTTGCCAATCAGAAGGTCGGCAGTTTGAGTTTGCATGACGGGGTGAGCTCCCTTTGCTCTGTCCCAGCTTCTGCCAACCTAGCAGTTCGAAAGCATACCTGTGCAAGTAGATAAATAGGTATCACTGTAGTGGGAAAGTAAACGGCTTTTCCGTGCGCTCTGGCTTCCGTCACTGTGTTCCGTTGTGCCAGAAGCAGTTTAGTCATGCAGGCCACAGGACCTGGAAAGCTGTCTGTGGACAAACACCGGCTCCCTTGGCCTGAAGCGAGATGAGTACCACACCCCATAGTCCAGTTTGACTAGACTTAACCATCCAGGGGTCCTTTACCCAGTGGCAGAGTATCTCCTCTGCATGCAAAAGGTCCCAGGTTCAATCTCCACCATCTCCAGATAGAATCGGGAAAACCTCTGACTAAAATCCCAGAGAACCACTGCCAGCCATTGTAGACAATACTGAGCTAGGTGGATTAATGGCTGGACTCTATATAAGGCAACTTCCTGTTTTCCATTGTCTTGTACAGCAGCTTGTGAATGCATATTGACAACATCTTCCTCAGCTCAGGGTGGCTCTGGTAATTGAACCTTGCCAATAAGCCCACAAAGATATAGCTGTTTATTTGTGAGGAAATACCACCATCATCAACAACAATAACAGGATCAAATTCATAAGAACATAGGAATCTTCCTTTTTTCTCTGCTTGGTTGTTGGCACAAACTGGAAGAGGAGGAAGAAGGAAGAAGTTCTAGCTTCTTGGTAGAGAATCTGCTTTCATGGAAAAGTTCACAGTTCCAATCTTTGGCGTCTCCAAGTACATACTGTCCAACCTTTTCAGATAAAAAACCCTCAGATGTGCATCTTCCAGGACATGCTCCCAGGCGAGTCATGAGACCTGTTCTTCCCTCTCACCCCCCAAAAAACATGGATGCTTTAGTTGAGATTCTTGCATTGCAGGGGGTTGGACTAGAAGTCCCTGAGAGTCCCTTCCAACTCTAAAATTCTATGATTCTATTCTATGAAAAGCACTTTTTCCTGGGCGAGACACCTAAAATGGCCACCCCGATCTCACATGTAAATATGGGATGTCCCTTTTTTTTCTGGGACACTTGGTGGGTATGCAAGTAGGGCTAGGAATAATTCCTGTCTGGAACCCTGGAAAGCTGCTGCCAATCACTGTAGATGATCCTGATCTAGATGGACCAATGGTCTGACTCAGTTATCTGGCTGGTTCATGGGTTCCTGAATCCTGATCATTGTCTATGTTGGCTGTGGCTGGTTGGAGCTGGAATCTAGCCACATCTGCAGGGCATGACGTTAGCTTCCGCTGCCCTCGAGCATCTCCCCGAATCCTCCAGATGTTTTGGACTACATCTCCCACCAGCCCCAGCCAGTATGAATGAGATGGACACCAGCTGTACAGAATGCACCGTTTTTCATTAATAGCAGATTCCAGTTCACTGAGGATGAGAAACTGCAAGTGCTTTACTATCTACAGCATGCATTGTAAGGGGGCAGATGACTAAAATTGCAGGGTCAAGAAGGAGAGTCGAGAGAAAGGAATAATGCTCTAGTGGAGCTTGTGATGCTGTAAAAAAATAATAATGAAGAAAAAGCCTCAAGCACATTTGCCTTTCCTTTAAAAAAAGGTGTTAAATTAAGGCATTATTATAAAAACAAAGCAAACGGCAAAGTATGTAATAAATTGCTTTATGCAGAATGAGAAATAAAACCCTCAATACTTCTGGCAATCTATAAAAGCCTGTAACTTTGTGCTCAGTACAGACCATTAATATTTTACAAAACTAGATAATGATTTGGATATAGTAACTGGAGAGCCCCTTCTGGCTGTACACAACAGAAAGGCTATATAATCCAGCAGTGGTTTACATAAGCTGCTATGCAAATGACTTCCAGTTCAAACACTCTGGATGCTGCAGTTAAAGCAGGGCTGGGGAGCTGCAGACCAAGGACCAAAAGCTACCCTCTAGCCTCCCTAGTTGGCCTTTGGAACTCAGCCATAATGCTCCCCAGGCCACACCCCCTCTCACAGGCCACACCTCCTCTCTCACAGGCCACACCCTCCCTTGAGTGCTTTTGCTTGGTTGGAATGTGTCACTGAACTATGATAAAGCCAATTGCTTGTATGCAAGGAGTATGGAGGGATGTGTGGTGTGTGTGTCTCTCTGAAAACCTGGGTTTTGCACGACTGGAAAAGAACCTCCTCCAATGCTCTCCCCACTTCTGCATCACACCTTCTCTGCCACTGGTACATGACCTCTGGACCTCCCTACCAGGGAACATGGCCCCCAGGCTGAAGATTATGCTTGGACTTATCCTTCATGAATTGGTCCAATCCTCTTGTAAAGTTGGTGGCCACCACTGCTTCCTGTGGGTGCTAGTTTCATAGTTTCGCTATGTCAAGAAGTACTTTCTTTTATCTGTCTTGAAGCTTCCAGTATTCAGCTTCATTGGATATCTGCAAGTTTAGAATATATTTCAGGATATCTGAGGCCAATTTTCAGCCCTGGTCAAGTTGTACCTGGGGAGAAATGCGTCACCATAGAGCCCCGCTCGCATTATACAGCCAACAGGGAGCTATTTAAAGCAACACTCCTGTGTAGCATCTTTTAGGTACGGATGTTTGCAAAGTATTTTACAATAAAGAGTCTTTTTTTGAATTACATATATTGCTCTCGCTGTAAAAATAAGACTGCCCCAAATATTGTTAAGTCCAACAGTACATGCCTCAGCAGGCAAAGAAAGTGATAATGAATACAGCACAGAAATGAAGCTTCTAAAATAAACAACTCTGGAGATTTGACTTCATTCAATTCCATCAAAATTGAAAGTGTGCAGGAATAAAGAACAGTGTGAGTAGCCAAGCCTGCCCTGGCTCTCAACACCTTTTGTGAGGATTACCGAGTTGCGGTTTTCAATCTTTTTCTTTTTTCATTCTTAGATTTCTTCTTCTTCTTTGATTCTAGCCAACGATGCTCCTTAAGCGCGGATGACTTGAATAGGCGATGGCTGAATCCCAGTCCAGCATGCCAGCCCACCATTTACCACACAAAGGGCCTCCTTTACTATCTCAGTACTCAAGGCCGAACTCCAGTGGTGAGTCTTTGTTGTTCGTATTTTCTTTGCCCAACTATCCTTAGACTATTATCTACCTCTGCTGCAGAGGTGGGGGACCTGTGGCCCTCCACCACAACATGGGGTCCGAGTGGAAAGATACATTGGATTTAGTTCACATTTAAAGGCAAACCAACCCACTGTGCACTTTCCAAAACAATACATGTACCAAAAGACAGTCCTCCTTTGAAATTTGCACTTCTTCGAATTTCACAGTGCAGTTCTCCAGCCTATAAATGTGTATAAAAAATGCATATACTGAGCTCAAGTGAGTTAAGCAATGAGTTTACACACACACAAAAAGGATTTTATTAGGGGAGATTGTTTTGCAAAAATTGTTTCGTTAGCAGAAATTCACAGTATAATGCCAATGAACTTTCATGAATACTTTTTAAAAAGAAAAATCAGATTTCCTCCTCTTTTAACTAGACAGTATTGATTGATATTGGTTTTATTTGTGGTTTTAATGATGATTTATGGATCTTTTGTTGATTTTATGCTTATATATTGTAGTCAGCCTTAGGTAAGAGCAGATTAAAATGCATAAAGGAATATGACTAGATAAACAGATACATGGATAAACCAACAAGGAAATGTAGGGAACTGAATCTGGGTCCCTCTGCATGCAATGCACGTGCTCTTCCACTAAATTACAGACTTTCCATCCATGGTATAGCCTCTGTGAAAGCTAGGCCAAAGTGCCCTTGACTAAGCCCATCTATGAAAATATGGGATTGAAAGATAGGAAGAGCCCCACAAGTGTAAATACCCATGGGTAGAGATGACAGGAAGTTTGCTTATGTTCACATTTTGTCAGGTTTTGGGGAATCAGAACCCTCCTCTGGTGGCAGCAAAGAAGAAGATAAAAAGAGAAGAGTTCTTACCAATTAGTTTATTCAATAATCACAGCGAGAGATAAAAGAATGCGATCTCTCTCTAGAAATGGCATTGCTCCAACTGTAGTCCCCCTCCTTCATTTCCCTTACTCTACATCAGTCCTGTGTCGGCTAATCTGAGCCTTCCGCCGCTGAGCTCTCTGCTATACTACTCTCAATGTCTGTCTGGTCCTGGGAGAAGGGAGGTTATGAATGCTTTCCAAGGACACTGAGTCTGTCAGCTGTCTCTCCCCTAGCGCTGGTTCTTCTTCCTGCTCTTCCTCTTCCAATATTTCCCAGCTCTGGTCTCTGCAGCCTCTGAACCATGCCCTTCTGCAGACCACTGTTCTAAATCTATACTGTCCTCCTGTTCTTGGGAAGGTTCAGGAGAAGGGGTGGTGGCCCCCGCCATTCCTCCTCAGTCCAGCCCCTGACACATTTAAATGTGAATCTATGAAATTTGCACTTTCTGAAACAATTTGAGAACTCAAGCACAGCCATCCTTTTGAATTCACAATGTTTATGAAAGATGCATATATATGGGGTCAAGTGTACATAAAAAAACAGCATGTAAAAATAACATACAAAAAATGCATTCTATTTGAAGAAGCTGCCTGCAAAAATGTTTCCATTAGTCGAAAGTGCATACCCAGAATGTGTTTATTAGGAGAAATTTGTACTAAAATTTATGGTGAATTTTCATGAGGGTTGAAAAACAAAAAATTGCAAATTGTGGCTGAAATGTAGAGAACGGAATTTAAGATTGGGAAAACGAGCAAAAGATAGAACTGAAACTGACAGATCCTTCCATCTCTACCTTTGGGCCTCCATCTGCCTTCACTCCCTGGAGTCCAGAAGGGCCTGGAGCTGCGTCTCTTTGCGAAAAGGCCATTGCAAGCTCTCAGCAAACCTTAGCTTTAGACTTAGCTATTGATTCCTTTGTCTCACTCTTTCTTGGCCTTTAGAACATGACAGGCTGTTGGAGAACTGAATTTTCCCTGCCTTTGAAGGGTTCATTGATTTTAGTTTATACATGCTCTCTCACACACACCTTTCCTCCTTGCTTTGGAAGTAAACCTCTTATTTTCCAAGGGAGCTTACAGAACCAAGTTCACCAATAGCCAAACGATTTCAGTGAAGTACTTTGGTCTCATTTGTCCTGGTGACATGTGGGCAGCATCCCCCACCCATCTCCCATTTCTTCAAAGCAGGAATGGCAGCTTAAAGGAGCAAAGGAAAAGAAAGAGGGAAACTAACAGCTTTTCGATAGGGCAAGCAGCTGAACTGTTGATCACTTTTTCCTGGGAAGGAAAGGAACTGCAGGCCTGGCAGACTTTTCTGCTAAGTTCTGCCCAGGACACTGTACCCAGAAGAGAAAAATATCCAATAGTGAAAACACACACACAAACCTGCCAATTGAAGACTCAAGTTAAGGTTATCTCATGTTGTCTCAAGCTCCCCAAAGCCAGGAAACTAACTACCATGTGTGCCCTGTGATCAGTAATTCTGTTGTGTAATGTCACAAATTGTTCTTGCTTACAACCCTCTCCATCTGGCCAAACCTTTTATTGGTCTTTCAGGCCCAAGTTCAGAGAGGGAGGATGGAGTGCTTTGAACCAAAAATGCCCCACTTTGCCTTATACTGAGTCAGGATGTTGGTTCATGTTGCTCGATATTGTTCACACTGCCTGGCAGCTGCTATCCAGGGTTTTAGGCAGAAAGTCTCTCCCAGCCATACCTGGAGATGTCGGGGATTGAATCCGTAACCTTCTGCTTGCAAGGCAGTTGCTGTGCCACGGAGCAATGGTCCCGTGTCTTGCTGTACTTGCAGATGAATCTTCCTGAGAATTGGCACAAGCCTGTTTACGGCTTACATTAGTAGCTGGCAGGATGGGTTAAGACCAGGATGGGGAACCGTTTTGACTCTGTGGTTCAGCACCTTTCTGAGCCCTAACCTAGCAATTCAAATTTGACCAATGGGAGGGCCTGCCTGTCTTCCAATTGCTTGATGCCAGACTGATGCCAAATGATTGATTGCTTTGAAGTCCCGAAGTCAGGACTGTAAGTCCCAAAGCAAAACTGAATGACTTGACAGTTCAGCTTTCTGATTCTGGTTTGGGAGCTGCCGCATGATGAACAAGAACAAAATGTCCATTTGCTATCACATTGAGATTTTTGCCAGGAGGCATGCTGCAAGACTTCTGTGGTTGCCTTGTGAGCTCAGTTGACTAACTTGGAATTGACGTGAGCTCCTGTGAGCACTTTTTGGGTGTTGGGGAGCGGAGAGGCACTGGCCTAAAATGCACTGAAATCAGAATCATTAAGCAATTCATTCCTGTTAAAAATCAGAATATTGACTGCCTGCACACTGCCAAGATTCACCTTTTGTGTTGTCTGTTTAAATGGATGAACTGTTTTTCAAAACTTGCTTTGATATTTTTCATTACTGGCACAATCACCCATCATGGCAGTGCTTGGAAACAGAGCTTCGTGTAGCAGGTCATGTGGAGTACCACCAGTCTCACTCCTATTGCATCAGAAGAGGCCCTCATCTCCCAGTGTTTGAACCATCCTGCCAGATACTGATGCAAGGAACAGCAAGATTGTGCAACACCTTTGCTGATCACAGGGTTATATCTGTTAAGGCATCAGCATTAACTTCCAGTTTCTAAGCTTTGCGGTGCTTCAGCCAACAATATAGCCTTAACTCTAGCCTTCAGCCAGCAGGGTTTTTAATAAATGAATTTCCCTGGGTTTTTTTAAAAGGAAATTTGTTAAAATACTAGGTTTTGAGTCCCCCAAAATAGGGGTTGTGTTATACATGGGGGCGTGTTATACAAGGAAAAGTATGGTATGTTTGTTCAGGACTCACAGCACCTTCTCATGGGCCCCAAAAGGTTGGCCACTCCTCATCTGACTACTGCACTTTACTATCATATTCCATAGCTAAATGAATACCGTAGATATTGCACATAGTGCCCACTATGTGGCTGACTGCAGACACTGGGATTTTTTTTGTTTAATTAAAAATGAAATGTGCACATACCACATTAATTTACCAGTAGTTGCTGCCTTGGGCTTTAATGGAACATGGAAACCTTAATAATTTTTGAACCACTTCTCAGAAAGTTACCAAACCAACAGAGGATCAGCTTCCTTAATGAGTCTGGATAAAATACACAACAGTTATCACCAAAATGTGAAAGAAATACTCCTGTAAATCTGTTCAAAATTATGAGTAAGCTTTTGTAGTTTCCTAAACCACCTAACTTTATTAGTAGAAATTCTGAAGGGACGCCGCCCCCCACAATCAGTTCTCAGTTTGGTACATTTGTAGACCACACCATTTTGGCAAGTGGGTTGTCTGTCTGTCCATTTGTCTGTTCTCTGTGGGTTCATCCACACCTTGAGATATCATTGCCAAATTCAGCACAAGGTTTCCCAAGGGGCAGGCAGTGGTCTTTGTCAATGTCTAGATGCTGAGCACCACTTTGAATCAAGATGGTAGACCAATACACACAACCCAAATTACACTATCCATTTTAAAATAACTTTTTTTGTTTTGTTTCTTAGAATACCCGAGCAGCACTGGGCACTTTCTGCTGATAGATATATACCAAGTTGCTCCAAGTGTCATTTTTATGAGCTATAGAATTTTGAGATATTTAATGGTGTAGCCTTCTTATTGCTGCCCATCTTAACTTTTTGCTGTTCATATGCCCCTTTAATAATTTGTGGACAGAAGTCCACATGGCTTATCACTGCCTCCTACTGGATTAAATCAGAGGTGCTTTGCTTGCACCATAGCTCTGATACAGGTACCAAGTCATATGTGCCAGCATTTGACAGGTGAAGATAGGGGCACTCTTGTGTATGTCCAGAGGGGAAGCCATGTTTAGTTTGTTACATAAACAAATAGAGGGAGTCTTGTGGAGCTTTAAAGAGTAGCAGATTTATTACGGCATAAGTTTTTGTGGTCTAGAACATCTGGACTTCTGATCAAGTGGGTTTTAGGCTACAGAATTTATGCCACAATAAATCTGTTAGTCTTTAAGGTGCCATAATCAGGCGTGACAACAGAAGCAAATGGCTTGGGGGAGCAAAGCTTTGGCAAATGCAATTATTAGGGGACCATGAATTTAATCTGTGCTTAATAAGATGTGATTAAAAGCTGAGGGAGCAAACAGGCTTGTGGGGATAGTTTGCGTGTGTCTTGTGTAATACTTATAACACTCTGCTGGCTCCTGCCCAACACACACAGACAGAGGCTCCCACTTGTAAGAAAGAAAGAGACCTTTCTTCAGGCAAGTAACAGTACAGGCTCAGCAGCAGACACAGTGCTTGGGAGTCACAATTTGGGAGTTCAGGAGCAAGGCAAGAAGTTTAGAACTGGACGGAAGCAACAAAGATGTCCAAACAAGTTTCCGATACCCTCTCACCGAGCTTTTTAAAATCAGGTGTGGTGAGCTCAGTTGTGAGGCTCTCTTGCCTTGTAGGAATGTGGAGATTGCAAGTGTGCACTTTTTCAAGGCGGGTGGGTCTGCTCCCATCTGTGAAGGTGATGCCTAGTTCTTGGCAACAAGTCTGCCCCCTCCTGTTCAGGTTCCTGTTCAGTTTCTGTCATCTCCTGTTCTGCTTCCCCCCATGGCTGAGGAAGCCCTCCTCAGCTTCTACTGAGGCTCTCTGCTCTGCAGGAAGGTCGGCGGGGAGATCCAGCATCTCTGTTCCCTTTTTCAAAAAGGGGAAGGGGAGACCCCTCTCCTCCAACCCAGGTTCCCACAATCCTCCTCCTCCTCCTCCTCCTCCTCCTCCTCCTCCTCCTCCTCCTCCTCCTCAGCCTGCCAACCCAATTGCTTCCAACCATCCCAACAGTGCTGTGGAGTGCATGACAAACACCTCTATTCTCACACCAAGGATCACAGCCTGAGCCTTCCTCCATTACACATGGCTGAATGATTCCCGCCCCCCTCAACTCCTGCACAGTGGAGATTAAACTGACCATAGGATGGTTAATCTCATAGTCGATCTATTTGTGCTTATTATGCAAGAGTCCGGTTTCATTTGATTTAAAATGAAAGTTTTGTGTCTTGCATCTTCAAGGTGGCTGGTTGTAATGCGACAGATTTAGCAGCCCATTCCTTATCTGGATAGGCAGTTATGAAGGTGGGCAGACTGCAGGGAAGGGAAGCAAACATTCACATATAGTGCCCCTCTGCATGGCCGGTGCAATTAGGTGGTGACAGCGGCATTGCTGCTGCTTACCCTGATGATGCAGGGGGAGAGCAGTAGCGAAGTCAGCCTTGTGCAGGTTTCCACCAGCGTACCTGTGCAGCCCAACCTCAGCATTGCCCTGCTCCATCCTGCCCCAGTAAGCAGCAAATACATCGTTCTCTGGAAGGTGTCACAGCAATGCAGGGAGCTGCTTTATATCCAACCAGACCACTTGTCCACCTAGCTCCATCTGGTACGCAGCCTGAGACCCTACCTGCCCACGGACTGTCTCCCCAATGCACTCTACATGGGGCTACTTTTGAAGGTGACCCGGAAACTACAACTAATCCAGAATGCGGCAGCTAGATTGGTGACTGGGAGCGGCCGCCGAGACCACATAACACTGGTCCTGAAAGACCTACATTGGCTCCCAGGACGTTTCCAAGCAGAATTCAAAGTGTTGGTGTTGGCCTTTAAAGCCCTAAATGGCCTCGGTCCAGTATATCTGAAGGAGCATCTCCACCCCCATCGTTCTACCCAGACACTGAGGTCCAGTGCCGAGGGCCTTCTGGTGGTTCCCTCACTGCGAAAAGCAAAGCTATAGAGAACCAGGCAGAGGGCCTTCTCGGTAGTGGTACCCTCCCTGTGGAACGCCCTCCCATCAGGTGTCAAAGAGATAAACAACTACCTGACATTTAGAAGACACCTGAAGGCAGCCCTGTTTAGGGAAGTTTTTAATGTGTGACATTTTAATGTATTTTTAATATTTTTGGAAGCCGCCCAGAGTGGCTGGGGAAACCCAGCCAGATGGGCGGGGTACAAATTAATAATAATAATAATAATAATAATAATAATAATAATAATAATAAATAATTATAGCTCAGTATTGTCAACACTGACTGGTAGAGCTTCTTCAGGGTTTCATATGCAGGGAGTGTCTCCCCGCCTGCCTAGAGATCCTGGGGGTTGAAGCTAGGACCTTCTGTAGGTAAATCTGATGTCACTGCAGCACTGCCCCACCACAATGTCTGCTCCTGCTGCACGTGGATGTATATGCATTTGAACTAGAATTAAGATGCTACCCCTTAAGGTGGTCATGAGTCTTCCTTTACAGAGGAGAGACATCTTTGAAGGCATCCTTCATTTAACGGCTGCCTGGTCCGAGTCCAGCTGAAAGATAATGAGCCTTCAGAAAGGAGATCAAGGACCTTGAAGTTGCCCATCAGTTGTTAGCACCAACGACAGCAGACTGAGCAGGCACAAAGGATGCCTAGTCACAGTCTTATAAGACATTGTATTTTTGCTTCAGTGATTTCAGTTATGACAATTATTTCTGACCTTGCAGCAGTAGATGTAAAGTCGCATGTGTAAAATGTTTGGCAAACCTGTGAGGCGATGTTCTATCAGAATGAGTCTTGGTTAAGTCCAGAAGGTCCCGTGCTTAATTCCTGGAGGTTGGGTTAGGAAAGATCCCCTGTCTGAAATCCCAGAGAGCCATTGCCAGTCAGTGTGGACAATACTGAGCTAGATGGACCAGTAGGTCTGACTTGGTTTACGGCAGCTTCCTATGGCCTAGACCATTAAACAAAACAAACTGCAACAGTCCATAAGACAGCTATCATTCTTCCATTGCCAATAGCCTTGCTGCTTTCAGCTGAAACAGGTTAAATTCTGCTGAAGCTCCCAAGACACTTTCCATCTGATGATCTGGTATAATCCTGCACTGGCAAGTGGGACTCCCTGTCTCTCAGCATGCCAATAAGGGCCCTATCATTACAGATCTGCCTGCACTAATCTCTCGGATGCAAAATGGTAAACTGGGGAAGCTTAAGCGGTCCAGCTATCTGGCACACTGAGGTTTCCTGGGCACTTCTTTAACGTGGAAAGTTGTATTTTAGGTGGATAATGTCTGATCCTTTTTAGTTGTTAGGAGTGCACTAAATTGGCTGGTAATTGGTACCCAGCGGAACTGGGCGTTCTATCTCAGAATGGGACCGAGGCTATGAAATCCCTGTTCGATATTCAAAGAGGAGGTGAAATAAATATGGTAAATACATACATACATACATACATACATACATACATACATACAATGTCCCACTTATGGTTAAACAAAGCTATGAGTGCAAGTAGCTGTGTGAGCTTGGAAGTAATTTGTTGTTGTTTAGTCGTGTCCGACTCTTTGTGACTCCATGGACCAGAGCACGCCAGGCACTTCTGTCTTCCACTGCCTCCCGCAGTCAGTCTCATGTTTGTAGCTTCGAGAACACTGTCCAACCATCTCGTCCTCTGTTGTCCCCTTCTCCTTGTGCCCTCAATCTTTCCCAACATCAGGGTCTTTTCCAGGGAGTCTTTTCTTCTCGTGAGGTGGCCAAAGTATTGGAGCCTCAGCTTCACAATCTGTCCTTCCAGTGAGCACTCAGGGCTAATTTCCTTAAGAATGGATGCGTTTGATCTTCTTGCAGTCCATGGGACTCTCAAGAGTCTCCTCCAACACCATAATTCAAAAGCATCAATTCGTCGGAGATCAGCCTTCTTTATGGTCCAGCTCTCACTTCCATACATCACTACTGGGAAAACCATGGCTTTAACTATACAGACCTTTGTTGGCAAGGTGATGTCTCTGCTTTTTAAGATGCTGTCTAGGTCTGCCATCGCCTTTCTCCCAAAGAGCAGGCGTCTTTTAATTTCGTGACTGCTGTCACCATCTGCAGTGATCATGGAGCCCAAGAAAGTAAAATCTCTCACTGCCTCCATTTCTTCCCCTTCTATTTGCCAGGAGGTGATGGGCCCAGTGGCCATGATCTTCGTTTTTTTTGATGTTGAGCTTCAGACCATATTTTGCTCTCTTCTCTTTCACCCTCATCAAAAGGTTCTTTAATTCCTCCTCACTTTCTGCCATCAAGGTTGTATCATCTGCATATCTGAGGTTGTTGATATTTCTTCCGGAGATCTTAATTCTGGCTTGGGATTCATCCAGCCCAGCCTTTCGCATGATGAATTCTGCATATAAGTTAAATAAGCAGGGAGACAATATACAGCCTTGCCGTACTCCTTTCCCAATTTTGAACCAGTCAGTTGTTCCATATCCAGTTCTAACTGTAGCTTCTTGTCCCACATAGAGATTTCTCAGGAGACAGATGAGGTGATCCGGCACTCCCATTTCTTTAATAGTTTGCTGTGGTTGACACAGTCAAAGGCTTTTGCATAGTCAATGAAGCAGAAGTAGATGTCTTTCTGGAACTCTCTAGCTTTCTCCATAATCCAGCGCATGTTTGCAATTTGGTCTCTAGTTCCTCTGCCCCTTCGAAATCCAGCTTGCACTTCTGGGAGTTCTCGGTCCACATACTGCTTAAGCCTTGCTAGCGTGTGAAATGAGTGCAATTGTGCGGTAGTTGGAGCATTCTTTGGCACTGCCCTTCTTTGGGATTGGGATGTAGACTGATCTTCTCCAATCCTCTGGCCACTGCTGAGTTTTCCAAACTTGTTGGCATATTGAGTGTAGCACCTTAACAGCATCATCGTTTAAAATTTTAAATAGTTCAGCTGGAATATCATCACTTCCACTGGCCTTGTTATTAGCAGTGCTTTCTAAGGCCCATTTGACTTCACTCTCCAGGATGTCTGGCTCAAGGTCAGCAACCACACTACCTGGGGTGTACGAGACATCCATATCTTTCTGGTATAATTCCTCTGTGTATTCTTGCCACCTCTTCGTGATGCCTTCTGCTTCTGTTAGGTCCTTTCCACTTTTGTCTTTTATTATGGTAATCTTTGTACGAAATGTTCCTTTCATATCTTCAATTTTCTTGAACAGATCTCTGGTTTTTCCCATTCTATTGTTTTCCTCTATTTGTTTGCATTGCTTGTTTAAGAAGGCCTTCTTGTCTCTCCTTGCTATTTTTTGGAAATCTGCATTCAATTTCCTGTATCTTTCACTATCTCCCTCGCATTTTGCTTGCCTTCTCTCCCCTGCTATTTGTAAGGCCTCGTTGGACAGCCACTTTGCTTTCTTGCACTTTCTTTTCATTGGGATGGTTTTAGTTGCTACCTCCTGTATAATGTTATGAGCCTCCATCCATAGTTCTTCAGGCACTCTGTCCACCAAATCTAAATCCTTAAACCTGTTCCTCACTTCCACTGCGTATTCATAAGGGATTTGACTTAGATTGTATCTTACCGGCCCAGTGGTTTTTCCTACTTTCTTCAGTTTAAGCTTGAATTTTGCTATAAGAAGCTGATGATCTGAGCCATAGTCAGCTCCAGGTCATGTTTTTGCTGACTGTATAGAGCTTCTCCATCTTTGGCTGCAGAGAATATAATCAATCTGATTTCGATGCTGCCCATCTGGTGATGTCCATGTGTAGAGTCGTCTCTTGTGTTGTTGGAAAAGAGTGTTTGTGATGACCAGCTTGTTCTCTTGGCAGAACTCTATTAGCCTTTGCCCTGCTTCATTTTGAACTCCAAGGCCAAACTTGCCAATTGTTCCTTTTATTTCTTGACTCCCAACTTTAGCGTTCCAATCCCATATAATGAGAAGAACATCCTTCTTTGGTGTCATTTCTATAAGCTGTTGTAAGTCTTCATAGAATTGGTCAATTTCAGTTTCTTCAGCACCAGTGGTTGGTGCATAAACTTGGATTACTGTGATGTTAAAAGGTCTGCCTTGGATTCGTATTGAGATCATTCTATCATTTTTGAGATTGCATCCCAGTACAGCTTTCACCACTCTTTTGTTGACTATGAGGGCCACTCCATGTCTTTTACAGGATTCTTGCCCACAGTAGTAGATATGATGGTCATCCAAACTGAATTCGCCCATTCCCGTCCATTTTAGTTCACTGATGCCCAGGATGTCAATATTTATTCTTGCCATCTCATTTTTGACCACATCCAACTTACCAAGGTTCATGGTTCTTACATTCCAGGTTCCTATGGAATATTTTTCTTTACAGCATTGGACTTTCCTTTCGCTTCCAGGCATATCCGCAACTGAGCGTCCTTTCGGCTTTGGCCCAGCTGCTTCATCAGCTAATCTACTTGTACTTGTCCTCCGCTCTTCCTCAGTAGCATGTTGGACGCCTTCCGACCTGAGGGGCTCATCTTCCAGCGTCATAACTTTTATATGCCTGTTGCCTTTGTCCATGGAGTTTTCTTGGCAGGGATACTGGAGTGGATTGCCGGTTCCTGCACCAGGTGGCTCACGTTTGGTCAAAACTCTCCACTATGACCTGTCCATCTTGGGTGGCCCTGCACAGCATAGCTCATAACTTCTCTGAGTTATTCAAGCCCCTTCGCCATGGCAAGGCAGTGATCCATGAAAGGGCTTGGAAGTAATACTAGAGCCAAATTATATCTATCTATATATATCTATATCATCTGTATCTATATATCTGCAGCCACTTTCTTTAATGACAAACTCAGTTGTTCAGATGGGGCCAATACCAGGTAATTGAACACAATACAGAGGCTTACTTCCAAAATGCATGAACTGAAGACTGAGCCAGAAAATATGTGCATGACTCAAAGAGTAGCAAAGGTGTAGAGAGAAAGAAACTCAAAAGACTCAGGCTCTGGAAATGTTGCCTGTTCTTGGCTTTCTAATTGGGGTATGGAGTTCCATCAGAAGAACAGAAGCACAGCTTCCTGGGTTGCCTGAAAAAGCAATCTGGGTCAGCATTCAGTTTCTTAGCAGGGGGCAATCAGAGTCTTGTGGGAAGCCTTCCAGCAGAGCATGAAGACAATGGTTGTCTCCTGTTGGGTATCCTGAGGTATATTGCTTCTGAACATTTTTCTTTTCTGGTTTTTTTTTTAATCCCCACCCCCAATCTCTCACCAAAGAAGACTCCAAGAGTAACTTACAAGATAAGTAGTCAAGGCAGTCTTTACTCTCTCAGGATTAACATCTGAAAGACAGGGCAGAAAAGGAAAGGAGAAGATGGAATGGGGAAGAAGGAGAGGGAACAGGAAGATCAGGTGCCCGTTTCTTAAACTAACTGTTGTTAAAATGCCCACCTGGCAGTTTGGGAAGCAGAATGAAATGGCCACATGAGATTGGAAGGAGGGCCAAAGGCAGCTGGTTGCTCAGCAGAGCGGATGGAATAGCCCTGTTTCCCTGCTCAGCCTAATAGCTATTGATAGCCTGACAATGTTTTGTTTTCGAAAGGAGGAGATCTTGGAGTTCAAACCAACCTGCATAGTCATCTTTTCTGATCTTCATGACTTTCCCTCAGTCAATTTGGGTTGTGGTTAATCAGGGTTGACCAAAGAGACACTCTATTTACAACGTTACATTGATTGTTGAAATGCAGTGACAACTGACTTTCACATGGCGATCTTGATGACCTCCATTCTTATGAACAGACAAATGGGAGATGTAGTGAGATTGGAAATATTAACTTGTTCCATTTCCCAAAAGTGAGGAAAGAGCTTTTTTTCAGGAATTCACAAAAAATTATCTTTGAATTAATAACTGAAAGTTGACAATCACCAAATTTTGGGCATTCATTCACACACTCTCCAACACACTTATGTATTTGTGTGTGTGTGTGTGTGTGTGTGTGTGTGTATGTGTATGGACACCCCCGATTTGCAGCTCCCTGATAATGGCATTTTGCCCTCTGCTGCCTCAGGAGTCACCACTCCCACCCCAAATCTATCCCTGAAAAACTGTTCCTTTTCCCACTTTTCCCACTAGCCACATTTGGCCCACAAGCCTGAAATTCCCCACCTCTACTCTAATTCATCTGCCCATCACTATCAGTTCTCTCACACAACAGGAAGCAGCACTGGGGAGTCAGAGATAAATTGCACTGCTGATTTCTCCCTGCAGCCTTCTCGTTCTCTGTTGGAGACATTACCTTAAAGAAGCAACTGACTCCTTAAAAACCTATGCTTGTAAGTTAGAGATTTCCCAATACTGTAGTGAAGATGCGGAGAAGTTTTGTAGCGCCAATGGGTATTGGCTTCCCATCTCGGCAAACGGGACAAATTGATTGTTCTTCAAAAGCCCCGGTCAATATTAGCCTCTTGCGTCAATAAATCCTGATTTTTCACTCTGATCAGTCGATAGCTGCATATAAAGGCAACCTGAATGTGGCCTTGATAAAACAACCATCAGCTTTGTGTGCAACAGCAGATGCTAGGCAGATGGATTAGACAGTCATATTAGATT
This sequence comes from Podarcis raffonei, assembly GCF_027172205.1. Lineage (NCBI taxonomy): Eukaryota > Metazoa > Chordata > Lepidosauria > Squamata > Lacertidae > Podarcis > Podarcis raffonei. The sequence goes on along the minus strand of NC_070615.1, from coordinate 19,653,732 downwards.
GGGGGGGGGGACACAAGTATTTTGCCACAAAGGAAGGTCATGTACTGTTCCTCAATTCACCTGGATGTACATAATGTAATAACAGTGTACAGGAGCAGCTCACATAATTGCATGCTTATCCATTCCTGCAAACTGCGTGGTATAAACTGTGGATTTAAAGACAGCCAAGTGGTGCTTAATTGTTTCATAATGTGCAGGCTTCAGTTCTCTCAGTGATAACAGGAAAGGTTGGGAAACCAAAAAGGAAGCTGATAAATTGTCCTGCTATTGCAGAGTAGGATCTTGAGAACTTATATTCCATGGTTGCATCTGCAGTCTAGAATTGAACTGTCTTAAGAGTCATTTCTTCTTGAGGAACCTAGGAGCTATAGGGTCTCTAACAAAGAATCTGGGAAGGGGTGTAGCTCAGTAGTAGAGCACATGATTTACATGCAGAGGGTCCCAGGTTTCAATCTCTTGTCATCTCTAGGTAGGGCTGGGAAGGATTCCTGCCTGAAACGTTGAAGAACTGCAAGTCAGCATTGGTAGTGCTGAGCTAGATGAATCAACAGTCTGACTCAACATATTGAAAGACAACGTCTTATGTTGCTAAGTTCTTAGCAACCTCATCATTCTTTGGGGGAAGCAATGGCAGCTATGGAATCAATACAAATCTGAAGTGCAGAGAAGTCCCAAGAGTAGCTATGGGCCAGCAACGTCCACAATTACATTTTGAACAGCTCTGTCCTAAATCTTTGAATGACCTCTCTCAGTTGTTGCGTGTGGATGTTAAACAGTGTGAGATACAAGATAGACTCCCGCAGGACCTCATAGTGCAGGTGTAGGGGAGCTCTTTCACCCCGGGGGCCACCTAGGCAACCTCCCAGGGACCACATGCCAGTGGTGGGTGGGGCCTGAGACAAAAGTAGGTGGAGCAACAAATGTAAAGATTACCTTTGTACAGCCTTAAATTTTACCTTTGTACAGTAGGTAGTTTCTAAACACACTCACACACCCCTCTCCGCCCTCTGTTTGGACAAGCAAGAGGCATTATCAGGGTCCAAGGGTGCAAAGATGGGCTGGTGAGGGGTGTGGCTTGAGCAGAAGGGGACTGACCTGAGGGCCAGATAGAGGGGCTTGGGAGTCTCATTTGGCCCTTGGGCCTGAGGCACCCCACCAGACATAGGGTAAATGCCCAACAGCACCTTGCAAACCATCTAGTCTTGTGAGATGATCCCATTCCCAACGTCTCTGAACAATATCTGAAACAGCAAAATTAGTGCTTGTAGGACTGGATTTTCGTTTTGTTTTATCCTGTTAATGTATCTTTTACATTGTTCTTGGTATCCATTAAGAGTAGATTATTTCATTATAATATTTAGTTTATTCTTTGCTTATTAAGTGTTTGCCTTTGCTTATTTGAGTTTTCAAAGTGCTTTGTAAGAAATTGCACCCCCCTACAAGGGCAATGTTGATTATAAGTTGATGTTTCTTATGTGCACCTTTGAGCACAATCCACTGTGGAAAAGAGGAATGAAATTAAACCAAGGTAGAGACGGTCCAAAAATCCTACTTTCAGTTTCCAAAATATATTGCACCCACACAAAAACTGGGGTGCACTATTCTCTTGATTTTTAGGGTGACAGATTTTTCTCTCCAAAATATTTACACAGGTGTGGGCTGCTGCTCACCTTAATTCTACAAAGTTAAGGAGTTCGGGTTCAGTTTCAATGTTTTAAAATGGGCCACTCCCATCCAATCCAACCTCCTGTTCTCACAGTTGCTAACCAGATGCTCATGGCAAACACACAAGGAGGTCCTGAGGGCAACATTGCTCTCCCCACTCCCACACTTACTAGAATGGTTTTGGAATGATACAATGTGCCATTGCATTGCTCCCAAACCACTTCAGGATGTGTGGCTCGCTTTTTACTTCCCCTGCTTGCTGGAGTGACTTGGAAGTGACGAAACGCCACATTGCATTCCACCATTCTGAAGCCATTCTAGTTAAGTGCTGGTAGAGGAGACGGGGAGAAAGGGTCCCATCACACTGGGAATGTGAGAGAACCCCAAACCACCAAACACCTCATCCATTCAATCCTTAAATCCTAATGTATTTAGAACAATTGTGTGCAGATTTTGGAGAAAAATCTTTTTCTCTATGACATTTTTGGAGCGGCTTTGATTTGCTACAAATCACCCCAAGAATGGCTGGGGAAAAAATAGAGAGAGAAACTTCAGCATAGCAATAAACAAAACTTCTGGAATTGGTCATCCAGGTAGGAATGGATCCATTGTTGCTAACCTCTCTTGTGCCTTTGTTAGTCATTTCTAGCTTATCAGCCTCCCCCAACAGAAACAATGTCCTTTACTGTCATGCATGGTCACCCAGAGGCAATGCTGTATTCAGCACAGGTGACCAGGCCAGGCTTCATTTTTGAACAGCTTTCTCTTTGGCCCAGTAGTGGTTTCTTAGCAACTACTCAGCTCTCTCCTGCAAGACAGCAAGATTTAGGAGCTTTCTTTTTCTCTTATCCTCAGGTGTTTTGCGACTACCACGGCCATTCCCAGAAGAAGAATGCATTTCTATATGGATGCAGTATAAAGGAGACCTTGTGGCAGGCGGGACGTACTGTTGATACGACTGTTGTCACCGAGGATGTTGGATACAGGGTAAGACGTTCTTCTTATAGTACAGACTTTTGCACAGAAATTCCAGGTGAAACTGCCCTGCTGCTCCTCTGAGTGGCCTGTTTATTGATCATTTGTCCTGATTTACTTGCGCAAAGCTTACACAGAGGTGAAATGGTATTTGTTCCTTATTCAGAATTCATTCTGTTTGCAGGGAGGTTATTTGACAATTAGCATCCATCCTGATTTGCTTGCAGGGAATTCATACACCTTCCTGTAAATTGTTCATTCATTCCACAATAGTTGAGTCAACCCTCCATTGGAAAAAGTCTATTTCTTTTTCAAAGTGGAACTTTTGTGGTTGCATGACAGAACACTTTAACCTACTTTAATTGGGCAAACTTACATTTCCTGATATGTGCTTGACTACCTTCTGGAAAATACTGACAGTCTTGAGTAGGAATTTAAGAAGCGCTTTCTGTTCTGACCTGTATTCATCATAATCAGCACTGTTTGCATTCTGCTGCAATTCGATTTCCACCAACTATTAATATAATTTGTGCCCCTGTCTGCTACTTAACATGGCTTTTGTAACTGTTTACATAACTTAATCAGCTCACACTAATTTCAATGTAAAAGAAACATCAAAGCGATGTAAAAAAAGTCATTAATTACATCTCATTTGCAGACACAATTAAACAACAAAGAGGTGAGCAAATATTGATCGTATTCGCTTGCCTGATTTCTGTTCCTGACCATAGACAAACACATGAACTACAGCAATTTCTACTTCCCTTTTCTGTTTTCTTCTGAATTCTCCAACATCCCTAGTCTGGAGACAGCCCTGGACTTTCCAGCTTTAGATTTTTGAATTATGTTATCTAATAACAAACTTAGGTGGTAAGAATTCCAACAGAGAGGAAACCACACAGAGCAATTGAGAAACAGATAAGAGGTGCCAACATGTTCAGAACCCTGAGGTTTTTACAAGTCCCCAAACCCCTAAAACCTACGAAGACAAGTTGCCTCCTCACCCACTTTCCAAAAAACACTTCCAAAAGAGAACAAAGCCTGCTCAGCAGCATGGAATATTGTTTATCTGACCCTATGTGTGCTATACATTTAAAGCAATATCCTACCACTTTAAGTAGTCATGGCTTGTCCCAAAGAATCATGGGAAGTGTAGTGTGTTAAGGGTGGCTGAGAGTTGGTAGGAGATCCCTATTCCCCTCCCAGAGCTACAATGACCAGAGTTCTCTGGGAAGAGGGATTGACAGTTAAACCACTCTGACAAGTGTAGGTCTAGGAGAAGAATAGGGCATCTCCTAGCAACGCTCAGCACCCTTAACAAACTACGCCTCCCAGGGGGGAAGCCATGACTATTCAAAGTGGCATGATACTGCTTTAAAATGTATATTGCAGATGGAGCATCTGTTGGAAAGTGAATATGGGAAACCAAGGTGGTGGTTGGAGATGGAATGGTTTTCTTTTTTTCTTTTTTTGTGTGTGCGGTGAATAAAATTATTGTAAATACCTTTGGCTGTGTGCGTTGCTTTCCCACTTTGCAGTGCTAAGGGTTAGCTGCACCTGCTGTAATTGAAAGTGAAAGCATTTCCCGAAGTGATCTTAATAGAGCACACCGTGAGCCTGAAACATTGACCAGAGGAAATATTTCACACAGCGTTCCTTAGCCTGAGCAAGATAGCGTTGGCGGGGTGAGGGACGGCAAGGTGGGGGAAAAGCTCGTCGTCAGCATATCTTCTGGAGCTTTGTTGCCGCCAAACTTTAGGAAACCGGGGATTGCTGGCAAGCATATAGAGAGCATCAAAGGGCTGCCTTCCAGCAATTGAGGTGTGTGCCTTGAATCCGCAATGGATGAGCCATGAGCAAACTTCTGCTGCAGTCTGACAGCGGAGGCATTAAACACTGACACCCACATGTTATGAAACCTGTTTCCCGACAGGTGTGACCCACCAGCCCATGAACTGCATTAGGCAGTCTTTACTTAGTATCCTCTTTCCTTCTTGAGAGCTCCACAGACAGCATTTCTACACAATGCCATAGCTCTGCCCTTGACTCCACACATAAGTGGACTCAGGCTACCCTGGGTCCTGACTTGTAGGCAACACCTCCACACACCCCTTTTGGTTGGCTAACTGTAAACAGCATTAACCCTCAGCTTACTAACTGACTAGGGACACGGGTGGCGCTGTGGGTTAAACCACAGAGCCTAGGGCTTGCCGATCAGAAGGTTGGCGGTTCGAATCCCCGCGTGACGGGGTGAGCTCCCGTTGCTCGGTCCCTTCTCCTGCCAACCTAGGAGTTCGAAAGCACGTCAAAGTGCAAGTAGATAAATAGGTACTGCTCTGGCAGGAAGGCAAACTGTGTTTCTGTGTGCTGCTCTAGTTGCCAGAAGCAGCTTTGTCATGCTGGCCACATTACCTGGAAGCTGTATGCCGGCTCCCTCGGCCAGTAAAGCGAGATGAGCGCCGCAACCCCAGAGTCGTCCGCGACTGGACCTAATGGTCAGGGGTCCCTTGACCTTTACTAACTGGATAGTCCCTGCTTTTGTACTGCCAAAATTTCTGCTCACCCCCTCCAAGAGGTGGGCGGGGTTTGCGACACCGCACGGGCTTACCTGGCCAGGTGCCACCCACCTTGCTGCAGGGTGGCCGTCGCCCCGCCCCCATCTTGGCAGGACAATGGGCTGCCAGCTGGGGGTGGGGTGAGGGCCGATGCTCTTTGGCCCAGACTCACTTTGTTTTCCTGCTAGATTCACCCACTCTACTCTCCCTAAAAATATAACATGGTCTCCTTTTGCAAGGTAGCTCTTGCTTCCTAGATCAGCGGGCGCTGCTATGGTCGTGAGATGGTTGCTGTATTCAGAACCGGGAAGGAATTTTGCCTGCATTGGCAGGTTTTGCCTTCTCCGTAGCAATTCGTCACAACTTTGGCGGTTTTTAGGCCTTGGTCAGTATCCTATAGTCTATCTTTGAGATATGGGGGGGGGGGTAACATCTTCATGCACCCACATGTGGCAGCATTTGCAGGGCCCTAGAGCAGCGGCATATAGGTCAAATGCCCGGCTTTGATGAAGTGGGAGGGCATGCTGTGTAAGTTCATGCTTTACAGTCCCCTCCCATTGCACCTGACTGCCCTGCACATCCTCAGCCCCTGTTGGGTTGAGAGGGATACCTGCCAAGGCCTAAGCCAAGGTTCCTAAACCTGAAATTCAACAAAGTTGTGGCCTAATTTAAACCCATACATTGTTGTCCTGTCTCATTTCGGGGGGGGGGGGTAGGCTCCAGGGACAGGGTTTAGTGCGTGGGCTTACAAATTCCGTGTAACTTGCCTTACGCTCCTGGAATGTTGGTTTTGTAGGTGAGTCTTCTTTAGCTTTAAATGACCTCCTTGGAGATATCTGAGGAAAACAGAAAGGAAAAGTTGTCCTTAACAGTCATTTTGGCACATTGATACAAATAGATCTGTTTGTTTATTGGTATGGGGTCGGTTGGAATTGTTTTTTTTTGTTTTTTGTTGGAAATGTACAATTAAAAGATAATTAATGAGAAAATAAACAGAGAGGAAAGAACCATTAGCTTGAGACCTGAGAAACACGGTTACAAGAAACAGAATATTAAATTCGTATTTGCTAATGTTTACAAATGAGCACTCCACACACTTATGTTCCACTTACCTACCAACCTTTTTATTTAATTAAAGTAAAAAAGGTTGATTATAAAGACAATTTCCATTGTCTTAAGGAGCTGAATCGAGCTGGGGGATCTTCATATATATTTTTCATCATCCGTTCTTTGGGTTGGGCTCAGCTGGGCAAGGACAAGAAGAAAATACTCAGACCTTCACAGATGATGCTTGAATGGGTCTGATGTTTTGGGGGCATTTGTGTGTATGTTGTCTGAATGGCAACTAGGGGAAATGCATCCATTTCAAAACAAATTAGCATATGCAAGTGGTGGGCAAACCAGCATCCTCTTCCATCCTCTCTTTTGTGTGTGTGTCGCATTTCCTCTTGTTTTGGCAATGTCACTCTTCATAGCATTTATTCTGTTTCTCTTGAACGACACCTTGAGCATGCCTTTGCGGTGTGCGTGTAAGAGGATCCATGTCAATGTGCCTGGATGCCTGTTGTTTTGTCAGTAAGAAATACCACACAAATGCACATATATGTGTATGTGTGTGAGAGAAAGATGGTGATGGAGGAGGATGCGAATACAATAAAACTGCTGCTTACTGTTGATAGTTTAAAATGCTCAATGTGGCTCCTAGATCTGTGTGTGTTTCTTCCAAGCAGTGAGTTAGAGTCTTTTACCATCAGCCAACAATATTAGCTGTAGGCTAATAATAATAATAATAATAATAATAATAATAATAATAATAGAGCATTAGGTAATCTACCGACCAATGATAATGAAATGTGAAAGCAAACAAGCACAATTCATCTGTGAAAAGAATCCTGTTCCCTCTCGGAACCATAGGTGGCGATATTTGCTCAGGTAAAGAAAGAAGGTGTATATCAGAGCTGAAGTCGCCCCCTAATAGATATTGCAACCGTTTTCTCCAGAAGAACATTTAGTGTATAAAGTCCAGCAGTTTTGCACAGAGTATTTATTTGTGTGTGTATCTATTAAATTAGAGGCAGATACATAGAGATTTGGGGAGGACGCAGCTGATCTCCAGTTGCAATTCACAAGAAAATCAGAATAGCTCCATATCATGAATCCATATTAGGTACTTTCCACCCTACTAATAATTTAAGAAAATCCCTATTGGATCAGACCCACAGCCCATCTAGTCCAGCATGGAAATGGCAACCAGACCATTCCCATTAACCTCAGCCAGTGTGGCTACCAGGTTGGCTCAGGGGCATTCTGAGTGACACTAGCAGGCATTTGCATGCCTTGGGGAATGGTTCTTGAGTTTGCTTTTCATCCAGCGGGGGCTCGGACTGGACATCTGTCAAGTTGCTTTGTGTGTGGCAGAGGTGGACCAAGGCAAAGCAGAGTCTCCTAGTTTCTCAGGCCAGCAAGCAAGCCCAACTCAGAAGCCTTCTAAAGTTGCTTTGCTGTGTTCCGGAATGTTGAGAGTCAGTGTGACGCAATGATTTAGAGCGCCGATGTTTTTACTGATATTGTAATCTTGTGTGTCGTGTGCCTCTACTCTTATGAAGTGCAGATTATAAATACTTGAATGCGCATTAACCTCTTCCACACACAAAAAGCCTTGAAATGACTTACAGATACAAAACTACGTAAGATACAAAGGCCTTTGCAATGCATTTAAAACCAAATACGTAAAGGCTTTCGCAATTCTGGGACCATCCCTTGAAAATCAGGACACTTGGAGGTTATGTGGCTGTGTAAAGTGGCAGCATTGTGTTTTGAAGGTTTGCTGTTAATGTGGCTTTGGTGCATATGCCCTTCTCAGTGCCTGCCCCCATGAAGGTTTGTGACCTTTTTGGTAACGGCGTTGTGGAACACCTTACCCCATGCAGTGCATCTAGGCCTCTACTTCTGATGATTGGGTTAAGACTTTTCAAAATTCATCCTGGAGGACTTTGCTTTTCCAAGCAAATGAATTCTGTCCCCCCACCCCCTTTCCTGAACCTTCCTCTATTTTATACTGCATTACATGATCGGTCCTGTTGTTTTATGAAGAATTGTGATATTTTAATTGCTGAAAGCTGACCTGAGTAATGCATTGCATTAGAAGGGAGAGATATAAATCCTTGAATGAATGAATGAATTCAGGGCATTTGGCATATGGACAGCTTTAATGATAGTGCTGTCACAGTTTCTTAGTCTGGGCTTTAGTGTGTGTCTGTGTGTGTGTGTGTGTGTGTATGTGTGTGTGCTCGCTCACGCACACGCGCGCGCACACACACACATACACATGTGCTTACAATGGTTATTCTAATGATATTGTGTATTGTTTAAATTTGTTTTATTGCATCATATATATAATAAATTGTGCATATATGTGTATATGTATGTTGGGGTGTGTGTGTACAGAATATAAAGCTATATACAAGTCCAATAAATCCAATCACATCAATCATATAATTTATGGTATTTTCCCTATATGTTTGAAGTGTTTCCTGTACATTATCTCTTCAACTCTCAGAGATGTGTAAGAAAATGGTTTTTTCCTGGTTAGTTATGCCATACATTTTCATTATTAAATGTTTAGTACATCCCATTACTCTTTTATTCTCTTCCTACTAATTCAGAACCAATTAATTGGTTTATGTAACTTCCATTCAGTGTTATTTTCCAACGATTTCAGTGGGAGATCTAGTCTGTCTTCTGCTGCTTGTGATTTATTTTCATCCTGCTGGCATGAATTTTTAAAGCATTATGCTCCTCACCCAGATCTACCAAATTTTAGATAGATAGGACAAAAGCTCCCTATTTAGAAGCAATTAAAAAGGTCCCCCCATCACAGCCTAATTGCTCTTTTCCTTCTCCTCTCTGTAACCTTTCTTGTGGCCTGTACAGGCTGTTCCAGCAGCGCTATTGGAACACATTTTGGACTCCTTCATTTGAATTCCCATTCATTCCTATAAATAAAATGACTGAAGCCAATGGAGCTCCTTTGTTTTTGTATTTCATTCGTTTTTAAAACGATTGCAAATTTTTAGCAATTCTTACAGCAGGGGGATCAGTCAGCAACGTGAAGCCTCTGGACCAAAACTGGTTTCTTGAATGCTGCTGCCTGTTTCTTTAGTTGTCAGTCTGAAACTGAAAAGAGATATGTAGAATGGAGTACCTGGGAAGAAGTATTTACTGGCAGGCTACTCGGCTAGCTGTATGTGGAAAGCTGGGGCAGGACCGAGATACCATCATGCCCAGAGTAGTCATCCAGGACAAACAGTTGCTGAACAGAGGATTGCAACAATTCTGCAACAACCAATACAGATGGACAAAGACTGAGGTCAAGAGATACTGGTTTGCATAAGGACATCCAATGGGTTCATCACTGAGATGAGAGAAGAATATTGGAAGCTGCCTTGTATCAAGTCAGATCATTAGTCCACCACGTTCAGTATTGCCTACACTGGCAGGAAGTCACCCTGCAGGTTTTAAGACAGGGGACATTCCCAGCCCTACCTGAAGAAGCTGGGGATTGAACCTAGGACCTCTAGAAGCCAAGAAGATGTTCTACCACTGAGCTATGACCAGTTCCCAGATTTAAACTTGGGGGGTATCCCAGATCACACCACATTCCCTTAACCACTACATCACAGGTTTCATATATGCACTGTCATAGACAGTGTGGTGTTGTGGTTAACTAGAACCTAGGAGAGCATTGTTCAAATCCCCACTCAGCCATGGTGTGACCTTGGACCAGTCACTGTCTCTTAGCTTTACCTACCTTACAGGGTTGCTGTGAGGATAAACTGGAGGAGAGGGGAAGAACCACGGGTGCTATTTTGAGCTGCTTGGAGGGGAAAAAAGTGGCTGTAAAGGTAGATAAAATGTGGTAGGTTTATCCAACGATGAACACATTTAAACGATTATAGATTTATTGTGTGTGTGTGTATGTGTTGCAGACCTTGCCAAAGATCTTGGACAAAGTAGCTCCTGTATTTCTCATGAGCAGCTGCAGCTTCCTGGTAGAGAAGTCACGTGACTCGACAGCCCGCGTGGTGGTTTGGCGGGAAATAGGAGTGCAGAGGAGCTACACCATGGAAAGCACTTACTGCGGATGCAGCCATGGACTCTACAAGGTACTGTGATGCTTGCTTGGAAAACAAATTTTGTGTGCACCTCTTTCATCCTTCTTTATATACTATCCATGCAGGTGCCTTTCTTTCTTTCTTTCTTTCTTTCTTTCTTTCTTTCTTTCTTTCTTTCTTTCAAAAAGACCCACACAAAATCAGAATCCAATTCCAACTACTTGTAGCCAACGTGATGATGCCATCAAGACCATATAGCTTTGAACAGCTAAGGCTTCCCCACATCCTGGGAAGTATAGTTCGTTAGCAGTGCTGAGAGTTTTTAGGCGATCTCTGTTCCCTTCACAGAACTACAATTCCTCTTCACAGGCAACTCTGGGAATTGTAACTTTGTGAGGGGAATAAAGGTCTTCTAACAACTCAGAACACCCTTAAGGAACTACAGTTCCCAGGACTTTGAACTTTGGGAAGCCATGACTGATTAAAGTGTTATGACACTGCAGATGGGTTCGGCTGGATATGTGTATCTCAGATCAGCAGCTAAAAAGAGAAGGTGAGGAATGACCTAAAACATTTTGATTGCTGAAGGAGAAATTCCAAATGGTGCTTCCAACCCATGATGAAAAATACAAGCATGAACTAAATTATGGAGTGATTGTTACTCTTTAACTTCTGTGTTTTTTGCCTGAGATGGTAGGGCTGAGCCCCGAAAAAGACTTGGTTGTTTGCTTGAGGAACTGGGCATAGATCTTGCGTGCAGGAGAAAAAGAATTGGGGCCAAAGAATAAATGTTTCGTTGGTTATATTAACAAGGAGCACTTGTAATTTAATTAAAACCAAATCTCCAACCTTCAGAAGGGCAAACATTAGCTCTTGCAAACATTTCCAGCTCATTCTTCTGATTAAATTCCATGGAGGCTCGTTCTGCTAGGATATATTGGACAGAAGTTTTCATAGTACACAATGGGCTGTGGGGTTAGGATTGCCACATCTGATCTCACCCGCCTGCCAGAAAAATTCTTAGGCCAAACAGCTGTGTGTTTCTTTGGCTTGATTCATTCCACTTATATCCTGCTCTTCTTCCAAAGAACTTTGAGCAGCTAACATTTTGTGGCCACTCCATCTAGGCAGCTTATAATTATAAGCTGTTTATTGGTGCTTCAAGGGGAATGTAAGGTAAAGCGGCCTGTGAAAAAGCTGGGTGGGGGGAAGAATTTTGGTGCACCTTTGATGGAGGGATTTGGTGGTGCGTGGGTTGTGATTACCACATTGAGTGTATGTGGTGGCATGAGTATGGATGTGAGAGGGAAACATTTTCCATTCTCTCCTGTATTCAGCAGCGCTGTTTCCATTCACTGCAGTTCATCTGCCAAAAGCTATGTTCTTTGTCTGACTATCTGCTGTGGCAAAATTGCACAACTTATGTAATTAATTGCACAACTTATGTAAGCCATGTTGTCATTATATTTTCCCACTATGTTCATTTCATTGCAAAGGAAACACGGTGCAAACAGGGGAAAACTGTACTCATTTACGTATCATTTGCAAACTGAAAGCAGCAGCAGCAGCAGCAACAACAACAGAGGATACTGATTGTATTTACTGGATTGATTTTTGTTCTGAAGGTGGGATGAATTAGTGAGCATTGGCACTTTCAGGTCCTATTTCTGTTTTCATTGGAATTTTCTAACATCCTTAAGGGTGGGGCTCTTTTCACAAAGGCCTCAGTCACTCGCAGAGCTTCCAACAGTGATCATATCTCCTGATGTAGATCTTCACTTGCCCCTTCTTCCCTGGCCGGGTGGTAGGGGAGCACCATTCTGTGGTTTGCCTCCGGTGCCAAAATGTCTTGGGCCAGCCTTGGAGGTTTTTTGTTTGTTTGTTTGTTTATGTGTGTGTGCGTGTATGTGACTTTTACATGGATAGAACATGAGCAAGAGTCACATCCATTGCTCTTACCATGTTTGCTTTTAGATGTGTCCAAAGCTGGCATGTGGCTTCTGGAAGGTTGTCCACAAAGAAGTGGAGCCCTCAGGCTAAAAAAGTTTCCTCAGCCCTGTCAGAGGCCTTCAGTTCATTTGCTGTTCTGTTGTGAGTTCAGCAAGTTCTTTGGGAATTCAACAGGTTCAGCCAGGCTGCCAGCCTGAATCATGTTCTGAATCATGGAAGTGTCCCCATTATGGGTTACAGAGTGTAATAGTAGAGGTACTAAAAACATAGGTTGGGGTATGAGTTTCAGCCAGGCATCACCAACCTGGTGCCCTTCAAGTGCATGCTTTTTAAGAATCAAAAGGAAGCATTTCTCCCTATGCTGTGTGTGTGTGTGTATGTGTGTGTGTGTGTAAATACTTCCTTTTAGTCTTACAAAACAGGCAGGTCACTGATCTTAGTGCTGTGGGACTTAACACTAAGGTGGAAGAAAAGATCCTACTGTCTTCTTGCTCTTTGAAGATCTTCTCAAAATAGAAGAGGGTCTCATTTCCTAACTGGATCAGGAGTAGGGCAGAGGGGGCCCCTGACAGGCAACTTCCGGTGGCTTGGGAGGCTGGAAGTGGCCCCTGGGTTGCCCACCCCCCTGTTTTAAGTACTCCTACTGGCCCTCAACAATGAATAATTTGAAGGCACTCTGATGCAATTCCATCCCCTGAAGATCAGCAGATCTGAGCCTCATCAGTGTTTGGGTGAGGAATTGCTTGGGAACCCAAGAGATTGCTCTGAGTTCCTTGGAGGAAGAAACACAGCGATGCAACTCCATTATTTATCTCTACAAGGCATGTTCATTGGATGCAGCAAGTAAATAGATGGATGATTATTTAGCAATCAAATTTATGATCATAGTCAAGGGACCATGAAGCTCATTACAAACTCCATAGAGTTGTCACTCCACGCACCAGTGAAGCGTAGTAAGGAGGAACCAAGCAGCTGTTCTATGCGCACACAGAATTCCAGGACAACCGTGCGGGACAGAAAACACAGGAGTATATATGAAGGGAATATTAGGGAGGGAAATGGATTTGCTCTGCTTGGCTGGAACATACTAAACACATCCCACTTGTGAGAAAAGGGACAGCCATTTCCAAACCTACACCTGGAGTGCATGGGTGGATGTTGCAAAGAGCTGTTTCTCAATGACCAAGAACAAAAACATGAAGGGCCAGAAGTAAAAGTGGGTTTAAGGAAGCTAATTCTCTCTTTTTATGTTGCTCCAACATTGTGGGCCAAAAGAGCTTATTAGTGCAAATTGTGAGAACTTGAGTAGCTCTGACCTTTATGCCCAACCTCCAATCTCCTTCCTAAGCCAAGGGCAGGCTCAAAACATTTTGATGCAGGAAATCTGGTTGGTGCCCCCACCATATAAGGGATGTGAAAAGGCCTTGCTTTGCATTCTGTCCTGCGTTCTGCTTTGCATTCTGTCCTGCATACAGCTTGCAGGTCTGTTTCCGTTCCACAGTTCGTCTTCAGTCAAAAACTATGTTATTTGTCTTGCTGTCCACTGTGACAAAAGTATGTGACTTATGTAATGTACACAATTAATTAACTAAATTAGGTTGTCATTACATGATTCCACCCCATTCATTTCAGTGCAAATGGGGGAGGGGAAGTAATGTACCGTTTTGTGGACTGAAAGAAACAATAACAGCAAATACTGATATTTTTTGCTGGGTCAATTTCCATTCTGGACGTGGGACAAATAAATGAACATTGGCAATTTCTGCTCCATTTTCACCAGACTTCTCTGACATTCCAGCACCACACACACACACACACACACTTGATCAGAAGGCAATTCTCTAGCTATAACATCATTGAAATGGGAAGAAAGCCTATTAATTTCCATGAGGCTTATGGCTGTGGATTCTCTAGTGAGTTTGTTTGCTTATTTATTTATTTATACTTTAAACTTCTCTCTCCCCAGTTCTTCTCAAAGGAAACCAGGGTGTCAAAGAACAAAAGAGAAGAACAATTGATTCTCTTGCCCAAAAGTATGCTGTGCTTTTTCTCCCAACTCTGCTACCCTTCAAGGCACTTGGAATCTGTAATCTGAGGCTGCTGCTTTTCCATGCCTTATGCTAGAGTCCTATGTTTATTGTGACCCATAGGTTACATCAAATGTTTATGCATTCTGTGCCACTCTGATCCTTTTGTCAGTCCTGCGATGGAACTATGACCCTTCAGGAGGAAAACCTCCAGAGACATAGCTCCTGCTAAAGTCGGACACAGCTATATAGGAAAGCTTGCACTAAGTGATGCGAGAGAGGCAAGTTTGCTTGCAGTAAGCAGTGCACTAAGCTGGACTCTGCAATGTAATAAAGCTTGCACCATGGCCAACTATTCAGTTGGGAGATGCATGACTAACATGAGGAGACCTTACTGTTCCTCCACTTCAAAGTGGCTGTTTATTAGCTAAGGAACATAGGAAGCTGCCAGGTCAAAGCATTTGTCCATGTAGCTTAGTATTGTCTATCTTAGGACAAGAATACAGTGGTACCTCGGGTTACAGACGCTTCGGGTTACAGACGCTTCAGGTTACAGACTCCACTAACCCAGAAATAGTACCTTGGGTTACCCTTAGATAGATAGATAGATAGATAGATAGATAGATAGATAGATGATAGATAGATAATACTTTATTCGGCTATAAGCCCACAAGGTAAAACCAATCAATAAATAAAATAGCATTTTACATTCTAAAATATCAACTAAAATATTTCAACGCATAATCTCCTTCACGTTACATACAATCTCTAGATGTACCATATTGTGGCCTTGAATATAAAGATGGTGGATAGAGTTTACTAGATTTTTAATAGTCATGCAGCATTCCATGAAGTCTTTTATATGAAAGAACTGAATTCAGGAATCTGGCAACCTGTAATGTTCTATAAGAGTCAATGTCCTGGAGTAGATAGGCTAGATGTAATTCAGGTGGTTTAGCAACAGTTTCCAAAATGGTTGAACTCAGAATCCTTGATCGGGGAACAATATATAAAGGACAATTAAACAAGATATGATAAAGGGATTCTATTGATTTGTTGTCACATGCGCATAAAACAGAGGTTTTACCGTTAGAAAATCTATTGCTCAGAACATTTGAGGGGAACACATTAAATCTGGCTCTAACAAAAGCGAATCTATGCGACGCAACCAATAAGATAGACAGATATCGAGGTATCTGGGACATAAATGTAATGCCCTGATTTATCGGGGAACATGTACCTCCACCTGTAGTAAGGTTTTGTTGCAAATCAACCTCCTCCAGTCTTTGTTTGATGACCTTTTTTGCTGTAATTAGATCTAAATTTAGTATATCGGAAGGCGAGATTCCATAAGACAACAGTTTGGAATGGATTTTTGTTGCCCATGGGCTGGTAAATTCATCTCTCCAAAGGCACTGAATAAGATGGTAATTGGGCAATTTATGACAGCCAGTAATTAAAGGCATGTCTCCACATCAGGATCTCTAAGGAGGGGGTCTTAAGTTCTAAGCGAATAGCCGAGTTGCTTACACAGGAGGGTAGTTTCAAAAGGCGTCTGAGAAAAATATTTTGCAATGTCACCAGAGGCATGAGGTTTACAAAAGCGCCCCATAAAGGGACCGCATAGGCCATAGTTGCAACCACTTTTGCACTATAAACTTTTAAGGCCGGTGGAACATGCATAGCCCCCTCTGTAAAGAAAAAGCGTAATAGAGCGTAGATAAGGGCTTTGCCCTTATTTTGTAAGTATGTGATATGCGCTTTCCATCCCATATTATGCTGAAAGTAAATTCCTAGATATTGAAATTTGTAGACTTGTTCAATTGGCTTCTCCTCGAGTTCCCACCTATACAATTTACGACTCCTGGAAAAAATTAGGACTTTAGATTTGGAATGGTTAATAGTAAGTAAATTTGTTTGGCAATATAACGCGAAGATCTTAAAGGCCCTCCTCAAACCGATTCTTGAATATGAGAGGATCACCGCATCGTCAGCGTACAATAGTAAGGGGCAGCAATAGTCTGCAAGCCTGGGTGCATGAATGGTGGTTTGGGCCTCAACTAGGGGAGTTCTCATGTCACTAATATAGAGGTTAAAGAGATGGGGGCAAGGATGCACCCTTGTCGTACCCCCTTATTTATTGGTACAGAGTTTGTGAGATCGCCCTCAGGTGTTAACCTCACCCTAGTGGCCGCCCCTTCATGTAATTTGATCATAAGCCACAACAGCCTTTTATCTATGCCCCACTTTGCCAATTTTCCCCATAGCAGCTCTCTAGAGATACTGTCAAAAGCCGCCTTCAGGTCTATAAAAGTGGCACATAGAAGACCATGAGTGGGGGAGGAATACTTCCACGCCAAATGATATAGAATGATTGCATGGTCGATAGAAGCACGATTTGGTCTAAACCCGGCCTGTTCATGGCCTATCAGATTGGAATCTTCGGCCCATTGGGTTAGTCTGGTTAGCAGGAAGCGAGTATAGATTTTTCCGATGATTGATAATAAACTGATATTACGATAGTTTCCTGGGTCCTCTGGTGGTCCTTTTTTATATATAGGAATTATGATGGACTCCTTCCATGATCTAGGTATTTGGCCCGTGGCATTAATTGCATCAAAGATTTTTGCAAGAATTTTGGCCCACCATGCTGGGTGTTGTTTAATAGCTTCCGCCGGGATCAGATCGGGCCCTGGGGCTTTATCAGTTTTCAGTTTAGCAATTAAATCAACTATTTCCTCCGGGTCAGTATCTGGCCATATGGGCAAGTGACATGAAAGAGTATCAGAATGAATGTTAGAGATAACTGTCTGGGAGAAATATTTTCTTAGAAATTGTTCCCATGTCGGGGCTGGTATAACCGTCAATGGGTATTTCCTCGATCTTTTGTTGATTAAATTCCAAAAACCACGAGAGCTGCGAAGCTTAGAGGCAGCAATCAGCGCTTGCCAACGTCTTAGCTGCCATTGATGCTTGGCTGACTTCTGTGCCTGTTTGTAAGCAATTTTGGCCTGCAAGTACTCTGGGGGAAGAGTTTCAGCTCCAGAAGATTTATATCTGTTGAAGATACAACAGAGAGAGAGTCTAGCTTGCTTACATTTGGAATCAAACCAAGGTGCACCAAACCTGGGTTGATCTCGGTTAACCAGGTGAGTCGGCATCATAAAGAAGCTAGTTAAATCTACAGAGAGGTGGGAGAACCACTCTAATATCCTATTTGGTTCAGACAACTCCGCCACTGAAACAATAAGGGGTTCGGAGATATTCCTCTGGAAGAATTCTGCGTATTTTTGGGCCTGTTTCATAGACCATTTAATGCTTCTTACTTGAGCTGCGGCATTTAAACCTACATGAATTGGGTGTGAACCGCTAACCGGGTGCCAGTCAAGCGTTAGCTTGGCCGCTAGAGGTAGGTGGTCACTGGATTGTACATTGTCTACTTTAAAATAAAAGAAGTTTGAGAATAGGTCTTCTGAAACTAGAAGGTAGTCTAGGACACTATTTGATGTTGTGCCCAAATGAGTGAATTCTCCTGGCACGTCCGGAGGGCAATTGCCATTCAGAATGTTCAAATTCATACGAATGGCCAATTGATAAAGAAGGACTCCCGCCTCATTCACTCTGATGTCCTTAGATCTTCTTGATGTAAAAGAGATTAAATCAGATTTTGGGTAGGGGGGAGGTACCCACCACTTGGCCTTGATTATCCCATCCCAATTGGCGGCTGTACGTGCATTAAAGTCACCACCCATTATCGATGGAATATTAGGGTACATAACATAGCATGCCAATAAATGATCTTCCAGAGAAACCCATCTATAATGGAGGTCCGATATAAGACCACCTGGAGGAAGATAAACATTGGTGATTAATAGGGAGAATTTTTCACTTGAAATCAGACCTGTAAAGGCAAAAGGAGGAAAAGTCTGAACTAGCGAGAGTTTAGCGCTCATTTTAAGCGATATGGCGATTGCAAGACCACCTCTGGACCGGCCACCTTTTTGGGAGGGACTAGCTGGAAGTGATATCAGTTCAAAACCATTTATATCAATTTTATCTTCTTCCCATGTTTCTTGCAAAAGGATTATCTGAAAAGAGTTTATATAGGACAAAAATTCGGGATCTAATCTTTTCCTTTTCCAGCCAGCAATATTCCAACTTAGGACTGCTAGCTGGGGACTTCTGTGTTGTTCTTTTAACAGTCAAAGTGAAGGAGGGGCAGACTCTCTGGAAGAGACAGGAGGTGTAACAAAAAAATCAGTTATTTTACACTGGGAAGATGGTAACTGTGAGGAGCCCTCCAAATTAAAATTTTTAACAATTTGGTTTGACTGTTGGAACACCGAGGATGATCTACTAGAAGTAGATCACTGAACAGGAAGTCTCTTCATTTCGAAATTCTTTGTACAACTTGACAAAGAAATACCCAGAGAGGGAGAAATTAAGTCCATCGGAGGAAACCCTCAAGCAGATTTATCATCAGGCATTAGGATGATTTTATTGATGCGTCCCATTGGGTCTTCAATCGTTTCCGACGACGGGTCCCGAAGTGTAACATTCACATTTTCCTTTAAAGAAGGTAGTTGAGGGGACATCACGGGGGCGGTAATTGCGGAAGACTCTCTCAGGGGCATCACTTGTGGACTACTTCTATATCTGGTCGAAACTGGAGAAGATTCTAGCTCTGGCATAGATGAGTGAGTTAAAGAGGGATTTGAGTCAGGCAGGGAAATTAGAGTTTCGTCCTTAGGTGTGTTGGTCGATGGATGTAGATGAAGGTTAAGTGAGGATGGCAGAGCCTGGTCGTCTCGTGGAATAGCACTGGGGGCAGAAACAACTTGAAGATTTGAGTCTTGCAGGATGGTTTTTGTTTTCAAAGTGGGGCTGAGCTGAAGAAGGTCGACCACTTCTGTCCGGTGAACCCAAGTGGGGTTGTTTGAAGCATCGTTAGTATCTTCCCCTCTGTGTTGGACTTGCAAAAGCTGCGATTTAAGCGTGTCAAATCTTTGCATCATCACCGACTGTTCTTTCGGAGGGAGGGCTCTGAACGAATCAGTAAGTTCTCTTTCATCAAGGGCAGTCTGTAGGTTTCCGTCCTCATATATGGCTGTTTGAGAGGGTATCGAGATTGGTCGAGAATGGCACGCTGCAGAATCATCGCAGTGGGGCCTGACAGTATTTTGAAGTAAGGCAGAGTCTCTTGTCCTAATGTCCTCACCGCCAGGGCACCTATTTAGAAGGGGTTTGATCTTGCTATCTGCAAAAACCCTCGTTGCTACAATATCGGCCATGGACAAAAGTGTTTTCCGCCTAACAATAATAGATGGTATCTTTTCAGAGTGGAACGCAAGTATCACCTTCAAGAAGTTGGTCTGTCGGAACAGGGGCATCACCGCATATAGGTCAATCTGGTGTTTCTTAATTTTTAAAAGTTTGCTTAAACAGTCTTTAGCACCTTCTAGCGATGACCATCTTCCTATTTCCGACCTGACAGAAAGGCAACTTTTCTTGAGTTGCAGAGTTAATATCTGATTATTCAATTGGGAATTTAAGATATATTTAATTTTAGTCTCCTTTCTTTTATCTGAATTGGGGTGAGGCAATAAGTTTTTGACCTCACAAACTGAGGATTGTGTTGTTGATTCAAGTTTTTCGACTTTCAGCAGGATATTGGATAATTGTGAAGATACCTCATCCAGCCTTTTAAAGATACAGTGAAGGGTCTTCATTACTAAGTGTAACTGCTCACAACTGGGGAACTCCCCCATATCAGATGTTAAACCATCATCCTGTGTTGAGAGTTTTTCTTTCGTATTCTCCTTTACAGGCTTTACTTTTGAAAAATTTTGAGTCGTCAGAGTTGGAGTGGCTTCTAAATCAATTAGAGGTAGGAAGCGATTTTGGGTTTCCACCGCAAAGCAATGCTCAGCATTGTCACTCCCTCTTCTATTCCGGTGTGGCACCAACCTTGATAGTTTTGGTTTAGGGGATGATAGGGGCTCGTCAAAGTCTCTCAAGCGTTTGTTCTGACCCATACTTTCCTCAGGCCAAGGATTATACGATTCTTAAAATAACATAACATTTGACACACAAATAAGATAGTTAAGATCACCAGAAGATGGCACCGTGGGTGAAAGCTCCTTGGATGGATAATAATAGTGAAGTTTTCCTCTCCACTGCGGTAAAATCCACTTACAACATCAGTCTTTCGTGGACACCTCGGACCCAGTTTGCAGAAGCTTTTCACAAGGGGAAGTATTGAAATGTGACAGGCTCAAGATGTCTAGGGGGTAGGGTGCCAAATGTCCTGGCTCCACTGGCCTCTCTCAACCCTCTATGACAGCAGCCTGGGCACAAACGATGACTTATCCAGGATTTAAACACCACACAGCGTCTTCCTCTTAAGCCCTCTCTCCAATTAGGATAATGGCGTTCTCTTCTCTTTTAGCAGCCGAGGCCGGCCCGCTTAAGGGACTCCAGCACTGAATGAGCATTGGACCAGTGGCTTGTGTAGATCTCCTGTGCTGGGTCGAGGGTCGGTAGTCTGTCCTCCATGGGCGAGGCGGGGTCCAAAGCGAGGAGCCGGGCAAGGACAGGAACTCTGGAGGAACAGGACTGGGTGCTGGCCGAAACAGCTCTTCAATGACGTTGCTCCCACAACCTGGGTTACCCTTTGTTTCGGGATGAGAACAGAAATCACATGGCAGCGGCGCAGCAGCAGCGGGAGGCCCCATTAGCTAAAGTGGTACCTCAGGTTAAGAACAGTTTCAGGTTAAGAACGGACCTCCAGAACAAATTAAGTTCTTAACCCAAGGTACCACTGTAGTGGACTTGTGGACCTCCAGATGTTGTTTGGCTACAACTGCTATCATCCCTGACCATTGCTGGCTGGGGCTGATGACAGTTGGGAGTCCATCAACATATAGAGGACCAGAGGTTCCCTATGCCCTTCTAGTCCACAGCAAGGAGATTCAAGCCTCTTTTCAAGCACAAAGCTCACTGGGTAACTGTGGGCTGGTCACCTCCTTCAGCCCAGCATACCTCACCAGACTGCTGTGGTGGTAAAATGGACTGGGTGGGTGGGGAAAACCATTTATGCCACCACTCTGAGCTCTGTATAAGAAGGATGGAATACAGAAGTGTAGAAAATCCTCATTTGACCTCATGTTTGAGTCACTATCATCATGACTGGCTCTCTGAAAAAAGCTTCACATTCAAAGGATATGAATTTCAAAAGGCTCAGCCCCCTTTTGCATTTCTGTAGCACTGTCTGTATTTTCACTGGCATGGGCTAGAATGGACCATTACTCAACGGATAGCCTTTGCTGTTCTGTAGAATATCAGGAATATATCAACACTTATTTTCATTCTTCCAAGAACCCCAGAACCTAATGGCCCATCTAGTCCAGCGCTGTGTTCCCACCCTGGCCAACAGGATATCCATTAGAAGCCTACAAGCAGGATATGAGTGCAGGATGTGATTCCCAGGAACTGGTATTCAGGGGCATACTGCCTCCAACAGCGAAGGCAGAACCTAGTCATAATGGCTAGTAGTCACTGATAGCCGTACACTCCAACAATGTGGAGGGCCAGTTCATGGTATAACTGTTTCCAGATGCAGGATGGATCAGAAATCCTGTCCTAGCAACACGATTTTCACTTGCATCCCTATGGTGTGCATAACATCTGGTTCAGTCCTGAGCTTCAAATTCTGTCGAAAGGTTTCATGCCTAGCCCTGACCTGGTGTCAGACACTGGGTACTCGGGGAACAAACCAGGCACTCCATAGGTCTAGGACTTTGCGTAGTAGGTTCCAGTACTCCTGGTTCCGTTAGAAGAGAAGTGCTTGGATTTGATATCCCACTTTATCACTACCCTAAGGAGTCTCAAAGCAGCTAACAACCTCCTTTCCCCTCCTCCCCCACAACAAACACTCTGTGAGGTGAGTGAGGCTGAGAGACTTCAAAGAAGTGTACTAGCCCAAGGTCACCCAGCAGCTGCATGTGGAGGAGCACGGAATCAAACCCGGTTCACCAGATTATGAGTCCACTGCTCTTAACCACTACACCACATCAGGAGAGCCTCACAGTCAATGGCCCTTGTAGCCCAGCACCCTGTTCCCATGTTGACCAACCAGATGCTTCTGGGAAGTCCACAAGCAGCATTACTTGCCCACTTGTGTTTTCCAGCAGCTGATATTCAGAGGCGTACTGCCTCTTGAGAGTGAAAGCAAGGCAAGGTTGCATGAACCCCAGAGGGTGCCCCGGCAATTCTACACGCGAGACACCATTTGGAAAGAGAGGGAAGGAAATCCTGCCCTTTTTTGTTCAGGTCCATAAGGAAGCAGATGAATGATAAAGCAGCATAAAAATTTCCACTCGGAACATATTGCAAATGATTTCGGTATGTTGGAAAGCTCAGTCGCAGTTGGATCATGAGGTTATTATTGTAAGGTCATCTTTTCATTTTCCCCCTTTCCTTTTTTTTGTTTTTTTGTTTAGCATCACCATTTATCGAAAAGACGGAGGACACTTAAAACATGCCCAGGGGTGTATTTTCCCCTCTTCCGTCGTAAGAATATAAATATGTTTGCAGTTTCTCTGGTTCAGGCAGCTTTCAAGTAGTTCCAATCATTTCTCCCCCGTACACTAAGTCCCTGATTTGTTAGTCCCAGAATGAAATATCATTTCTTAACGCTGACATTTATGCTGGAGCTACATAAGAGAACATAAAGCTATTACCTTCCAATAATTGATATTTTAATGCCTTATAACTTACTAGTAAAATGCCCTCCAAATGGTGGAAATATGTATGGAAGTGTCACTGTAAAGATGGGTTGTAACAAAGGAGCCGGGAGATAGGCTTGTCCAAACCTCTGTTGCCCAGAACCCTTTCCCTGGGATCCTGTTCTCCCCACTCTCAATCCCTTGGAACCCCTACTTCTGCATCTGCTACTCCATGTCCTCCATTTTCTCCTAAGAATTCATAAGAAGAATAAGGACACAAGAGGAGGCTGCTGGATCAGGCCAACCAGATGCCTATGAGAAGCCCACAAGCAGGACCTGAGTGCACAACAGCACCTCTTCCCTCCCAGTGACTGGTATTTAGAGGCATGCGCCCTCCAACAGTGGAGACAGAACATATCCAGTGCAGTCTTTAGCATATGCGCCGCCGGGGTGCAAAGATCCGCCCAGTGCCTTCAAATTTAGTTTAGCCCCCAAATTAACTATTATTATGATGTAAGAGTTAATTTTGCATGCACGGCGCCGTTGAGTCTGACAAGCGCTGCCGTTGTGAATGACAAGAGTCTTTGGTAAATGAGTGCACAAAGTCGAAAGTCCTTTAGTGAAACAGTAGGTATGCATTTCGGTAATACCTAGGTATATACAGTGGTACCTCGGGTTACAGATGCTTCAGGTTACAGAGTCCGCTAACCCAGAAATATTACCTCGGGTTAAGAACTTTGCTTCAGGATGAGAACAGAAATCGTGCAGCAGCAGCAGCGCAGTGGCAGCAGGAGGCCCCATTAGCTAAAGTGGTGCTTCAGGTTAAGAACAGTTTCAGGTTAAGAACAGACCTCCAGAACGAATTAAGTTCTTAACCCGAGGTACCACTGTATGTATTTTGTTTTTCTAGCTTGATCAAAATTATTATTTCATAACCGGTAGATAGTTAAGAGCTTAGGCGGCTTCAGCTGCGGGCACTTGGCACCCCCCAGAATTTGGCGCCCAGGTGCCCCAAACCCCTTGCACCCCCACATCAAGACAGCCCTAAATATATCCTTCAGGATTAGTAGTAATTGAGAGCCTTCTCCTCCATGAATTTGTCTAATACTCTTTTAAAGTCATCCAAGTTGGTGGTCGCCACTGCCTGTTGTAGACTGAATCCTGTCATTTAACTCAAATATTTTCCCCCAGTGCTGTGCTGGTTGTTGCTCTGTGCTGAATGCCCACATTCATCCTTTTGCTCCTGGAGCTACTTGGTGTGATGGGTATTATTCCTTTGCTTATTTCAAAGAAGTTAGCTAGCTATGCAACCAGATGTGAGAATGGGGATTGGAGCACTAGCTGTTATAAATACTAGAAATTAGTGCAATTCGCCTATGCTTTTCTCAGGAGAAGGGACAGTCAAGAGGCTCTGGATCCCCTCCAGAAATGAAAGGCTGCTGGTTCTCCAAAACATAATATATTATCTCCTCTCATCCATCTCTCTGACAATTCCTTCTCAACACCAGCACTGACTATGCAGTTCAGGAGGAGACAGTGGTCAGACTCTAAAGCTTGGAGACCAGGTCCTTCAAACAGAAGAACCAGGCTGGACCAGAGCCAAGATTCATCTAATCCACAGTCTGTTCCCGCAGTCGCCATCCAGATGCCTATGGGAAGCAGGACATTCACACAAGAGCATTTATTAATTAATTTATTTAATACAATTTGTATGCTGCTTGATTGTTAAAAATGAAACCTCAAAGCAGTTTGCATTCTGTTGGGGAAGGAGATGCTGTTTCTCCTCCCCACCCTGCCTCCTAACTACATGCTTAATTAAGTTTTTTAAAACCCCCAATTAAACATATAGTTTTGAGGTGGATGCAGGTGGAAGAGACACATTCCACTTTGCATTTGGACCAATTCAGTTTCTGGTTCAGCTCAGTCTGATGCACAGCCCTACTATTTATGTTCTTCTTGCTCAGAGGTGTGGGACATTGTTGTATAAAACTTCTCTGTTGTTAGTTCAAGGAAAAAATAAAATAGGTATATAGAAAGGAGAATTCCCTGGATGCCAAGATCCAGGTTTGGGGCAAATACCCCAGAGAACCCCAGCAGAGATTTAAAACCACAAAATATGCAGCAAAGCCGAGCGTGGAAATATAGGCTGTTAGGCTTTTAAAATATGCCCTTGTGAGTTCCAAAACTTCCCTCTTCTCCTAGCATAGAAAAAGACCAGATGTTTGGTGTGGTAAAATTGGTTTACTTACAAACACTTCAAGGTCTAGTTCATGTGCTTTCCCATACAGCATTCAGAAAAAGTTGCACAGGCAGTAAAACTTGGCTTACTTACAGTGGTAAAAGTTCCTAAAGTATTGGTATAGGAACTCAAGGGAGGCTTGTTAGAGCCATGTGGTCAGAACCGGAACAACTGGAACAGACCTACTCACATATTGAGCTTTTCTGGTAGACTAAGGTACAACTATATGACTGATATAGGTGAGGAGGAGTCACCTCACTAACCCTGGCAGGACAGCTCACTCTATGATGTTAACCCCTTCAAGCATTAATTAGACGTAAGCATGTTGGTTATATGAGGCTGGTTATCCCATAGTTACCATCTGGTGAATGTGCATGAGGATATTAATCCTCCCCTGCTTCATTACTCAGTTTGTTTGTGATGCCATTTCACCTTGGTAAAACAGCAAAATGCCAGCTTTAATTCTCAAAACCCAAACACTGGCTTTACGAAGAAATTGACCAGCTTGCAAATATTGCTGCATCTGCTGAAAACAAACCACTATGGGACCAGCATTGACCCTGAAAGCTTCAATCTATTTATTGATGGTGGGCTTGATCCAGCAGAGCTTTGCAGTTAAAAAAAGAGAGAGTCAAAAACACTGCAGAGACCTGGCACCAGGTTACAGTGGTAGGAAATTGTATGTAAATACTTGAGAGCAAAATGCTGGGGGTGGGGAATGCTGTGTGCTGATTGCTACTCAGGAAAGTGATGTGTAAAAAGCAACAAGGGAACATATGTGAAATACATATGTTCCTGGGTTGCTTTTCATGCCTGTCCTGGAAAGGCAAAGGGCTGCTACCCATGCACTTCCAGAAAGGATTACCATATTTTTCCGTGTATAAGACACCCCCAAATATAAGATGACCCCTATTATTATTTTTACCCAAAATTAAGAAATTAAGTTGTTTAGTTTTTTTGGGGGGGTGGGGGAGGTCACTTCCGCCAATTGCTCACCCGCCTGCCCGCCACTGCCGATCAAACATCAGTTGTCTGCCCACTCGCCACCACCAACAGCCCACCCGCCCACTCGCCGCAGCCGCCAATCGCCTGCCCACCTCGCCACAGTTGCCAATCACCCGCCCAATCGCTGCTGCCAATCTCCTGTTTGCTGCTGCCATTAATCACATATTCCCCCTCTGCATTCACTATCCGTGTACAGTGGTGCCTCGCAAGATGAAATTAATCCATTCCGCGAGTCTCTTTGTCTTGCGGTTTTTTTGTCTTGCGAAGCACGGCTATTAGCGGCTTAGCGGCTTAGCGGCTATTAGCGGCTTAGCGGCTATTAACGGCTTAGCAGCTTAGCGGCTTTAAGAAAAAGGAAACAAACTCGCAAGAACTCGCAAGACGTTTCGTCTTGCGAAGCAAGCCCATAGGGAAAATCATCTTGCGAAGCGACGCAAAAACCGAAAAACCCTTTCGTCTTGCGTGTTTTTCGTTTTGCGAGGCATTCGTCTTGCGGGGCACCACTGTATAAGACAACATCTAATTTTTTCCTCTCTCTCTCTTTTAGCAAAAAGCATCATTTTATACACAGAAAAATACGGTATTTGGAAAGCAAATGTGTTACTACTAGTAAGAATAATGAATCCCAACTTGGGAGAAAGGTGGGATATAAGTATATTAAATTAAACAAATCTACTATATATTTTGGAAAGTGATTTGTTTGTTTGTTCTCTATAAGTTCCGGCAGGTCTTGAGCTATTATCACCAAACTTTGCAGAAGAGTTTCCAAGGTGGGGGCAGTGCTCTTTGGCAGTGCCTGTATGTTGGCCACCATTTTGAATCAAGATGGCAGACTGAAACATGGCTTTGGTGTGACATAGGTTTGGGTATCTCCCTACAGGCAAATAGAATCCTTCCAGCTGCTCACCTGCCAGGCAGCAAGCCAATAGACAAGCAAACAGTGCCATCTATGGCTGGAGAACCTGTGGACCTCCAGATGTTGCTGGATTCCAACTCCCTGCAGCTGCAGACAGAAGGGCCAATAGTCAGAGATGAAGGAAGTTCAGCATCTGGAAGGCTACGGGTTCTCCATCACTTGTGTAGACAATGGTTTTTATGTTTATCCCAGGAAATAAGAACCACCAAAAGGTAATGTGGCATCTTTGTTGGAGCAAGGCAGACAACTCTAGCTATATTTTGCCTCCAAGGGAAGGACTGTCGTTGTATCTTTGCATCATTTGTGATCATCTTTAGGTGTCAATGAATCCTAGGTGGTAATCCTAAGCAGTAAGGAGTAAGACAGTGAGACTTACTTGAGAGTAATGGACCGAGCAATCCTGAGAACACTTCAGCCTGAAGAGCACTTCTTATGCAGTTCAAAACAGCTTCTCCCAATAGCTTCCTCTGCAGTGGGAAATAACACAAAAAGTGACTTCTTCCTCACCAAGGATATTGGGATTTGCATTCTCAGCCTATATCCCCAGGAGGAAAAACACGTGGGAGTGACTGCTGCTGCCTTTGCTGTCATTTCCCTCTATAATATGCTTTTTCTTTTCTTTTCTTTTCTTTTTTTGCCTTTGGGGAAGGGGCAGGAGATGGCAGCAGTGGATACCTGAAGGGAATATTTCAGGTGTTCAAAGCCAGCACAGGGGGGGAAAAACCCCTCAAGGCTTTTCAAGTGCTTGCATGGAATATCCAAAAAGCTGTGACCAGCTTAAGAGCGAATGAGAAGGTGATCAGTCATCCCTATGAGGGTGTAAATTCTGCAATCTGAGCCCCACTTACCCGGGAGTAAGCCACACTCAATTCAATATGATGTACTTTTTAGCGGTTGTGGATAGGATTGCTCTGTAAAAGTCCCATTGTGATAAGCAGGGCATATTTCTAAATGACCAAGCATAGGGTCAAGCTATGGGTCTACAAATCCTGTGCAATCTTATACACAAAGGAAATATGCCCCCTTGAACTTATAAGGATTGTGCTTCATAGGTTCTAGCCTACTTTCTCTCCAATAGCCTAGCCCCTGGTTGTCCTTGATAGTCTATTCCGCCATATCTAGTTATTTGCATTCATACCAGATGTTCCCCCTTCACTTTCTTCTCCTTCCCTCTCTTAAAAATGCACCTGAACCTTTCATTCCCCTTCCTAGACCAAATTCATCATGTGGTGACTCCTGCCGCTTGTGTATAGCTTGACTTTTGGTTCCAAGTGAAGGGAAAGTTGTCAATTTAGAATTCAAAAATTAGAATCCCATTTTTTAAATTTTTTGGGAGGTGGGTGGGGAGGATAGAGATTATGTCAAAAGTGTGAAAACGACACAGTTTGATGTTGGTGATATTCTAATAAGAACAAAGAGTGACCCCCCCACCCCTCCCTGGCTCATTTTAAAGTCATTTTGCTCCAAATTGCTGAAAATTAAATCGCAACACTCGGTTGATCTCTGCCGAGCTGCCCTGCCTGTGTATCTGATCAATGGAAATGCAATAAGCCAGCTGCCCTTAAGGAGCAGGAACAGAAAACCAAAGAAACTATTGATCTCATGCAAGGTTTTATTCTACTGAAGGAAAAGGAAGAAAACTCTCTCCCCCTCACACTCTGTTTGCTGTTCACCTCTGATTGAGTCATACAGCCAAGTGTTTCTCTGCTGAAAGAGGTGCTGAGGGCAGAGGCTAGAATGCCCTTACTCCCTCGGCTTGAAAGTGGCAAAAACAATCAGAAAGGAACCTGTTTGCAAGGGCAGGGAAATGGTCCTCCTGTCCCCATCTGCCCAAAGGCTGATGGCATGATGAGGTTGTTACCCAAGGCAACACCTGGTCTTCCTTACTGAATTATTAGGGCAACAAATCTCTGAAGTCTCTTGTCTTCTGTCTTCACTTTTGCTACCTGGAACTGTTTGCAGCAGGAGACACTTGGGTAGTGATGGCAGAACCACAGCCTCTTGTGATCGGTTTTTGGTATTTTTATAAGTCACCTCTGTTTTGGTTCATGCCCCATAAGGGCAGAAGCAGGGAGCCCCTTTTTGTACAAGGTCCACAGTTCTTCCTGATGTGTGAAGTGGCAGAGGTGGCCAGAGGCAAAAGCGAATGGAGCAATATTTGAAAATTGTACCTTTGTGCAGAAGGCTTGTTTCTGGGAAGAAGAAACGCACAATGGCTTTTCCCACGTTTTCGAAAATATAAAATCCAGCTGTTATCCAGATCTGTCACCATCCCAAGACTGCCTTAAAGGTAAAGGTAAAGGGACTCCTGACCATTAGGTCCAGTCATGGTTGACTCTGGGGTTGCGGCGCTCATCTCGCTTTAGTGGCCGAGGGAGCCGGCGTACAGCTTCCGGGTCATGTGGCCAGCATGACTAAGCTGCTTCTGGTGAACCGGAGCAGCGCACGGAAACACCGTTTACCTTCCCGCCAGAGTGGTACCTATTTATCTACTTGCACTTTGACGTGCTTTCAAACTGCTAGGTTGGCAGGAGTAGGGACCAAGCAACGAGCTCACCCCGTCGCGGGGATTCGAACCGCTGACCTTCTGATCAGCAAGTCCTAGGCTCTGTGGTTTAACTCACAGCGCCACCCGCGTCCCAAGACTGCCTTACACCAGCTCAATTTTTCCCTGTGTAGCTCTTTGGCATCCACTTTCCAAGGTCTCAGATAGAGGTCCATCAAGTCACCTGCTCTTTGATCACAGGGATGTTAATCATATCATCCACTTAGCAGCATTTGTTTAGCTGGTCACTTGGGACCTTTTGCATGCAAAACATGTTCTCTGACACTGAGCTAAGAAATATGGGCCTTTGGTCAGATTCTGCAGAGGAGATGAATTGTACCTTCATCATACATCATTTCCAACCAAGGGGAGAGTTTCTAGATTACATTCCTCCCTCGCTTCTCAAGTACCCAATACTCATATCCATATTGCTGGCCAATTCCAGACCATTCCATTGTCCAATGTCCCCTTCCACTGTCAAATTGCCTTGTGGATCATTGAGCGTACCCTTGTATTAAGCAACCTTTTAGGATGCTGGAATGGAATTTTGCCCAGAGTCTCCAGGCCTTGAAGAAAGTGATTGACAACAAAGCACGTTTCAGATCAAGCTATGAACGGATTACTCCCAGCAACAGGGAACAACAAAAATGAGTTTAAAAATGATTACAGATACTACTCTGGCCTCTTTTGAAGTGGATTTTACTTGTGATATGGATTTCTCTTTAAAGAGAGCCTTTGGGAGAATGGAAAGGAGAGAGTTTCCTCTGCCCACCATAATTTGTTCTAACTGGGGGAAGCTAAACAGATCTGATTTTCTCTTCAGCTTGGATTGAGACATGGAAATAGATAGATCTTAGAAACAATTGGTGCCAGTGATGGCAACATAGCAGGAGCATGATAGCTATCAGGTTTCGTCTGAGACATCACTGGTAGTCCTCTGAAATTTTAAGGACAACTTGAAAGCATCTGGTAGTGACATTCCAAGCAGCTGACATTTCTATCACAAAGGCTTCCCATATGAATAGTGTTAGTTACCGTAGACAGTTCACTCCTCACAAGTGAGTGAAGCGAAGAGAAGGTTAGTCTTGAACAGGTGCTCTCTCAGGACTCAAGGACACCACCAGCTGCCTTTAGACAACTGCTCCTTAATTGTCAGTCATTTCTGACTTGAATACACAAAACAAGTTGTGGCAGTGTTGAGTTGAAAGCAAAAGAGCCCTGGAATAATTAAAGGCCCTGGAATAATTAGAGGCTCATGCTTTGTTTTATTTCATGGGAAAAACCAGTAGCATGGTCCTTAAGCTTGCACCCAAGCAAAGATCTGACTACCAATTGCATATTCTGGAAACAGCTGAAAAGGTTTCCCCACATAGTTCATCCACGTTGACTGGTTTTTCCCATGTGAAGCATTTCTCTTGAGAGCCTAAAAGTCAATCAATGTAGGTATAATTTTATGCAGGTTAATGGAGTGACAGTCACAGAGTCCCCCTGTCTCTATAAGCAATGCCTTCTTCTTTCCTTCTTTTCTTCTTCTTCTTCATCTTCTTCTTCGTCATTATTATTTCACACCAAGAAGCCCAGAAGGCAGCAGCAAAGAGCTTAATAGAATAGGATCGCCTCTTTATTAAAAAAATGCCAGGGCTAGTTTGGAATGGAAGGCCACATTCCTTAAACAGGACAGGCTTCTTGTCTCTTTTCAGGAGCTGGCTGCTTGTCAACTGCCAAGTGGTGGTCCATCTGCTAAGGTACCCCATGGTGCCGTCTTTGGAGAAAGGATTCCCCTGGCACATGCTCAGGTGGATTTCAGCTGTCACTCATCCCATCTGCTCCCAGCTCCCATGTTGATGGATTCTGGCATTAGGTGCTGGAGGAATACACTGTTGTGCTCAGACTTACAATGCTAGTGGAAGTGGTGCAGTAGAGACTTTAAAGGAATAAAATGGCCCATTTAGTCCTTCTACCACCATGCCAAGCTTGATGTAGCCTCAATGCACTTAGGAACAAATGGAATTGGGATTTTCTGAAAATCTTGACATTGAGCTTATTGCCACAGGTTTTCTTTCTTCTAATTCCCATCTTGCTCCTTGATCTCACTTTTTTTTTTAGTTGTTCTGCTAAAAATACATCATCAACATAATTTAGGTGCATTGTTTTCTGTATTATATACGGTACACCTTATTATGTTATAATACTGTATACTTATTGAACACTTCTACACTCCAGGTTTCCTAACATGAAAAACACATAAACATATAATGCAACAATCCATATAACTATAAAAATAGACAGCTTTTATACATCCGATTGCATATTATTTTGCAGATGATTAATTATATATGTGTGTATACGTGTGTGTGTGTATGTGTGCGTGCATAAACTGTTCCCCATACCACTTTACATTTGAAAATTTATTATTATTATTATTATTATTATTATTATTATTATTATTATTATTATTATTATTTCCCCTCCACAGTAACATCTCCCAAATTTGTCACAAAATGAATGCCCAGTTAAAAAATAATAATTCTTGGCAGCATTAAGCATACCTTACAAGTAGCTGATTTACTCACCTCCATCTAGGGCAATACAGCATCGTATTAACAGCAAGATAATCCCTCCTTCACTCAGGTGGGGCCTTACTCTGTACTGGTTTAGTATTTCGCATTGAGTGGTATCTGCAACTTTGCAAAGTGTTAAAAACATTGCAATTGAGACTCTCACTCTGGGCAGCAAACACACAGTTTCAATTCCCATCCAATAATACATTACTCACTGTCTTCTGCTGAATCACAAATCCTCGTGCTTCTAGAAAACCCAGAGACAACTCCCTTTGGGGTCACGCCATCAGGGTTGCCCATCCCTCTTATCTAATCTGTGGAAAAGAAGACAAGAGAGTTAGCTGCAGTAGTTTCCACTCTTCTCTTGCTCTGGAATCAGCAATGGCATCCTGGCTGGCAGGACAACTGGGAACATGGTAGGCCATCACTTGCCCTGGGACTCCTTACCAGCAGCAACAGTAAACAGCAAATCTGATCAATGACATCTCAGAGGTGAGGCTGCAGTGTCGTGACAACTCAGCGCTAGATGCAGAAGGCTGGTAAAGATCAGTTCAGTTGAAATGGCCAAATTCCATGTATAAATCTATTTAAAATAGATTCTTCCTCCATCCCTTCGAACAAAAAAGGGCATAGGTTGCAATCCTACACAGAACTGAAGCACAATGGCAAGGGATAAGAATCCCTTAGCTAATTTTGTGGTTGGATTTTGGTTGGGTTTTTAAAGACAACATCAAGTGTGGAATTATTTCTCTCCATCTAGTGAACGCCATCATGACCAAAGCCTTTTGAAATCAATGGAAGCAGCCTCTTACGTTTCCAGCAGGTCATGATTCACAACCAACTTTAGCCGGATTGTGACCACTGGATTTAGCAAGTCAGCCTATGTAATCAAGGGACTAGATGTTTGTTTTCAAAAAGTATGTCAAAATGTAACTTCAAAAGGTATAATTTGAACATTTTCCAATGCAAAATTTATTTACTTTTTAAGGTGGTGATAATTGGCATTATCCAACATTAATCCTATTCAGAGCATACCCATTGGAATTAAATTACCTCAGTAACTCAATTCTATTTGTTTAACTGGGTCTACTCTGCCATCATCACTAAAAATTCTTTCTTTCTTTTTTACAAATTTCATAATCAAAAAGAGAAGGGGGAGTGGGGAGTGGAGAAGTCCCTGCTGCATAGAGCTTTATAATCCAACCTTTTCAAATATGTGAGCAATTTTTTTATCTTGAAACTGTAAGCATGCTTATAATGAATCTTATGGATGCTTACTCAGATGTAAGTCCCAATTGAACATATTATGGAGGAGTTGTGTAAAGGATCACAACTTTTAATGGATTTCATCCAAATCGAAGGCGCTTACTTCCATGAAAATAAGTTTAGAATCAGGCATGTCCATTTTATAATGGCTTTGAATATGAGGCAGAAGGCCTTTTATATCAGTCTCAGTAACAAAATAGCGTGCTTAAAATTTCTAGGATATATGTAAACAAAGAGAAACTGCTGGGGCCGATTTAATCAAGGTTGGAGAGATTTATTTGAAACTACTGTTGTTACAGGAGAAAACCCACCTTGGTTTATTTTGCCTTGCTTTGTTTATTTCCTCTGGGATCCTGGGACCAAAATTTAATATCTAGTTTTATTCAAAATTGCATTAGGAGTGAATTTAGAGCTGTGACTTGGGAGAAAATTACAGGAAGCTTTCCATCTTACAATGATCTCTGCATGGGCAAGAAGGTTGAAACAAGGTCTGTCCGAAATAGTGCTTGGGCCTCCAGGTTTCCTCACCGTGAAAAGAAGTCTATGCAAGGACAACCAAGAAGAGAGGGAGGGGGTATGGCCAGAGACAGTGGCGGAGCTTCATGCTTTGGGGGGCGGAGAGCAGGTGGGGGTGGGGCTGGCACGCGCCCTGGGGCGTGGCATGCCGCCTGCGGGGGCGTGGTACCCAGCGCAGGTGGGGGAGCAGCCACAATGGTACCCCCCAGGATTGCACTGCTGGGGACGGTACGCTCCCCCTACACTCCTCTTCCTCCGCCACTGGCTAGAGAAACAAGGTACGAAGATGAGCAAAGACTCTTTCAGCTACTTAGGATTCATTTCAACTGAGGAGGAGGGTGACAGTGTTATGCCGTAGCTCAGTGGTACAGCACCTGCAGAAAGTCCCAAATTACATCCCTGGCCTTTCCAGGTAGGACCTGGGGAGACTCCTGTCTGAAACTCTGAAGAGCCAATCGATTTTTTCGATACTGAGCTAGATGGACCAATGATCTGACTTGTTATGTGGCAACTTCCTATGTTACCATGGAAGCCAAAGACCTACAGGTATAGGGCAGTATACAAATTTAATTAAGAATAAGAATAAAAACAAAAGGCTTTAGGAAGAGGTGAGTTTGGAGAATGGATGAGACCGAGAGGCATCTTATTGCTGTCCTAAAAGTATGGGGAGCATCCAAGGATAAAGCATATTGTTTAAAAGCTTACGAGGTCTTTGGGCATCTGTGGATGGTACAGTTGGGAGACCAAAGGTCATGGAGAATATTAGGACTGAGAAATTGGATGGGGTAAGGCTATGGAATCCGAGACAAACTGTTCTTTTCATTTTCCATCTTGCGTCAACACTTGACCTTTCCTTGCCCTTTCTGAACGACTAGGCTTGCAAATTGAATTTTGAATCGGAGCCTAGAAGACAAGTGGATGATGCATCATCTCGGCCTGTCTTATGTAACATACAAATGTTACAACAAGGGGAGAAATGGCTTTGGACCACAGATTGTAAAGACAGCTTGGGTTTTGGAAGCAACATCAAAGTCCTCTCCATGTGGAATCCTAGGACCTCTGTTTCTCTTGCTCCATTAGCAAAAGGCCTGGCTCCCCCAGATGTGGGAATGGCACATCTTAAATCAGTTATTTCCTCTTCACTGCTGACGGGTTTTTGGGCATCACCCAGCCTGTAACTAGAGAATAAGCCCTACACCATATGGTTAAATTACAGCATACAAGCCCTACAATGACAAGGATGAGATCAGAATAGAATAGATCTGAATCTGTGGAGGTGGGAGTCATCGAGTGCTTTTCAGGTCCATCATTCTTGGCTGGGGTTGAGCAAATTGAAACTACCCTGCTGTCTGCTATGTTGAAACAATTTTCACAGATCTGCTATTAGCTTTTTGTGTGTGTAGTGGGGGACAGCATCTAAATACCTTATTTCTGGTGTGCCTCCTACAAACACGTACTCCCATTTACTCATTAAGGAATAAGGACGTTCCATTTTGCAAACAAAGCAGACCACAAAAAATAAATAAATAAAATGCATTGAAACACAAGGGTCTCCTTGGGATTGGAAAGGTTTTCTATCCGTTTCCTCCAGGAATACAGAGTGTTTCTGAAAAAGCACCAGTGACCTTCCAGTGATCTCAGGGCTTGTTCCTCCAGGATCCTTTTTCACCCTAATGTGATCACTGTCTTGCTTTTCTCCCCACGGATTTCAAAACAATCTGTAAGTTTCAGAAATATCAGGTTGGAGTTGGTCTGGAAGGTGGTCTCCACAGTGGGTGGAAAGGGATTAGAAGATGGTCCCCCACAGGCTGGTGTGTTATTGTGGGTGTGTTCTGCAATGTTTGTGACACAATAATAATGCTTTTGTGGTGGTTTTATTTGGCTTTTTTAGTTGTTCTGTGATGCTTCCCTAATGCAGCCACATTATTGCTGTCCGAAGGCGCTATAGCACAACAAAAATGGAACAAAAATAAACCAAAATGCTAGGTTAGCTTAGTTGCATTGTTTTTGTATGGATTTATTTTCTGTAATTATTGTGCTTGTGAGTATTTACAACTGTGTGTGTGTGTGTGTGTTTATGTTGTGAACTACTCTGAGCACTGTTGTGTAAAAGTAAATCAGATGGCTCAGTCTGCAGAGGATGTGATTCTTTATATCAGGGTCATGGTTTCAGGCCCACAATGGGCAAATAAAGATTCCTTCATTGCAGCTGCTTGGCACACTTGGCAAAGGTGTGTTCCTGTCACAACAAAAGTTATAAAAAGGTAAAGGTAAAGGGACCCCTGACCATTAGGTCCAATTGTGGCCGACTCTGGGGTTGTGGCGCTCATCTAGACCAGGCTCATCTGCTATCAGTGGCAAAGACTGGCTCTCTATCAACATTCCTGCACCTCTAGGTGCTACTACCGTGGTGCTGGTATAAATGTACTCATCACCCAGATTTTGACACAACACTTTCTGACAGCACATTAGTCCGTTGCCATGCTATCGTGACTGCTGGCAAGGGAACTTTGCATGCTCATCAGGGACTGTGTGTGTATATGAGGGGGGAGGCTCTTCACTTGCAGCATCCAATCTGGTAGGAGCAGATGAGAAAACAGATCTGACATGAAAGCTACTGGGGAATCTGAGCTCTTGGGTTATACTGCTGGGGTGAGTTTGAGGTCAGGTTTTCACTGAGATGCATAAGAGTTTTGGTTTGCGGAGAGTTTTGAATGACCTCAGATGGGGCCACCAATGGCAATGCTGTGGAGAAAAGTTGAGGATGGTGTAGCATAGTGGGCTACAAGATCAGGAAGTTCCTGGTTCAACTCTTACCTCTGCCCTGAACTCACTAGGTATCCTTGTCTCCCTTCTCCGCAACATGGGGAATGATAACATTGGATTACTTTGCAAGGGTAGGGATAGGCTAAGCAGCTGATTGCATCTGGTTTCAGTCTTGCTGGCATTCAGTTAAAAGTCTTTCCATCCTGTTGAATCCCATTGCGATAATTTTTGTGCTCATTTTCAATGTGAAACACACAGTTTCCAATTCATTGTCCAGCGAAATATGCATTTTGAGTTAAGCATTATGTAAAATGGATGTTTATGTGCACTTTCTGGGCATCCAAAGTGGACTGCAAAATCCAGACAAGTGCAAATTCTACCTGGGATTTGCATTCCAATCGCAAGGAAGTTCAGGAGTATCAGATCGGGTTGGTTACTACAACGAGAAGGCGGTATGTAAGGATTACGACTAGAGAATGGGAATGAAGTGCTTTGAAAAGTGCTGTATTAATCTCTGTACTCTGTACTATTCTACAAAATCTCTGATAGCTGACATTTACTTCTGAGATGTTCCCCCACCCACTCACCTACTATGTACAGTGATACCTCAGGTTACAGATGCTTCAGATTACAGACTCCACTAACCCAGAAATAGTACTATGGGTTAAGAACTTTGCTTCAGGATGAGAACAGAAATTGTGCTTCAGCAGCGCGGCGGCAGTGGGAGGCCCCATTAGCTAAAGTGGTGCTTCAGGTTAAGAACAGTTGCAGGTTAAGAAGGGACCTCCGGAACGAATTAAGTTCTTAACCCAAGGTACCACTGTACAGGTATAAATCTTACTCTTACCCACCCTCAGAATAACCCTCCTCCCTGCTGTTTGTGCACTAGTCATGATTTTGGAAGTGCTCTTGGAACAGAAGGAGGGAGGCCCATGGATCATGCAGAGGTGTGACAGGCAGCTCTCGCTGATTCTGCTGTGTCTCTTACTTGGGGAGCACTCAATCTGTTCAGGCATTTCTCTCCACACAGTTGAGACTGCATGGAGATAGATGGCATGGCTGTGTGTACTTGCCCCTCCATCACACTCCTCCTCACCAGCCTCTCCTGGTCCTGTCCACAGATTGTGTGGAGGGGACATCTGAAGGGGATGGAGAGCCTGCCAGATGCCCACAAGCTGTCCCAGTGAGCTGCAACTCTCATTGTGTCAGGCTTCAGGGAATCCAATCCTCCCGCCATGGCAGGCTGCCAGTAATAGACAAGAAGCTCTTACCAAGTCTTTTATTCAATATTCACAGAGAGAGGCTTAGAAATGCTGCCTCTAGGAGTAATGGTGTTGCTTCGAGTAAGCTCCACCCCCTTTCCTTCTCAATCGTCAATAGCCCCACCCCCTTACGGTGGCTGCTTAAGGCCATTTGCCTCTTAGCTCTCTGCTCTCCTACTTTCACTGCCCGCCGGGTTATGGGAGAAGAGGGATCTGGAATGCTCTCTAATGATAACGTGTCAGCCAGCTGCTCCGGCTCTTCTTCTCCCCCCACCTCTTCTCCCATTATCTCCCAGCTTTGCCCCTCTTCTCTCTCAGAGCCGTGGCCTTCTGCAAACCACTGTCGTAAATCTATACTCTCCACCATTCCTCCTTAGTCCAGTCCCTGACACATTGCGGAGGCTTCCAGGCAATTCACATGGGGAGCCTAGGTGCATACAAAATGTATACTTTATGGACACATTAACTCACAAGCGTGCATTTTATGGGAAAGGTGTGTGTTTTATGGGAAAAGTATGGGAAAATGTATACAATAGGATGTAATGACATGAAATGAGATGGAACAGACTGAATGCTGGCAAGAATGAACTGGGGGGGGGAATTAGCTGTTCAGCCCATCCCAATTTGGGACCCCAGATGTTGGATTATAGCTTCCATACTCCCCCAGTGGGTAGATATGATGGGTTTGGAGTGCAAAATCACCTGGGGACCCAAGGCTGGGGGAGTCCGATACAGAGGATAATATATCTTGTTTAATTTCTAAATAGCTTTGAATATTTGGTTGCCAGCTTTATGCAGCTGGGATCCAGCTAAAAAACTACAATGGCAACAGGAAAAAGAGAGCACCAGAGTGGGAGCAATGCCGGGGGAGAGAGAGAGAAGGGGGGAGGAGGAGAGAGAGGATGATACGAAGAGCGTTATGTTGATGGCGTCTCTTTAAACCGCCTAAACATCATTCCTACATCATCCTTTCAAGTTTACTGTGGAATTACAGCAGCTCGCTTTTTTGATTTCGGATGTCTCTCTCGCTCGTTAATCTGGCCCCGTGTGGATTTATTGTACAAATCTATTTGGCAGCTGAAAATTGCCCTTTGATGAAGCTCATAGTCTAATCATGAATCCTCAGGCATAGGAAATAAGGATGGGGAGGCAGTGAACATTGGGGCTAAAAGAACAGCAGCTTGTGCTTCTGTTCAGGAGGCATGTTTGAGGTGCACCTGAACCATTTCAAAGCACCTGCTTTCCCATTGAGGTCAGGCAAGCCCTGCCCCCTGAACTTCCAGCATGTACCAAAGACTTTATTATTATTACTATTACTATTACTACTACTACTACTACTACTACTACTACTACTACTACTATTCCAGCAGGAATTTTAATTTAAGTCCAATTTTGCAATTTTAATTGATTTTTAGTCTTTGTGTTGCACTTTTGTATACCACTCAGAGACTATTGTACAGTGGTACCTCGGGTTGAGAACTTAATTCATTCTGGAGGTGTCTTCTTAACCTGAAACTGTTCTTAACCTGAAGCACCACTTTAGCTAATGGGGCCTCCTGCTGCTGCCACGCCACCAGAGCACGATTTCTGTTCTCCTGAAGCAAAGTTCTTAACCCAAGGTACTATTTCTGGGTTAGAGGAGTCTGTAACCTAAAGCATCTTTAACATGAAGCATCTGTAACCCCAGGTACCACTGTAGTTAAGTGGTATATAACTTGTTTAAACAATAAAGAAACAGCAACCTTGAAGGGCTGGTGCAGGGAGGCAACATTGAAAAAAGTCCTCTCTGGCATACTGAAGTGCACACATAGCTTGCACCTATATACGCTTACTTAGGATTAAGTACAGTGGGCCTCATCTCCAAAGAAGCATCAGGATTACAGCTCTAGGATTTCTCGCATTGGATGCTGACCATGGTATCTGACTATGGGGTGTTTCCGTGATGCTAATGTCTGGCTATCTAGGAAATTAATCCCACTGCAGTGCTGGGAACCATCTCCCTGAACCAGATCAAGTTGCCCTGGTGGATGGAGCCCGTACAAAATCCTGGAGGAACATCTGAAGGCTTCTTTTCTTGGGGTTAAGAAATCTCATGCCTGAGGTGTGATCTGGCAAATGAAACCTTGGGAAATGTCATCAATTATCCTTTCCATGGTCCCTTCCAGGAAAAAGAAAATAAAAGCAACAACCCACATCCTTATCATATGATCATTCAACTCTTTTAGCTCCGCTTAGTTTTATTTCTTGCAGCCACAGGTCAAAACGATAATGTATAGCAAGCAACAGATTAAAGTGATATGAAGTTGAAACCAGATTGCAAACCCATACAGGGCAGAAATGTGGGGATTTCACAGGCCCTTGGACCGTAACACTTTCCGAGAACCGCTTTAGGTACCCCTAGGGGTACTTCCGCTGCATTATTAGGAGCAGAAATGTGTATTTCTGCTTGGTGATTGGAGCAGGTCTACTTGCATCTTCCCAGTTATCCATCTAAGTTGCTTTATATGTTTATGGATGGACTCACAAAACTATGCTCAATAGGAAAACAAACCAACAAACCTCAACTTAGTTTGGATCATTGACCCTCCCACCCCACTAGTGCCAAAAAGCCAGAGAAGGTGTTCTATCCTGTGGCTTCTCTGTGAAACGTTTGATTGTCTATTGCCAAAATGGCTCTCAGGAAAAGAAAGGAGGGAGCCTTAGAGGTATGTGTGTGTATCAGACTGGAAATCTATATATCCAATCTGATTTGTCACTGTTATAGACTACTAAGACTTAGGGATAAGGGGATCCCCCTTTCTCATTCTGTTCTACGACAGCATCCCCCAACCTGGTGCTGGTGGTGCCCAGTTAAGACTGGTAGGGCAGAAGGCAGGGAGACCAACAGTAGGTGGAGCCAGAGCCAGTTGATTCTGGTTTTGTCCCTCTTGAGTACCACAGGGGTGACACTGAGACTAAAGAGGAGGAAGGTGGCAGTCAGTGGCATCCCCTGGACTGGGTGTAAGTCAAAAGTTAGACAGATGGTGGCTGACTGAGGTTAGACTAAGATTGACATGGCACTGCCCTTTTGGATTAAGGGTCTGGCCTCCACTGCCCAGTGCTCTCCAGATGTTTTGAACCACCACTCCCATCAGCCTCAGCTGG